>NC_140953.1:114234696-114899696 GCF_014529385.1 Adiantum capillus-veneris | reverse complement strand
CCAAAAGCCTTGGCCGCGGGACCAAACCCCAAGAGGGGAGCTAAAAATATATATAAAAAAAAAACATTTTTTTGGGTTGCAGCTGTCCTGCCCACTATCCCCTCCTTGACCTAGCGCCCACAGAGAGGCCGCCCCCCCTTGGCACCATCCTCTCCCTCTCCTCCATTATCAAGCTCACCCTCTCTCTCTCTTCCACAGCTGGCGCCACCCTCCCTCTCTCTCTCTCTCTCTTTCCCCCAACCATACACACACACACACACACGCACAAACCCCTACACACACACACACACACACATATACACTCACACTCTTAGCCTCTCTCTCTCTCTCTCTCTCTCATTCTGTGTGTAAGAAGTCTCTCTCTCTCTCTCTCTCTCTCTCACCACACACACACACACACACACACACACACACACACACACACACTCATACACACACATTCCTATCTATCTCTCGCTCTCTCACCATCTCTCTCTCGTTCAGTAAATGAAGTCCCTCTCTCTCTCTCTCTCTCTCTCTCTTTCCATGCATAGACACACACACACACACACACACACACACACACACACAGTCACACTCAAGAACACATACATATAAAACACGCATACACACACGCACACAATCACGTATGCACCAACAACGCACACACACGGCACACACAAGAAGCAAAAAGAAGCAACAAAGATGGACGACGATGCATCGACAAGCGGACCAAAATCACGCGATGGCGACAACGATTTAAAGAAAGACTCCAAAGGCATGTCCCAATTGGCATTGAAGTTGATGAACGTGCTACACCAACGCACCAACAAAGCTTGCAATTCACCGGCATCTTGTCCATGAAGCATCTTCTCAGTAAACATCCTTAGGGTAATCCATTTTTCCGTTTTCAAGCCAAACCTTGTAAAAACCATTTGTATATTCCATCTCTCTCTAGGTTATGGTCACAAAGGCCCACCTAGGAGAGTATCATTTTCTAATTCCTCCCAAAACAAAGCACCAGCCAACCATCCGGGACTCGACTGCCTCCTTTGTCTCTCTAGCTTAGGGCCCTAAACCTAATCAGTTTATGTTAAACTAATACAACCTGCACCTATAAAAGAGCACTAAGAGGTCACTATCGAGGGGGAGGTCAACACTTAAGATAAAGCCATGCACACACACTGACTCCAAGGGTTTCTACTCACAGGAGTGGGATCTCTGCACACGTGAATTTTCTCTAGAGAATGCACTATATATATATATATATATATATATATATATATATATATATATATATATATATATATATATATAGAGAGAGAGAGAGAGAGAGAGAGAGAGAGAGAGAGAGAGAGAGAGAGAGAGAGAGAGAGAGACATATATATATATAGGAGTGGGATCTCTGCACACGTGAATTTTCTCTAGAGAATGCACTATATATATATGTCTCTCTCTCTCTCTCTCTCTCTCTCTATATATATATATATATATATATATATATATATAGAGAGAGAGAGAGAGAGAGAGAGACATATATATATATATATATCACCACAATCTCCACCTCGCCAAAACGAAGGTTTTTGTAAATACCACCTTGCATCAAATTTGCCCTCACACCATGAGGGATTTTCATCATCTACGTCTACGTCTACGTCTCCGTCTCTCTATCCCTCTCTCTCTGTGGTGTGCTGTGATTAGTGTTATTTGCATCGCTCCTGTTTGCGTCCTAGCCGCTCAAAGCTAGGTGGTACCCCTTGTTCACTCTCTGTGGTGACGAGTTTGGCGTGCACGGTCCTGGCATAGAGACCGCTGGGGTCCGTTTTGCGCTTGCACTTGTCATTTGGTGCCCCCACGGAGGAGGGCTTCTCGGGACCTTTTAGTTTACAACACTGAAACAATGCAAGTTGTTGACCACCATGGACGAGTGACTCCGGGAATTCTCCAATTGGAGAACAGAGGAGGAAGAAATTGAAGAAGCACTAATAGCCTTCATCGAAGTGCTTCTGTTGGAATACACCATCGCCAACATCCAAGAAGTAAGTTCTCCATGGCGCAGCCCTCATTCTAACCGAAAATCAAGAGCCACCAGAGGGAGGGCAGCAGGCTGCTCTCATTGTCATCACCCACATCATTCTATCAATGAGTGTCATCAACGGAAGTAAAGGAGAAGCAAAAATCCTCTACATCGACGTCCACCGCGAAGAAATAATCCATATTAAGGAAGGAAAGAGGTTAGTGAAGCCTCTCTTACCCAAGGAATCTGAAAATAAAAGTGTAGCCTCTGCTCCTAAGTGTCCTAAAGGGGCTGCTCGTGCCAAAGGAAAAGGTGGGCTAGGCCAATCCTAAATCACATGACCCCCAAGGAAGGAGAAACACTTGGCCATGTGAGTGCTTTGAGTTCAAAAAGCAAAATCATGCCTAGGCTGCCAAAAAGAAGGTCATCCGAAGCAAAGCGGAAAAAGATTGCCTATCGATTCGCGACGCGCATGTGAGTGCTGCCTGTTCACTTTGACAACCCCGAAGAAAAGGTAATAAGGAGGTTCCCATGCCCTAGAGAGGAGTGATTTGGCTACTGTCCTCGCTGCTTTGATGGGCTGGTAGAAGGCCTTCCTCCTCTCCCCATACAACTACAACTCATCCTGAAGAAACTGTCTACCACGGGTGAAACCCAGTGGGCTGGAGATGAGCTACAATTAAATGGTATAGAATTCATGCACCGAGCCAATTATGGTAACTACTTGCAACTGTTGCTAGCTAAAAGGCTAGGAGTGGTCAAACACGTCGCCATCACTCCATACGTGCTGGGCAATGAAGGAAAGGTGGAGCCTATGAAGAGCGATGACCTCCTGTGAATGTGCCGACTTGTCAACACCGGCATGGTAAGGGTATAAGTGAGTAATCTACACTCTATGTATCATGGATAACGGACCAACCGCTTTTTTGTTTAGGTGTCTGCAACACATTCACATACATATATATGTAGATAGGAAGATCTTTTATTAGCATAAGATTGTGTATTTGTTTGGTGCTGCGGTGCTAGGAGAGATCCTTAGCTCCCCAAACCCCATTATCCTCCCCATGTTCGATTACCATTACTTCTTTAATTTTTCGATTTTCATCCTGTTTTGATCTATCCACTAAACCTTGTAAGAAAGCCGCTATAAGTCGCTAAGTTATTTGTGTTTAAGAAAAAAAAAAGAAAAAGAAACAAAAGTTTGAAAATCGTGTGTTGCAATGGTAAACGTTTCCTTCTCGACCTTCATGGGGTAAGGTGGGGGAAGATGCTTCGGATGTCTTAGATAATCTTGAAATAGCATGTGTCGTCTTTGGAAGGGATGATGATGCTTCACGTATACGTATTTTTCCACTGTTAATGAAAGCGGAAGCAAGATCATGGTACAACGCCTTCATGCAAGCCACCAAGGAGAGGTGGACCTGCTAAGAGAAACATTTCTAAGGTGCTTTGGAGAAGGCACCACATCGGAAAAATTATGGCAAATGTTGATGGAGTTAATGCAAGGAAATATGATCGAGTATGTAGCATATGAATCGAAGTTCGTGGATCTATGGGGATGATGGGTTGCATCGCTGAGGGAGGGAAAAGGGGCACCCGATTTCCTAAAGAAAGACCGATTTGTGGCTGGTTTATGGACAATTCTTAAAGACAAGGTGAAGGGAAGGTTTCCTGCTATATATGAGGTAGTAGTTGAAGTAGCCTGTCTTAAAGATAACTACTGAGGAAGAGGAACCGGGTAGGGCCCCCGATCACACCTAGCCGCACCTGCATAGCAGCCGTCAAGAGGAATCAGCCATAAGAACCGACTGAAGATCTACAAGATCTGCTCAATCAAATCACCAAGCAGTTAGAGAATCTTTTAGTACATTTGGTGCAGCAAGTGCATGCACCTTCCAGAAATCCAGAGCAAGGAAGAGGGAAACAAAGACAGAATCACCTTTTCCTTTCATTTTATCCTCCCTTTGAGAGGCCTCTTCGTGCCTAGCACGCTTCACTCTCATGGCATCCACTTCTTCTACTTTTCCTTTTCCTTTGTTCTTCTCTTTGACACGCTCTTCTACCTTTGCCTTTCCTTTAGCTTCAAGACTGATGACACTTACTGCTTGGTTTCCAGTAGGTGGTGGAGGTAGTGGTGGAATGAGAGGTTGCGATGGTGATGGTGGTTGTACGGGAGGTCGAAGGATTTGGATCGATGGAATCGGCTTTGGTTGCCTGGGCGGTGGTGGTCTCGCCCTTGGTGGAGAGATCTGATTCTACCTTACTCCTCTATTGAAGTTCTGCCTTCTTGGATGAGGACAGTAGTACATGCCATGGCCGTCCTCTCCACAATTGTAACAATGGTAGTAAGCATGCGTCTAGCCTCGGCGCAAGATTGACATCATGGATTTTTTTTGGGAAAGTATGCTAAATCATATGACCCAGTTCAAGATGTTTTAATGTAGAGTCCGAAAATAACCTGGCCCCAACTACTCCATCTTGCACCTAGGATGAGGAGACAATGGACGAAGATGGTAAGTACTAGAAAGTCAAGACCAAGGATAGCTGGGTCTATCTGTGGGAGGAATCTAGACGACATTCTACCTATCATGGATGCCCACATCAAGGGGAAACGTATATCAAACATATACATAGATGGTGGCGCACACATATGCGTCATGAGTGAAAAAATGATGTACCATCTAGGCCTAGAGGTAAGTAGGCCGGCACCCTGCCGAGCTAAAATGGCAAATAACGTCAAAGTGAAATGCGTGGACATTGTGAATGCAGCGAAGGTGAAGGCATTCAACACAGAAGTGGAGGTAGATATTTTTGTCATGCCACACAAAGGGGAGGGCTACCCTATCATTCTCGGAAGGCCATGGCTCATGGCTATGGAGGCAAAGCAGGATTGGAGTACCAGAATGATCCGAATGAAGGATGCTAAGGGAAAGCCCATATTCTACGACATGAAGACTGGTAAGCAACACAACATGATCTTGGAGACATCAGAAGATGAGTTCACCAGTGACTCTTCGACCACCACGGGAGAAGAGACGACAACAACTGAGGAGAGCGACAGTAGCATCGAACTGATGGGAGTCATCCTCAGAGATCCAAAGAGATTGACACAATCTGAAGCACCACCAGAGAACCAAGAGGGACCATCAGGTATGCAACCCTTGGTGGATACAAGTAAGTTAAATCGGACTCTCTCCAGTGAGTTAGCTAGTGAAGAGAGAGAAGAATACATATCTATGCTGAGTAACTTCACCACACTTTTCATTGATGGTTATGACAAGATCATAGGCATCACAATGGTGCAGCACCACATAAGAATCAAAGAAGGAAGTAAGTCTGTAGTGCAAAATCTTAGAAGGCTTGGGTAGTTCAATAAGAGACATTGCTCAACGAGGTAAGGAATTTGCTACATGCAGGTTTCATTTACCCCGTCGAAGACTCAGAGTGGGTCTCTCCAGTGGTGGTCACACTAAAGACGAACGGTAAGTGGAGAGTTTGTGTAGACTAAAAACCTCTCAATGCAGCAACAAAGAGGGATCATTTTCTCCTCCCATTCCAAGACGAGATTCTCAACAAGGTAGCATGTCATGAGTGCTACACAGTATGTGATGGCTACTCAGGCTACTTCCAGATTGGCATTGCAGAAGAAGACAAAAAAAACGACAACCTTCATAACACCATGGGGATGTTTTTCTTACGGAGTGATGCCTTTTGGCCTCATCAACACTCCGACCACATTCCAATGCTATGTAACTTTTGTCTTCTAGCCATACTTTGGTAAGTCAATACGGGTTTTCATAGATGATTTCTGCATCTACAACTCTCGCTCCCTTCATTTGAGTAAGGTTTATGATGGCCTAGCCAGGCTGAAAACCTTGGGTGGCCAGCTTAACATAGATAAGTGTCACATTGGTGAAAGCAAGGTCACTCTTCTCGGCCACGTAATTTCAGCCAAAAGAATTGAGGCTGACCCAAGCAAGGTTCAAGCTTTAGTATCTTTGTCATCACCCACAACAACTAAGCAATTGGTCTCTTTCCTTTAGAAGGTAAGGTACTTGAGCAGGATCATTCACTTGCTCTCTCATGGGGTTCTCCCTTTACAACAAGTCACCCATAGAGGGGTCTTCCTATGGAGTGAAGAAAATGAGCAATAGTTTAGCGAAGTGAAACAGATCTTGGCTTCACTTCCCACCATTGCACCCCCTAGATGAGACAAGCCATTTTATGTTAACCCGAGTGTAGGGAGTGATACACTTGGAGCCGTACTAATGCAAAAGGACCCCCCAAACCTCTTTCATGTGTTCTATCTACTTCTCTCATCGTGTCCTAATCCCATCGGAAAAAGTGTTACCATATACATGTGGTAGTGATGTGTGTGAACACACTAGGACCGCCGGGGCATTTTTTTCCTCTTTAGGAGGTTTTCCCCCCCGAGCATTGTATACACGCCCATTACTCTAGGGCTATCTATCTTTCCATTGCACACTAAGTAACACACTCTCTATTGTATGCCTTGAGCTTCCTTCGTCTTCTCCAAGCTGTGTGCGTTTCTCTGCAATCCTAATTACAACAATTGGTATCAGAGCAGGTTATGTCCTCCCGAGCTTAGTCGTCAGTTGCTGTTGGAGTTAGGGTTGCAGAGAGACACACACAACTTGGAGAAGACGAAGGAAGCTCAAGGCACACAACTGAGAGTGTATTACTTAGTGTGCAATGGAAAGATCGATAGCCCTAGAGTGATGGGCGTATATACAATGCACGGGGGAAAAAACCTCCTAAAGAGGGAAAAAATGCCCCGGCGGTCCTAGTGTGTTCACACACATTACTACCACATGTATATGGTAACAAATCCCCCCTCGAGTGATGCGGTGAATGAGAGCTGGCACATGAGTAAAGAGAAGTGACATACCCTGAGGACAAGATTAGTCCACAAAGGGGAGTAAGCCTAAAGCTTTACGGAAAGCTTCAAGCTTCTCACGAGAAAATGCCTTTGTGAAAAGCTCTGCAAGGTTGTCCTGTGTTGGCACATAAGCCAAGCTGATCTCTCTGGATGAGAGCCTCTCCCTGACATACTGGTAATGCACCTCAATGTGCTTTGTGCGAGCATGAAAAACTGGGTTACTTGCAACTGCGAATGCGCTCTGACTGTCAGTGTAGATAGTGTTGGCAGTGTCCTGTCCAACACCCAAATCTGCCATAAGGCGTCTGAGCCATACACACTCAACCATAGCTGTGAAGACTACCCTGTACTCAGCCTCACAACTCGAAGTAGCCACAATAGGTTGCTTCTTGCTCAACCATGATATACATGAATTGCCAAGCATGAAACAAAAACCACTTGCGGACACTCGCGTGTCAAAACAACCAGCCCAATCTGAGTCCGAAAAAGCATGTAAGTCTGGTGACAATGATCCCCCCTTGGGATAAAACAAGCCAAGATGTAAAGTGCCACTAAGGTAGCAGAAAATCCTCTTGACAGCCTGCCAATGCTTAGACCCTGGGCTATGCATAAATCTGCTAACCTGTGAGACTGCAAACTGAATATCCGGCCTCGTGTTGCATACATAAATGAGGCAGCCAACATCAGTTTGGTAAAGAGTGACATCAGCAGCATCACCAGCATCATGTAGACTCAACTTCAAACCTGTTTCCATGGGAGTGGCAATAGGTTTGAAATCCTCAAGTCCAAACTTACATAGCAATGTCTCTATGTAACTTACATAGCAATGTCTCTATGTAACTTTTGTGACACAAGGAAATACCACCATCACACTGCTTAAACTGTATACCCAAGTAATGATGCAACAGCCCCAAATCTTTCATCTTGAAAGTAGCATTCAAATCAGCCTTAAATTCAGAAATATGTCTCTCATATGGTCCAGTGATCAACAAATCATCAACATAAAGAACCACAATGAGAAGTACATCATCCTCACGCTTTACATACAATGTGCTTTCTGTTGGACTGTTACGAAAGCCTCATTTAACCAAATGAGTGTCAGCTTTCTCATACCAAGCACGAGGAGATTGCTTCAGCCCATACAAAGCCTTCTTACATCTGCACACTTTGTCCTCTTGTCCTTTTATGACAAAACCGCGAGGCTGCGTTACATAAACTTCCTCAAATATGTCACCATTCAAGAAAGCAGTAACAATGTCTGATTGATGTACATCCCAACCAAAATGAGCTGCCAATGCACATAGAAAACGTACAGTAGTCATACGAAAAGTGGGAGCAAAATTCTCTTCATAATCTATGCCTTTTTGCTGTGCATATCCTTTTGCAACAAGTCGAGCCTTATGGCGATCGATCTCACCATCCGGCTTGCGTTTCAACTTGTAAACCCACTTCGTACCAATGGCCTTTTTGCCAGGAGGCAAGTCACATAAAGTCCATGTGTCATTTTCTATAAGTGCATCATATTGTGATTGCATGGCAGCCATCCAATTCTCTGAAATCTGTGCTTCATCAAAAGACAGAGGCTCCTCAACATCATGTAAGCTAGACACAGTCAAAGCATAACAATGTGATGCATAAGATGCATGGTGAGAGCCTGAACGAGTACGACTAGACAAAGGTGCATCCAATTTACTGTCACGCAAAGTGTGCACCAGCCATTTTGGCATACCTCTAGCCTGCTAATTTTCAGCCCTTTCCTCATCAAGTACATCATGTACATCTGCATCAGTAATAGGCTGATCTAAAACATTTTCAGAAACCCCCATAGGCTGTACATTTGCCTCATTGGAACTTACATTCGTATTTCCACCACAAGAGTGAGGCAACAAAGGGTCATAAATGTCATGTGAGATTACATTACTGTCTCTAGTACATGACAACAAGGGCTGAACAGAATCTTCCACAAACACTACATCCCGAGAAACTAGAATACGTTTTGTTTGCGGATGATACAACCCGTAACCTTTGCTTTCAGCACTATAACCAACAAAAATACATTTGACAGCCTTATCATCCAATTTTCTGCGCTGCACTTGTGGCACCAAAGCATATGCCAAACAGCCAAAAACACGCATGTGCTCATAGAAGGCTTTCTATCATGCCATGCTTCATATGGAGTAGCTTTCGTAGGACACCTGTTAAGTACATAAGTGGCACACATGATGGCCTCAATCCAAAAAGAATGTAGCAAAGCTTGACTTTTGACCATACATCGTGCCATTTCTGTCAGTGACCTGTTTTTCCTCTCAGCAACAACATTTTGCTGAGGTGTATAAGGCACTGTACATTGGTGTTTTATCCCACGACTAGACAGAAATGCATTAAATTCATGAGACATATACTCCCCCCCTCGATCGGAACGGAGGGTGCCCATAGTACATTTCAAGACATTTTGAAATTGTTTGAAGCACATAAAAACTTCGGACTTCGCTTTAAGCGGAAATACCCATGCATGCCTAGAGTAATCATCAATGAAAGTCACAAAGTACAGGTAATTGCCCAAGGATGGAGTTTGCATGGGCCCACAAACATCACTATGCACAAGCTGCAACTTGCATGTGGCCCTAACTGAACCATCATTTGGAAATTTAGAACGTTGCATCTTACCCAAAATACAGCCTTTACAAACATGTTTGATAGGTGCTTCAAGAGGCGGCAAAGAAGCAACCATATCAGATTTCTGCAAACGCACTACAAACGCACTACAAACGTAGCAAACTGGCAAAATTCAGATAACCAAAACGTGCATGCCAAACCCACGGCACAAAAGGCTAGATGCAACAATTTCATCACCAAAACTGACATCATGAATTGTACATCTGTCATCCACAAATTTGACTACAAGTCCAAGTCTAGCAAGTGCAGATACAGACAAGAGATTCTTCTTGATTCCAGGTACATAAAGTGCATCAACAAGTGTGAAAGAACTGCCATTAGCAGCAGTGAGCACAATCTTTCCAACTCCCTGAATTGGATAAGAGGCGTTGTTGGCACAAGTGACTGAATTCCCATGAGGGACAGACTCGAGAGAGGTAAAAAATTCACGATGTGAGGTAATGTGCTTTGTAGCACCACTGTCGAAATACGACACATGTGAATCTGCAGCAACAACCGACAAGCATGCATCATGGACAATAGGATTGTAAGTGCACTCTGCGCTAAAACCCCATTCTGCATCAACATCAGCAACACAGTCTCCTTTCACAGAAGACTCAACAATGGCTGCATTTGTAGTGGAACCACCCTCTTTCTTCTTAGCCTCTTTGGCCTTCAACTTAGGACACGACTTGATCAAGCGATCATAAACTTTACAATAATGGCAACGCATCTTCTTTTTGCCCTTATCACCATAATTTCCAGACGAATTGCTGCCAGCAGAAGCATTAGGAACAGAACTTTTGCCACTCGCAGCAAAACCATAAGAAGTGGCTGCATTGCTGTTACCACCCTTTCTTTGAGAAGCAATAAAAGCCTGTTCAACTGCACGCTGTCTAGTCCTATTTTTTCTGGAAAGTGACTCTTGCAACAGCAATGTGCATAATGCATCAAACTTGAAAACTTCTGGATTTCCTTGGGTCATAAGTCTCCAAGTACTAGCAAAAGTCTGGTAAGAATCTGGTAAGGCATCAAGAACAGTCTGCACAAGGGAACTGTCTGAAATAACTTCAGCCGCAGAAATAAGTTGCTCATTGATATCCTTGACACTAGCAAGGAAAGTGTCCATATCATCTTCCTCATGCATAATCTTCGTCTCCAGCTCTTTACGCAGCAAAGCAATTTTAGCCTCATTGCGGCTTGCATAAAGACCTGCTAGAATATCCCAGGCCTGTTTTGCAGATTTTGCTGAACGGATGTGAGGAAAATTGGTGCGCTTCACAGACAATGCAATCAATGCATGAGCCTGCGCATCCTTAACATCCCAACGAGCTTTTTCTCCCGTAGGCAAAACAACTGTAGCAGTTGCAATCCTTGCAGCAAGACCTGCAACATCCTCAACATCGCCTACATCCTCAGAACCAGAACGTACATCAATGCCCTGCACAATGTTCTAGACAGCCTTTGACACAAGAACATGTTGCATCATATAAGTCCACATAGGGTAGTTGTCCCCATCTAACCTGCCCTCAGCAACAAATATCTTGAACACATCTGTGTTGTTGTTGTCAGCCATGGTAAATGCTGCACCTGATGTGAAAACTGCCCGAAAATAAAAGAAACGGAGCGGGAACAGCCTGTGCTATATAGCACAAACTGTAGAAGACTATAAGGCACCTGTTATGCAGAAAATGGCACTGAAAAAAGTTCTGCACAAAATGACGAAATAGCCTATGCAGTACTGC
This sequence comes from Adiantum capillus-veneris, assembly GCF_014529385.1. Taxonomy (NCBI): domain Eukaryota; kingdom Viridiplantae; phylum Streptophyta; class Polypodiopsida; order Polypodiales; family Pteridaceae; genus Adiantum; species Adiantum capillus-veneris. The sequence goes on along the minus strand of NC_140953.1, from coordinate 114,888,397 downwards.
CTGTAGTGGAAACGGAGGCCGAAATGAGCCCAAATCAAAATTCTGAGCAGACCGAGCTCTTTGAGCTCACCCAAAATATTTGTCGACCTGCGAACGCTTGCGAAAGCTCACTGAAATCGGAGAAAGTGAGCAGGCGTGTGCTGGAGCAGCTAGCGACTAAGCCCGGGTGGACGTGACCTGCTCTGATACCAATTATTGGAATTATGGTTGTAGAGAGACACACACAGCTTGGAGAAGACGAAGGAAGCTCAAGGCACACAAGTGAGAGTGTATTACTTAGTGTGCAATGGAAAGATCGATAGCCCTAGAGTGATGGACGTATATACAATGCACGGGGGAAAAAACCTCCTAAAGAGGGAAAAAATGCCCCGGCCATCCTAGTGTGTTCACACACATCACTACCACATGTATATGGTAACAGCTGCTCCAGCACACGCCTGCTCACTTTCTCCGATTTCAGTGAGGTTTGGCGAGTGTTTGTAGGTCAACAAATATTTCGGGAGTGCTTGTAGAGCTCTGTCTGCTCAGATTTCTGATTCGGAATCATTTCGGCCTTCGTTTCCACTACAGGAAGGTCTGCACATGCAATTTCGTCATTTTGTGCAGAATTTATGTCAGTGTCGTTTTCTGCATAACAGGTGCTTAGAGTCTTCTACGGTTTGTGCTATATAGCACGTGTTGTTCCCACTCTGTTTCTCCTATTTTCGGACAGTTTTCACATCAGGTGCAACATTTACCATGGATGACAACAACACAGATGTCTTCAAGATGTTTGCTGCTAAGGACAGGTTGGATGGGGACAATTACCCTATGTGGGCTTACATGATGCAACATGTTCTTGTGTCAAAGGGTGTCTTGAATATTGTGCAGGGCATTGATGTACGTTCTGGTTCTGAGGATGCAGGCAATGTTGAGGATGTTGCAGGTCTTGCTGCAAGGATTGCTGCTATTAGAGTTGTTTTGCCTACGGTAGAACAATGTCATTGGGATGTAAAGGATGTGCAGGCTCATGCATTGATTGCGTTGTCTGTGAAGCGCACCATTGTTCCTCACATCTGTTTAATAAAATCTGCAAAACAGGCTTGGGATATTTTGGCTGGTCTTTATGCAAGTCGCAATGAGGCTAAAATTGCTTTGCTGTAGCTGCATAAAGAGATGGAGTCGAAGATTATGCATAAGGAAGATGATATGGACACTTTCCTTGCTGGTGTCAAGGATATCAATGAGCAACTTATTTCTGCAGGTGAAGTCATTTCAGACAGATCCCTTGTACAGAATTTTCTTGATGCCTTACGAGATTCCTACCAGACTTTTGCTAGTACTTGGAGACTGATGACCCAAGGAAATCCTGAAGTTGTCAAGTTTGATGCTTTATGCACATTGCTGTTGCAAGAGTCACTTTCTAGAAACAACAGACTAGGCAGCGTGCAGTTGAATAGGCTTCTATTGCTTCTCAAAGAAGGGTGGTAACAGCAATGCAACCACTTCTTATGGTTCTGCTGCGAGTGGCAAAACTTCTGTTCCTAATGCTTCTGTTGGAAGCAATTCATCTGGAAATTCTGGTGATAAGGGCAAAAAGAAAATGCGCTGCAATTATTGTAAAGCTAATGATCACTTGGTCAAGTCGTGTCCTAAGTTGAAGGCCAAAGAGGCTAAGAAGAAAGGGGGTGGTTCCACTGCAAATGCTGGTTCCACTACAAATGCAGCCATTGTTGAGTCTTCTGTAATGTGAAGTATGGAGCCTGATTTACCTTGTAATTTTCTGTGGTAAAAGCGCACATTTGTAAGGCCCCCATTATGAGGAGAAGCCATCGTGCGTAAAGGAAAATCACTCGCCGAAAACCAAAATTTTCACGGAAAAAAATCAGGGGCAACTTTAGGGGCCTCGCGGGTTCTGCCTCTGAGACTTTTTTCCCCTCGCCGGAATATTCCTTTTCGCCAAAATATTATGGTCGGACGGCGGCCGGAAAATGGTTGGAAAACAACCGTCGGTTGGCCGGTGGTCGGAAGTCAATGGCCGATGGCCGGTGTCTGAATTCAAAAGCGGACTTGTCTTCTCAAGGGCGGCCACACATGGGCGGATTGGAGGGTCCGATTTGGTGTTATCTACACAAGGGCGGCTACACATGGCTGCCTCTCATGAGAGAGGGCAGCCCTTTTGGCCTATAAAAGGAGGCCATTTCTACACACATTTCATAATGTGAAGTTGATTCAATAAGGTGAGTGTGAGGTGGTGAGAGTGAAGCAAGGCGGGAGCTCCATTAAGGGTATAATCCCTTTGTAAACTACTTCTTGTTTTGAAGTACTAAAGCCATTGAGTGGCTGCTTTTCCGTGGATGTAGCCTACATTGGGTGAACCACGTATATCGTGTGTACTCTCTCTCTCTCTCTCTCTCTCTCTCTACTCTATAATCTCGTGTATGTAAATCTGTCTCTCTCCATTAAGTAATCTACTCAATTATCTATTTAGCTACGTCTTATTTCCTAACAACTGGTATCAGAGCAAGGTTTGCTCGTAGCTAAATTATCTCAAGGAAAGGATTCCTTGAATTGAGTGGGAGTTATGGCGGAGGAAGGGAAGCTCAAGATTGAGAAGTTCAATGGAAAAAACTACCAACATTGGAAGATGCAGATTGAAAACTATCCCTACCAGAAGGACCTCTATTTGCCACTAGGCGGTCTTGCAAAGAAGCCCGCAACGATGGCAGATGAAGCATGGATTGTCCTTGATCGAAAGGCACTGGGAACAATCCGGTTAAGCTTAGCGTCAACGGTGGCCTTCAATGTTTTGGAGATGAAGACCACGGAGGACTTGATGAAGTCACTTGACGACTTCTAGGAGAAACCATCGGCATCCAATAAGGTATTTCTTATGAATTGCTTGTTCAATCTAAAGATGGCAGAGAATGGTTCAGTTGCAGAACACCTAAATGACTTTAACACAAACATAAGTCAATTTCGATCGGTGAAAATCAATTTTGATGATGAAGTGCGAGCTCTCCTTATACTATTATCTCTATCGGATAGTTGGGACAGCCTTGTGATGGCTGTAAGTAATTCTATCTCTGGTACAAATACTCTTAAGTTTGATGATATTGTGGGTGTTCTCCTAAGCGAGGAAATGCGAAGGAGAAGTACAGGAGAATCATCAAGTGCTGCACTATCAGTGGAAACAAGAGGAAGGCCTAAGGAAAGGTTCAAAAACCAAAAGGGTCATGATCGCTCAAGGCGGAGAAAGTCACCACAAAGTCAGTTCGTGAATGTTGGAACTGCGGCAAGAAGGGCCACGTCAAGAAGGATTGCTGGTCCAAGAAGAAGAAGGAGTCAGAGTCTCAAGACAACAAGCCAACATCGGAGGCCAATGTGGCAGGTAAAGTGGAGCAAGATGCTCTAATTCTCTCATTAGACAATGTGTCTAACTCTTGGATAGTAGATTTTGGGGCTTCATTCCATGCGACACCACACAAGCAACATTTCCAAGACTACACCAAAGGTAATTTTGGGTATGTATACTTGGGAGATGATGAAGCTTGTGAGATTGTCGGCAAAGATACAGTTTCTGTCAAAACTGCTAACAGAAATGAATGGAAGCTTAAATATGTTAGGCATGTTCCTTCTCTTCACAAAAATTTGATCTCTACAGGACAATTAGACGATGAAGGTCACAACATTGCATTCAGAAACAAACGGTGGAAGATCTCAAAGGGATCTTTGGTGGTTGCCAAGGGAGAAAAAGTCGGTACACTTTACTTGTGTACTGTTAGCACGCAGCCTTCATCTTGTGCAACAACTACAAAAGTTGACAGTGCGGTGTGGCACTACCGACTTGGGCATATGAGTGCCAAAGGAATGCAAATCCTTCAAACAAAGAAGCTTCTACCAGGTTTGAAAGAAGTGGACTTAGAGTTCTGTGAAGATTGTGTTTATGGTAAACAAAAGAGGGTAAAATTTCAAAAATCAGGAAATGAAAAATAAAAATAAAAAACTTGAGTTGGTTCATTCTGATGTTTGGGGTCCTGCAAGTACACCATCACTTGGTGGCTCATTGTACTATGTAACATTCATAGACGATGCGACTAGAAAAACATGGGTTTATGTCATGAAGAATAAATCCGATGTATTTTCCATATTTCAAAGGTGGAAAGCCTTTGTGGAGAATGAAACAGGTACCAAGGTTAAATGCCTCAGATCCGACAATGGAGGCGAATATTGCAGCTAAGCTTTTGTGCTAGCAATGGCATTCGGAGGCAAAGGAAAACCCCAAGGACACCTCAACAAAATGGGATTTTGGAAAGGATGAATAGGACAATCATGGAGCGAGCACGAAGCATGCGGCTACATGCAGGCCTACCGCTTGAGCTTTGGGCGGAAGCTGTAAGTATGTCTGTGTACTTAATCAATCGGTCACCCTCAACGGCATTGGATGGGGGTGTTCCAGAAGAGGCATGGACAGGTAAACTGGTGAATTATGCATTTTTCAAAGTGTTTGGGTGTGAGGCTTTCATGCACATAGATAGAAGCCTAAGATCAAAGCTAGATGCAAAGTCCAAAAAGTGTTTCTTCATTGGCTATGGAGAAGGTGACTTTGGGTATCGCCTATGGAATCCTGAAGATGGTAAAATCTTAAGGAGTAGGGATATAATTTTTAACGAAAAAAATATGTACAAAGATTACTTGGAAAGAAATCAAACAAAAGAAACAGGTGATGAGTACATGGAGCTTGAGGACGGTGAAGACTTAAGGACTGCAAACGGTGACAATGTGCAACAACGTCAACCAAATGAGGAGCCTCAACCTATTCCCTGAAGATCTACAAGAGCAAGTAGACCTCCAGAAAGGTTTGTTCCTTCCTTCAACCATCTCTTGATCTCAGATTTTGGAGAGCCGGAATCATACGAAGAAGCTATGCAATATGAATCCAAAGAAGAATGGACGAAGAGCATGCAAGTGGAGATGGACTCACTACATCGCAACCAAACATGGGAATTGGTTCAATTGCCTAAAGGTAAGCGGGCACTTCAAAACAAATGGGTGTACAAGGTGAAGGAAGAAGAAGGTGGGAAGAAAAGGTACAAGTCTAGGCTTGTGGTAAAAGGGTTTTATCAAAAGAAAGGTATTGACTTCAATGAAATATTTTCTCTTGTTGTAAAAATGAACTCAATTAGGCTTGTCTTAAGCCTTGTGGCTGCTCATGATCTAAATCTCGAGCAAATGGATGTAAATACGGCATTCCCTCACGATGACTTAGAGGAGGAAATCTACATGCTTCAACCAAAGGGGTATGAAGTAAAAGGTAAGGAGAAAATGGTTTGCAGATTAAAGAAGATCTTGTATGGTTTAAAGCAAGCATCAAGAAAATGGTACTTGAAGTTTGATCGATGGATGTTGGATCATGGATTCACAAGATGCAACTCGGATCACTGCGTCTACACGAAGAATTTGGGAGATGGGAAATTCATCATCCTAATGTTGTATGTTGATGACATGTTGATTGCAAGTGCTAGCATGCAGGGCATCGAAGACCTAAAAGAGGAGTTGTCTAAATATTTTTCAATGAAAGATTTAGGTGCTGCAAAGAGGATACTTGGTATGAAAATATCAAGGGACAGGATGAAGAAGACAATAAATCTATCTCAAGAAGATTACATCAAGAAGGTACTAGAAAGGTTTTCAATGCAAAATGCAAAACCATTTTCTACACCTTTGGCTGATCACTTTAAACTAGCAAAGGATATGTGTCCAAAGACACAAGAGGAGATAGCCTATATGTCTAAAGTTCCATATGCTGCAGCAGTAGTTTCTCTAATGTATACTATGGTCTGGACAAGGCCAGACATTGCACATGCAGTGGGAGTTGTGAGTAGGTTCATGGACAACCCAGGTAAAGAGCATTGGCAAGCTGTGAAGTGGATACTTAGGTATCTAAAAGGCACAACAACAAATGCTTTGTATTTTGGAGGAACTGATATTTTTCTAGAAGGGTATGTTGATGCAGATATGGCAGGTGACAAAGATACTCAAAGGAGCACTACTGGCTATGTGTTCACGGTTGGAGTCACAACAATAAGCTGGGCTTCAAAGCTGCAGAAAGTGGTTTCACTTTCTACCACGGAAGCAGAGTATGTAGCAATGACGGAGGCAAGCAAAGAAATAATGTGGCTTCACAGATTCTTAGAAGAGCTTCGATTCAAACAAGACAATTGTGTCTTGTACAGTGATAGCCAAAGCGCTATCCATCTTGCAAAGAACTTGGCCTTTCATTAAAGGATAAAGCACATTGAGGTGAGATATCACTTCATACGCACTCTTTTGGAAGAGGGACAACTAAAGCTAGGAAAGGTGCATACAAGTGAAAATCCTTCAGACATGTTTACAAAGGTGGCCAACAAGGAGAAGTTGAGCTTTTGCTCATTCTCAATCGGTATTCAAGGATAAGAAGCCAGGATGGAAAGCAGTTCACAGGTTTGGTTTTGAGATCAGTCTCCAAGTGGGAGATTGTTAAGTATGGAGCCTGATTTACCTTATAATTTTCTGTGGTAAAAGCGCACATTTGTAAGGCCCCCCTTATGAGGAGAAGCCATCGTGCGTGAAGGAAAATCACTCGCCGAAAACCAAAATTTTCACGGCCAAAAATCAGGGGCATTTTTTCCCTCGCCGGAATATCCCTTTTCGCCGGAATATTATGGCCGACCGGTGGCTGAAAAGTTGTCGGAAAACAACCGCCGGTTGGCCGGTGGCCGGTAGTCAATGGCCGGTGGCCGGTGGACGAATTCAATGGCCGGTGGCAGAATTCAAAAGCGGACTTGTCTTCTCAAGGGCGGCCACATATGGGTGGATTGGAGGGTCCGATTTGGACTTATCTACACAAGGGCGGCTACACATGGCTGCCTCTCATGAGAGAGGGTAGACCTTTTGGCCTTTAAAAGGAGGCCATTTCTACACACATTTCATAGTGTGAAGTTGATGCAACAAGGTGAGTGTGAGGTGGTGAGAGTGAAGCAAGGCGGGAGCTCCAATAAGGGTATAATCCCTTTGTAAACTACTTCTTGTTTTGAAGTACTAAAGCCATTGAGTGGCTGCTTTCCCGTGGACGTAGCCCACATTGGGTGAACCACGTATATCGTGTGTACTCTCTCTCTCTCTCTCTACTCTATAATCTCGTGTATGTAAATCTGTATCTCTCCATTAAGTAATCTACTCAATTATCTATTTAGCTACGTCTTATTTTCTAACATGTAAAAGGAGACTGTAATGCTGATGTTGATGCAGAATGGGCTTTTAGCGCAGAGTGCACTTACAATCTTACTGTCCATGATGCATGCTTGTCAGTTGCTGTAGATGCACATGTGTGGTATTTCGACACTGGTGCTACAAAGCACATTACCTCACATCGTGAATTGTTCACCTCTCTAGAGTCTGTCTCTCATGGAAATTCAATCACTTGTGCCAACAATGCCTCTTATCCGGTTCAGGGAGTTGGAAAGATTGTACTTACTGCTGTAAATGGCAGTTCCTTCACACTTGTTGATGCACTTTATGTACCTGGGATCAAGAAGAATATCTTGTTTGTATCCGCACTTACTAGACTTGGACTTGTAGTCAAATTTGTGGATGACAGATGTACAGTTCATGATCTCAGTTTTGGTGATGAAATTGTTGCATCTGGCCTTTTTGTGCCGAGGGCTGTATAAGCTCACCTTGTATGACAAGTGTGGATAAAATTTTGCAAATGCTGTTGCAGATTCAAGGGCTATTTCAGATGCAAAACTTTGGCATGCACGTTTTGGTCATCTGAATTTTGCCAGTTTGCTGCGTTTGCAGAAATCTGATATGGTTGCTTCTTTGCCGCCTTTTGAAGCACGTGTTAAACATGTTTGTGAAGGATGTATTTTGGGAAAGATGTAGCATTCTAAGTTTCCAAAGGGTGGTTCAGTTCGGGCCACTTGCAGGTTGCAGCTTGTGCATAGTGATGTTTCTGGGTCCATGCAAACTCCGTTCTTGGGCAATTACCTTTAGTTCGTGACTTTCATTGATGATTACTCCGGGCATGCATAGGTATTTCTGCTTAAAGCAAAGTCCGAAGTTTTTATGTGATTCAAAAAATTTCTAGCTATGGCTGAAAATGTCTCGAAATGTACTATGGGCACCCTCTGTTCCGATCGAGGGGGGGAGTATATGTCTTATGAATTCAATGCATTTCTGGCTAGTCGTGGGATAAAACACCAATGTACAGTGCCTTATACACCTCAACAAAATGGTGTTGCTGAGAGGAAAAATAGGTCACTTACGGAAATGGCACGATGTATTGTCAAAAGTCAAGCTTTGCCGCATTCTTTTTGGCTTGAGGCCATCATGTGTGCCACTTATGTACTAAACAGGTGTCCTATGAAAGCTTTGCAGTCTATTACTCCATATGAAGCATGGCATGATAGAAAGCCTTCTATTGCGTGTTTTCGGCTATTTGGCATATGCTTTGGTGCCACAAACACAGTGCATAAAATTGGATGATAAGGCTGTCAAATGTATTTTTTTTTGTTATAGTGCTGAAAGCAAAGGTTATAGGTTGTATCATCCGCAAACAAATTGTATTCTGGTTTCACGGGATGTAGTGTTTGTGGAAGATTCTATTCAGCTCTTGTTGTCATGTACTAGAGATAGTAATGTAAGCTCACAAGACATTTATGACGCTTTGTTGCCTCTTTTCAGTGGTGGAAATACAAATGTAAGTTCCAATGAGGCAAATGTACAGCCTATGGGGGTTTCTCAAAATGTTACAGATCAGCCTATTATTGATGCAGATGTACATGATGTACTTGATGAGGAAAGGGTTGAAAATGAGCAGGCTAGAGGTATGCCAAAATGGTTGGTGCACACTTTGCATGACAGTAAATTGGATGCACCTTTGTCTAGTCTTACTTGTTCACGCTCTCGCCATGCATCTTATGCATCCGATTGTTATGCTTTGGCTGTGTCTAGCTTACATGATGTTGGGGAGCCTCTATCTTTTGATGAAGCATAGAATTCAAAAAAATGGATGGCTACCATGCAATCAGAATATGATGCACTTATAGAAAATGACACATGGACTTTATATGATTTGCCTCCTGGCAAAAAGGCCATTGGTACGAAATGGGTTTACAAGTTGAAACGCAAGCTTGATGGTGAGGTAAGGCTGGACTTGTGGTAAAGGGTTATGCACAACAAAAAGGCATAGATTATGAAGAGACTTTTGCTCCCACTTGTCGTATGACTACTGTGCGTTTTCTATGTGCATTGGCAGCTCATTTTGGTTGGGATGTACATCAATCAGACATTGTTACTGCTTTCTTGAATGGTGACATATTTGAGGAAGTTTATGTAACGCAGCCTCGTGGTTTTGACATAAAAGGACAAGAGGACAAAGTGTGCAGATGTAAGAAGGCTTTGTATGGTTTGAAGCAATATCCTCGTGCTTGGCATGAGAAAGCTGAAACTCATTTGGTTAAATGAGGCTTTCGTAACAGTCGAACAAAAACCACATTGTATGTAAAGCGTAAGGGTGATGTACTTCTCATTGTGGTTCTTTATGTCGATGATTTGCTAATCACTGGACCAAATGAGAGACATATTGCTGAAATTAAGGCTGATTTGAATGCTACTTTCAAGATGAAAGATTTGGGGTTGTTGCATCATTACTTGGGTATAGAGTTTAAGCAGTGTGATGGTGGTATTGCCTTGTGTCAAAAAAGTTACATAGAGACATTGCTATTTAAGTTTGGACTTGAGGATTGCAAACCTATTGCCACTCCCATGGAAACAAGTTTGAAGTTGAGTCTATGATGCTGGAGATCCTATTGATGTCACTCTTTATCAAACTGCTGTTGGCTGCCTCATTATGTATGCAACACGAGGCCGGGTATTCAGTTTACAGTCTCACAGGTTAGCAAATTTATGCATAGCCCAGGGTATAAGAATTGGCAGGCTGTTAAGAGGATTTTCCACCACCTTTGTGACACCTTACATCTTGGATTTTTTTATCCCAAGGGGGGATTATTGCTGCCAGACTTACATGCTTTTTCGCACTCAGATTGGGTTGGTTGTTTTGACATGCGAGTGTCCACAAAGTGGTTTTTGTTTCATGGTTGGCAGTTCATGTATATCATGGTTGAGTAAGAAGAAACCTAATGTGGACACTTCGAGTTGTGAGGCTGAGTACAGGGTAGTCTTCACAGCTACGGTTGAGTGTGCATGGCTCAGACGCCTTATGGATGATTTGGGTGTTGGACAGGACACTACCAACACTATCTACACTGACAATCAGAGCGCATTGGCAGTTGCGAGAAACCCAGTTTTTCATGCTCTCACAAAGCACATTGAGGTGCATTACCACTATGTGAGGGAGAGGCTCTTAGCAGGAGAGATCAGCTTGGCTTATGTGCCAACACAGGACAACCTTGCAGACCTTTTCACAAAGGCATTGTCTCCTGAGATGCTTGAAGCTTTCTGCAAAGCTTTCGGCTTACGCCCCTTTGTGGGCTGATCATGTCCTCAGGGCATGGCACTTCCCTTTACTCATGTGCCAGGTCTCGTTCACCGCATCACTCGAGGGGGGATTTGTTACCATATACATGCGGTAGTGATGTGTGTGAACACACTAGGACCGCCGGGGCATTTTTTCCCTCTTTAGGAGGTTTTTTCCCCCGAGGATTGTATATACGCCCATTACTCTAGGGCTATCTATCTTTCCATTTCACACTAAGTAACACACTGTCTATTGTGTGCCTTGAGCTTCCTTCATCTTCTCCAAGATGTGTGCATTTCTTTGCAACCCTAATTTTAACAAAAAGGATTCACCATGGTAGAGCACATGGTGCATGCATTGATGTTTGCCACTACAAAGTTCCACTTTTATCTATTGCCAAGACCCTTTGTAATTCTAACAATGGAAGAAGCCTTTTTGTATGTAATGAAACACATGGATGTCTCATCTAGAATCTCTAAGTGGATCGTTAGATTACAAGAGTTTGATTACACTATGCAAGTGGAGAACTCCACCAAGGCTAGTCTAGCAGGTATTCTTACTCGTCGTCACTATGAGAAAAATCTAAAGGTTAACGCAGAAGGCAAAGGGGTGACACCAATCGGGAAGTTCCTAAGCTAGAAGGAGCTCACTCTCTTTTGTTTGATGGAGCTTACAAAAGAATAGTGGACCAGGCTGCAACTAGCATCCTTATTTTCAATGAGTGAAGGGGAAAGGACTTCTCTATTGGGCAGCTGCTACACTCCCACTCGAACAACAAAGCAGAGGACACGGCCCTAATTCTTAGATTAGAACAATGTGTTTTGAAAGGGGTTCAACTCGTAAATGTGTTTGGTGATGCCATGCTCTTGATAAAGCAAATAAATGGCACTTGGATTTGTAAAAATCAGATTTTGCTTGGCCAATTACGCCAAGTTAAGGATATTTTAAGAAAGTTTGAAGCATTGCAGTTATTTCATGTCCCTATGATGGTAGAAAATCAAGAAGCAGATGCTCTAGCCAAGGAAAGAATACAAGATGTTCCCATAGGAGCAATCAAACTGAAGCTTCCCCTCTTTTAGGGTAGCGATGCTATGCCTAAAATCATTAGCTTCTTAGATACATGAGAATGTCCTGAAGGGTATACAAAGGGCCATAAACAATGGCTTGTCCAAAAGGCAACAAGATACCACCTTGTAAATAGAACCTTGTACTTCAAGGTCAAGGATCAGATTCTCAAGTGAGTGCCAATCTCCAGTGAAATCACATATCTCAAGTTTCCATGATGGTATTTGTGGCGGCCACTTTACTCTAGATATTACTAGTAGGAAGATTCTATAGGCAGGATTCTCTTGGCCTAGTCTGAATAGGGATGTGCATCTTGGTGTAAAACGTGCAGAGCTTGTCAAGTATTCAGTGATGATCGAACACTAACCTATGAGCCATAGAATCCTATCATCTCATATGGCCCATTTGAGAAGTGGGGGATCGATGCAATTGGTCCTTTACCAAGGGCCCAGTCGGGTAAATTGTACATTCTAGTTGGTGTAGACTACATGACCCGATGGGCGGAAGCATTAGCCACCACATGCATTACAGCCCAAGAAGTGGTGAAATTCATATCTGAGCACATTTGTTGCCGCTTTGGCACACTCTGAAAATAATATCTGATAGAGGGCCAGGTTTTAGAGGCAACTTGGTGGGAGAACTGATGAAAAATCTAGGCATCACACGCAGACATTCCACTCAATACTATCCACAGTGCAATGGTCTAGTGGAAAATGTGTACGGCATGATCTGTAAGATCATCAGAAAGCAGGTGAATAACCACACAAGTGATTGTGATAAACATCTCATGACCGCTCTTTGGGCCTACCGCACGACCTTTAGAACATCACTAGGTTTCACGCCTTTCCATCTGGTATATGGAAAAGATGCCATTCTACCCATTGAGGTACAGATAGCCATCTTGAGAGTCATGTCTAGTCAGCTAGAGTGCCCAATTCCCATCTTCGCAACCACACCTTGGATCTAGAAAGGCTTCAATTATACAGGGAAGATGCGATCACCTACTACACAACGCAAGCAAAACAACACCGAATCACATTCAACCAAGGGCTTAAAGAAAAGGGTCCTAAGAAAGGCATGTTAATATTGAGATACGTCAACATATTCGAAACTAGGATGTTACCATATACATGTGGTAGTGATGTGTGTGAACACACTAGGACCGCGAGGCATTTTTTCCCTCTTTAGGAGGTTTTTTCCCCCGAGCATTGGATATACGCCCATCACTCTAGGGCTATCTATCTTTCCATTGCATGCCTAGTAACACACTCTCTATTGTGAGCCATGAGCTTCCTTTGTCTTCTCCAAGCGTTTCTCTGCACCCCTAATTCCATCAATTGGTATCAGAGTAGGTTGCGTACTCCCGGGCTTAGTCTCCAACTGATCCAGCACACGCCTGCTCACTTTCTCCGATTTCAGTGAGCTTTGGCAAGCGGTCACAGGTCGACAAAAATTTCGGGCTCATTTCGACCTTTGTTTCCACTACAAGCAGTATTGCACATGCTATTTTGCCATTTTGTGCAGAGTTTCAGTTAGTGCCGTTTTTCTGCAGAACATGTGCCTCATAGTCTTCTACAGTTTGTGCTATATAGCACGTGTTGTTCCCACTCCATTTCTCCTATTTTCGGGCAGTTTTCACATCCGGTGTAACATTTACCATGGTTGACAACAACACAGATGTGTTCAAGATTTTGCTGCTGAGGACATGTTGGATGGGGACAACTACCCTATGTGGGCTTATATGATGCAACATGTTCTTGTGTCAAAGGCTATCTGGAACATTGTGCAGGGCATTGATGTATGTCCTGGTTCTGAGGATGTAGGCGATGTTGAGGATGTTGCAGGTCTTGCTGCAAGGATTGCTGAGATTAGAGTTGTTTTGCCTACGACAAAACAAGCTCGTTGCGATGTAAAGGATGCGCAGGCTCATGCATTGATTGCGTTGTCTGTGAAGCACACCATTGTTCCTCACATTCGTTCACCAAAATCTGCAAAATAGGCTTTGGATATTCTAGCAGGTCTTTATGCAAGCCGCAATGAGGCTAAAATTGCTTTGTTGCGTAAAGAGCTGGAGTCGAAGATTATGCATGAGGAAGATGATATGGACACTTTCCTTCTGGTGTCAAGGATATCAATGAGCAACTTATTTCTGCAGGTGAAGTCATTTCAGACAGTTTCCTTGTGCAGACTGTTCATGATGCCTTACCAGATTCCTACCAGACTTTTGCTAGTACTTGGAGACTGATGACCCAAGGAAATCCTGAAGTTGTCAAGTTTGATGCATTATGCACATTGCTCTTGCAAGAGTCACTTTCCAAAAAAAAATGGAACTAGGCAGCGTGCAGTTGAACATGCTTCTATTGCTTCTCAAAGAAAGGGTGGTAATAGCAATGCGGCCACTTCTTATGGTTCTGCTGCGAGTGGCAAAACTTCTGTTCCTAATGCTTCTGCCGGCAGTAATTCGTCTGGATATTCTGGTGATAAGGGAAAAAAGAAGATGCATTGCCATTATTGTAAAGCTAATGATCACTTGATCAAGTCGTGTCCTAAGTTGAAGGCCAAAGAGGCTAAGAAGAAAGAGGGTGGTTCCACTGAAAATGCTGGTTCCACTACAATGCAGCCATTGTTGATTCTTCTGTGAAAGGAGACTATGTTACTGATGTTGATGCAGAATGGGCTTTTAGCGCAGAGTGAACTTACAATCCTGTTGTCCATGATTCATGCTTGTCAGTTTTGCTGCAAATTCACATGTGTGGTATTTTGATACTGGTGCTACAAATTACATTACCTCACATCGTGAATTCTTTACGTCGCTCGAGTCTGTCCCTCATGGGAATTCAGTCACTTGTGCCAACAATGCCTCTTATCCGGTTCAGGGAGTTGGAAAGATTGTACTTACTGCTGCAAATGGCAGTTCCTTCACACTTGTTGATGCACTTTATGTACCTGGGATCAAGAAGAATATCTTGTCTGTATCCGCACTTGCTAGAGTTGGACTTGTAGTCAAATTTGTGGATGACAGATGTATAGTTCATGATCTCAGTTTTGGTGATGAAATTGTTGCATCTGGCTTTTTGTGCTGTGGGCTGTATAAGCTCACTTTGTATGACAAGTGTGGATAAAATTTTGCAAATGCTGTTGCAGATTCAAGGGCTATTTCAGATGCAAAACTTTGGCATGCACAATTTGGTCATCTGAATTTTGCTAGTTTGATGCGTTTGCAGAAATTTGATATGGTTGCTTCTTTACCACCTCTTGAAGCACCTGTCAAACATGTTTGTGAAGGCTGTATTTTGGGTAAGATGCAGCGTTCTAAGTTTCCAAAGGGTGGTTCAGTTCGGGCCACTTGCAGGTTGCAACTTGTGCATAGTGATGTTTCTGGGCCCATGCAAACTCCGTTCTTGGGCAATTACCTTTACTTCGTGACTTTCATTGATGATTACTCCAGGCATGCATGGGTATTTCCGCTAAAAGCGAAGTCCGAAGTTTTTATGTGGCCCAAACAATTTCTAGCTATGGCTAAAAATGTCTCGAAATGTACTATGGGCACCCTCCATTCTGATCGAGGGGGGGAGTATATGTTTCATGAATTTAATGCATTTCTGGCTAGTCGTGGGATAAAACACCAATGTACAGTGCATTATACACCTCAACAAAATGGTGTTGCTGAGAGGAAAAACAGCTCACTGAGGAAAATGGCACGATGTATGGTCAAAATTCAAGCTTTGCCGCATTCTTTTTGGCTTGAGGCCATCATGTGTGCCACTTATGTACTTAACAGGTGTCCTACAGAAGCTTTGCAGTCTGCTACTTCATATGAAGCATGGCATGATAGAAAGCCTTCTATTGAGCACATGCGTGTTTTTGGCTGTTTGGCATATGCTTTGGTGCCACAAACACTTCACAGAAAATTGGATGATAAGGCTGTCAAATGTATTTTTGTTGGTTATAGTGCTGAAATCAAGGCTTAGAGGTTATATCATCCGTAAACAAAGTGTATTCTCGTTTCACGGGATGTAGTGTTTGTGGAAGATTCTATTCAGCCCTTGCTATCATGTCCTGGGGACAATAATGTAAGCTCACACGACATTTATGACACTCTTTGCCTCTTTTTAGTGGTGGAAATACAAATGTAATTTCCAATGAGGAAAATGTATAGCCTATGGGGGTTTTTAAAAATGTTACAGATCAGCCTATTACTGATGCAGATGTACATGATGTACTTGATGGGGAAAGGGCTGAAAATGAGTAGGCTAGAGGTATGCCAAAATGGCTGGTGCACACTTGCGTGAGAATAAATTGGATGCACCTTTGTCTAGTCGTACTTGTTCACGCTCTCCCCATGCATCTTATGCATCCGATTGTTATGCTTTGGCTGTGTCTAGCTTACATGATGTTGGGGAGCCTCTATCTTTTGATGAAGCACAGAATTCAAAAAAATGGATGGCTACCATGAAATCAGAATATGATGCACTTATAGAAAATGACACATGGACTTTATGTGATTTGCCTCCTGGCAAAAAGGCCATTGGTACGAAATGGGTTTACAAGTTGAAACGCAAGCTTGATGGTGAGATCGATCGCCATAAGGCTGGACTTGTTGTAAAGGGTTATGCACAACAAAAAGGCATAGATTATGAAGAGACTTTTTCTCTCACTTGTCGTATGACTACCGTGCGTTTTCTATGTGCATTGGCAACTCATTTTGGTTGCGATATACATCAATCAGACATTGTTACTGCTTTCTTGAATGGTGACATATTTGAGAAAGTTTATGTAACGCAGCCTCGCGGTTTTGAGATGAAAGGACAAGACGACAAAGTGTGCAGATGTAAGAAGGCTTTGTATGGGTTGAAGCAATCTCCTCGTGCTTGATATGAGAAAGCTGACACTCATTTGGTTAAACGAGGCTTTTGTAATAGTCCAACAGAAAGCACATTGTATGTAAAGCGTGAGGTTGATGTACTTCTCATTGTGGTTCTTTATGTCGATGATTTAGTGATCACTGGATCAAATGAGAGACATATTGCTGAATTTAAGGCTGATTTGTATGCTACTTTCAAGATGAAAGATTTGGGGCTGTTGCATCATTACTCGGGTATACAGTTTAAGCAGTGTGATGGTGGTATTGCCTTGTGTCAGAAAAGTTACATAGAGACATTGCTATGTAAGTTTAGACTTGAGGATTGCAAACCTATTTCCACTCCCATGGAAATAGGTTTGAAGTTGAATCTATATGATGCCGGCGATCCTGCTGATGTCACTCTTTACCAGACTGCTGTTGGCTGCCTCATTTATCAACACGAGGCCATATATTCAGTTTGCAGTCTCGCAGGCTAGCAGATTTATGCATAGCCCAGGGTCTAAGCATTGGTAGGCTGTCAAGAGGATTTTCTGCTACCTTAGTGGCACTTTACATCTTGGCTTGTTTTATCCCAAGGGGGGATCATTGCCGCCAGACTTACATGCTTTTTCGGGCTTAGATTAGGCTGGTTGTTTTGACACGCGAGTGTCCACAACTGGTTTTGTTTCATGCTTGGCAGTTCATGTATATCATGGTTGAGCAAGAAGCAACCTACTGTGGCCACTTCGAGTTGTGAAGCTGAGTACAGGGCAGTCTTCACAGCTACAGTTGAGTGTGCATGGCTCAGACGCTGTGAGCGGGATGAAAACACACAGAAAGCCTCTATAACGACCCGACACACACTCTTGTAAAGATACACACACACACACACACTATGGGGCACCACTTGGCTTACACAACACACGTGGCCGAGACAGGGAACACACCTCTGGAGTGAGAGGAGAGAGACTATCCACTTGCCCACTCCACACAGACACACACACACACAGACACACACACACCCAAAAAACTCAGCTCAAAAGAGGAGAATTTCTGATGTTTAGATACAATTGATCTTGGGCCAACACCAATGGGGCAAATACCTCACACAGTATGGGTAAAATAAGCCAGATATAATCACAAACTGGAGCAGAAACTTCGCTCATAGGAGAAACTTACACAGAAAAACAACAGAAAAAGAGTGAGGAATTTGGCAAAATGGACAGCGCCATCGCGTCCGGAACGGCCCAAAACCCCAATCTACAATGTCAAAGTGCTCATATCCGACATCGGATGAGCAGTTTACGGCCAAAACATGCTCTAAAAACCCCAAAAACACACCTGCGGATGTTCCTCCTCTCTTCTCCACGTTTTTTCTGGTCTTCTCTACATTTTTTCAGTTCCCACACTTAGCTTTATTACTTGGTCACCCTTGGTCTTTTAGATGACCCCGAACAGGCCAAAAACTGACCTTGCAGTGCATAGTTGTCACCTTTTTGCATCATCCGCACACCTGGCACTCATCTTTTCCCAATAATGCATCCCACAACCACGTGAAGTGGCCCCAAAAAGTGGTCCTCATGATGATCTTTCTGCATAAGTATCACAAGAAAACACCCACGTCGTGTCTGTACTTCTCCGCGTGCAAGTATTGACTTTATTCGACGTCCTGACGCCACTAGATGCCATCTGACGCACCTGCTTACCTCATGTCGTCGGCCCGCGGATAGCTTCCTCGAGAAGTTTTACGCGCTTCCAACTCCTCATTATTATGAAAAAACACACTGGTATTGGTAACGATGAAAATCGATGCACTATGTACATCCTGTCCTACCTGTACACATGTGGGCCCCACGTAACCACCTAGCTCTGGAAAATGGACAATCCTTTATTTGATGCACCATGCATGTGTATGTACATATGCACAATCCCTTGCTCCAAAAAACTCCTGACAACGCCTTATGGATGATTTGGGTGTTGAACAGGACACTGCCAACACTATCTACACTGACAGTCAGAGCGCATTGGCAGTTTGCAAGGAACCCAATTTTTCATGCTCGCACAAAGCACATTGAGGTGCATTACCACTATGTGAGGGAGAGGCTCTCAGTAGTAGAGATCAGCTTGGCTTATGTACCAACACAGGACAAGCTTGTAGATCTTTTCACAAACGCATTGTCTCGTGAGAAGCTTGAAGGTTTCCGCAAAGCTTTGGGCTTACTCCCCTTTAGGGATTGATCATGTCCTCAGGGCATGGCACTTCCCTTTACTCATGTGCCAGCTCTTGTTCACCGCATCACTCCAAGGGGGATTTGTTACCGTATACATGTGGTAGTGATGTGTGTGAACACACTAGGACCGCCGTGGCATTTTTTCCCTCTTTAGGAGGTTTTTTCCCTCGAGCATTGGATATACGCCCATCACTCTAGGGCTATCTATCTTTCTATTGCATACTGAGTAACACACTCTCTATTGTGTGCCATGAGCTTCATTCGTCTTCTCCAAGCTGTGTGTGTTTCTCTGAAACCCTAATTCCAACATAGGAAAGATAAGAAGTTTCAACCCAGATGGGAAGGGCCATTCATACAAAAGATGATACACCAATGGTAGCTACAAATTGATAGAGGCAGATGATCAAATTCACAAGATGAGAGTCAATGGATGAATGCTAAAAAGTTATTTCTTCAGGTTTGATCCGGAGTTCATGGTAGATATTCTAGAGGAGGGAGAGCCCTCCAACTCCATTGCTAGAGAATCAAAAGCATAGGTAGAGGCATGAATGCCTCTAGCCAGAAGGGGATGGCTAGTGATGGACGGATTCCAAAAGCCTTGGCCGTGGGAATAGACGCCAAGAGGGGAGTTTTTTTTTTTTTTTTTTGTGGGTTGTAGCTACCGCCACCCCCTCCTTGACCTAGCGCCCACAGAGGAGCCCTCCCCTTGGTACCACCCTTTACCTCTCCTCCATTATCAAGCTCACCCTCTCTCTCTCTTCCACAGCTAGCGCTATTCTCCCTCTCTCTCTCCTCCATTATCACCACCGCCCAGCTCTCTCTCTCTCTCTCTCTCTCTCTCTCTCTCTCTCTCTCTCTCTCTCTCTCTCTCTCTCTCTCTCTCTCGTTCCCCCCCCCCCCCCCAACACACACACACACACACACACACACACTCACACTCACACTCTCAGCCTCTCTCTCTCCATCTCTCCCTCTCGTTCAACCCTCTCTCTCTCTCTCTCTCTCTCGCTCTCTCTCTCTCTCTCTCTCTCTCTCTCTCTCTCTTACCATACACACCCACAAACACTTACACACACACACACACACACACACACACACACAGACACTCATACACTCACACAACCCTATCTATCTCTGGCTCTCTCACCATCGCTCTCTCGTTCAGTAAATGAAGTCCCTCTCTCTCTCTCTCTCTCTCTCTCTCTCTCTCTTCCCATACACAACACACACACTCACACTCACGAACACATACAAACACTACACGCATATGTACGTATCAACAACGCACACACACGACATGCAAAAGAAGCAACAAAGATGGATGACGGCGCATCGACAAGCGGATCAAAATCACGCGATGGCGACAACGATTTAAAGAAAGACGCCGAAGGCATGCCCCAGCTGGCACCAAAGTTGAAGAGCGCGCTACACCAACGCACCAACAAAGCTTTGCAATTTGCCAGCATCTTGTCCAAGACGCATCTCCTCAGTAAACATTCGTAGGGTAATCCATTTTTCCATTTTCAAGACAAACCTTGTAAAAATCATTTGTATAGTCCACCTCTCTCTAGATGATGGTCACAAAGGCCCACCTAGGAGAGTATCATTTTCTAATTCCTCCCAAAACAAAGCATCAGTCAACCATTTAAAACCCAGCTGCCTGCTTTGTCTCTCGAGCTTAGGGCCCTAAACCTAATGATTTTATGTTAAACTAATGCAATCTGCACCTATAAAAGAGCACTGAGAGGTCACTATCATGTGGGGAGGGGGGGGGGGGGGGGGGGGGGGGGGGGGGTCACCACTTGAGAGGAATCCAAGCACACACATTGACTCGAAGGGTTGGGATTGGGATCTCTGCACACATGAATTTTCCCTAGAGAGCGCACTATAGGCTGTGTGTGTGTGTGTGTGTGTGTGTGTGTGTGGTCACCACCTTGCCGAAATGAAGGTTTCTGTAAATACCACCTTGCATCAAATTTTCCCTCACATTCCGAGGAGTTTTCATCATCTATGTCTAAGTCTGTGTGTGTGTGTGTGTTGTGTGTTGTGATTAGTGTTATTTGCATCGCTGCTGTCTGCGTCCTAGCCGCTCAAAGCTAGGTGGTGCCCCCTGTTTACTCCTCATGACGAGTTCGGCGTGCACGGTTCTGGCGTAGAGGCTGTTGGGGTCCGTTTTGCACTTGCGATTGTCAACATGGAGGGGGTTTAGTGCACTAATGCTATCTTCAGGAAATGTTCAACTGGTTTGGGTTTAGTGCGCTAATGCTATCTTCAGGAAATGTTCAACTGGTTTTATCATACCACCTTTGGACACAAAGTGTCAATTGAATGTGCAAGGTCATCACGATTGGCAAAAGAAGCCCTTCGACTGGCCCATGTCCATTTCTCAGAGCACTGGAGATCCTCACAATGTCCAACACGGCATGCAATGTGGCGAGCATCAAGGACTACGGTGGGAAAAGTCTGGGCTAGGAGGCAGTAGATGTACTTGGAATCTCATGATAATGGAAAATTCATTGCACTTGGATGCACATGTTATCCCTGTAATATGAGCATTACAACATATCTTTTTGTGCTACAACCCTATTATTTTTTAGATCGAGTGTTTTCATTGTTCAATTGTTTACATAGTTTTTTAAGTAGACGTTACGCTTTTAACGGTTCTTTTTCACCATGCGAACCTACACTTATATGGCCATGTTATATAAAGAGGGAAAAACCCCCATCACAAACACAAAACACTCTCTCCCTCACCGAATATCACAAGCTCTAAGAAGCCCCCCTAACGCACTTTCTAGATGGCAAGGACAAAACAAACTGCAAAGAAGAATCCAAAGACCAATGAGGTGCACAAAAGGCAGACGATGCATGCAAATCGGCAACAAGAAGAGCTAGCTGATCCCGAACTCACAGAGAAGGACACGTGTGATGAGTGTCCGCTGCAGTAAGGGGAGGACATCCCAATGAATCATAGGGTGGGTGGAAAGAATTTTCCCAGAGGGATGGGCACGATGCCATCCGGCCAGGTCGCCAAAATGTGGCCGGCAAGTCACTGCCCAGGGAAATGGGTGCCATGCCTTCTAATCAACCATCAATGATGAGCGAAGCAGTGATGATGAAGATTATGATCCGGATGAAGATGTCCTCAAGCCACATCCCAAGCACCATTGCAAGTCAAAATTCTACAAGAAGCTGCAAAGAGCACGGCCATAAGGAGCTCAAAGGCCCCTACAACGTTGACCTCAAAGAGCATGATGCTTTTATAGAGTGTTTGCTGAAATCCGGCATTACCAGAAGACAATAGACGTGCGTATAAGGAAAGCACCATTTGCATGGACATGTAAGGAGGTGCTACAAAGCTACAACACAGAGCTTCAAATGTTTGATGTTTCTCTCAAATCAATTCAGAAGGTTGCATAGGCTTATTTGGTTAGTCTCTTTGAGGACACGTTCTTATGTGCTATCCATGCCAAGCGTGTAACAATCATGGGGAACAAGGGCAGAAGAATTAATTCAAATGGATGGTGTGGATGAAAGGGGGAGATAGGCGGTGTAGCTATGGAAAGCTTCCATTTGTGCTTCAGCTATGGAAAGCTTAGAGGGAGGGGGAGAAGTGGTTCAATGGAGAGCAAGGGGATAAGAAGTAGTTCAAAGGAATGGTGTGGATGAAAGGGGGGTGACAGGTGGTGCAGCTATGGAAAGCTTCCATATGTGCTGCAGTTACAAAAAGCTTGGGGGGAGAGAGAGAGAGAGAGAGAGAGAGAGAGAGAGAGAGAGAGAGAGAGAGAGAGAGAGAGAGAGAGAGAGAGGAGAAGAGGTAGAATAAAGGGTACTGCTAAGAAATGTAGTTTTTGGTCAAAGAAAATAGTTTTTTGACCATGTATTTGGTTAGGAGAGCTTTTGGGGAGTGAAAAGTGAGATTAGAGATCTTCAAAAAAAATTGAAATTTAAGGGTTACTTTATGGACGCCCATGACAATGAAGGGACCCCCCCCCCCCCCCCCCCCCCCCCCCTTTAACCCTTATCTCTCTTTTTAGGGACAAAGCTATAAAGAGGGGAACAATACAGGCCCCCACGCCTCCCTACTACCCTATCTTTTAGAGGGTATAGCTGTGGCCAACATCCTCTTCCTATTGGTCCATGCTTAATCACCCCTTAAGCTAAAGGGCCCTTTTGGGGTTCATATTTTTCCTAATGAATAGCTTTCTAAGGCTCCAGATCATCACTCAGTGTCGTTGTTGCTGATGCAAAACGCTCAATGCATATTGATTGGGATAGGGTTCATCTTGAGGTTTAGATTCTACTTTGCCTATTCACAACCAATTGCCTTCCTATGCTGATATAACAAAATCAGTTCTACAACACAACTCTCTCAAGCTCTTGTTTTGTGGGGATCAAGAAGATGCCATCCACCTCTTGATGAAGTGTCCAAAGATGAAGCCCCTACAACAAAGCCTCATCAAAGCATGTTCATCACACCATCCTTAGCCTTTCACCTTTTTGGAATTGTTGATTGGTGAATGTAAGTATCTAGATATTCCATTGTGAAATCTTTGGAAGAATTCATACATTTGGTATGCTTAGATCCAAAGATTGGATGCTCTGTACAATAGTTTTGAGTCTAGCTCCTCTTATATTTTCATAGATAAGATAAAATTTTTAGATAAATTCTCCTTTCAGAACATTAAAGATGTACCCTCTGAGCCTCTTTATGCCATTCAAAGATCTGTGCTCAATAACAAATGGAGAACAAAGCTTTTGTCCCTTTACTCCAAGGAAAGGTTTGAAATGGAAGATTCATGTAGCCTACTGTAATCCTTCTTGATGGGACCACATCTTTCCCTACCTTTTAGGCCATGTACTCTCTTTTCTCCTCTCTTTAATACAAAATTTTTGTTTTTTTCAAAAAAAAAAAACCTATACCCTACTTCCATGTGAGCAATGAAGGGGACCCTTGTCATTAAAGGACACCTCACACCTCAGGATCAAAGAACACGGGGTCTTAAACGACCCCCCAATAATGGGATCCACAGAGGAGAAGTCCAGGCACAAAAGAAAAGATGCATGGCGCCGTACAATATGGGAAAAGTAAACTTGGACAAATTTTTAAACTCAAACATCGAGAGAGTAAACTCATACAAGAATAAGTAAATATAGACACACTCACTTTCCGATGAAATACACGCATGTGCCCGATTGCCCGATTGCCTGATTAAGGCAATGGGCTGCCACAATACCCGTCTAAGTTTGAATTTGGGGGGGAGGGGAGGGGAGGGGAGGGGGACTCATTGCTAATTTTTTTAATTTTCATCGGATCTTCTCGAGATTGCCTATCCTATATTGTAATCATTATTTTTGGTACTCAGGTGACCAAAAATAAGTTTGGAAGCACTGCAAGAAGACATCAATCAAAAAGGTACTAATAGAAAACAATGGCCACCCATCAAGCATACATCTTACTTTATACTTACAATTTACTTCTCCCATGGATACTTGACAATGAATTCATAAATATAATATCTTTCTCCAAAAGATTGAAGATAATAAGACTTCAATGTCCTCTACAAAAAATTAACAAAATTAGCTAGGAATATCATAGAATATTTTAAATTGTTAGGATTTAAGATTTACCCTTCAACATAGGGGTATAATATGTAATTGCAGGTCAGCATGTCAAAATATTCAAAAAAAACTTGAAAGTCTTCCTTGCTTGTTAAATAGACACTGTGTCACTAGCGGATCAAGTATCGAAATTTGCGTAGCTATAGCCTCTGTAAGTTCTCTCATAAGACACCTGAAGTCAAAGAAAAAACATACCCCAATGAGGCCCTTGTAGGCACACATGCATTAATTAGCAAAGGGGCAATACATACCTGAGACAGATAAAGAGCACATTATCTGCAAGCTCAATGTTGGGGTTTACAAGCATACTTGTGTCTTGAGAAAATATGTCAAGGTACACCTCATTATCCCCACACATGGAGACATCTACAACCATTTGGCCTGTCACTTTTTCATAAAGGAGAGAGTTGGATGCTCTTAAAATTTTCGCTTGCTCTGTAAGGATTGCATCCTCTGACATCATGTATTGATCCCTCTCAACCTCCTTGCTTGCTTTGATATCCTGGGCCTTTCTTGTCTCATAATGATGTGTAACATCTTCAATGGCAACCCTTGAATTCTTTTGCTGCCTGGAAGGGGGGATATTTAAAATTTGGAAGGCCCTAAGATCCTCACTACGAATAATCTCAAGATCCTTCTCAAACTTGTACCTCAGCTATCATAATAATCAATATCTAATTCTCCTAAATGATTTTCTCATATTAAACTGATCATTTAATGTGGGGAAGTGCCAGGGGAGAAAAAGCTAGAATATTGGTTAGGCTAGTAGACCGGCCACAGTAGGGATCCAAAGGAGGGAAAATAGGGATCCAAAGGGGGGGCCATCTGCAAAAGAGCCATGTGCAACAATGGGCTAAAAAGACCCTAAGGTTCAGCCCATTAAGACTTACAAAATGCTAAGGTTCCAAAATTCAAAGGTTGTGTCCAAAGGGTTAAAGCTTAGGGGGAATTGGATGCTTTGTGTGCTCTCCAAAGTCAACACACATCCCTACACATGAGGGGGTGAGCCCTAAAGGTAGGGGATGAGAGAGAAATCCACACACACACACAAGCCCCCTTTACACAAAGGGAGTGAGGGCCACATGTCAGCTACCTAGGCCAGATACCCACAAGGTATGCCCAATTTCTATTGGATGACCCTTGAAGTGGACCAATGAGAATTAAGCTAGAGTAAATTTAGCCTAATTAATTTTAAAACACTTAATAAAAATAACTAATGAAAATTAATTCTCCTGGATGATTATTGGACAGCCTGAGAAGGGGTCCAATAGGAATTGAGCAGCCCAATGGGCTACTTAATTCCTATTGGTCAGAATGGGGAAAGGTCCAATGGGGATTTAATTCATTTAAATCAATTAAGTTTAATTGATTAAACTCTCACAAAAGGGGAAAGAGGGACACATGTCTGAAGGCTATCACTTATGCTGCTTAATAGCCATTGGCTGAGCTTGGCATTGTCCAATAGGGAGCCTGCAAGAGTAAATAGCAAGGGGGCTCACCCTAGAGAGAGAGGGGGGCTGATTTTTGCAAGGCATTATCCCACACACACTCACACAATCCATGTGTGAAGAAAGAGAAGAATATCTCTTCCCAAGCTTCAATGGAGAGCTCATCACCTACTCCAAGCTTGTGAGATAGAAGCCTACATCGACACCCTCTTGGCTTATGGATGCAAATCCAACCAAAAGCCAAGCTTCAATGCATGCTCATATCCTCTATCAAGGTAATTACTAAGCTAAAGCTATGCTAATATGAGTGATTATGTGAGGAGATGTACATCTTTCTCGTAAGATACTCCTTCTTCCTCTCAATCTACTCTCATACCCTGCTAACTCTCACCATCTTCGAAGGTGTGTGAGGTCTTGGGTCTGAGAACGGGGATAATTAAAGTTGTGTTTACTAAGTGTTTTGCTTAGTGCATGAAGCTTTCATCTTCATTGCACTAGCTAGTCTTGAAGGAACACAAAGAATTGTATTGTACAATGTCTCTCTTGATGGGAGAAACCATAATACAAAGCCTTTTGGAGGGGGGACCCTCAACTGTTGTCAGTAGCTTAATTTCTCTCTCTTTTGAAAGTATTGTTGATGCTATCTAACTAGGTGTTATGCTTTTTGTTGCTCTCTCCACCCAAGCACTCTTGTAATTCTCATTAGGAATCTATGCTAATGAAATGCCCACTATGTTCATGCTAATTTCCGCTACACATAAGTTTTTAGACCATTAAATGTTACATCAGCCTTGACACAAGAACAAAATCTTTGCTCATCAGTGTGACCCTGTGAGCAAATGCAGCTGCAATGTAGCTATCATTCATAAAGTCTATAAGGAAATCCTCAGCAGCCTCTTGAAGGAACATCAAGGCTTGAGATTGCCACCTTACTCAAACAAAGGTTTTGATATTCAACATGCTCACAAGTCTATCTGATATTTCTTTGACAACTCTCATGAAGGGTAGCTTTGGAATAAGAAGACAAGTAGACTTTTGTGCTTTTCTTATCTCCCTTGAAGATTTGACTTGATTTCTCTTCTTTCTTCCCAACCAATTCTTCCTGGTTGTCATCATCATCTTTCTCTGAATCTTTTGGAGCTTGTAAACTTTTCTTGCTATTTGCTTTTTCCTTGCCATTTGATGGTCGGAAAGTGCTTTGTCCTTTGCCACAAAATTAGTCAAAACAAGTCCTGCGGGAAGTTCAAGAGACTCCTAAAATATCCCGAACAATGCGATAAGAGGACCTACCACAGTCTAGAAGAGCACGCTATGAGGTCGTGAAGGAGGCTGAAGAAATATCATAGGACACGATAGGAAATCCTCCCACAGTCTGTAAGTGCCCCCTATCGTGTCGTGAGGAAACAAAGGAAATACCGCAGGAAGCGATAAGCGGTCCTCCCACAATCTGGATATGATCGCAATCGCATCGTGAGGATTCGAACTTGAACAAATACAGCAAGAAGCAATAAGAGCTCCTTCCACAGTCTGGAAGTTCTCGCTATCTCATTGCTTGGGTAGGTTAGGTGAAATATCATGAAAGAGCGTGTGTGGGTTGATGAGGAAAATGCAACATAAGATTAAAGAAGAGATGCGGAGGATGCTAGGTATGCAACGACACGAACATGTTGTTTAGGGGAGATGAAAAATGAGCACGGGACATGAGCTTTTTATACATCCGACCGTATGTATAGTGTCCATTGAAATTTTGCCATGTGGCACGTGTGCATGAGTGACACGTGTCAATAACGATCATTTTTTGACTCCTTATATAAGCTTGATCTTGTCTTTTTTTGGCGTGTTATTTTTGGTTTGTGCTGCACGATGCAAGAATCCTATAAACTTAAGCTTTCAAGCTCTCTAGTTCTCTCACTTCAACTCTATTTTAGAGCTCTCTCCCCTTATCCATCACGTTTGTCCTGCACGACATGAGGGTAGGTGCTTGCAAAGCTTGCCTCAGTGCACTATCGCTCCGTTCCGGTTTTACCTACACGACGCGATAACCGTAGCCACCAGAGTCTGGATTGTGCCTCTATCACTCCGTTTGGGCTTTGCTTCCACGGACTAAGCCACTGCACGAAGTGATAGGAGTTTATAGTAGGATCTTGGTCGTGGCTCTATCGCACCGTTTTGGTCTTGCTTCCTTCCTTCAACTCTTTTCAACCGAATCATGAGTGAAAGTTGTGAAGAGATTTTAGAGGAGAGCCCAAGTGAGAAGCTCTTGGTTGCTGTCATGGATGGTGGTGACATGGAAGGGTACAACAAGGCATATGAAATATTCAATCCTTTGTTTGATCTTGCAGGGATGCTAGACAAATTGAAGGACTTTTTGTTAGAACAATTTAAAGAGTTTGAAGAGGCAATTGAGGGTAAGTGTTTGGTTTTGGATGGTAAGACTTATTGCCATCTAACTGAATTACTACCAACTTAATTGAGAAAGGCAAAGTAACAAGGAGGTTTGGAAGATTTTCTAAGAAGACTTCATTTATTTGTCCACCTACCATTTCTTGTCAATTACATTCAAAGCCTTGCAGCCTTGTTCCAAAAGAAGTTGCCTTTCTTTTGTTCGTTAAAGTTGATATGCAAAGAAAAGGTGATGAAGTGAAAGATACAGACAAAGGGGAACAAATACAAATGTCTCCACATTCTTGCAGCTTGAGCAAAGTGAATTTCTAGAGGAGGAGGAAATTGACGCTGCAGCTGAGGAGCAGGAGAGTTCAAATTTTGATGTGGCTCAATTTAGAGCTAGTACTGTCATTGATGAGCCCATAGAGGAGGTAGAGGTGTCTGAGGCCTCCCTTATTGTTCCAAACCTTCCCTACTTCTATATGAATGGAAAAGAGTACATACCTCTCCATCATATACAATGTCTGCTTAATATGAGGGAGGACTACTATATTGCAACCATTTCTGAAGCTTTTGAGGTGGCCAAAGATTTCATTGACACAGAAGAAGAGTCAAAAGAGGAGTTTTTGGCACTTGATCTTCAAAAATCCAATAAATTATTTCTTCTTGCACCTGATGCACTTGCTCTATTTATGAAAAGAGTGGACGAGGAGAAAACTACTCTCAAAGATGAGGATTTTGAGAAGAGACTTGTTGAGCTTGGCATCCAATCTTTTGGTAGAGACTTTAAGCTAAAGGAAGTTGATAAAGATGTTGACAAAAGAGAGATGACTGGATCATGCAATCTCTTTCAAGAAAAGTAATTGCAGAGGATGAGTTGCAAAAGGTAGATTTAGTTTCACCTTGATGTCCCTTCCTAAAATCTTCCTTTTTTTCAAGTTTGTTTTTATTACTCATTATTTCTTGTTTTGTAGATTGAACTCCTTGACAAAGACAATTTTCTTGAGAGAGCTAAATGCTCAAGAGGGAAAGCAATAGAGGCCACTTCAAAAAGGGATGACTCTTGTCTCATGCACTACATGCCTACATTGGATAGTTCCACCTTTTGTGCTTTTCACATGCAACATTCTGAAGATCCTGAGTTGCCAATATTTTCCCTGAGGATATTGGCACGGTTTATGGGGTACACTCCCCTTTGAATCAATGCAAATAAGATCATGCTACTTGAGAGAGCTGCAACACTTAGAATATTTGGGTATGCTGCAGGATTCAATGCCTTAAGAGTAGGATACTTTCTTTGCTACTCTAGCTATGCATCAGCCAGCTGAGAAGAAAAATGTCAACCTTCTTGGGGGCTATAAAAGAAGAAAGTTTTTGAGATATAAGGGTGACATGCCTAGTGATACCAAAAAAAATAAAAAACTGATGTAAAAGTGACAATATTTTGCGTAAAATTATCTTTTTTGAATTTGGATTTCTTTAGAAAGACTCGGTACAAAGTTTCAAAGTGAGGCATTAATCTCCATTTGTGGTTGAGCAGCATGGTTGTTTGATCTCATTCGTTGTAATTGCCTCCTATAGAAGCAATCGAATAATTCCTTTAGTGCATTGCTCCTTCTTTGTCCCCCTCCCTTTCTCGTACATCTGAAAAATGTAGTCCTCGCTTGATAGTGAGATTTTTCCATTCCCTGAGTATTCCATGTTGCAAGGGCTCCTTGTTTTGCAAAATATGGTCCATGCAGGTACAAAATATGGTAAAAATTTAAGAAAAAAGGGTAGTTGAACTCATAGGATGCAATGTAAAATACTATCCAGAATTTAAAAAGTAATTGAGTACTCACCAAGTAATATGTGATGTCCTTTGCTCCCCAAGCATATGTCATAGCAGCTATTAAAAGCCTTATTGTCTTTTTAAAGTCGTCTGCATAAGTAGCAGAGATAACTTGTTGTCTAAAAACTTTAAAAAATTATCCAGTGTTTGCGGGTCGCCGCGACGGACGTCCATAGCATAGCTCTCATGCATCAACATAAATTATCAATACAAGGGAAGCGACTAGGATGAGGCATTGAAACTCACTAGGGTGTCAATCCTAATGAAGTGAACTTGATGAGATGCAACTACTAACTCTGCAAGAAAATCATACACACTAAAGCCAAGTAATCTACCTATGTCCTTCTACACAGCTCTACAGTCATCACGCCCGTTTACCATGCTAATCATGTCGGATTCGCACGAAACTTAAAAGGGAGCTACAGGGGACTATCAGGAGCATATCCTATCACTGTCACAACATTCTGGTGTTGGATTGTCTCCTTTACTTGAACTCTTGGCTCGATTTGAGTCCATGTTGGCTCAATCTACAAAAACTATCAATTGGCAGATTGTGGTATTGATTAACAGAATTTTTGCTGCCCGTTGTCGTGCTGTGGCACGTATATAGTGGGAACATGGATTAAACGATTTATCTTGTGACTTTTTGATGCATAAGTATACTTCATATAATACTCATATGCATAAATAAAAGCTTCCTACCATACCTTAGTATTTACCTTTGAAGTAATATAAATGTACATTACTATTAGAAAGTACTGCAAGCAAGTATCAATGATTGTACCTCTTTTTGTATGGGGGAAAAGCATTTGTATATTTCTTCTAATATCTCAGCTATACCCTACCATATATGAATTATTTTCTTATTTTCACATTTATCTAATAATATAACCCTTCAATAATGCATACCTTCTTGGATACATACAAGAGGGAAGGGCCTACTAGAAGACTTTATGAAAAGGAAGATCCAAAGCTTCTTGGACCATCCCAATTTGAAAATTCCGACCTAAGGGCGTGGAGAAAAGGCCAAAACCAAGTCAAGCTCTTTTAGTAGGCCAATTTTGCCTTTTGAAGCATGTCAATCCGAGTTACAGGTCAAAAGTTACAGGGAAACCAGTGAAAAACCCTCTCACAACTACACTGCAAGAAGAGATGGTAAACAAGTGAATCAAGTGAAAAGAGGTAATCTTGGTCTTTTTCCATAAAATAAGATATTTGGAGGATAAAAGACATAAGCATGTGAATGTGACATGTCATAATAATCAATATCTAATTCTCCAAATTGATTTTCTCATATTAAACTGATCATTTAATGTGGGGAAGGCCAGGGGAGAAAAAGCTAGAATATTGGTTAAGCTAGCAGACCGGCCATAGTAGGGATCCAAAGGTGGGAAAATAGGGATCCAAAGGGGGGGCCATCTGCAAAAGAGCCATGTGAAACAATGGGCTAAAAAGACCCTAAGGTTTAGCCCATTAAGACTTCCAAAATGCTATGGTTCCAAAATTCAAAGGTTGTGTCCAAAGGTCAACCCTAGGGAAAATTGGATGCTTTGTGTGTGCCCTAAAAGTCTTTGCACATCCCTACATGGGAGGGGGTGAGCCCTAAAGGTAGGGGATGAGAGAGAAAGCCACACACACACACACACACACACACACACACACACACACACACAGGCTCCCTTTACACAAAGGGAATGAGGGACACATGTCAGCTCCCTAGGCCAGATGCCCACAAGGTGTACCCAATTTCTATTGGATGACCCTTGAAGTGGACCAATGAGAATTAAGCTAGAGTAAATCTAGTTTAATTAATTTAAAAACATTTAATAAAAGAAACCAATGAGAATTAAGTCTCCTAGAAGACTATTGGGCAGTCTCCCAAGGGGTCCAATGAGCATTCAGGAGCCCCATGGCTTGCCTGATTCCTATTGGCCAGGAGGCAAAGGGGTCCAATGAGAGTTTAGTTTAATTATTTAATTACCTAAAGCTCTCACAAAAGGGGAAAGGGGGACACATGTCAGAAGGCTATCACTTATGCTGCTTAATTGTAATTGGCTTGACTTGGGGAGGGCCAATGAGGCTTCAGCAAGAGCAATTAGCAAGAGGGCTCGGCCAAGAGAGAGAGGGGGCTGATGTTTGCAAGGCATTATCACACACACACACACTCACACAAGCTCATGTGTGAAGAAAGAGAAGACTATCTCTTCCCAAGATTTAATGGAGAACTCATCACCTACTCCAAGCTTGTGAGATAGAAGCCTACATCAACACTCTCTTGGCATGTGGATGCAAATCCAACCAAGAGCCAAGCTTCAATGCATGCTCATCTCCTCTACCAAGCTAATTACTAAGCTAAGCTATGCTAGATATGAGTGATTATGTGAGGAGATGTACATCTTTCTCGTAAGATACTCCTTCTTCCTCTCAATCTACTCTCATACCCTGCTAGCTCTCACCATCTTCGAAGGTGTGTGAGGTCTTGGGTCTGAAAACGGGGATAATTAAAGTTGTGTTTACTAAGTGTTTTGCTTAGTGCATGAAGCTTTCATCTTCATTGCACTAGCTAGTCTTGAAGGAACACAAAGAATTGTATTGTACAATGACTCTCTTGATGGGAGAAACCATAATACAAAGCCTTTTGGAGGGGGGACTGGCTCCATGCAAATCCGGTCCTCAACTGTTGTCAGTAGCTTAATTTCTCTCTCTTTTGAAAGTATTGTCGATGCTATCTAACTAGGTGTTATGGTTTTTGTTGCTCTCTCCACCCCAACACTCTTGTAATTCTCATTAGGAATCTATTCTAATGAAATGCCCACTATGTTCATGTTAATTTCCGCTACACATAAGTTATTAGGCCATTAAATGTTACATTGGTATGAGAGCTCAAGGTTTCTCTTATCTTTCTCAAGAAGGGAGGTCCTCAAGCTAGCTACAAATGGTTGGTATTATTAATTGCCTGTGAGTAAGTAGAATAGGGATTTTTCAGCCTTGCAGTGCGCCTGCCTTCGTGCAGTTAACGGGGCATCACCGTTGAGAGCTATGGTCTTAATAGTGGAGTCCTACGGGGCTTGCCTACGGCTTAACCACTATTGAGCTATTAGAAGCTTGACAGGAGCCGGTGCTATTTTGGTGTCGAAAGACCCTGTCTTCTATTCCTTGCAATTAATGGTATTCGAGCCGCGGGTACAGTAGCTTGAGTGCTTTTTCTAAAGGGGTAAAGAGGAGTAGCAACTAGGGCTTGAAGTGCCAAAGTACACCTAAAAAGTTTACACCTAAAAGTTGTTAGAATGGCTGACAATAATAAAGAGAGTGAAATTAATGTTGATAACTTTGATTTTGCTCATGAGCAAGCTACTAATGATGCTTCAATGCTTGTTAACTATCTTGTTTCTAGGCTTCAACAAGCCATGGGCAATCCATCTCTCCAAAGTGAAGTGCAACGGCAGCTCCGTGCTCACGGGATTCTCCAAGCTCATCACCATGACGAGAGAACACCTAGGAAGCCTCCTTGTGAGACTACCAAAAGAAGTCTCTCTCCGATTTGGGAAGAAGAAGAGAATCCATATGAAGGGCTCAAGAATTTACTTCTTGATGATGCATCTCCTTCCCAAAGGAGAACTCAAGAGCCTCCACCGAAGGAACGAGAAAGAAGAGAGTCTCCCGCCACCTCGGCGGAGATGGCTCCACGAAGACGGCGGGCTAAACGCTCTCCATCACCACCAAAGCGGAGAAGACCATCACACTCTTCTCCACGCCATAATTCAAAGAGGGATGATAAAAAGCAAGAGAAGAAAAATGCGAGAAAGAGGACACCCTCTTCTCCATCTTCTTCATCCTCTTCCTCTTATGAAAGCTATGGTGAAGACGACAAAGATCAAGACAAGAAAAAGGTGAGAAAGAGGTCACCCTCTTCTCCACCTTCTTCAAATTCTTCACCTTCTGAAGAAAGTGATGGTGCAACCTTTGAACCATAAAAAAGAAGAGGCCATAGAAAATCCTATGCCGCATGGAAGAGGTCGTCCAAGTTGAAGAAATTCAAAGAGGGAGGGAAGAGTATCTCTTTCCTTACCTATGATGGTACCTTTGGTGCTACGGACAAAGTCTTGGCCTTTATCCAACAATTCGATGCGGCGTTTGGAGATGAGGGCTTCACAGAGTCCTGTAAGCTACGCCATGTAGCTATGCACTTTCAAAAGTCCGCCACACAATGGTGGTCTAGCCTATGAGCCAACGGTGAAGCTCCACGAACATGGAAAGCTTTAAGAGCTTCCATTATGAAGCAATTTTTGGCCACCGATGCCAAAGAAAAAGTACTCACCGAATGGCGAAGCTTAAAGCTCTCTCCCAATGAATCTATCCACAAATATGTAGACAAGTTTTGGGACCTACAACTCAAAGCCACTGTCTTCAAAAAGTTGGATTTTGGAGAGCAAAAGCAACAATTTTGTGCGGGCTTAACCGAAGAAATGGTGGAGTATGTCAACTCCCAAAGACCACGTACCATATCGGCGGTAATACACCACACTATGGTTGCCTCTCGAATCAATTTCCAAACGGGGGCAAAAAGAAATAATAAGCCCCCGGAAAACAAGGGTTCCAATGAGCCTAAGGGGAAGGACAATGTCCAAAAGTCTCCTAAGGGCAACTCCAACAAAGCTAAAGAGAAGGGAGTTTACAAAGGTAATAATAAACTCTCTCCTGAAGAGCTTGAGCGTTATCGTAAGGATAACCGGTGTTTCAAGTGCGGCGAACAAGGGCATGCGTACCGCGCTTATCCCCAAAAGAACAACCGCCAAGATCCTCCTAGAGCTTCCTTGGTTGAAATCCAAGAGGAGGAGACTCACCAAACTCACCACAAAGGATCTCCTCTATGCCATGCTTGGGGAAAGGTAAGAGAACATGATGCTTTTATTCTCTTTGACCCTGGTTCTACTCACAATTTTATATCTATAGAGTTGGCCACCAAGCTAGGAATACAATCCTACGAGATGGGAGATGTCCTACCCGCAGACAGTGCCTTCAAGGGGCAAGAAGTTTCAGTCACTCCCTTAATCAGGAAATTGAGGCTTCATGTCCAAGGCTATGTGGACAAAGAGGACTTCTTTATCTCTCCTCTCAAGCATGAGGATGTAACCCTAGGGGCACCATGGTTTGACCGCCTGGCTGTCGATGTTAAATTTCCTGAAAGGAGAATCTCCTTTAAGTTCAGGGAAAAGGACATGTATATAGATGCTAAGGAAATGGGTAACACCATCCCCATTGTATATACACCAGCTTTCAACAAGTCAATAAAGAGCTCTATTTCCGTGTACATGATTTTTGTTAAAGACTCTCAAAATGAACCTAATGCTTTAGCAAAAGAAAATAAAAGCAACCAAAAGGAATTAGAGTTATCCAATTTTCTCAAGGGGTTTCAAGATTTTTTTATTGACGACATCCCTTGTGAGCTACCTCCTAAACGAGGTAATGATGACCATGCAATTGAACTTCTTCCAGGAAGTTCACCGCCTAATAAACCTCCTTATAGATTTTCTGAAGCTCAACAAGAGGAGATTATGCGGCAAGTGCATGAGTTAGTTGAGAAGGGTATGGTTAGGCCAAGCTCATCTCCATTTTGCTCACCTGTGCTATTAGTGCAAAAGAAAGACGACACATATTGTATGTGTTTCGACTATAGAGCACTAAATAGGATCACTATCAAGAATAGGTTTCCCATTCCATGGGTAGAAGACCTATTTGATAAGCTACAAGGATCGACCTACTTCAGTAGGGTTGACCTAAAAAGTGGCTATCATCAAATAAGGATAGTTGATCAAGACATTGTAAAGACCGCATTTCGTACTACATTTGGTCTTTACGAATACATTGTCATGCCTTTTGGCTTGACCAATGCACCAGCCACATTCAACCGCTTGATGGAGAAGCTGTTCAGGCCTCATCGAACCTTCACTGGAGTGTTCTTTGATGATATTATCATCTACTCTAATTAATTGGAGGAACACAAGCAACACCTCCAGGTAATATTTCAAGTTTTAAGAGAGAATAAACTTTATGTTAATCGAAAGAAAAGTGAATTTTTCTTGCAAGAGATTCAGTATTTAGGTCACATTATCTCTCAAGATGGCATCCAAATGGATCCATCCAAGTTAGAGGTAATAAAAGGATGGCCTAAACCAAGGAATCTTCATGAACTGAGAAGCTTCATAGGTATGTGTGCATACTATAGACGCTTCATAGAAAAGTTCTCACAAATTGCGGGACCATTACATCACCTAACAGAGAAAAGCGTTAGGTATACATGGTCTGCTAAGGAGAACAATGCTTTTGAAAAGCTTAAAGAAAATCTTATCTCTCAACCTGTGCTTACACTACTCGATCTCTCAAAACCATTTGAGGTCCAATGCGATGCTTGTGGTGATTGCCTTGGAGTTGTTTTGCTCCAAGAAGGGCACGCCATAGGCTATGAGAGTCGAAGGCTCGACCCTGTTGAGCAAGCTCTAGGCATATACGAAAAGGAACTCCTTGGAGTTATACATGCCTTAGACACATGGAAGCACTATTTATTGGGGACTCCTTTCATTCTGCGAACGGATCACCAAAGTCTTAAGTACTTCATGACGCAGACCAAGCTCTCCGACAAACAAATGAGGTGGGCAAATTTCCTTTCGCAATTTCATTCTCATATTGCTCACATTGTTGTCAAGCATAATCAAGTAGCTGATGCACTCTCAAGACGGCCAAGAGTGAATGTGGTTTCCATAGCAACTCACAATGATCTATCTTCAATGATAGATGAGTATGCTATTGATCCCGATTTTAGAGATGTGATTTCAGCCCTTGCATTAGGGAAGAAAGAAGAACCATTTATTTTACAAGATGGTTATCTTCTCTATGGCAATAGACTATGTGTTACTAACTCACTACGTGAGAAAGTAATGTATGAATCTCATGCTCCACCTTATGCAGGGCATAGAGGGATTCAGTCTACCTTAAAGGGAATTGAAACATATTTCTATTGGCCTACCATGAAAGTGAACATACAAGAGTATGTTTCCAAATTTGTGGTATGCCAAAAGAAAAAATTTCATAGAGGGAAGCAACTTGGATTGCTTCAACCCTTGCCAATCCCTAATTCACCATGGGAGAGCATATCCATGGATTTTATCTTTGGATTGCCTAAGTCTATCCATGGGAATACGGGAATATGGACGATAGTAGACAGGTTTAGTAAAGAAGCTCATTTTATACCTGTCAAAAAGACTATCAAAGCCCATCAAATGGCAACCCTCTTTATTTCACAAATTTTCAAGTACCATGGCTTGCCCATGTCCATCGTGTCGGATAGAGATCCTAGAATGACCAGTAATTTCTGGAAGGGTCTCATTGAGAATTTAGGAACAAGGCTAAACTTCTCTTCGGCCTATCATCCACAAACTGATGGCCAAAGTGAAACAGCTAACCTAACCATTCTCGATCTACTAAAAGCCTATGTAACGGAAGTAGATCAAAGATCCCAATGGGAGAAGTACTTACCCTTAGTGGAGTATTCTTACAATAACACTGTACATACTTCCACGGGAAAAGCACCTTTCAAGGTAATTGAGGGAAGATCAAAAAGTCCCTTGATACTTAAGGTACATGGGAAGATCTTCGCTGCAGATGAGTATAGCTGAGACCTACAAGAATCTTTCCAAAAGATTAAGGATGCTATCTCTATCTCACAGCAAAGGCAAAAGGCTGCTGCTGACAAGCACAGAA
Source organism: Adiantum capillus-veneris (assembly GCF_014529385.1). Lineage (NCBI taxonomy): Eukaryota > Viridiplantae > Streptophyta > Polypodiopsida > Polypodiales > Pteridaceae > Adiantum > Adiantum capillus-veneris. The sequence goes on along the minus strand of NC_140953.1, from coordinate 114,850,713 downwards.
GAGCCCAAGCCTTTAAAGAAAACGATTGGGTCTTGTTAAAATTTCCCAAGGCTCGATTAAGGCACACAATGGGCAAGAATCCTACGGGTCACCAAAAGTACTATGCTAAACTAACAAAAAGGTACTATGGTCCCTTTCATATTCTTAGGCCAATCAATGAGATGGCCTATCAACTCAAGTTGCCCAATCATTGGCTCATACACAATGCTTTTCATGTGAGCCTATTAAAGCCTTACAAAGGAGAGCCACCTCAAGAACCAACTATTGAAGACCCAACGGAGATCGAGGACCAAGAAGAGGTGCTGCAGCCCGAGTCCATTCTCCGACATGAAGGCAAGGTACTAAGAGGCGGTAAGACTATCCGACGATATCTTATTAAGTTTAAGAATTATCCTTTTGAAGATGCTAGATGGATGCAAGGCATACAATTAAAGGATAACCTAAACCTTGTCAATGCTTACAATGCTTCCCAAGAGTAAGAAAATGTACAAAATGTTAAAAATGAACAAAATTTTTGTCTTATAAGACTATCTTTTTCTTTATTTGTGCACAAAAATGAAGTAGTATGCATGCTTAGATCAAGTTTGCGGAGACGACGTCTCCCAAACACCAAGTAGAGCTTGTCACTCTACTATGGAAGACTGATACGACTAATGTGCAGACATGCTTGCGGCAGCCTCAGGCTCTCAAGCGCCAAATGGACTAGTCATCCATTGCGGAATGATGTCGTAGGGTAACATAGGGATCCTCTACCCGCTAAGAAAAGGACTCATGAACATGCTTTATCTTCTCTACACCATAGTCAAGGACGACTATGATTTCCAGAGAGAGGTAATGTCATAATAATAGATATCTAATTCTCCTAAATGATTTTCTCATATTAAACTGATCATTTAATGTGGGGAAGGCCAGGGGAGAAAAAGCTAGAATATTGGTTAAGCTAGCAGACCGGCCACAGTAAGGATCCAAAGGAGGGAAAGTAGGGATCCAAAGGGGGGGACATCTGCAAAAGAGCCATGTGCAACAATGGGCTAAAAAGACCCTAAGGTTCAGCCCATTAAGACTTCCAAAATGCTAAGGTTCCAAAATTCAAAGGTTGTGTCCAAAGGTCAACCCTAGGGAAAATTGGATGCTTTGTGTGTGCCCTAAAAGTCTTTGCACATCCCTACATGGGAGGGGGCGAGCCCTAAAGGTAGGGGATGAGAGAGAAAGCCACACACACACACACAAGCTCCCTTTACACAAAGGGAATGAGGGACACATGTCAGCTCCCTAGGCCAGATGCCCACAAGGTGTACCCAATTTCTATTGGATGACCCTTGAAGTGGACCGATGAGAATTAAGCTAGAGTAAATCTAGTTTAATTAATTTAAAAACATTTAATAAAAGAAACCAATGAGAATTAAGTCTCCTAGAAGACTATTGGGCAGTCTCCCAAGGGGTCCAATGAGCATTCAGGAGCCCCATGGCTTGCCTGATTCCTATTGGCCAGGAGGCAAAGGGGTCCAATGAGAGTTTAGTTTAATTATTTAATTACCTAAAGCTCTCACAAAAGGGGAAAGGGGGACACATGTCAGAAGGCTATCACTTATGCTGCTTAATTGTAATTGGCTTGACTTGGGGAGGGCCAATGAGGCTTCAGCAAGAGCAATTAGCAAGAGGGCTCGGCCAAGAGAGAGAGGGGGCTGATGTTTGCAAGGCATTATCACACACACACACACTCACACAAGCTCATGTGTGAAGAAAGAGAAGACTATCTCTTCCCAAGATTTAATGGAGAACTCATCACCTACTCCAAGCTTGTGAGATAGAAGCCTACATCAACACTCTCTTGGCATGTGGATGCAAATCCAACCAAGAGCCAAGCTTCAATGCATGCTCATCTCCTCTACCAAGCTAATTACTAAGCTAAGCTATGCTAGATATGAGTGATTATGTGAGGAGATGTACATCTTTCTCGTAAGATACTCCTTCTTCCTCTCAATCTACTCTCATACCCTGCTAGCTCTCACCATCTTCGAAGGTGTGTGAGGTCTTGGGTCTGAAAACGGGGATAATTAAAGTTGTGTTTACTAAGTGTTTTGCTTAGTGCATGAAGCTTTCATCTTCATTGCACTAGCTAGTCTTGAAGGAACACAAAGAATTGTATTGTACAATGTCTCTCTTGATGGGAGAAACCATAATACAAAGCCTTTTGGAGGGGGGACTGGCTCCATGCAAATCCGGTCCTCAACTGTTGTCAGTAGCTTAATTTCTCTCTCTTTTGAAAGTATTGTTGATGCTATCTAACTAGGTGTTATGCTTTTTGTTGCTCTCTCCACCCAAGCACTCTTGTAATTCTCATTAGGAATCTATTCTAATGAAATGCCCACTATGTTCATGCTAATTTCCGCTACATATAAGTTATTAGGCCATTAAATGTTACATGACACCTCAAAGATGCCTTGAAGGACAAGACACACAAGTTGGGACCCCCTGCTGGAGCCACACAGAAGATGCCTAGGTGGGGCCCATATACATCATGCACCCACATGGAGCCTCAACGACCAAAAATGATGAATTTCATGATATTTTGAGTCCTAATATAGCCCATTTTAAGAAATATCCAAAGAACATTTGATTTGGGCTAACTCTTTAGCCTAATCAAGTGATTATGTAAAACATGGCTCCCTCACCTATAAAAAGGGCAACCTTCTCTTCATTGGGGCAAGTTATGAGTGAGTGAGAATAGCTCAATTCCATAGTGACACACTCATCTTAGTGCCACACTTTCTCTTGAAGAAAGGCTGAAGTCTTGCCTCATTTTCTCTCTCCATTAATGTGGTGGCGATTGCTCTCATGTAAGATATATGTTGCTAGTTTTACTTTCATTTGCATATCTAGTCCAATACTTGTCTCTAACTCTATCTCTATCTCTCATTATCTATATTTAATACCACCACCACACTTAGATCTATCTCTAATTCTATCTTACTTCCACTTTGATCTCTCTTGTTGTGTCCTAGTTGTTTCATTGGAAGGTATTCAAGCAGCAACCTTGTCAATGTAATGAGTACAACCTTCTTGCGGGAAATAATTATGAGCACAAGGTTAGTAACCATATCTTCATCTTCCACAAGCATCTCTCTCTCTTAAGGTTCTCATTCTCTTCCACAAAATCTAGAATCTCCTTGCTACAGGTACTTCTTTCCCCGCAGTATCCTTATTGCCTAAGGGCAACAATAGGGCTTGGGAGAGAAACTCTCTTCTTCTTCTCCTTTCACTTTTTTCACAGCTTTATCTTTGAACATACTAGGTATATCATTGATGAATAACCATAATCCACATAGAGGTAATTTCTTTCAATTCCATTCAGTGCAATCTATTAGGGTCAACATTTGGATTAGTCGAAAGATTCACTTTCAGCAACGCATAGTGGTTCTATTTGGTCCTGAAAGGCTCAACAAAATACTTCTCTCACCAGATCCCATCATACTACCTATTATTGACTATGACTTCTCTTTTGATGTGAATGTGGTTATTTTATTATGAATCAAGAGGATTTGTACTCACAACTAATCCCAATCGCTCGACAAAACATATACATTATAGTAAGCACAAAGCTACAGTTCCAAAGAGCAATCCGCAGCTTATTTGGACAACAAAGATTAAATATCATTAACTCATCCATTAACCCTTTTATCCTACCCATGATACGATATGATCGTAATTTCGATGTTTTCATTTTTGTTTTGTTCTGACTATCTTTCATGAGTTCTCTCCATCACGTGTGTGTTTGTAAGAAAAAGTGAGCGGATTCTTTGGCTACATTTCTTCTTTAGCTCTAGAAGCTATGTTATCTACATCTTAGCTCTTTCTCATAACCCTTGAGCTTCCTCACAAACTCTCACAGCAAGAGGCCCAGTGCCTTCCTGGCAAGACCACCTACTTTTTGACATATTTTTGGTGAACCCGACGCGAACCTGCCAGGGTGAGAATGTGTGGGTAACCATGGGTGATCATGTTGAGCAACAGGGTATGCATTTTGACCCATCAACAATGCAAATGTTTCAAGCATTTGCAATGTTCATGCAACAACAACATGCCACTAAAAGATGGGAGATTTCAGCAACGAAGGCCATATAAGCGGTCGTCAACAGAATGGATCAATTCAATGGCAAAGATGTAACCAAGTACTTACGCGAGTATGTGAAGGAGATGGAGCTGCATCGCGTGTCAGAAGGTGAGATGATTCAAATCTTTGAGCTAGTTGTTGCTCCAGAAATTAGGGAGGATGTTAGGGCAATTAAAGATGGGCATGGGAGAAATTGGGAAGAACTCAAAGTAGCTTTAAAGGAGGAATATTTCATGGAGGACTCAGAGAGAGTGACCAAAAGGACATTCTTAGACTGGGTAGTCAAAAGCAAGGACTATCAATAACAGAGCTACTTAGGGAATTTGAGCGGCGCTATGCACAACTCACAAGGACAGAAAGGGCCACACTAGATGCAGAGAAGACAGATCTTTTCTTACAAGCTGCAGGTAAAGAGTTTCAAGAATATTTGGAGCTTCTTATTGAAGATAAAGATGCTTAGCAAGACTAAAGACCGACTGGAATGAGGTTGAAGGTGATGTCTCACTACTTGCCAAATGACAAAGAAGAAGGGACAAGATGGTAGTAAACACTACAAGTCCTTCCACCTCAACTTCTGACAAAATGGTAAAGCCTACTTTTATTGCTCCTAAGTTTGATGAGTCCATGCTAGATGAGCTTGTGAAGGTAATGCGTGACTTGAAGGTGAAGCTCGCAAAGCTTGAAGAAAAAGGCCAACCATCAGGGCCACTTCCTAGGCAAAGATAGCAGCCCAAAGAAGAGTTTTTTAATAGATGTATTTGGTGTGATAGTACAGACCATGTAAGAAGGGATTGTGATGATTTTAGTGATGCTTTGTCAAAAGATGTTGTCTTTTTTAAGGATGGTAAAATCCACTTAAGAGAGACAGGTCTACCCTTGAGAACTAACTTTGGAAAGGGGGGAATGCAAACCTTAGTTGAAGATATGGCAACTAACCGTGCCAACTCTTCAGTTGAGGCAGCTACTTATGGAGTAAAAATTGAGCACTTTAATGATGAAGAGGCGAGTGACCATCATGGTCAAATTTGGCCAAATGTCATGCAATTAGCTAAAAAGGGAAATCCTACAAAAGATATTCTACATGAAGCAGGTGATTGCATACGTCTAGAAACAGGATGGAATGATCTAGTGGACTCATTGTCAGTGCATGCCTACATTACAAAATGCCAACAAAATGAGGCGATTGTAGAAGAGAAGCGCAGACGTGAGAATGCTAATGAAGGACCATCAAAAAGAGCTTCCAGAAGTGGGGGAAGAAGCGACTCAATGCCTTCCCAAACACCCTCAACACAAGGAGCGTCTCCACCTGAAGTACTCATGGAGGAGTTTACAACAGGAAAGAAGAAAGAGCCAACAAAAGGTAAGACAAAAGGCCCAACTTATAAACTACAATCTGATATTGAGGTTGCTACAGATTTAAAGAAAGTCTTAAGATTGAGTTTACTCTGGGAGAAGTTCTTGGCATTGCAAAGCATGAATTCCATGAGGAGATCATTGACATCATCAAGAGGAAGAGGCAAACCCTTGCTGAAGTTTCTCGTCCACAGGTTGAAGGGGAAACCTAGAAGACACAAGGGATGCAGCTGCAAAATAAGGAGGATGATGGAGCTGTGGTAGGATGCTACCAATCTAGTGGGAGAGTGAAGCAAGTGCATTTCTCAAATGATGATGAAGAAGTTGAAGATATTCCTAGGAGTTAATATTCACGAAGTCATTGGGCAAGGGCTACTACAGAAACTTTGGTCAAGGTAGGTGATCTTGAAGAGCCATTTGTTGCCTTGATTGACCATGGTTCAGAAATAAACATAATGTCAAAGAGTCTCTACAACAAGTGCAAATGGCCGATGGACATAGATCATGGCTGGATGGTAAAAGTGGCAAACAATTCATCCGGTGAATTGTATGCAGCATGTCCAAGTGTGAAGGTAACAATAGGTGATGTAAAGATTGACCAAAACTTCTTTGTACAGGATACATCTTCATATCATCTCATCCTTGGACAACCCTACATTGTGGGAGTTTGAATGGAAACAAAGGTAATGGATGATGGTTCAGCATATGCTAGGATACGTAGCAAAGATGGTAAACGAGCTGTCCAATTTCTCACAGTTTGTGTAAACCATGAAAGAAATCGTGACAACCTCAGAGAACATCCTCTACCAAAGGTGAGCAAAGAGTTTCATGATCATAGAGAAATGATGGGTTTTGGCCAAGTACCATTGTAAAGCGAGATTGTAGTGGTACAGAAAGAAAAAGGGTCTCGCCTGATCCAAAGTTAGGTGAAACTTTTTCAACGGGCTCCTTGGTAACAAGGAATGGATCAGTATGTTTTACAAAACTTGAAGATTTGAAGAGATGTGAGAGGCAATATGTGCATAATGTACAAATAGGCATGAAAAAGAGTGGGTTGCTAGAGCCTACTGAAAATGTTTTGGGTTTGTGTGAACAAGTTTCTTTTGTAGATACTATGGGTGAGCTTGATGCTATAATGGGGTCTAATTTGCATCTTGAAAATGAAGTTGTGGAAGTTTGCTCTATGGAAATGTATCAAGTAATAGAAGCCTTTAAAGAAAGCCAAACAGTTGGCCCAGAAGTCCATGTTGAAACTAAATACAAGAGTGTAGCAAAAAGGGTGAAACCAGTAGCTTCACCCTTACCCCCCAACAACATGGAAAAGATTGAGAAGGCTTCTTTACAACCAAGTTTGAGGAATCATAAAAAGATTGGGCATACCTCACAAAGGAGTCTTTTCAAGAGTTGCAGATTGGTTGCGAGGAGTTTCTAACACAGGAGGAGACAAAGTGCTTCAAAGAAATGCTTTCAAAGCATGGTAATGCTTTTGCATTTCAGCCACATGAGATAGGATGTGTTGATCCTTCTATTGTAGCTCCAATGGTAATTTTCACAATACCTCATGTGCCTTGGAATCTGCGGCCTATTCCGGTTCCAAAGACTCATTTGCCAAAGTTAGTAGAGCTACTGAATGAGAAAATCAAAATGGGAATCTTGGAGCCTTCTTGTGCTCCATACTCAAACAGGTGGTTCACAGTTCCAAAGAAGAATGGTTCTCTACGCTTCATCCAAGATATGCAACCAGTGAACAAGGTGACAATTAGAAATGTAGGTACAGGTCCAATTGTGGATGAGTTTGCAGAGGCGTTTGCAAGGAGGGCAATCTAGTCAATGGGGGATCTCTACTCAGGGTATGATCAATTTCAACTTGCAATCGAAAGCAGATGCTTGACAATCATGAGGACACCTTTGGGTTTGGTAAGGATGGGTACCTTGCCACAGGGAGCAACCAACTCGGTTGCACATATGATGAATGGGATGAATAAGGTCTTACGTGATTTTATTCCTCAAATCACAATGCCTTTCATTGATGATTTTCCTATCAAAGGATGTGAAGAAAGTGACAAAGATGAAGCTTTGGATCTCAAGGGATGTCACAGGTTTGTGGTAAATCACATAAATGATTGTGATAAAATTTTTTCTAGGCTCGAAGAAGTGAATCTTACATTGTCAGGGAAAAAGTTTATGTTTGGTGTCAATGAAGTGCTCATTGTGGGGTACATGTGCAGGCCATATGGTAGGAAACCTTGTCCAACAAAGGTAGATGCCATCCAAAGAATGAAAGAAACATGCACTAGCATCACTGAGGTTAGAAGGTTTCTGGGAGCATGTGTCTTCTATGTTATTTGGATTCCACATTATGCACATGTAGCTGATCCTCTTTATCAGCTGCTTAGAAAGAATCAAAAGTTTAAATGGACAGAAGCATATGTAAAATCCATGAAAAAGCTAAAGGAGTTTCTCCAGTCAGCAACGACTTTGAGAAAGGTAGACTATGAGTGTCAAAGGCCAGTAATTGTGACAGTAGACACCAGTCCTACAGGGATTGGATGGGCAATAGGGCAAGATGACAAAGAAGGACACAGGTATGTGGTAAGATTTGGAGCAAAGGTACTAAGTGCTTGCCAAAGAAACTATCCACAGATAAAAAGAGAGTTATGGGGTATGGTTACAGCCTTGGAAAGTGGGAAAGAGTACCTAATTGGTGCATGTGTGGTTGTAGAAACAGATTGTCTACCACTTCTTGGGATGAATACAAGCTGCTCAATGCCAGACATTGCTATGTTGCGGTGGATTGCCAACGTTAAGTCCTTAAATCCCGAGTTCAAGCACATTGCAGGTAAAGACAATACAGTGGAAGATATTCTATCCAAGGCAAGGTATGAAGATGATTCACAGATGATTGATGAGGGAGATGATGTGGGCACAAAGTTCTATTCCATCTCTCATGTCAAAGGTAACTATGTCTGCATGACTAATACACTTGAATTGTTCTTGAAAGATCTTTATGAAGGTGATTGGCTTCTTATTGGAAGCTATTTGAGTACTCTAGCAAAACAGGATGATTGATCTGAACAAGAATTCAGGAGGATATGCAGGAAAGCATATGGGTACTTTTTGAGAGATGGTTACTTGTGGAAGCATCCTAAACAAATGGGTGCTACACCACAACGGGTTATATGTAAAAAAGAGACTCAAGTAAAGCTCATGCAAGAGTTTCATGAGAGTCTATGGGTTGGACGCAGGGGTGTGTGGGCAACCTTCTCCAAGTTGGAAGAAAAATACTGGTGGAAGGGTATGTATAAAGATGTATCTCAATTTGTAGAGTCATGTGTAACTTGTCAAATGTATTCAAATGTCCGACATCGTGATGGATTGCACCCTACATATCCACTAGCCATGCACTATAAATGGGTTGTGGATCTAGTCACAATGCCTTTAGGACTCTGGCAGATGAGATACTTGGTTCTTGCACGAGAGGACCTAACTAATCAGGTTGAAGGAAGAGCATTAAGAGCTAAAACCACAGAAGCTGTGTGCAAATTCCTTCTTGATGAGGTGATTTGCCGTTATGGTTGTGTGGGAAAGATCATTGCAGATAGAGGTGAGCTGGATACTGAGGAAGCAAGGGAGTTCTTTACCAGATTAGGAATCAAGCTTTCTCTTACCACAGCTTACAACCCTGAAGGCAATGGAAAGAGTGAAAGAGGTCATCCTCCTATCATCAAAGCTTTGGCCAATGCTTGTGAAGGAAGAGTTGGTGAGTGGCCAAAACTATTACCATATGCTTTATGGGTTGATCGTACAACACATAGCTCAGTAACTGGCTACATGCCTGCGGAGCTAATGTATGGTCAAAAGCCAATGATGCCGATTGAAGATACAATTCCCACATGGAATGTACTACCTTGGCAAGAGGGGCTTAGCAGGGAAGATCTCCTTGCACTGCGTATAAGACAACTAGAGAGAAGACCTAGAGACATTGAAGATGCAAAAGAACGACTCAAAAATGCAAGGTTGAAAAACAAGGACTACTTTGATAAGCAACATCGACTCAGGAGCAAAGCAATTGACAAAGGTGACTGGGTTTTAGTGTATGATAGTAGCCTTGATAACCATCACACAGTCATGCGTAAGTTCTAAAAAGGATGGTTTGGACCGTATGTTGTAAAGCATGTGCATGAAAATGCTACTTACAGCTTGTCCGAACTAGATGGTACAGAAGTAAAGATTCCCATTGCAGGAAAAAGGATCAAAATGTTTAAGAGAGAGGAGACAATGATGTAGAAGATGTTGATGAGGAAGAAGAGCAAAACACAGGTGAAGATCAAAGTGAACATGAAGCTCTGGAATCATCCAATGAAGAAGAAAGCAAGGAAGATGGACAAGAGCGCTGATCTTACAAAGAGACAATATGGCACATACCGGAGGATGTGCAGGTTTAGAGGGGGTGGATGCCGTGCTGTGGCACGTATATAGTGGGAACAAGCATTAAACGATTTATCTTGTGACTTTTTGATGCATAATTATACTTCATAGAATACTCATATGCATAAACAAAAGCTTTCTACCATACCTTAGTATTTACCTTTGAAGTAATATAAATGTACATTACTATTAGAAAGTACTGCAAGCAAGTATCAATGATTGTGCCTCTTTTTGTCTGGGGGAAAAGCATTTGTATATTTCTTCTAATATCTCAGCTATACCCTACCATATATAAATTATTTTCTTCTTTTCACATTTATCTAATAATATAACCCTTCAATAATGCATACCTTCTTGGATACATACAAGAGGGAGGGGCCTACTAGAAGACTTTATGAAAAGGAAGATCCAAAGCTTCTTGGACCATCCCAATTTGAAAATTCCAACCTAAGGGTGTGGAGAAAATTCCAAAACCAAGTCAAGCTCTTTTAGTAGGCCAATTTTGCCCCTTGAAGCATGTCAATCCGAGTTATAGTTCAAAAGTTACAGGGAAACCAGTGAAAAACCCTCTCACAACTACATTGCAAGAAGAGATGGTAAACAAGTGAATCAAGTGAAAAGAGGTAATCTTGGTCTTTTTCCATAAAATAATATATTTGGAAGATAAAAGACATAAGCATGTGAATGTGACACCTCAAAGATGCCTTGAAGGACAATACACACGAGTTGGGACCCCCTGCTGGAGCCACACAAAAGATGCCTAGGTGGGGCCCATATACATCATGCACCCACATGGAGCCTCAATGACCAAAAATGCTGAATTTCATGATATTTTGAGTCCTAATATAGCCCATTTTAAGAAATATCCAAAGAACATTTGATTTGGGCTAACTCTTTAGCCTAATCAAGTGATTACGTAAAACATGGCTCCCTCACCTATAAAAAGGGCAACATTCTCTTCATTGGGGCAAGTTATGAGTGAGTGAGAATAGCTCAATTCCATAGTGACACACTCATCTTAGTGCCACACTTTCTCTTGAAGAAAGGCTGAAGTCTTGTCATCTTCTCTCTCCATTAAGGTGGTGGCGATTGCTCTCATGTAAGATATATGTTGCTAGTTTTACTTTCATTTGCATATCTAGTCCAATACTTGTCTCTAACTCTATCTCTATCTCTCATTATCTATCTTTAATACCACCACCACACTTAGATCTATCTCTAATTCTATCTTACTTCCCCTTTGATCTCTCTTGTTGTGTCCTAATTGTTTCATTGGAAGGTATTCAAGCAGCAGCCTTGTCAATGTAATGAGTACAACCTTCTCGCGGGAAACAATTATGAGCACAAGGTTAGTAACCATATCTTCATCTTCCACAAGAATCTCTCTCTCTTAAGGTTCTCATTCTCTTCCAAAAACTCTAGAATATCCTTGCTATAGGTACTTCTCTCCCCGCAGTATCCTTATTGCCTAAGGGCAACAATAGGGCTTGGGAGAGAAACTCTCTTCTTCTTCTCCTTTCACTTCTTTCACACCTTTATCTTTGAACATACTAGGTATATCATTGATGAATAACCATAATCCACATAGAGGTAATTTCTTTCAATTCCATTCAGTGCAATCTATTAGGGTCAACATTTGTATTATTCGAAAGATTCACTTTCAGCAACGCATAGTGTTTCTATTTGGTCCTGAAAGGCTCAACAAAATACTTCTCTCACCAGATCCCATCATACTACCTATTATTGACTATGACTTCTCTTTTGATGTGAATGTGGTTATTTTATTATGAATCAAGAGGATTTGTACTCACAACTAATCCCAATCGCTAGACAAAACATATACATTATAGTAAGCACAAAGCTACAGTTCCAAAGAGCAATCCGCAGATTATTTGGACAACAAAGATTAAATATCATTAACTCATCCATTAACCCTTTTATCCTACCCATGATACGATATGATCGTAATTTCGATGTTTTCATTTTTGTTTTGTTCTGACTATCTTTCATGAGTTCTCTCCATCACGTGTGTGTTTGTAAGGAAAAGTGAGCGGCTTCTTTGGCTACATTTCTTCTTTAGCTCTGGAAGCTATGTTATCTACATCTTAGCTCTTTCTCATAAACCTTGAGCTTCCTCACAAACTCTCATAGCAAGAGGCCCGGTGCCTTCCTGGCAAGACCGCCTACTTTTTGACACCGTACTAGCCTAATCTGCTATCACATGTGAGTAGTGCTCCTATTCTTCTGACGGGAAGCTAATTTGCAGTGTTTGATTTTGATAAATTTCAAAAAGTTTCTTCCGCTCACAACCTTGAGTTGACTGTTTTTCTCGCTTTTTTTTTTTGGCTAATCTTCTGTTGTTTTTTGCTCAGTTTTCTCGGTTTGCGGTGTTTCCTCGGTGTGCGGTACATTTCATAGTTTTGCTTTTTTCTTTTCTGGGTCTTTTTTTTAGCTTGTTCTGGCACTTTCTGTGACTTTCTTTTTATTTTTCCTAATTATTTGTGAAATTTTGAATTTTCTAAAATTTTTGATCTTTTTATTATTTTTAACAATTTTTTTGGAAAAGTTTTGACTTTTTGTAATTTTTCTGGTAATTTTCTAAATTTTTTGTGATTTCCTTGAAGGTTTTATGAATTTTCTAGTTTTTTGGGATTTTTTTCGATCAGTTTTGTATTTTTTAATGATTTTTTTTAGTATTTATAAAATTTTTTCTATTCTAGGGATTTATCTTTGTCGCCTTTTGATTTTTAAATGATTTTTATTTATTTTTTTCTATCTTTTTAGTGAACTTTAAATATTTTTTGTGAATTTTTCATAAGGTTTTTTTAGTTTTTGGTAATTTTTATGTGAGTTTTTCTATTTTTTTGAAAATTTTAAAACCTTTTTGTGATTTATTTGATTTTCTTTTTGTATTTTTTGTACTAATATACAAATAAATGAAATGAAAGTGAGAAAAAAAAGAATATGAAATTGAAATGAAATGTAAAGGAAAAAAATGAAATTGAATTGAAATGAAACTAGTATGCCTTGATTGCCAAGCTTTGGAGGAGGTAGAGCAAGGCTTTAAGTTGGAGAGTGTCGGAATGAGTTCTGATATGTATAGTGTATAAGTTATTGAGAAGCAATAGCAAGGAATACTATTAATTTGTGTTGAAGGCAAGGTGCAGCATTTGTACATGTATAAGTTTGTTGTAAAATATATAAGTTGTTGCTACATGGTTTGTTTCTTATTTGTTGATCATTTTTTATAGAAGTATTAGACATGGAAGTTTATAGAAGGTGAGCTTGAAGAAATGTTGATAAATGGTATTGTGGTAGCGGTAGCTGGTTGCTGGAATGGATTGTCTATGTCTCTTGATGTTATTGCAAGATATCTAGGTAATGTGGACGGACTAGAATCTTGATCAGTCGTTGAGCTGCAGTACATGTTGCGGTTGAACCCTAAAATTTGAAAGCTGAATGATGTTGTAGAAAAAATTACAGAACATAAGTTAAACAGAACATAACATAAAAATTCTCACAGATTAATAGAGAAACATATCTTGAAAATTATCACAGATATTAGAGGAAAAGACTTTTGAGAAGTAGTTTAATACACAAGAGAGATCTGAATGAGAGATATTACCCTAGAACAAAGATTGAATTTCATTGCACGCTATATTTTTCTATGGTGTTTTAAATAATAGTATTTCTTGCAGTTTGGAGGATGTCCTTTCAAATTATTGTATCCTTTGGTGGAAGTTTCATCTTGAGTAATTATCTCTTGTGCTTCTAGTGCAATAACAGTGCTCCTATCGTGTGTATTGTGCAGTACACGAAACTCGAAGTTTTGAGAAAATGGTGGAAAGGACAACACATCATGTTTCATCCGTTTTGGTGGATTTGTCATGTGCGCTCTTTTCCTAGCTTCAAAATTGGATGTCATGCCTATATAAACACGGTTTTTGATTTTGCATCTAATAGAGTATACTATGTAGCTCTCTTCGTCTGTCGTTGTCTTTTAGGAGTTGGAGCGGCATAGGAACAAACTGCTTCTTCTTGTGAAGTTGTTATATTGTTGAGGATCTGATCCTTGCTGGTATCGTTGTCGTTGTCCTACACTGAAGTGGTGTGTTCAATTAGTATTAATCACATAATTATACAAATGGTTACCATATAGCAGTTCAAGCTTTCAAAATGGATCGGTTGTCTCACAAAACCAGCCATCAAAAAGTCTCTATTAAAATGCCATGTCAATTTCTCTCAATTAAGATTGCTCTCTCGTTCCCTTTGAATTTGTTTCCAAACTCTTTGACCATGTTGGAAAGTGTCTGGATTGCTGTATTCTTGTCAAGGACAACCAATTTATCAAGGGCAATTTTGTAACCGTAGTGAAGCATCTAGATTGCGTATGTGGTGATTCCAGCAGTCTTTGTGTTTAGTATTTCTTGTGCTTCTGTGTCTAGCAGTAGTTTGTTTGACTTGTCAAAATCATGCCCAACGATAGCAGTATCTCTTTTTGTAACCCTGCAGAAAAAGATAGATGTTGTAGGAGTAACCAAATTTGTCAATGTTTAGTGTTTGTAATACAAGAATATGAAGAGTTCGAAGTACCTGTTGCCAACTTTAGCTCGCTATTTCTATATTCTTTGTTCCGATTGCTGCATTTATTGATGTATGAGTGGAGGAGCTGAGTCATGCGGAACCCTTCAATGAATGTAAACGGGGCCTTGCCAGCCATATTTGCTAGTGGCATTTGATTTGAATTTGGGTATACGGAAGAACTGTTTTTGGGTTTTGAGGTAGCTGCGATGTTGATGAACCTATCAAATATTTGAATGATAGAGAAAGAGAAATATCATGGTTGAGTCTTCTAAATATTGACTGGCATAAAATGTAGCTACAAAATAGATTAATGCAAGGAATGTTTACCTGGTCGGTGTTCATGAGGAGATGTTGGAGGTTGTTACTTGCTGTGAGGGTAATCTGCATTCAAGAAAACTGTCGTCAAAGAATTGATTGTATAGTCCATGCACTGAATGAAATGAAATACCCAAAGAAGTAGAGGACTTGTTTGTGAAAATGAGGGAGGAAATGTCTAACCATTGGGGGAGTGTTTTGCTGGCTGGCTAGAACATCCTTGGGGTTGGAATGTTCAATATTTTGAGATGGCGCCTTTATGTCACACGAGAGAACATGATGTATGCCAATCATGGGGTGAAATCTTGTTTTATAACGAGGATGGCTTTATTTGATATTGTTGCTCCTTGAGATTTGTGTCCAGTGATTGCGTACACGAGTGAAAAAGGGAATGTGCTTTTGTGGAACCATTTGTAGTTGATTGCCCTTGTAACATGCTTAGTTCTTTGTATTGTCATGGTGGCATCAGTGGAAAGTAACATTACTTCTATAGCAGCAATTTGACCGGTGCAGTCATATGAATAGGAAAGTGTACGACAAGTGGAGCCATTTGCGACACCTATAGCCAAGTTAATGTTCTTTGTAATCATACATCTAGCCCCAATTGCAGTGTTGTCCATCTCATGGAATGCCTTGTCTTGGAGCCATTCCTGTAGTAATGGCTCGTTGAGAGCATTGGTCTTTAGTGGAAGGACTTTTGTAGAGTCAAGTTGTTGTACTTATATACATACTCCCTCACATTGTGAAAGCATTTCTACTATCTGTTGTTCTGTTGGTTGCTTGACACAGATCGTATCCAAGAATTGGACGTAAGCGGGGTCTGCATCGTGGTGAACTGAGAAGGTCATATTGTGGGTAGTGGCTGCAGTGATGTAAGCTGAGTTTTGTATGTTGCAAACATGGCATAATGGCTTCTGGTGATGGCACACTAGAGGAAGTTGCACCAAACCCCCAAAAAGCAAGATGAGCTTCTGACTGAATGGATTGAGAAGTGTTCCATTACTGATGTTAGCTATCTGGTGAACGACCATATTGAAGATTGCATTGATATCTTGTCTATGATAATGACACTGGCACCATGTATGACGACCAATCTTTCATCTGTGGGATGAATTGATTGCATAAAATGTTGTTTGGAACAAGGAATTCTGAATTGATAGTGGAATGTAGTTGCTAGGCTGCTAAGGCAAGCAGCCCCGCTACTCCAGTTGTTGCAGTGAGGATAACGGTCTTATTATTTTTTATGAAGCTTGAGGTGAAGAATTTTATGAGGAATGTTTTTCCACATCCTGGAACGCCTATAATGATATGGAGGCCATTACTTAGGCCTGATATACGATCAAAGATTGCTTGCTGTTGAGAGGTCAGAACTGCATTGTTGGTCTCAACGAACTCCTGTAGTAGCTTTAACATTCTAGCATGACTTTGAGATACTCCTAGTTCAACTGTGTCGTTCATTGTACAAGTGAGTGGATCTTCATGATTGAGGATGAACTTTTGTTTTATGAGGTTTAAAGTGTGTCCTTTATTTTCAAAGACGAGCATATTGTGTTGGGTGTGCTCATTTATATACATATCCAAGTCCTCATCATCAAGAATCATCCCATGGATTTTGCACTCCAAGAAGTAAGAAGAGGGTGTGTTGGTTGGTGATAGTAGCTCCATCTCATTCCTAAACGGAAGTTTTTACAATAAGACGTTGAAGAAGAATCCCTCTGTTTGATGGGCTGGATCATATTCTGTAAATCTGACGAGGTGTTGTTTCTATGTGATGCTGCTGTTGTACGCATCACAAAAACTCACTACAGGAGTGTGCTCGTGTTGCTTTAGGATTTTGTATCTTCTATGGAAGTCATAGAATGTAATATTTTCAAGATGAAGTGGCCTTGCACAAGATAAATCAATCCGGGATGCATGACTATAGTTTGATTGCTACTTTTCCGTAGTGATGGTGGAGAGGAGTCGATGTATTCAACCTGTTCACTCCTGTGATGATTGGTATCTTCAAACAATTGATTGTTGCTTCTGTTGTAGATATTGGCTTTGATAATACAGAGGCTGCAATTAATTGAAACTTTACTTTGTCCAAGCCATGAAGTCCAAGCCTTGCTGCATCATCTTTGGAGAGGTTCACTTTCCCAAGGGGTTCTGGTTTCATTGCATACTTGAGAAGGTAATGGGATATAGATGAATTTGTGACTCTTTGAATATTCATGTGTGCCTTCCATAGGAGCAAGATTGTGGGATGGTATGGGACAACATTTTGATGGTCATACCCAGGACGATAGTAAAGTCATCTAGCGATACAGACATCCATAATTGAAGTTGTGTTGTATTGTGGTTCAAATAGGAAGGCATATTTGCATAGTCTAGCTAATGCCATGACTCTGCAAGAGTCTCTGCACCTGTGTATCTGTTTTGTGATAACAAGGTTCCGCAGCTCGGTGGTGAATACGTCTTGTGATTTTGTTGGTATGTATGCAGTAATCTCGTTTATAACTCGGCACAAATATTTGTTAGAGATCCATAGTATGATATGTGTGTGCAATGAGCCTCAATTTTGCACTTCGTAGCGCACCATGTGATGCTCTACATGGCCAAGTATGTTGCTTCCATTGACGATGTATTTATTCAAGAAAGTTGTGCAAGCGGAGGTGAAATAGTGATGCACACTCAATAGGGAAATCGTTCCACTTGAAGTCTTGGTTGTAGCCTTGAGCAAGTTTTTTGATTGTGATGACTTCTTGCCATCTTTTTTGGGAAACCTCATCAACGGTGAATGTCAAGAACAGATATGGTAGTCTCCATGTGTCCACCATTGTTATGAGGTCTCTCAAGTTTTGTCGATGCCATGATGGAGTACTTGGCATTGTGGCTGGGAGACAATGTGTACATAGAGAAGAAAGTTCCAATTCTCATTCTAGTGTATTCACTAAAGTCAGATTCTCCTTGGTAGTTTCCTTTCCTGTGGGAAAGAGGAAAGGGAATATCCCTGATTCTAATGTGATATCCAACACTTCACATTCATGGGCTGGCCGGAAGTCCATTGTATTGAAAGATGACTGTCCGCTCGCTTAGATATGTGGTATCGGGTATTTGTTTGGAACCAAACTCATGTTTGTCTTTAGTAGTAAATGCAGCTCTCTTTGTTGTGCTGAATAAATTTTGCAATATGCTAATTTCACATTGTGCTTCTGCTTCCTGCATAAGTTCAAATGGATCGTTCTCTGAGTGGTCCCTTACGATATTTTTTATAGCTGATGTTGATAGAATACAAATAAATGTCGTTTTGTTTGGCTGCTCAACGATGCACCGGTACCTCTTGAGAATTGGATTATTCTTTATGTTGTATGCTAGCACTGCTGCAAGTGGCATGTTTGCAAGTAGCAAAGTTGGCCGACACATGTTTTGCTTTGTCGACCCAGCAGATTAGTGGATTGTCGAGTAACAACCTTCTATCAAGCAGGGCTTTTGCAACCGCAGTTACTGTTTTCATGATGTTGACATCGATGACGCTAAGGAGCTGCACACAATTAGTTGATTTTTGTTTAGGATGGCTTGTATGTAGTCAGGTTGCAAGATGACAACACTGCTTGTTCTTGAACTTTTTAGGCAGGCAGGACAGCAAGTCCAATTCACTTTGAGATTATGCATCGCAGTTGTTTGCAATATGGTTGCATTTGCTAGCTTCGTGCGGCTGGTGTTAAGACCATTGTTATGGGTATCTTTTTTTGATAGATTGCAAATGCCACAGCTTCTGCATATAGAAATGTTGTGAGATGTGATATTGCATTCCTCTTGCCAAGCCTCATAAATACATTGCACACTAAACCATGAAGAAGCAACAGGACAGAGAAATACTTTCCGTCTATTCATAGTTTGAAAAGTGGCGTATTCCCGGAGTCTTTTGCGGTTAGCACGTAGCATAGTAGTAATTTCCATTGAGAAGGCCTACACTTAAATTCAAATGTGAATACAACAGATATGAATTAGTGCGATTGAAATTAGAAGGGACTAATATAATGAAATTGGACGACAGGGGATTAATATAATGGAAGTAGGCGACAAATCAATGTTCAAAGAACTATTGCAAACCATAGTGGAATCTTTAGCTAATACTGAAGAAGAGCATGCCAATGTTGGAGACAAGTTGGAAGAAAAGGACAGAATCTCTATAAATAAAAAGAGCTTGGTAGTTGCGATAAATTTTCTAGGCATAGTGGAAGAAAGAAATACACATTTCAGAGATGGGACGCAAGCATTGTTCCTGGTGCATATGTAGATGTTCCAGTTCTTGATCTAAATCAGCGAGCGTCTTTCTTTCAGAGGATTCTCCAGAAGGTAGGCATTGTTGATTATATTCTGTATGGCTTGAACCTTGATAGTAGTCCTTGTTTGCATCAAGTCAAGTTTCTAATAGACACAGAATTGGCTGCAAAAAATACCGAGTTGATTGATGACCCATGCAAGTTCATACACATGAGTTGATTTTCTCCAAGGGCATGTAGATTTGGTATTTAGGAGTTCATTTGCTTGCCAAGGCCTTATGACATGCTCTTTTGGCTTGCGAATATTTGTTGGTCTTCTTTCATACGGTGGTCGAAGGGCAAGACCCTAATTTATAATGCCTACTCTTGGTATTCCCTCTCTAGTGAAGTCAAGCATATGATTGATGATGAGCCTACATTGCTGCAACTCCACTTCAGTTGGTTTTTTGTGTTTTTCATCACCCATGGCAAGTACAATTTCATTGATGCTTTCAGAAGGTGCAGGAACACACTCCATCAAATCGCCAAGGGAAGGTCCATTGAAATAAGAAAATATAAGTACCCATGGTGATTGAATTGTATGTGCAAGAGCACGCACAATACCTCGGTGGTTAAGGTCAACACTGCTCTCGATTGCGAATGATTTGAATTGTTGTTTTGATTGAGCTTTGAATTCCTTACAGCAGTATGCGTTGTTGGATGGAAGGAAAGAAATCCCTTTGATTTTGCATTCTCCATATGACCCAGATCCTAGTTTCCTTCCTCATTTTATAGCCTCAAATGGAATGCCCAAGGTGACAGAGAAAAATGAGTTCAATACAGTTTTTTGAATATGCAAACTAGACATGGATCCTCTGCTATCTTGAAGGGTCTCCTTCCGCAATTTCTTACCGAAGGTGTTCTGTGTGTCAATATTCCTTGCGCGGGTGGATTTTTCCTTTTCAACCTTCCAGCAGTTATACCAATGTTGTAATTTGTTTATTTGTATGTTCTTTGGTAAGTCACCTTGCAGGTCGACAACACATTTTCGCATTCCTTAACAATACTAAAAGAGAAGGTGCTGCACGTCACTAATCTCTGCATGCTCAAACTTCAAGGATGTTGAGCGAACCACTTCAGAGAGCAAGGCTTGCAATCGTCGCTCATCTCGCAAGGTTGTTGTTATCTCGTCCAATGTGAGGGCATCCACTACCCGCACTAATTGTGTGCATAATCTCTTTTTCAACTGCACTGCTTGTTCGGGAAGCATTTTACCTACAAGCACTGAAATGACATTATGATGTATTGTCGAGAGCATTTATCACTTTATAGCTTAAAAGGGGAGCTAGATTTTCATCAGCAATGACAAATACTGTATTGACAAGGAGGAGGGAATGGAAATCAACAAGTTGGTGTACATAAATAAATTTTTTTAATGACATCAAATATTTGATAAAGCAGTGTAGTATGTTTGGTCAAGATCCATGCTCGTAACCTAGTAGTGGCCCTCCACATACAAGGAAGTGCAATTGTTTCACATCGGATGGCATGATAAAGTTACCAACTAATGGGAATTGTGCTCCTACAATGGCGACTAACAAAAAGTGGCTCGGTATAGCACAACGACATGGGGGTCCAAAGTGATAGCCAATGTTGCAGTACGGGTCGCGATCTTTGCAGTCGGTAGTTTACACCATGGAATTGTATAAATAAATTCAACTTTACAGTTTAAAATGGAGGTGTGTACAAAGGAGACAATCACCACAATGTGTCAAAATGGGAGACAACGACATTTGCAATCGAGAGGACGATTGGTGTCAAAGTAATCATGCTTTTGGTGTGTCATACAGGTCTCTATATCTACTCTATAACATAAATACATTCAATTTTATAGTTTAAGATGGGGACGTACACAAATGAGACGATGACCACAGTGTGCTAATGGGAGATGACGACATTTGCAATTGATAAGACAATTGATGTCAAAGTGATCAGGCTTTTGGAGTGTCATACATGTCTCTATATTTACGCTAGAACAGAAATAAATTCAATTTTACAGTTTAAGACGAGGGCGTGTACAAATGAGATAATGACTACAGTGTGTGAATGGGAGACCACGACATTTTCAATCGAGAGGACGATTGATGTCGAAGTGATTATGTTTTTGGAGAGTAATACAGTCCTTCACATCTACCCAACAACATAAGTAAAAGTCAGTTTCTTCTTAATACCCTAAATTGATATGTACACAACAACGACCTCTAATCTTGGAATGACAAATTCACAATATTGAACAATATACTAGCAATCAATTGCTCCTTGGATTTGCAACAACAACATCATACTATTGCATAATAGATGAGCAACCTTGATCACCAAATCACCAAATAATGACAGAGTTTTAACGAAATATGTTTTCTTAATAAAAAAGACAATGCAAAAGTTATGCGTTAATTGACAACATGGAATTATTTGTTGCAGTATACCGTACAATAAAGCAACACGCACGTGCAAAATGCTAGTGTTTTTTGTGCAAACATCGTGCACAAAATGCTGGTGTGTTGTGGGAAAAAAACCAATACATAAGTATGGTGTGGAGTTGGCACAATCCTCCCCATTTTTTATAATACCGTAAGGAATGTGCCTTTCCCCCACCACTTTTATCCCCTCCAGTGTTGAAGGGGGACTTATTCTTTTTCTCTAGTGTTAGAGGGACTAGTCTTTTTTAGTAAAAAATAATTTAAAAAATGATGATAGTTTGTTAGCTTTGCTTTCTTGCATCTGATTCAAGGAACATTGGCAATTGCCATGAGTTCAACGTTTAGATGCTTCACACACGAAGCAAGTACGCAACATAGAAAATTTTGAAGTAGGGTTTCTATTAAAGAACTTTTTTAATTAAAAAACCAAACATTGGCTTAGACAAAGATTGTAATAGTTAAGTTCTCATCATAGGTCAATTTAACTTTTCAAGACGTTTAATCTCACAACTAATTACCAGCTCTCTCTCTCTCTCTCTCTCTCTCTCCCTCCTTCTCTATGAGGTTGTTGAAAACAGCGCGCCCACACACACACATAGATGCAAAATTACAACCTCTCTCTCTCTCTCTCTCTCTCTCTCTCTCCCGCCCTCTATATGAAATCAACTCTCTCTCTCTCTATTTTTCTCTCTTTCACTGGCACTGGCAAAGATACAACCTTTAATATCACAACTCATTACCAGTTCTCTCTCTCTCTCTCTCTCTCTCTCTCTCTCTCTCTCTCTCTCTCTCACTTGCACTGGCAAAGATACAGTCTCTCTCCCTCTCTAAAACAATGATGTCTCTCTCTCTCTCTCTCTCTCTCTCTCTCTCTCTCTCTCTCTCTCTCTCTCTCTCTGGCATATCCCGCACTCAATGCACTCCAAGAGATGACATTCTGGATAGAGGGTCCTCAATAACGTTTTGTGGTTTACAAAGCACACCACATTTGGCATACATATCGACCAAGGCATTGCCAATTACAACAATTTCTTGCAACAGTCTCTCACTAATAATCCGAGCTCTTCAGCAGCCTTAGACTAACAATATCATCGTGAATTTCTTTGTGTCGGCACATGATCCCTTTTTAGCAGTCCCTGTGTGTGTGTGTACGGCCTGCAAAGAGCCTTAGACTGACAATATCATCGTGAAATTTTTACCTTGATTTTTATGTCTATATTAGCATCGCATGCGTTTATGATGCACACATAGGTGATTGTAGATTGCAGCAGTCCCTCTCTGCAGAGCACTCTCCTCTCTCTCTCTCTCTCTCTCTCTCTCTCTCTCTCTCTCTCTCTCTCTCTCTCTCTCTCTCTCTCTCTCTCTCTCTCTCTCTCTCTCTCTCTCTCTCTCTCTCTCCCCCCCCCCCCAGTGAGCCAAAACGCAAAACACAGCTCCTCTCTCTCTCTCTCTCTCTCTCTCTCTCTCTCTCTCTCTCTCTCTCTCTCTCTCTCTCTCTCTCTCTCTCTCTCTCTCTCTCCATCCAGCACCAACATGGAAAAGGAAAGTTTATAAAGCAAACAAATACCTCTGCTCTACGTTGACGTCCTCAATTGCCTCTGCCTCTGCTACGTCAATTGCTTTGCTTGCTCTCTCTCTCTCTCTCTCTCTCTCTCTCTCTCTCTCTCTCTCTCTCTCTCTCTCTCTCTCTCTCTCTCTCTCTCTCTCTCTCTCTCTCTCTCTCTCTCTCTGCGCTAGGCGAAGATTACAACAACGCTATCACGCTGCTATAACACTTACTGGATGCCCACTTTTCGATCTCTTTTTTAAAAAACCATTGCTTTGTTGAATCTCTCTCTTCCTCTCTCTCTCTTTCTCTCTCTCTCTCTCTCTCTCTCTCTCTCTCTCTCTCTACATCCTCATTTACCAAGCCAATCGCATGTGGCCACATGGCATAGCTGGCGTTGCTCCTTTCATTAAATCTCTCTTAGATAACCAAGGTAATGAAATTTAAAAGAAATGAAAAACGAAAGAAAATGAAACTAAAATGAAATTGAAAAGAAATAAAATGAAACGAATAAAATACAAAATTCAATGACAAAAAAAAAATCAAAAGGACAAAAGGTTCCCAGCAGAAACGTTGAGAAGAGATCCCCCTTTTTTTGTGTTCTTGTGTTGTGTGTGTAAGGGTGGGTTCACACGCCATGAAGCACGAGGACGACGACGGAAGCAGAAGAAGAAAGAAGAAGAAGATTATTTTAGCGTCATAGGAAATTATCCAAAGAGACCGTAAAGATCTATCCGACGAGGAAAGTCCATGCGCCGAAAGGCACGCTCGGTAATTAAAAAAAGCTGAATTTATGCCAAAAATTAGCCAAAACGCTAAAAATCACCCGAAAATCCAAAAATTGTCAAAAAAATCAAAACA
Source organism: Adiantum capillus-veneris (assembly GCF_014529385.1). Taxonomy (NCBI): domain Eukaryota; kingdom Viridiplantae; phylum Streptophyta; class Polypodiopsida; order Polypodiales; family Pteridaceae; genus Adiantum; species Adiantum capillus-veneris. The sequence continues at coordinate 114,826,785 of NC_140953.1, read as the reverse complement.
ATTCCAAGAAAATTCTAGAAATCTCAAAAGGTAATCGACAATCGCAATCGAACATTCTTGACACACATAAGCACACCAGAAATAGCAGTTTTTACCAAAAATACCAGATTCGACAAAATTATCAACCCGGTCCTCGAAAATAGTAAAGTGCTCAAAATTTGGTGAATGAAGCCCCAATTGCGTTTGAAATCAAGCCAAAAACACACATTCTAAATAGCTTGTAAAGGTTGCAAAATATTAAATTTTTATGGAATTAAGCGAATATTAATACACAAATTAGCAAAAAATTACCAAACATTTACAAAAATTATCCAAAAAATACCCAAAAATTTCTAAAAATTCTCCACAGATAGGGGAATAGTGCAACTAAATAAAATCACAAAAATCTCATCAATTCAATTGCCAAACAATTTCATCAATAAAATCAAGACTAGGCAATTAAACCGACAAAACTATGTCAAAATTCGACACAATTTGAGTGTGTAAATCCCTATTTTGAGCTAAAAAACACAGCAATTAGCATTACACCCATCAATCATGCAATCAAAATACTAATCAATCATGCAAATTAAACACTTTTTAGGCACACACACACTAGTTATAAAATTAGCAATTTTACCAATCTTTAGGTGCGCACACAAAAGGGTTAAACTTGTCAAATTTGCAATGTGACTTCACAAATCATTAGTTGGGCATGACCAAAACACAAATCAATAATCACAATTGAAAAATCATTAAGCACACATTGATTTTTAGGTGCACAAACATGGGCAGAATAGTGCACACACATCTAAAATTAGGCATACACACACTCAATTAGAATGCACACACACTTGATTTTAGTGCACACACATTTGCAATTGACCATCCAAGCATGCAATTAACTCAATTAGGCACCCAATCAGCAACACACACAACACAATTAGCAATTGAAACTTGTCAAATTCATGTGCCACTAAATCTTAAAAATTTTGGCATTACAACGGCGTGAAAACGAACAATCGTAAAATTTTCAATTCAACATAGCATCACATAGCATTGCATCAACGTTATATTGCATCATGGTGGGATCTTCACACAATTTTATACATTCTTAGATTCTAGGGAGGTTGAGAATACCACCTTGATTACCTTTCCGTTGAAGATCAATTGAATCGTTGAATGCTTCAATCCTTCATAGCAAATTAGTGAGTTAGCAAAAATTAGTCAAATTAGCAAGGGGAAATTAGAGTGTGTAAACACACTATTGGCAAGATACGGTGACAAACTAGGGAATTATGAACACATTGCTTCATGCACACACATTCAAAATCCACAAAAACATAAACATACAAGTGAAGTGGGTGAGGGAATGCATTTGATTATGCCACAATTACACTAGTGTAGGCCATCGTCCCCCGTAGTGGTGCCAAATTTTGGGGGTTCCATCGTTACAATAGCTTCAATGACCAACAAAATTGTCAATATGGAGGGATGAGCTACCCAGCTAGGGCATGGAAACACTCACACGGTTAGTGAGCTAATCGTGGCAACACAAATGGTTAAATCTACGAGGTGAGCTTCTCGGCCTATGGAGGAGCTAAGCCACAATGAAGGGAAATCTCCATATCCACTTCTCTTCACCTCCAATCAACCCAATCACACACACTATGATTGCAACACACACAACACTAATCCTATCATGCAACACACTAATCGCAAGCACACACACATAGATCATCGAGCACCACACTCCAATCAAACCTACATGCACACACAAGAAAAAGAGGGCAATCACACAAGATTAGAGAGGGATTAACCACTAATTAGTGTAGATCTAGCTAATCTAAGCATCATAGGTAATCATAAGAATCATGAGAGAGGCATAGTGAGAGAGAATGAATCATTGATTAGTGTTAATCAAGTCTCATGAGCAAAGAGAAGCTCAAGGACTCCATAGCCACACAGCTTAAGAGCGAGTCACCAAAGAGTGCTCTCAACAAATGAGCTTGAGAACCCTAATTTCTATTACACACTACCTTATGTACCTAGGGTAAAAATATACAATGTCCAGCGCCTAGGCACAATAATTGACCTATTCTTTACAGCTTGGAACTCCCATTGAGCCCATAACACATTAGAAATATTACAATGGCTTGAAATAAATCGGGAATTTACAATACGTGACCATTTTGGAAAAACGTGAAAAATGTGTAACTCCAATCTTTACTGCTTCTTTACATTGATCTTTGATGTCAATTCATACGTCTTAGGTCTTTAGTAGCTCCTATTAACTAACGTTGAGTCAGTTAACACTCCACTAAGGGTAAGTACTTCTCCCATTGAGATCTTTGATCTACTTCCATTACATAGGCTTTTAGTAGATCAAGAATTGTTAGGTTAGCTATTTCACTTTGGCCATCCATTTGCGGGTGATAGGCCGAAGAGAAATTTAGCCTTGTCCATAAATTCTCAAAGAGACCCTTCCAGAAATTATTGGTCATTCTAGGATCTCTATCTGAAACTATGGACAAGCCATGGTGCTTGAAGATTTGTGAAATGAAGAGGGTTGCCATTTGATGGGCTTTGCTAGTCTTTTTGATAGGTATAAAATGACCTTGTTTACTGAACCTGTCTACTATCCTCTATATTCCCATATTCCCATGGATAGACTTAGGCAATCCAAAGATAAAATCCATGAATATGCTCTCCCATGGTGAATTAGGGATTGGCAAAGGTTGAAGCAATCCAGGTTGCTTCCCTCTATCAAACTTTGTCTTTTGGCATACCACACATTTAGAAACATAGTCTTGTATGTTTTCTTTCATGGTAGACCGATAGAAATATGTTTCAATCCCCTTTAGGGTAGACTGAATCCCTCTATGCCCCGCATAGGGAGGAGCATGAGATTCATATATTACGTTCTCATGTAGTGAGTTCGTAACGCATAGTCTATTGCCATAGAAAGATAACCATCTTGTAAAGTAAATGGTTCCTCTTTCTTCCCTAATACAAGGACTGAAATCACATCTCTGAAATTGGGATCAATAGCATACTCATCTATCATAGAAGATAGATCATTGTGAGTTGCTATGGAAACCACATTCACTCTTGGCCATCTTGAGAGTGCAGCAGCTACTTGATTATGCTTTCCAGCAATGTGAGCAATATGAAAATGAAATTGCAAAAGAAATTTTACCACCTCATTTGTTTGTCGGAGAGCTTGGTCTACGTCATGAAGTACTTAAGACTTTGGTGATCCGTTCGCAGAATGAAAAGAGTCCCAATAAATAGTGCTTCCATGCGTCTAAGGTATGTAGAGCTGCAAGGAGTTCCTTTTCATATATTCCTAGAGCTTGCTCAACAAGGTTGAGCCTTCGACTTTCATAGCCTATGGCGTGCCCTTCTTGGAGCAAAACAGCTCCAAGGCAATCACCACAAGCATCACATTGGACCTCAAATGGCTTTGAGAGACCCGGTAGTGTAAGTACAAGTTGAGAGATAAACTTTTCTTTAAGCTTTTCGAAAGCATTGTTCTCCTTGGTAGACCATGTATACCTAACCATTTTCTTTGCTAGGTCATGTAATGGTCCTACTATTAATGAGAACTTTTCTATGAAGCGCATATAGTATGCGCACATACCTATAAAGCTTCTTAGTTCATGAAGATTCCTTGGTTTAGGCCATCCTTTTATTACCTCTAGCTTTGATGGATCCATTTGGATGCCATCTTGAGAGATAATGTGACCTAAATATTGAATCTCTTGTAAGAAAAAATCATTTTTTTCGATTAACATAAAGTTTATTCTCTCTTAGGACTTGAAATATTACATGGAGGTGTTACTTGTGTTCGTCTAATGAATTAGAGTAGATGATGATATCATCAAAGAACACTCCAGTAAAGGTTCGGTGAGGCCTGAATAGCTTCTCCATCAAGCGGTTGAATGTGGCTGGTGCATTGGTCAAGCCAAAAGGCATGACCATATATTCGTAAAAGACCAAATGTAGTTCGAAATGCGGTCTTTACAATATCTTGAACAACTATCCTTATTTGATGATAGCCACTTTTTAGGTCAATCCTACTGAAGTAGGTGGACCCTTGTAGCTTCTCAAATAGGTCTTCTACCTGTGGAACAAGAAACCTATTTTTGATAGTGATCCTATTTAGTGCTCTATAGTCGACACACATACAATATGTGTCGTCTTTCTGTTGCACTAATAGCATAGGTGAGCAAAATGGAGATGAGCTAGGCCTAACCATGCCCTTCTCAACTAACTCATGCACTTGCTGCATAATCTCCTCTTATTGAGCTTGAGAAACTCTATAAGGAGGTTTATTAGGCGGTGAACATCTTGGAAGAAGTTCAATTGCATTGTCATCATTGCCTCGTTTAGGAGGTATTTCACAGGGAGTTCACAAGGGATATCGTCAATAAAGAAATCTTGAAACCCCTTGAGAAAATTGAATAACTCTAATTTCTTTTGATTATGTATATTTTCTCTTGCTAGAACATTAGGTTCATTTTGAGAATCTTTAACAAAAATCATGTACACAGAAATAGAACTCTTTATTGACTTGTTGAAAGCTTGTGTATGTACAATGGGTATGGTGTTACCCATTTTCTTAGCATCTATGTACATATCTTTTTCCTTGAACTTAAAGAAGATTCTCGTTTTAGGGAATTTAACATTGGCAGCCATGCGATCAAACCATGGTGCCCCTAGGATTACATCCTCATGCTTGAGAGGAGAGATAAAGAAGTCCTCTTTGTCCACATAGATTTGGACATGGAGCCTCAATTTCATGATTAAAGAAGTGACTGGAGTTTCTTGCCCCTTGAAAGCACCATCTGCGGGTAGGACATCTCCCATATTATAGGCTTGTATGCCTAGCTTGGTGGCCAACTCAGTGGATATGAAATGGTGAGTAGAACCAGGATCAAAGAGAATAAAAGCATCATGTTCTCTTACCTTTCCCCAAGCATGGCATAGAGGAGATCCTTTGTGGTGAGTTTCCTCCTCTTGGATTTCGACCAAGGTAGCTCTAGGAGGCTCATGGTAGTTGTTCTTTTGGGGACTAGCGTGGTACACATGCCCTTGCTCGCCGCACTTGAAACATCGGTTATCCTTGCGATAACTCTCAAGCTCTTCAGAAGAGAGTTTATTTTTACCTGTGTAAACTCCCTTCTCTTTAGCTTTGTTGGAGTTGCCCTTAGGAGACTTTTGGACATTGTCCTTCCCCTTAGGCTCATTGGAACCCTTGTTTGCCGTGGGCTTAGAATTTCTTTTAGCCCCTGTTTGGAAATTGATTCAAGAGGCCACCATAGTATGGTGTATAACTGCCGATATGGTGCTTGGCCTTTGGGAGTTGACATACTTCGCCAGTTCTTCAGTTAAGCCCACACAAAATTGTTGCTTTTGCTCTCCAAAATCCAACTTTTTAAAGACAGTGTCTTTGAGTTGTAGGTCCCAAAACTTGTCTACATATTTGTGAATGGATTCATAGGGAGAGAGCTTCAAGCTTCACCATTCGGTGAGTACTTTGTCTTTGGCATCGGTGGCCAAAAACTGCTTCATAATGAAAGCTCTTAAAGTTTTCCATGTTTGTGGAGCTTCACAGTTGGCCCGTAGGCTACCGTAGGCTAGACCACCATTTCCTGGCGGACTTTTGAAAGTGCATAGCTACATGGTGTAGCTTAGAGTACTCCATGAAGCCCTCATCTCCAAACACCGCATCAAATTGCTGGATAAAGGCGAAGACTTTGTCCGTAGCACCAAAGGTGCCATCGTAGGTAAGGAAAGAGATGCTCTTCCGTCCCTCTTTGAACTTCTTGAGCTTGGATGACCTCTTTCATGTGGCATAGGATTTTCGATGGCCTCTTCTTTTTGATGGTTCAAAACACTTTCTTCAAAAGATGAAGAATTTGAGGAAGATGGAGAAGAGGGTGACCTCTTTCTCGCCTTTTTCTTGCCTTGATATTATTTGTCTTCACCATCACTTTTATAAGAGGAAGAGGATGAAGAAGAGGGTGTCCTCTTTCTCGCCTTTTTCTTCTCTTGCTTTTTGTCATCCCTCTTTGAATTATGGTGTGGAGAAGTATGTGATGGTCTTCTCCATTTTGGAGGTGATGGAGAGCTTTTACATTAGAAAGAGGATGGGGTCTAGGAGGGCCTCTTTATTTTCCATGAGATTATGGAGGTGATTAACATTTGGACGAATAGATACATGCCATGTGTGCAAGAATGGTGGGTGTGTAAGAGAGGTGTAAGAGTGGTCAAAGGATGCACTTTTCCCCCCTAAAAAGGGGGAGGACAAATTTATGATTTTCGGCCTTCCATAACTCCTATATATGATCTCCGATTTGAGCGAAGATTATAGATCTAGAATCTACACTCCGAGCTCTTTTCATATGTATGTTACATGATATACTTTTACCCGCTAGATTTTAAATTTCATTTTGGGGGGGAAATTTGAATTCAAATAAACTAGCCATTTTACTTGTTTGAATTCAAAAGTTGTCCTTTGATTCCTTTCTTAATACTAAAGGTTTGACTTACTTAAACTGCCAAATAAAGAGGCCCTCCTAGACTCCATTCTCTTCCTAATGGCCCGCTGTCTTCGTGGATTCATCTCCACCAAAATGACGGGAGACTCACTTTTTTCTCGTTCCTTTGGTGGAGGCTCTGGAGTTCTCCTTTGAGAAGGAGATGCATCACCAAGAAGCAAATTTTTGAGTCCTTCGTATGGATCCTCTTCTTCTTTTTCTTGAATCGGAGAGATGCCTTGTTTGGAAGTCTCACAAGGAGGCTTCCTAGGTGCTCTCTCATCATGGTGGGGAGCTTGGAGAATCCCACGAGCACGAAGCTGCCGTTGCACTTCACTTTGGAGGGATGGATTGCCCATGGCTTGTTGAAGGGCAGAAACAAGGTAGTTAACAAGCATAGGGGCATCATTATTAGCCTGCTAATTAGCAAAATCGAAGTTATCAACATTAATTTCACTCTCTTTACTATTGTCAGCCATTCTAACAACTTTTAGGTGTAAACTTTTTAGGTGTACTTTGGCACTTCAAGACCTAGTTGCTACTCCTCTTTACCCCTTTAGAAAGAGGACTCAAGCCTCTGTACCCGTGGCTTGAATACCATTAATTTTGCAAGGAATAGAAGAGAGGGTCGTTCAACACCAAAACAGTACCGGCTCCTGTCAAGCTTCTAATAGCTCAATAGTGGTTAAGCCATAGGCAAGCCTCGTAGGACTCCAATATTAGGACCATAGCTCTTGACGGTGATGCCCCGTTATCTGCATGAAGACAAGGCACAGTGCAAGGCTGAAAAATCTCTATTCTACTTACTCATTTGAAATTAATAATAACATCCATTTATAGCTAGCTTGAGGACCTCCCTTCTTGAGCAAGAAAAGAGAAACCTTGTGCTATAACATTTAATGGCCTAGTAACTTGTGTGTAGCAAAAAATAGCATGAACATAGTGAGCATTTCATTAGAATAGATTCCTAATGAGAATAACAAGAGTGCTTGGGTGGAGAGAGCAACAAAAAGTATAACACCTAGTTAGATAGCACGAACAATACTTCAAAAGAGAGAGAAATTAAGCTATTGACAACAGTTGAGGATCGGATTTACATGGAGCGGGTCCCCCCTCCAAAACGCTTTGTATTATGGTTTCTCCCATCAAGAGAGACATTTTACAATACAATTCTTTGTGTTCCTTCAATACTAGCTAGTGCAATGAAGATGGAAACTTCATGCACTAAGAAAAACACTTATCAAACACAACATCAATTCCCTCATGGTATCAGACCCAAGACCTTACACACCTTTGAAGATGGTGAGAGCTAGCGGGGTATGAGAGTAGATTGAGAGGAAGAAGGAGTATTCTGACGAGAAAGATGTACATCTCCTCACATAATCACTCATATTAGCATAGCTTAGCTTAGTAATTATCGTGGTACAGGATATGAGCATGCATTGAAGCTTGGCTCTTAGTTGGATTTGCATCACAAAGCCAAGAGTTGTTGGTGTAGGCCTCCCTTCTCACAAGGTTGGAGTAGGTGGTAAGCTTTCCATTAAAGCTTGAGAAGGAGAGAGAGAGAGAGAGAGAGTCTTATTGATTTACACATGAGATTTTGTGAGTATGTAATGCAATAATTCCTTGAGAAAATCAGCCACCTCTGTCTCTTGGTCGACCCCTCTTGCTATTTGCTCATACAGAAACCCTATTGGACCTCCCTAGGCTTAGCCAATAGGATTTCAAGAGCATAAATGATAGCCTTATAACATGTGTCCCCCTTTACCCTTTTGTGAGAGCTTTAGGTAATTAATAAATGCAATTAAAATCTCATTGGACCCCTTTGCCTCCTGGCCAATAGGAATCAGGCAAGCCATTGGCTGCTGAATGCTCATTGGACCCCTTGGGAGACTGTCCCAATAGTCTTCTAGAGAGATTAATTCTTATTGGTTATTTTATTAAGTGTTTTTTTATTAATTAAACTAGATTTACTCTAGCCTAATTCTTGTTGGGATTAAATCCCAAGTGGACTCTTCTACAGATATGGCCAGCCGCCCGCCTAACTCACTTATCACTAACTCTTTGTATATACTCACATATACTTTTGTGGATAATAAGGTTTTGGGAGATAACCCTTCAAAACAATTCTCTCCGTACTGTGTAAGCTCTTTGTGTATCTTTGTGTGTGTGTGAGAGTCGATCCACGCTTCGCTCCGCGCCTTCAATTGGTATCAGAGCCAAGTTCAGTGCATATTTGTGTAATCGCATGCGCGCGCACTTTTCAGGCAGCTTCTGGATCCGAAGCTTGAAATTTCACACTCGACGTTCCGGGAGCATTTCTAGCAAGTGTGCTACGGTTTTACCCCCCTTTCTAAGCCGTTTATGCCCTCAGAATTTCGTTCTGAGCACTACAGCAGAAGATAGATTTTAGCCGCAAAGAAACCCGTCTTATGTAGATTGGCTCTATAGACCAGGTACACATATATATCATCATATATATATATATTGCAGTCTGCATTGCTACTTCTTGTGCTTGCCAGGTTCCACGGGAGGTGTGTCCATACGACGGCTTGACACCACTGGCATGTATTGCAGATTGATGTACTGTGATTGTGGGTCTTCTAGTTGTGAGTCACGCTAGCAGATAGACCGCCACAACGATCATAGGACAATGATTGGTCTATTGTGGGATGTATGCTAGTTCTGGGCAGTTTGCTGAGCCATCTGTGAGGATCGTGTGTGAGGTTTTTTGAAGCCGAGCAGTGGGGGTTGGGTTACCCAGTGTGAGGTGGATTAGGTTGCTGGAGTTCCCCTCTACACGCATCCTTTTCGGCGACTTTTACCCCATAAGATGTATAACTTTGTGTAGACACTGGATTGCATCTTATGCGTCACGCCGTTGAGGCATTGTTCAAGGTTCAGTCTCGAGACAGATACAGGTTCTGTGATCACCCAGATAGGAGACAATGTATACTTACAGGACAGCATATCACAGAGATTTTCAGATTTGTCACTGGTCAGCTATTTATGATTGGTTTTTGAGCTATCTTTTGGTTCCCAGAGCTCAGTTTACAAGGGAGACTCTGTCAAAATTTTTCCAAAATACTCACAGTTCCTGAGGAAAGGTGTTCAGCTTGTTGTTTACAGCTTGTTTACTGTGTACAGAGGCAGTTTACAGGGGAAACTCTGCCGGATTCTTCCCAGAAGTAAACAGTTTGGAAGATATGGCATCTTCTCAGAGTGAGACTCTTTACAACATAAAGAAGCTGGATGGCACAAACTTTCCATTCTGTAAGAAGCAGATTTGGCAGGTTTTGGTGCAGAAAAAACAAATGAAGCCACTGAAGCTCAAAGGGGAGAGACCAGAAGGTATGGCTGAAGATGAGTGGGAAGAGCTTGACGAGTTAGCTTGTTCCACAATCATGCTGACACTGGCAGAAAATGTTTACTTCAACGTAGCAGAAGAGACTACAGCGTATGACGTATGGCAAAAGCTATGTGGTATGTACGAGAAACAAAGTGATGCTTCTCAGATTTACTGGCTCAAGAAATTGGTGGCTTTGAAGATGAAGGAAGGGACAGCCATGTCAAATCATCTCAATGAATTTCACACAAGTTTCAACCAGTTAACAACACAGGAGATAGTCTTTCCAGATTCAGTGAAGGCTATGCTTCTCTTAATCACTTTGCCAAACAGTTGGGATACTTTTCGTAGAGCGTTAAGTAATTTTGTCGCGCCAAAAGGTCTTACAAGTGCAAATGTAGAAGGCAACTTGCTCACAGAGGAAGTGAACAGGAAGAACATTGACAAAGGCAAAGGCAATAGTGCTTTGGTCGTTCGAGGGAGACAACAGTCTAATTAGAAGAAGGGTAAGAAGGCACAAAACCGAAGTAAGTCTCGTGTCTCGAAGTCAAAGGATGACATAGAATGCTATCATTGTGGCAAGAAGGGTCACATGAAGAGAGACTGTACGAAGTGGAAACAAGAAAAAGGTAAAACAAAGAGTTCTGAGCAAGATGAAAAGAAGAGTTCAGTGAAGATTGAAGAGGTGAATGTCATAGGGTCTGGTTCAGACAGTGATTCTGGTATAGCAGCTGGTGACATCTTCCTCACAAGCAATCTTGATTCTGTTTTCTTGACTGCAGAGGATGGACATGCAATTAGTGATTGGATTATCGACTCAGGGGCATCTTTACATGTTTCTCCGCACAAAGAGTGGTTTACATCATATGTAGCCACTAAAGATTATGTTAGACTTGGCAATGAGCAGGTTTGTGACATACTTGGAGTGGGAGATGTGCAGTTGAAGTTTCAGAATGGTTCTTCTTTATGGCTCAAGAATGTCAGACATGTTCCAGCAATCCGAAAGAGCTTGGTCAGTACAGGGAAGTTGGATGATGCGGGTTATGTGACAGTTTTTGGGAACAACGCTTGGAAGATCTCCAAAGGTTCGATGACTATAGCACATGGGAGCAAGTCGGGAGCTTTGTACACTTTACATGTTTCAGAGGTTAAAAACCATGTAATTAATGTGATTGAGCAGCCAAGTGTGTCACTGTGGCATCGTAGGCTAGGACATATGTCAAAAAGAGGAATGGAAATACTTTCTCATTATGGTTATTTTCCTGGATTTTCATTTCAAGATTTCGAGTTTTGTGAGCATTGTGTTTATGGTAAGCAAACACAGGAACCGCACATATCAAAGAGGAATCGTAGGGATGAATGATTAGCTCTTGTGCACAGTGATCTATGCGGACCAATGCCTAGTTTGTCACTAGGGGGAGCATCGTACTTTTGTACATTCATAGATGACTATTCTCGCAAAGTATGGGTTTACTTCTTGAAGCACAAGGATGAGGTGTTCAAGGTCTTTAAGACATTCTTGCAGCTTGTGGAGAATCAGAGTGGTCAAAAGCTGAAGTTCTTGAGAACTGACAATGGTGGAGAGTACATTTCCAAATCTTTTCAAGACTTTTGTGAAGCAAAAGGGATTAAGCGGGAACTTCATGCACCATATAATCCTTCACATAATGGGGTTGCAGAACGTATGAATAGGACCATACAAGAGAAGGTCAGAAGCATGTTGTCAAATGCTGAGTTGCCTGATGGATTTTGGGCGAAAGTAGTGGCTACAGCAGTCCATTTGATCAACAGGTCTCCTAGTAGGGTTTTGGATAAGAGTGCAGTGGCCGAGCTATGGACAGGCAAGGCACCTTTGTATAAGAATCTTAGAGTCTTTGGTTGTGAAGCTTATAGCCATATTCCTAAGGAGTTCAGGAATAAGTTAGAACCAAAGAGCAAGAAGTGTATATTTCTTGGCTACGGAGAATCGGGCGAGATGGCTTACCGGCTTTGGGATCCTGAGTCCATAAAACTTATTCGTAGCAATGATGTGCATTTCAATGAAACCAAGTTTCACGCTAAGCCAGAGAAGACAGAGGAGATCAGAAGAGTTGTCTTCAGGGAAGATGGACCTAGTGCTAGCACATCAAGACAGCATGGTCAGGCTCAGGAACAACCTATAGTGGCTAGAGAGGCAGAATCAGTTGTGGTGAGACGTTCTGAGCATGTCTCCAAACCACCTGATCGTTATGTGCCATCTCTAAATTATGTCATGCTCACAGATTGCAGAGAACCATCTTGTTACAAGGAAGCATTACAAGTGGTTGACTCCAAGAAATGGCAGTTGGCCATGCAATCAGAGATGACGGCTCTGCATAAAAACTAGACATGGAAGCTAGTTAAATTACCACAGGGCAAAAAGGCTCTACCTTGTAAATGGGTTTACAGGTATAAGATCACCGCTCATGATAGTCAGCCGAAGTACAAAGCAAGGCTTGTTGCCAAGGGATTTAAGCAAGAACAAGGCATTGACTTTGATGAAGTCTTCTCTCCAGTGGTCAAGATGACTACATTGAGATGCTTTCTTGCATTGGTTGCCATATTGGATTTGGTGTTGCACCAAATGGATGTCAAGACAACGTTCTTGCATGGTGATTTAGATGTGGAAATTTACATGTAGCAGCCAGAAGGGTTTGTTGAGAAAGGCAAGGAAGATTTGGTATGCCAGTTGTTAACACTAGGTTGGTAACCTAACAGGACATAAAAGTGTCCTTTCAGGGTTTTGAAAAAAACCTCCAAAACCATAGTAGATCCACTCATTTTGTGAAATCCTTTCATGAGGTTATAGTTCAAGGCCTACTACACATGGAAAAAATAAGAAACTTGTAAAATTTCTCATCTTTTGGTCACACCAAGCCTCCAAAGTTGATGGACCATTACATTTTCATCAAAACAGTCATTTCTTACGTTTTGTTGCATAAAAATAAGATTAGAGATTTTTGTAGGACTTGAGATAAATTCCCTAGTTAACTTCAATGGGTTGGTGAACAAAACATATGATTGCTTCTCACTCACTATTTTTTGTTTTGCCGAAATAAATAGGTACAAAAAAGTTGAATGTTTACCATTCTGCAAACCTATCATCAAAGTTTCTATAGACACAACCTTTGAATTTTGGAACCTTAGCATTTTGGAAGTCTTAATGGGCTGAACCTTAGGGTTTTTTAAGCTCATTGTTGCACCTTGCTCTTTTGCAGATGCCCCCCCCCCCCATTGGATCCCTACTGTGGCCGGTTTACCAACTTAACCAATATTCTAGCTTTTTCTCCCCTGGCACTTCCCCATATTAAATGATCAGTTTAACATGAGAAAATCATTTAGGAGAATTAATATTAGTTATTATGACAATGAAAGTGTTGTGCTTAGCCGACAACATGTTTGGGCGGTATTCGACAAGATGATGAAGATACTACGACTTTCAAGCACAACCAGTGAGCAACAACAAGAATTTCAAAATTTGGTGGTGGAGTTCACAAAGGCAATCTTCATTGCATGGGGTGAATCGAATATTACACACTATATGGTGAGTGCTTGCTATTCCGACTTGGTTTGTACTATGCTTTAGTTTTGATCATCGATGTGTTGTGGCTTTCTGGGCAGCACATCCTCTATGCCCATGGTGCATACTTTATGAACGTTTATGGTTTGGATCTTTGGAGCACGCAAGGTGTGGAGAAGTCACACTATCATGCCAGGGGTGTCTAATTCAAGAATACAAGACATGGAGGAGGTTTAGTGCTCTCATTCAATTGGTTTTATCGCACCACCTTTGGACGTAAAGTGTCGATTGAACGTGCATGGCTCATCGCACTTGGCAAAAGAAACCCGTTGGCCCATGTTCGTTCCTCAAAACTCTGGAGATCCTCACAAGGTCCAACATGGCATGTAGTGTGGTGAGCATCAAGGACTAGGGTTGGAAAAGTTTGGGTCAGGTGGTAGTAGTTGTATTTAGAATCTCAAGAAAATGAAAAATCTACTACATTTGGATGCTGTCTGTTTTTGGATCAAGCGTTTGCATTGTTTGATTGTTTATGCAATTTTAGAAGTCTACGTTTTGCTCTATGTGTTTGAATAGTTCTCCAATTTCATGTGGTTTTAAAATTCAAAAGATTATTTTCTCGTGACTTTAGCGGCTCTTTTCCACCATGTGAACCCGCCCTTATATGGCCACCCTATATAAAGAGGTAAAACCCCCCCCCATTCTCAAACACATAGCACTCGTTCCGTCACCAAACACCACAAGCTCTACGAAGGCCCCCAATGCACTTTCACGATGGCAAGGACAAAACAAACTGCAAAGAAGAACCCCAAGACCATTGAGGCGCGTAGAAAGCAGAAGATGCGTGAAAATCGACAACCTGAAGAGCTAGCTGACCTAGATCGAACAGAGACGAACACGTCCGATGAACATGCACCATGGGAAGGGGAGGACATCCCGGTGAACCATAGGGTGGGTGGAAAGACATTGCCAGACCAAATGGGCATGAGGCCATCTGGCCCAGGTCGCCCCACTATGGCCGGCAAGTCACTGCCCAGAGGAATGGGTGCCATGACTTCTGATCAACACAACAATGATGAGCATAGCAATGAAGAAGAGGATTATGATCGAGATGAAGATGCCCCCCAGCCACCTCCCAAGTGCCATCAAAAGTCAAAATTATACATGAAGCCGCAAAGAGCAAAGCTACAAGAAGCTCAGAGCCCCCCACAATGCCGACCTCAAAAAACAAGACGGTTTTGTCGAGCGTTTGTTGAGATTCGGCATTACCAGAAGACAACAGACCTTCTTATTAGGAAAGTACCTTTTGCACGGACATGTAAAGAAGTGCTACAAAGCTACAACATAGAGCTTCAGATTTCTGCAGTTTCCCTCGAATAAATTCAGGAGGCTGCAGAGGCTTATTTGGTCAGTCTCTTCGAAGACACATTCTTATGTGCGGTCCATGCCAAGCGTGTACAATCATGGACAAGGAAATGCAACTTGCACGTTGCCTAAGGCAGGACTGATACCTTTGATGTCAAAACCTTTTTTTGTAACTAACTTTTGTATCGAAATCAATTCACTTTGGAACCCTTGTACTGGATTCAAGTTGTCTTGAGAACCCAATGTATTTTCACTTTGCGACAAATACAATCCGTCTCTTTTTGTCCAATTTTATTGTCTATTTGTCTACATTTATTTTGTTAAATGGTTGAAGGTGAGATGCTAATAAGCTGTACAAAAGGCTAATCAACTGTCAACCAAAGCTAAATAATTTTTTTGTTTGGCTTGAAATTGTCCATTAGGTAAATATTTTGCTTTGTATTTGCCAAAAACTTGCAAAGCTTGACAAATTTGTGCTTCCACAAGACAGCGAGTATTGGCCAGATAGCAGTCTTGCAAGGCCAAATCTCGCTGCCTTGTGGACACATTGAAAATTGCATGAAATGTCAGTTTCAGAGGGCACAACTAGTACCAAAAAATCTATTATTGCAATTTTTTGTGGAATTTTTTTTTCCAATGTACAAAATCAACCTTTAAACAATTTGCCTTGTCACTGAAACATAAACAAAACAGTAAATTGAACTTTGCAAAGATCATGGAGAAGAGAGATAAATTTCATTTAAAAGCTTGTACATATGGCTTAATGATCTTTTGACAGGAGGCGCATTGCAACCTCTCTATGGCATTCTATAGCGTTGGGTAGAATGGATGTCAGTACAGAAGCAACTATAGCTTCGGCACTATCAACCCCCAGGGCTTGACAAAGAGCTATGTGTGTCATGACCTTGTCGTGGAAGCCACTGCCAAAAGTGGCAATTGCAAGTGATTTTTTCACAAGAATAATTACATGGGCTGTTTGAAGGATGGTGGCTAAACAAAGGAGTGTACTTGTGGTCTTAAGCACCTTAGGGAGAAATCCTTGTGAATGATTCACACATCTTGCATTGGTAGTTTGCCAATGTAGTGTGCTAGGGCATCTTGAGGCCCAAACACCGTGGGCTCTCCCCCCTTCCGGCTAGCCCAAAGGTCCATGTCCAGAAAATCCTGCATAATTGTAATTAACCAAAAGCAAAGAAGAAAGATTGAATTATCAACGTAGAAGATGCTTAGTATTACCTCTTGTTTCTTATCCTCATCATCCATTGTTGGTGTGGCTTCAAGGTTGATAGAGTATTTGCTCTCATCAACCTTGCGGGGGCTCTGCAAACCAGGTGAATTGGGGCGGATAAGAGTTTGTTTGGAAACAACTTTGGCTTGTGTGGCAACGAACTCCTCGTCCGTGACTTTGCTCTACTCTGTAGTGAGAATATCCACTGTCAGTAGCGCAATTGTGTCAGTAAGAGAGTCCCCCAATGGAAGCACCTTGTCATCTAGAGCTTCTGGTGTAGGATCAAGGGGAAACTCCATCTTGGTGCATATGAGGCTAAGATACTCAGCTAGTCGGACACCAAAAGCCTTTTCAAGATCATGTAAGAATAAATGCTCCCCATCTTCTATAATTATGCTGCTGAGATGGCTAATCTCCACTTCAAGAATTGTAGCAGGGTCACGGCACTCGGCGTCGGGCACCTCGGAGGTTCCAGAAATATGCTCTCTTGCTGTAACTACTTCTTCCAAGCCATGGGGATATTCAGCAGCTTGTGTAGTCTTCACTCACTTTGTACATCTATACGCACGGCCTTGGGATCTTTACGATCCGCCAGCACCCCACCCACTACCAAATGCGGGATCTCCATCTCCTCCAAGGAGGGCTCCTCATTGACGAGGAAGAAGAGAGTGGCAATATTGAACAAGAAAGATTGCCCAATTTTGCGCTTCTTGAAGGAGTCTGCAACTTCCTTTGTCACTCGATGGAAGTGGTTCACCTCTTTTTCAATCGCTTCAAAGTGAGTTAGTCTCTTTGAAAATTTTGTGTCGCCCTTGTGGATGTAGCGAAGCAGATCACATGGCAACCACATCATGGAATTGTCTTCAAAGCTCACAACTTACTTGAGTATATGCGCATGCATATACTCTATGATGTTGTGAAAAGTGTCATTGTGGAGTTGCATGGTTTTTTGTAAGTCCACTGAGAGGGTAAAGAAGCCATGAAGATCACTGTGTCCAACATATTTGGTGTCCTCTAAGAAAAGAAGAAACCGCGAAAGGGGGGTGTGTGTCTCTTTCGACGCTGGTACTGTGTGGGAGGAGGATGCGCTAGCATGTGCTGCCATGGCTGTGTGTGTGTGTGTGTGTGTGTGTCTTCTTTCTGTCTCTCTCAAGTGTTGACAGAAAAGTAAGAAGCCCCTTTTCCTTTATATACCCCCCCCCCGGCAGAAAAAGACACCAACCCAAAGCTCTTTAATATACAAACACACATTTGTGCGCACACAAACACCCAAACAAAATCTAAAAAACTTAATCAACGAAGGTGATACTATAATGACAAAAAAGTTTTGAATTTTCATTAAATAGAAGCCTTTACAACGTGGCATTAGAGCCAGTTACATTGATCTATCGGATCAACTTAAAGACAACGCACTTCCAACCCTCCATTCCTCTTGCACTTTCATGGCTGCCTCCATCCGCCTACCAATCTAAAATAACAAAAATTCTTTTAATAAGACTAACAATTGGCACATGTAGACAACGTATAAACTAAATTGACCTTTTGCCGATTGACACAAAAGTAAGCATCTTTGATTTCTTCGTAGCCCAAGATAATCAAGTGTTCTCGTATGTTGGTGAGTGTCCAGTGTTCACTAACTTGCACAATCTCAGAAACACCATTTGACAAAAAACGGGCATGTCAAATGTCACAAAATTAGCAACACTAGATTGTAAGGATATCCACTTTCCACTCTTACACATCCAACGCTCATACTAAAAACGTAAGTACAAAGTAGTAAGCACTTTCAAATATCGTATCTCTATACCTGAAGCGCCCACCTTACACTTGTATTTATCTCCTTGGTGCACTCCCTCAACCATTCCCCAATTATCTCCAAATACCAGTTTTAGTGCTTCATACATGTGCTACAAAACATAGTAGGTGTGACACAGAATGGCAATGTCTTGAACACATGTACAAAACCATGCACGGGGCAGCACCAACTAAGCCCTACTGATCTGGAAGCCTTCCCAAATTTTAACTAGGAGCAAATATCGGAAAGCATCTTCTCCTTCAGTGAGAAAAGTGACCACGCATCGGGTTGTGGCCATTCCGGACTCAGTAATGAAGGTTTGTCAACAGCAATGATCTTATCATATCCATCCTTCGAGGCCGGCACTATATATGTGTGTGAGTAGAAGAAGATTCTGCATTGCAATAGAATCAAAGGTGGCGAGTTGGGAAGCATCATAACACCAATGTCCGCATGAAGAGCTTTGAAGGTTCCTATGAGACTCTTGATTGGTTGTTCCTCAACAAGTTCGGATGGGAATATATCTATGACAACACCAAAAACTATTAAATAAAAAACAAATAACAAGCATTTACAATCAGAAACTAACAATGTTTTACGACTTACAATGATTGGAAAATCTATTGAGCTTCCATTCCTCAAGCGCATGGAACACCAAGAGTACAAGTGTTGAAAAATGGCCACTGTGCCATTGACTCTATGGTTTTTGAAACAAAGAAATCTCCCCTTTCAATGTTCGTCAAGGTTGCCACGGTTTCGAACTCGATGAGGCTCGATAGCTGCAGGTTGCATGAAGATCCAAGATCCTTTAGAAAACACATACGGCACTGCAGGTTGCATGAAGATCCAAGATCCTTTAGAAAACACATACGGCATTCCCCATCAGAATCCCTAGTGTTATGCAAGAAAATCGCCTCTATCTCAAGTTTGGATTCCTTGAAGTGGAGGGGGTTGACTACTAGGACCAGAAGAAGAAGAGTTGTGGTGTTAGAGAGAGAGGCCTGTTGTTTCAGGAATGAAATGAGAAGGAATGGTTGAATGGAAAACAAAGGGGAGAAGACGTAGTTCAAATGGATGGTGTGGATGAAAGGGAGAGACAGGTCGTACAGCTGTGGAAAGCTTCCATTTGTGATGCAGCTATGGAAAGCTTGGCAGGAGGGGGAGAAGTGGCTAATGGGGAGCAAGGGGAGAAGATGTAGTTTAGAGGAATGGTGTGGATGAAAGGGGGAGACAAGTGGTGCAACTATGGAAACCTTCCTCATGTGCTGCAGCTATGGAAAGCTTGGAGGCAGAAGGAGAAAGAGAAGAGAGAAGAGGTAGAATAGAGGGTATTGCTGAGAAATGCAAATTTTGGTCAAAGAAAATAGTTTTTTGACCATTTATTTGGTTAGGAGAGATTTTGGAGAGTGAAAAGTGAGATTTAGAGACTTTAAAAAAAATAAAAAATTTAGGGTTACTTTATGGGCGCCCATGACTATGGAGGGAACCCCCCCTGTAACATTTAATGGTCTAAAAACTTATGTGTAGCGGAAATTAGCATGAACATAGTGGGCATTTCATTAGAATAGATTCCTAATGAGAATTACAAGAGTGCTTGGGTGGAGAGAGAGTCTTCTTTACTTCACACATGAGATCGTGTGAGTGTGTGTGTGATAATGCCTTGCAAAAATCAGCCCCCTCTCTCTCTTGGGCGAGCCCTCTTGCTATTTGCTCTTGCAGGCTCCCCATTGGACCTCCCCAGGGCTAGCCTATCACAATTAAGCAGCATAAGTGATAGCCTTCTGACATGTGTCCCCCTTTCCCCTTTTGTGAGAGCTTTAGATAATTTAATAATTAAACCAAACTCTCATTGGACCCCTTTGCCTCCTGGCCAATAGGAATCAGGTAAGCCATTGGGCTGCTGAATGCTCATCGGACCCCTTGGGAGACTGTCCAATAGTCATCTAGGAGACTTAATTCTCATTGGTTATTTTATTAAGTGTTTTTAAATTAATTAAACTAGATTTACTCTAGCCTAATTCTCATTGGTCCACCTACAAGGCCATCCAATAGGAATTGGGTACACCTTGTGGGCATCTGGCCTAGGGAGCTGACATGTGTCCCTTCATTCCCTTTGTGTAAAGGGAGCTTGTGTGTGTGTGTGTGGCTTTCTCTCTCATCCCCTGGAAGAAAGGCTCGCCCCCTCCCAAGTAGGGATGTACAAAGACTTTTTTGGTCACACACAAAGCATCCAATTCCCTTAAGGTTGACCTTTGGACACAACCTTTGAATTTTGGAACCTTAGCATTTTGGAAGTCTTAATGGGCTGAACCTTAGGGTCTTTTTAGCCCATTCTTGCACATGGCTCTTTTGAAGATGGCCCCCCCTTTGGATCCCTATTTTCCCTCCTTTGGATCCCTACTGTACATGTGGCCGGTCTGCTAGCTTAACCAATATTCTAGCTTTTTCTCCCCTGGCACTTCCCCATATTAAATGATCAGTTTAACATGAGAAAATAATTTAGGAGAATTAGATATTGATTATTATGATATTACCTCTCTCTTGAAATCATAGTCGTCCTCGACTATGGTGTAGAGAAGATAAAGCATATTCATGAGTCCTTTTCTTAGCGGGTAGAGGATCCCTATGTTACCCTACGACATCATTCCACAATGGATGACTAGTCCATTTGGCGCTTGAGAGCCTGAGGCTGCCGCAAGCATGTCTGCACATTAGTGCTATCAATCTTCCATAGTAGAGTGACAAGCTCTACTTGGTGTTTGGGAGACGTCATCTCCACAGACTTGATCTAAGCATGCATACTACTTCATTTTTGTGCACAATAAGGAAAAAAAGAGTCTTATAAGACAAAAAATTTGTTCATTTTTTAACATTTTGTACATTTTCTTACTCTTGGGAATCATTGTAAGCATTGACAAGGTTTAGGTTATCCCTTAATTGTATGCCTTGCATCCATCTAGCATCTTCAAAAGGATAATTCTTAAACTTAATAAGATATCGTCGGATAGTCTTACCGCCTCTTAGTACCTTGTCTTCATGTCGGAGAATGGACTCGGGCTGCAGCACCTCCTCTTGGTCCTCGATCTCCGGTGGGTCTTCAATAGTTGGTTCTTGAGGTGGCTCTCCTTTGTAAGGCTTTAATAGGCTCACATGGAAAGAATTGTGTATGAGCCAATGATTGGGCAACTTGAGTTGATAGGCCATCTCATTGATTGGCCTAAGAATCTGGAAGGGACCATAGTACCTTTTTGCTAGTTCTTTTTGCTAGTTTAGCATAGTACTTTTGGTGGCCCGTAGGATTCTTGCCTGTCGTGTGCCCTAATCGAGCCTTGGGAAACTTTAACAAGACCCAAACGTTTTCTTTAAAGGCTTGGGCTCTTCTGTGCTTGTCAGCAGCAGCCTTTTGCCTTTGCTGTGAGATAGAGATAGCATCCTTAATCTTTTGAAAATATTCTTGTAGGTCTCGGCTATAATCATCTGCAGTGAAGATCTTCCCATGTACTTTAAGTAGCAAGGGACTTTTTGATCTTCCCTCAATTACCTTGAAAGGTGCTTTTCCCATGGAAGTATGTACAGTGTTATTGTAAGCATACTCCACTAAGGGTAAGTACTTCTCCCATTGGGATCTTTGATCTACTTCCGTTACATAGGCTTTTAGTAGATTGAGAATGGTTAGGTTAGCTATTTCACTTTGACCATCCGTTTGTGGATGATAGACCGAAGAGAAGTTTAGCCTTGTCCCTAAATTCTCAAAGAGACCCTTCCAGAAATTACTGGTCATTCTACGATCTCTATCCGACACTATGTACATTGGCAAGCCATGGTACTTGAAAATTTGTGAAATGAAGAGGGTTGCCATTTGATGGGCTTTGATAGTCTTTTTGACAGGTATAAAATGAGCTTGTTTATTGAACCTGTCTACTATCGTCCATATTCCCGTATTCCCATGGATAGACTTAGGCAATCGAAAGATAAAATCCATGGATATGCTCTCCCATGGTGAATTAGGGATTGGCAAGGTGAAGAAGATGGAGAAGAGGGTGTCCTCTTTCTCGCCTTTTTCTTCTCTTGCTTTTTATCATCCCTCTTTGAATTATGGCGTGGAGAAGAGTGTGATGGTCTTGTCCGCTTTGGTGGTGATGGAGAGCGTTTAGCCCGCCGTCTTCGTGGAGCCATCTCCGTCGAGGTGGCGGGAGACTCACTTCTTTCTCGTTCCTTCGGTGGAGGCTCTTGAGTTCTCCTTTGGGAAGGAGATGCACCATCAAGAAGTAAATTCTTCAGCCCTTCGTACGGATTCTCTTCTTCTTCCCGAATCGGAGAGAGACCTCTTTTGGGAGTCTCACAAGGAGGCTTCCTAAGTGTTCTCTCGTCATGGTGATGAGCTTGGAAAATCTCGTGAGCACGGAGCTGCCGTTGCACTTCACTTTGGAGAGATGGATTGCCCATGGCTTGTTGAAGCCTAGAAACAAGATAGTTAACAAGCATCGGAGCATCATTAGTAGCTTGCTCATTAGTAAAATCAAAGTTATCAACATTAATTTCACTCTCTTTACTATTGTCAGCCATTCTAACAACTTTAAGGTGTAAACTTTTTAGGTGTACTTTGGCACTTCAAGCCCTAGTTGCTACTCCTCTTTACCCCTTTAGAAAAAGCATTGTACCCGCGGCTCGAATACCATTAATTGCAAGGGATAGAAGAGAGGGTCTTTCAACACCAAAACAGCACCGGCTCTTAACAAGCTTCTAATAGCTCAATAGTGGTTAAGCCGTAGGCAAGCCCCGTAGGACTCCACTATTAAGACCATAGCTCTCGACGGTGATGCCCCGTTAACTGCACAAAGGCAGGCGCACTCCAAGGCTGAAAAATCCCTATTCTACTTACTCACAGGCAATTAATAATACCAACCATTTATAGCTAGCTTGAGGACCTCCCTTCTTGAGAAAGAAAAGAGAAACCTTGTGCTCTGATACCAATGTAACATTTAATGGTCTAAAAACTTATGTGTAGCAGAAATTAGCATGAACATAGTGGGCATTTCATTAGAATAGATTCCTAATGATAATTACAAGAGTGCTTGGGTGGAGAGAGAGTCTTCTTTACTTCACACATGAGATCGTGTGAGTGTGTGTGTGATAATGCCTTGCAAAAATCAGCCCCCTCTCTCTCTTGGGCGAGCCCTCTTGCTATTTGCTCTTGCAAGCTCCCCATTGGACCTCCCCAGGGCTAGCCTATCACAATTAAGCAGCATAAGTGATAGCCTTCTGACATGTGTCCCCCTTTTCCCTTTTGTGAGAGCTTTAGGTAATTTAATAATTAAACTAAACTCTCATTGGACCCCTTTGCCTCCTGGCCAATAGGAATCAGGCAAGCCATTGGGCTGCTGAATGCTCATTGGACCCCTTGGGAGATTGTCCAATAGTCATCTAGGAGACTTAATTCTCATTGGTTATTTTATTAAGTGTTTTTAAATTAAGTAAACTAGATTTACTCTAGCCTGATTCTCATTGGTCCACCTACAAGGCCATCCAATAGGAATTGGGTACACCTTGTGGGCATCTGGCCTAGGGAGCTGACATGTGTCCCTTCATTCCCTTTGTGTAAAGGGAGCTTGTGTGTGTGTGTGTGGCTTTCTCTCTCATCCCCTAGAAGAAAGGCTCGCCCCCTCCCAAGTAGGGATGTACAAAGACTTTTTTGGTCACACACAAAGCATCCAATTCCCTTAAGGTTGACCTTTGGACACAACCTTTGAATTTTGGAACCTTAGCATTTTGGAAGTCTTAATGGGCTGAACCTTAGGGTCTTTTTAGCCCATTCTTGCACATGGCTCTTTTGCAGATGGCCCCCCCTTTGGATCCCTACTGTACATGTGGCCGGTATGCTAGCTTAACCAATATTCTAGCTTTTTCTCCCCTGGCACTTCCCCATATTAAATGATCAGTTTAGCATGAGAAAATAACTTAGGAGAATTAGATATTTATTATTATGACACCCCCCCCCCCCCCCCCCCCCACCCCACCTCTCCTTTTCCCCCTTCTCTCTCTTTCTAGGGGAGAAAGCTATAATGAGGGGAACAAATAGGTCCCCATGCCCCCTACTACCCTACCTTTTGAGAGGGTATAGCTATGGCCACCACCCTCTTCTTATTGGTCCATGATTAATCACCCCTTAAGCTAAAGGGACCTTTTGGGGTTCATATTTTTTCTAATGACAACATGTGCATGTGTGTAGTCTATCCGATGTGCCATTGACAATACCGATCTCCATTTATCAGCACTAAGGAATCAACGACCTTTTTGCACCATGAGGGAAAACAATAGAACTCATCACTTGCCACCCCCTTGGGGCGAGTGATGAGGCAAAGAGACAGACAGTCATCGCAGCATTTCTAGAGGATAGGGTACTAGAGGAGGAGGCACTACAAATGGTCGGTCGCACAAGTAGAGGGTTGGAGATTTTGCAATAGAGGTGTAGAGGTTGGAGAGTTTGCAGTCGCAGCTAAGACCCACGCTGAGCAGACTACGGCTCTTGGTAGTCAGCGCACCGTAGAACAGAGAGTAGTGTAGGTACCCCCGTGCTAGGGTGCATCTCGCATCGTGCATAAAGCATGTAGCTTCAGACTCTAATCTAGATTGATTTACTTATATATATTTTTGTGTTTGTTGCATTGCAATTTCTCTGTGGTTGTAGTCACCATGTTCTATTTTATGCAAACCATTTGTACCCTGTCGTTGCACGATGTGTCCTTATGATTGTAGCCGCCATGTTCTAGTTTTTGCAATTCACTTGTACCACACTTTTGTACAATCTGTCCTTACATAAACATAGTTTCTATGATTTACTCTATGTTGTCTATTTGTACCAAAACTTTGGGCTTGCCAAGGGCCTAATGGCCAAACAATTGGCAATTGTGACACCCAAGACCAACGAGACGGGAGTAGACGACCATAAAACTTTGCAGGGATGGGGCAAGCACACTAATCCCCACCCTTGAAAAGTTTCATGGGCATCGCAATCTGTCTCCATGATCTATGGCGGCATAATTGCCAACTTTTTCCCATTGGACCCTTGGGGAGCGCAAAGCCCAAAAATCGGAGATTGTGCCATCTTGAACTGACGAAACGAAAGCGGATGGCCATGAAACTTTGTAGGGGTGGAGAAATCACAAAAATCCTTGCTCGTGCAAGGTTTCATGGGCATGTTAATCCATCTCAATGGTGCACGGTGCGGCGGCACAATCTCCATTTTTTTTGCCCTTTGGGCCTTTGGCGAGCCCAAAGCCAAAAACTTGGAGATTGTGCCATCTGGGGCCGGCAAGACGAGAGTGGATAGCCATAAAACTTTGTAGGGATTGGGGAAGCACACTAATCTCTATCCTTGCAAAGTTTCATGGGCATCACGATTTTTCTCGTCAATCCAAGGCATCAGAATCGCCAATTTTTTGGGCTTTGGCATCGCTAATTAATGGCCCAATGGCCAAAAGATTGGTGATTATGATACCCAGGACCGTCGAGACAGGAGCGGATGGCCATGAACTTTGTAGAGGTGAGGAAAGCACACTAATGTTTTCCCCTTCAATGTTTCATGGGCATCACAATTCTACTTGATGGTCTACAACGACACAATCACCAACTTTTGCCCATTAGGTCCTTGGCGAGTGCAAAGTCAAAAAATTAGCGATTGTGCCACCCTGGACCCACGAGACGAAAGCAGATGGCCATGAAACTTTGCAAGGGTGAGGGAAACAGACTGATCCCTATCCCTGCAAAGTTTCACTGGCATCCCAATCTGTCGCGTTGGTCCAAGGTGGTACAATCACGAATTTTTGCCCATTAGGCCCTTGGCGAGCCCGTAGCCAAAAAATTGGCTATTGTGTTACAGTGGACCGACAAGATGCCAACAGATGGCCATAAACTTTTTGGAGGTAGGGGGATCTTACTAATTTCCACCCCTACAAAGTTTCATGGGTATCGCAATCCGTTTCGATGGTCCACGGTGGAACTATCGTTAATTTTTTTCCCGTTGGCCCTTTGGCAAGCCCAAAGCCAAAAAATTGGCGATTCTGCCACCCTGGACCAATGAGACAGGAGTAGATGGCCATGACACTTTGCGAGGGTAAGAAAAGCATACTAGTCCTCGGCCCTATAAAGTTTCATGGGCATCGCAATCCGTCTCGATAGTCCACGGTGGCACAATCACCATTTTTTTGCCCATTGGGCCTTTGGTGAGCCCAAAGTCAAAACATTGGCAAATGTGCCACCTTGGACCAATGAGACAAGAGCAGATGGCCATGAAACTTTGCAAGGGTGAGTAAATCATACTAATCCCCACCGTTGCAAAGTTTCATGGCCATCCCAATTTGTCTCATCGATCTAGGATGACACAAGCATGATTGCTAAGGGTCCAATGGGAAAACAAATGGTGATTGTGTGCCGCCGTGGACTATCTAGGCGGTTTGCAATGCCCATGAAATTTTGCAGAGGTTGGGGAAGCACACTAATTTTCTACCATGCAAAGTTTCATGGTGATCGCAATCTGACACGATGGTCTACAGGGGCACAATCACCAACTTTTTCCCATTGGACTTTTGGCGAGGGCAAAGCCAAGAAATTGATGATTGTGCCACTCTGGACTGACGAGATGAGAGCCGATGACCATGAAACTTTTCAAGGGTGAGGGAAGCACACTAATCCCGTCCGTGCAAAGTTTCATGGGCATCACAATGTGCCTCGTTGGTTTAGGGCGACACAATCGCCAAATTTTGGGCTTTGGACTTGCGAAGGGTCCAATGGGAAAAAAAATGGCGATTATGCCACTGTGGACTGTTGAGACAGCATGTGATGCCCATGAAACTTTGTAGGGACGGGAGAAGCACACTAATTTCCTACCCTGCAAAGTTTCATGGGCATGGCAATCCGACTCGATGGTCTATCGCAGCATAATCACCAACTTTTGTCCATTGGGCCCTTGGCGAACGCAAAGCCAAAAAAATGCCGATTGTGCCACCTTGGATCGACGTTCCCTATCATATGATAGAGGTGTTGAAGGAAGGTAATGAAATTTGTGAGTGTAAAAGAGAAAAAGGTGAGACAATAGATTTCATGACGCATGGTGTGAAAGCACAAACAAAGGAAGAAAAGCAACCACAAAACTATGTCATCATCGACATACTTGAAGGATCGACAAAAATTGTTTCAAAGAAGTCAACTGCAAAAAACATACAACCTAAAGCAAATGAAAGATGGCCCTTTCCAAATTCCACATGAGATGTTTAATAGGCTGGAGAAAGGGCGCCATTCTATCTCCTGAGACATATAAGTAATTGAGAGTGTTAATTGAGAGTGTTCTTAATATCATTTAAAACGCATGTTATAGAAGATTTCTTGTGCATGAACCCTCGAACATGGGCATGGGCGGTTGGGATGGATGAGCAACTTAGGCCTTCATAATAGAATCAACCTTGTGCGCGCGGACGCGCGCCTAAAACGGACACGTTCATGGACGGTTTGCGAAGGCCTTGCGAATCTGCAACAGGAAGCTGCTTCTGGTGGCCTTATACGATCAGCAGGAGCAGCAAGAGAGAAGATGGCAGCGCCGGCGGCCAATGCGGGCGGCAAGCCACCCAACAACATGCACAATAACAACAAAAAGAGCAGTAGCGGCCGGCCGCTGCCAACGGTACCACTGCCTCCAAAGAGGCGCATCAATCGCCATGGCCAGCAGCAACGCTACTACGGCCGGATGGCCTCCAACGTCACCGACTATCTCAAGAAGGTGGTGCCTTCGCACGCCCTCCATCCGTCGCTGCTGTACCGGCCGACGCCCTCCTACCACCGCAAGGCTAGCTCCATCTCTGACTACATCGAACGTCCGCCGCCGCAGAACCGCCGGCCCTACACCGCCCCCGACGTCTACTTTGGAAGGCGCGCATCCAACGTCACCGACCATTTGCGCTACATTCCGCCTGCCCATCTCGGCCTCCACGCAAACGCCAAGTCGCTCCCTTACTTCGGCCGGCTGGCAACCTCCGTTACAGACCCTTCCAAGTACGAAAGGGCCGGCGATGGAGTTGACCTTATCACCGCCCATTACTCTTGCAGCCGCCCCAGCAGTGCCCGCCTGCCTATCCCCCCCCAGCATGTTAGCAAAGATGTCCTCTTTTCGGCTCTTTCCGCCCGCGGTGACCACACCCATGCTACCGGCCGGCGCTCTACCCATATCGGCTCCCTCCTCAAGCACCAGTTCGCCCACCTCCTCGGCGCGGATGACTATCCTAGCGCTGCTGGCACCCACAGACCCGCCAATAAGCACACCAATAAACCTGCAGCTAAGCGGCCCGACACTGCACCCTCTGCCGCAATCACCAAGCAAGGGAACCCGTCGGCTCAGCTCCAGTATACAAGACATGCTTCCTCTCCTGCAGAACAAAAACAGTATCATCTTATGGTCGCCAGTTCCCCTCGCGCCAGAGATCGTACATCGAAGCTCAGTAAGCATGTAAGCAATGTGAACGCGGCGCAGGTGGAGCCTTCGCCAAGGAGTCGAAGAGCTGCAAAAGGCGTTAATACCGAGGAGGCAAGCACATGCGACAGATCAAATTATGCAGAGGAAGTGGGCAGCAGAAGCAGTAATATGCAGGTAGAGGAAGCCGAGGGCGATATTGGAGGGAGTAGAAGCGCGATGGAGGGAGAGGGAGGAGCTGGTAGTGAGGGGCAGCTAGCAGAGGAGATGGATATGGAGGGTGAACGTGCAGGCGCTGCAGGGAATGAGGAAGGAAGGGGGCAGTCGGCGATGTGTGATGATGGGTCTTCAGAGGCGACAGAGGAGCTGGGACCGGAGAAAATGGAATTTGTGAGCAAGTGGGTACAGGAGGAGCGGCCGCCTCAGAATTGGAGGAGTCCTCAGCAGCCACTCAACAAAGTTGTGGATCATTCCCGGCGTGCCACCTCTGTCACCAAGTACAACATTTGGACTTAGCCGCTGCATGGTCTCCTAATTCTACGGTCAGGTGTGAATTAGCTTCAATAAGAGATGCACTTGAGGCTAATATAATGGTATAATGATTACACCATCAATTAATCTCTTTGATTAGTTGCAATATATTCTAAGAGATTGGACACTCGATCATGTTTGTCTCAAGGTTAACTACAGTTGTTGTTACAAAATAGATCTACCAATGTATTAGATCTCACTTTTCAGTTGAAATCCTATCAATGGTGTCCCTAGGTTATGTTAAGAGATAGCTTTGTACATTTGGGACTATAGCTATACAAGCATATCTAAGATACATACGTCATACACTCTTTTGCATGTACCTCATGATTTATTTATTTTTTAAGAATTCATTCATAAATATGATGGTCATAAAAATTGGTCTATAACAATCATTTTAAAGGAATATATATAGATGAAAATTAATTTTGTGGAGGTTTTGAGGGGTAGCAAGGGGCAACTTGGGGCAAGATTGGGCATTGGATGAAACAAGCAGTAGGGAGTGGAGCGAAGGAAATTAGTGGTGTGGAATTTCGAAGTAAAACAATGTGTTTCAAATTTTTTTAGAGCCATTGGAAGAACCATTTCATGAATATATCATACCACTAGTACTCAAAGGACTTTATATCGCCTTCATTGTGAATACATTGTACCACTAATACTTGAAGGACTTTATATTGTCTTTGTTGTGGCTTCATAAACCATAAACATCTCTCTCTCTCTCTCTCTCTCTCTCTCTCTCTCTCTCTCTCTCTCTCTCTCTATCTATCTTTGTATCAATTATTTTGAGTGTAACTAATTGTTGTTGTTGTTGTGTGTGTGTGTGTGTGAGTGTGTGTGTGTGTGTGTATGTGTGTGTGTGTGTGTGTGTGTGTGTGTGTGTGAGAGAGAGAGAGAGAGAGAGAGAGAGAGAGAGAGAGAGGTGGATTCCACAAACGTATGTGTATCAAATTGTGAGTGGTGTATCCAAACTGGGTCTTTGACTTTGGTATGCTCCTTGAATACTAGCACTTGGTTCAATCTCTTCATCTTCCTTTGGAAACTTTGTTGTGATGGAAACTTTGGTTCATAATAAACTTTTTGTTTGGGTTTACGTTGCATTGCCAATGGTGTGGCTTTTGATGTAGAGGCTACGTAGGAAGTTTGATAGAGGCTCGCTGAAGGTAAATTTGAATTGCAAGATTGATCTGCTTCAGTGTCTGCCTTAGCTTTACCACTTTCTACTATGGTCGGTTGTTTCTTCTCTGCATGAGGTTGAGGTGCTTCTGGGACTATTACTATTGTTGTTGAAGCTTTTGTTGTTTTCAAAGTAAGATGTTCATCCAAATTTTGGTTAGGACCAGACTCTCTTTGATATGATGGGAGTCGATTATGTGGATAGTCTACTTGAATTCCCCATTACCTCAACATACCAAAGCTAGGAATTGTCGTATTAGAACTTGTGTGCACCATTTCTTCTAGCTCCTTGATTGGCCGCCTTCCCATCATTACCCATATGCCATAAGACATTAAATTATTTATAGCATAGGGATCTATCACATATGGACATGTGATTTTGAGTCCTGTTTCTCCACAATCTATCTTTCACCTTATCCTTGTCCTTCTCTTGATCTCTTACAAAACATACATGTGTTTTTTTTTGGGGTCATACTCACAATTGTGATTGGAGATGTTATATTGACTATGCACAAAATGTACAAAGATCCTCAATCGCACCTTCTGCCTTGAGGGGACAACCTTCCCAAAAGAGGGGCTAGTGAGTACAATAACAAGAGAGTTACTAATATTTCTAAATTGGAGCGGTCGATTTGGCCAATCTAATGCAATCCTCTACATTTTTGTTTATTTTTATTGAATAGATATGGCTTATTTTTGGAGGTGCATCTCCTCAACACTAAACACCAGGGGATATTGAATGAATTCCAAGTGGTGGGATTGATGACAATGGAGTGTTTCTCATGAAGCATGGACAACGTCTAATTTGTCCATGTTTACTTTTCTTGTTATAGGTTTACCCCCTCCCCCTTCCCTATCCGAGTTCACTTTATTAGAAAGTGAAGCAGCTTAAGGGAAAAGAAATTTCACGCGGACACATTGCTAGAGCAATGTGCTACCAAGTGGAAGGTGGTGGGGTTCAAAACTCAAACGTGAGAGGGCGATTCAACCCACTAACTTTTTTTTAAACTGCACATCGACCTGAGATTTGCAAGTATAGCCATTCGTCGTTCGATACCATCGCCTTTAGGTCATTAAGGTTTGGTGGTATAATGTTGAGGCGGTCCGGGGCGGGCAACAAGAAGAGCAACCTCTAGACACCCTTCGAGGCTCCCGTGCTGCTCAATGGGGCTGGGGCACAACACAACACAAACCAAAACAACAAACCCACAGCCAAATCCCAACTACACAAGGGGCACCACCTAGTTTAAGAGCGAACTAGGACGCAAAAGAGGAGAATCGTTAGAGCAACCCACAAACAAGCAAGGAATTTACACTAACCCTAACACCAATGGAACACTCTCACACACTAAAACACGAGAGAGAGAGAGAGAGAGAGAGAGAGAGAGAGAGAGAGAGAGAGAGAGAGAGAGAGAGAGAGAGAGAGAGAGAGAGATAGTGCTCGGGCTACTTTGAAACGTATCGGAAATGATCAAGCAAACACAACTATATATTTAAGAAGGAGAGAGAAAGGGGGAGGGGGTGCTTGTTGCATTAATACCTTCTTACAAATCTGTCATGACAAATCAAAGTGAGATTAGTATTTGTTCAACATAGCTTGCGTAAATTTCACCACAACACATCACAAGAAAAGCCACCCCAATCACTGTCTTAAGGCCAGGGGAGTCCTCTCCACCCTGTCGCCCTCTTACAGTATGTGGGATTTATGGCTAGATTGATGACAACACCAGAGACAAGCTATCAAGAACTTAACAAAAAAACACCAAGACACTTACGCATCATTGTTGTCCATTACTTCACGTTGGAAGGGAGACGAAGTATCCAAGCTTAGTCCAAATCCACCCTCCTTGATTCAGCGAATGTTGGGCTTACACTAGTAGGAGAAATGATATATTTCCTACTCTCAATTGAATGATCACTCTCTCTCTTACAATGGCATAGAGTTCTCTTGCTAATCCCCTATTACAACACATGCACATGCATAAGACAATGAGCTTCTACTCAAGAGCTCCTTCTAGAGAGGTTGAGCTTGGCTTCTCAAGCTATAGCATAGTGCTCTTGCTTATGGCTCCCCCTTTTGTGCTAGCTACACCCTCCTTTTATAGCAATTTTGAAGGCTAGGGTTACTCCTCTAACCATGGTTGGGTTAGATTTTGAGCAATTTATCTAATTTCTTTTGCTTGGAATTATCAAGAAGTTGGTGGGGAAAGAGAGAGGAGAGAAATGGAGGTGATAGGACTTTTCATAGTGGGTTAGTGTTAGTAGAGTTAGTATTAATTTACAAATGGAATTGGATATTTACAATGGGAGTATCCATGTAGGATACAAATAAGGAAGAAAAAACTCTTAAGAGGTAAGAAAAGGTGGATTTCTTACAAGGTTGATGCTCCAAGTGTCTTGAGTAGGGCCAATTTTGACGCTTGTTGACGGTCCACTAGCTTTGACGGTACATTTTTTCTCCACTCTTGACCTTCCTTGAGAGACAAGGTAATTGAAGCTGAGTAATCAACCACCATGATGCTGTCTTTTAAAAGAAGAGGCTGAATTTTGTGGTTTTTTTATAGATATGGGTAATTTGAAGGAGGAAAAATGAGACTAGGTGGTCAATTTTGGAATGGAATTGTGTGTGGGAGGTATGAGTTCACCATGGTCTCTCTTATTCTTCAAGGTTGAGGAGAAGGTGAGTAGGGTGCAGAGACGAGTGGTGAGAGAGGTGGGGATGATGAGTGGAGAAGTGTGTGTGAAAGAGGAAAATAATAAAGTGGAAGAGAGAGTGTGGCTGCATAGCATGGGAAAACTGGGGTCCACTAATAAAATCATAGCTCACAGCTCGTAGCTCAAAAAAATATGAAAAAATTTGAGTTAAAAGTTCATCCCAGGAGCTACAACTTTTATTTGTATCACCTTTTCAAATTCGGAGAGCAAGTGAACTTTAAAAATTCAGCAAAACCGACCGTTTTTTTCCACTGCACAAGGTCCTTGTGGGGTCCTTCTTTGGATGATTCTTTTGAATACCTCCAAGAGTGAGCCCTCCATAGTGCATGTATGCATGCCACCTACCCTTGACCTTATTTGGTAGGTCTATAATTGAAAATATTGTTGAGATCATGATATAAGTGAATAGTACAACTAAGAAAATCAAATATTGAGGGGTCTAAAAAATATGTACATGTCAAATATAAATAATATAAGTGGAAAAAATATAAAGGGGTCAAAAGAAATCTCTCTCATTATGAGGCTACCATAAAAAGATAAATATTTTTGGTGTTCTAATTTTTTAGAAAAAAACAAAATAGATGTAGGAAGGGAAAAATCAAAATGGTGAAAAAATATACACATAAATAAAACTAGTTTTTTTGGATTTTTGTTGGGGTGGAGTTACACCAAATATAAGAGAAGCTTACATGAAAATATTTCTATATGGAATAAAGAGTATGAAAAATGGTAAGAAAAAATTGTGGTAATGGTGAGGCAATGTACAGAGCATAAATACACACACCTAGGTAGAAATATTTAAATAAATACCAAAATAATTATGAAAAAATCTTTTATTTAAGCCCTATATATAAAGAAATATTTACATACACATGGGCCATAATATACTTATATATATATATTTTTTATTATTTTTTTTTTTTAAATTATTTTTTTTTGGCTCAACTAGCCCAATGACTAGCTAATTGAGGGTTTTTTAAGAAGATATGGGAAAAGTCCCGTGACTCACGCACGCCTATGTACAGTGAAATGGTAGGGATAGCCACAGTGTTTGGGTGATTTTGGTAGGGTGAGGTAACTCACTGTGGTAATTACAAAGAGCCGAAAAACGGCTATCAATGTCATGGGGTGCAAATATCGCCAACTACACATGGAAGATATTTTAGTGGCTGCTAGTTGAGCTTTACCAATGAATGTACTTTCAACAAGAGTGCTTAGTTACCTACATTCATATCGAAAAGTTACAGCACATAAGTTGCTATTTGTTGAGCTATATATAGTATCTCTATATATAGCACCCTGGTCCCCTCTATATAAACTCATGTCATGTAGTCATTGGACACACTTTTGGGGCTTGTACATGTTGGTGTCGTCTCTCTCTCTCCTCTTGTCTACATGCGCTGTCTCCCTCCGATTGAACATGGTATCAGAGCTAAGTAGTCTTTATCTTTCATGATAATAAGTTTATTTGTAAAGCATTGTCACACAAAATTCAAAAGCTTTTTGGCTTGCTTAAAATTAGTGAGATGGCTTTTAAAGGGTAGCGCTGCGAGGCACTCCTGCTCATGTACCACCGTGAAAGTATAGAGATGAAAGATGGAACCAACAAATTATAGCCTACTGGATTGTGTGCTCTAGGCACAGGTGTAAGCCTCGCTCATGGGTTGTCTGCCTTGCACCTCTCGTAACTCTCATGGTTGGCTGCTGGAAGCAAATCTAGATGATGATCGGAAGCCCAAATAACTCGTGGCATGTATGCCATGTGCGCCTGACTTTTCAACCTTGTTAGTGCATGCTTGCGTAATTGCAGAACTGTTGTATCCGCTGCAGAAGAGGTGTCTTGTTTTTCCATGCAAAAGAGGCAGCTGGTAACACGGTATGTAGATAATATTAGGAGTGATGAAGTATGTTGTACACTACAAGAGGTTGTGTGCTCTTGTGAGGCTGTTAGCGACAGAAATACATTGGGTTTTTATAACCCCCGGCGTCGCTAAAACCGTCGCTAAGAGCGTCGCTACGAGAGCGTCGCTATGAGCGTCGCTATAGACGTCGCTAAATGCGTCTCTATAAGCGCCGCTATATAGAGACGCTCATAGCGACGGTTATAGCGACATTTACACAGAAGACTATAGCGATGCTACAGAGCCATAAATAGCGACGGTTATAGCGACGCCCGAGAGAACTTTTTTTTGGTGACAGGGCATTGAATGCCTTGCCACCCATCAACCATATTGTACTTGATTCACTTTTTAAAAAAAGTGCAAGGGTAGATAATAGACCCAAAATAGTCACCCACAAGACGCATTGTTTGCAAAATTGACAAGCGTAAAATTGACAATTGTACACATCATAAGCAAAATGAATTGATTGGCAAATGTAATAATGACAATTGTACAACATCATAGGCATAAAGAATTGATTGGCAAAATGAACTGCGGTGACAAATGTAATAATATACATGGTTCAAAAAGACGTATAAAATCCGTCTCATGATACATAAGCTATGAGAAACCCTAAACTAATGCTATCTAGCTACGGCTAAACAAACGTCGTCTAGTCAGACGTCTCATCGCGTCCAAGCGGCGTATCTGTCGGATTCTGCAAAAAAAGACAATAAGACAACTTTCAGTAAGTATAAACATATAACGACATTTATAAAACAATACAAAAAATAGAAAAGAGTAAACCCTAATACTAACCATGCCGCCACGAGAATTGAGAATGTCCATCAGGGTGTTTAAGCCCTTCCTGCCTGCGTACTCGCGCTCGTACGGTGTGGGATCACGTCCTGTCATCGACCACTGTCAAAACATACAAAGAATTCATTATGTTAGAATTAAAAAACTCATAAACCCTAAACTATCGAACATAAAGAGCTCTGGCTGCATCCTTTTGTTGCTTCCACTTGGCAGGATTCTCGCGCGCTGCTTTCTTCGCATTCTTCCAATCTTCTTTGGCCAGCCAATCTGGCCTGTTCCGTCCCGGCAGGGGTCTCTAGCGGCGTGTCGATGGGGGTACGGACGTCAGGTGTCTCCACCGGCGTTTGGGCCCCGAAGCGAGGAGTGTCGAGTGGGGTGGCTCCTGGTGGAGTAGGTAGAGGTGTGTAGCTGCTAGGAACAGTCAGCCGTGCAAAACCTGGCGTAGATGGCGATGTTGTGGCTGGTGTGGGGGCGGGCAAAGAAGGGGAGGATAAAGAGCCTCGTCGAACACGAGGCGGTGTGGAGGCATCGGCGGCGGAATTCCCACAAAAACCGCCACCGCCACTACTAGAGCGCCGTTGTCTAGACGAGTGTGAAGACCGTCTCATCGACGCTGAAGCTTCGGAGCGCGCCGAATGCTGTGAAAGAGAGGGAGATGCGGATGGAGTAGGAACGCGCGATGATGCGCCAGAGCGATGACGCTCCACGTACCATTGTCTCTGCTGCGGTGACAAAGAAGAAAGAAACTTCTCATCATCCATACCTGCATTAAACACACGAATATTTAAACTTAATATTGAATGAATAGAGTAGACAATGACGCAAAGACCATTAAATACAATGACGTAATGACGCATATAAATACAATGACGCAATGAATTGAGTGATAGAAGAGGCAAGTCGAAAACTCAGAATTTTCAATCAAAAGATGTGAGCGCGAGTAGAAAAGAGCGTTATACATCATGGAAGGTACTTAGAGAGCCAGAGCTTTTACAACACGGAGCAAAATTGTTCAAATACAATATTTGTGGCTTTAAGAGATCTCTCTCTCATCCTCACATAACTCAGCATAACTTCCTATATCTATATAGAGCTCTCCGTTTAAACACATATCCTCTGTTTCATTTTGTAGCTCCTCTGCATGCACCCCATATAGAGTAGTAGCATCTTGATGCTCGTCTGGCACCACCGCAGCGGCTTCTGATTGAGCATCTTCTCTGATCTCCTCCATTGATGCCGTTGTGATTGGCACATGGTAGCCTTCATACGTCCTTGCACTACGAGGGGCTACCTCTATGACGTACCACCAGTTTGATGTAGACTTTGTAGGATGAAATATTACCTGCCAGAGCCACATAACTTACATGAGAGCTTTCAAGCACATAACTTGTAAAAGGGGGATGTTAACTATTTACATACTTACTTGTTCACAATGCTCTGGTAGTACGAAAGTGTCTCTTAGGTCAGTCCATTTCTTAGTAGAATCCACCTCAAGAAAACCAGACTCTCCTCTACGCACAGTAGCGTTGCGACCCTCCATGATTATCTTGAACCATTGCACGTCGAACAAGTCGACAAAAAATCATCTGTAATCGATCCTCAAAATCTCTTGCAGCGTGCCGAAGTAAGTGAGTTCCGCCACCACAGGATTTGCATCAGAGGAACGTCGTCGACTAGACTGTTCAAATTTTGCCATGATTCCACAATCTTGAGTAAAACGCTTTTTGTCGATCCGTTCCACCCTAAAATGTTGACCTTTACACCATGCTGCTGTGTATGACTTATACTACAACGAACAAAGATTATGAGTGGCCGTTCAAACGTTTAGAAATAAAGTCACTAGCATGTCGTACATTGCAAACTTACCTTGGTCGCGCAACCCTGAGAGTACTCCTACTCTTCCTCAGTCACTTCGTCACCGCATTGTTGTGCGCTTTTCAATTGGTTGTGCAACCATCATAAGCTCATAAAGGTTGGTAGGCTCTCCAGACCCGTCAGATACTGCATCGGTGGTCGTCTTCCCCGTCTCCACTCGATTCGTGCCCTTTGTCGCTCTTGCTTTGCATCCTCATATTGTGAAATCCACTTTTGCATCACTGGATTGTGAAGCATGCAAAATCGGTTGATTTTAGCCTCTAGATCTTCCGTCATCTTCTTCTCAACACCGAGATTGCACATGACAATCCCAGATATGCGCTCATCATCTATGGTTCGCCATAGCGTGTCCCGGGCTTTATCAAATCCGTCTAGCCACTCTCCAATGTACACTAGGGACTCTGATACCAACCAACCTTCTGCCATGCTACCCTCCTGACGTGCCTTTTGACGCACATATCCCTTAAGCGTTTTCATGAAACGTTCTAAGAAGAACATCCATCTGGAATGAACTGTGCCAGCTATTTCCACCTCATCAACTATGTGAACAAGAAGATGCACCTGAATGGTCAGCATGGTAGTAGGAAAATGTTTCTCAAACATGCACACAAGCTCCGCAGCATTTAGTTTGGCGAATGGTATGGAGTCTACGTTGATCTCCTTTTGTGAGATCCATTGCACCAGCTTTGCAAGTTTGTAGATTGTGTTACGGATGTCGAGAGACAAACATCCCTCAATGGCAACCGGTAAAATAAACTGTAAAGTATGTGCAGCAATGATATTAAAGTCCACATTTTATGCAATGATATTAAAGTCCAATATGAACGTACCTGACACATTTTATGCCAATCGTGTGACTTCAAACCGGTAAGCTTTCCGTCTTTAGTAAAACACGTTCGGAGCGAGTGCATTACGCCAGTGGGGGTCCGCAAAGATCGAATGGTCTCTTTTACTTTGCGTTCTTGGGCTCCTGTGAAAATCCATGGTGCTTTAGGGAGTTTTATCGATCCATCAGACGCTGTTTGCGGCCAATATTGCTCCATACGATCCACATTTCTAAGGTCAACTCTGGCTCCCAAAGTATCTTTCTTGCCGGTCGGATGGTCCCATAGTAGATTACCCACATTCTTGAATATGTGCATTGGATCGAGCAAGTGATTGATCATGAGTCGGGGCCAGTATGGTAACTCGTACCATAGAGATAGTCTCTTCATCCCTGGAGGCAATCCGTCATCGCACATCTCCTTCTGCTCTAACCATGCTTGTGCAGACATCCTTGGTGGCTCTCTTCCCAAAAATCCGTCGCGTAACACATGATTCTCTGGAAGATACACTTGATGACCTTCGTAGATTTTCTTCTTCAGTGAGGGCGCCCTACGTGCATTCAGTATAGGTCCACATGTGACACATGCTCTGTATCCGCTTGTTTGAAGCCCTGCATGTATACACATGATAATAGATCAACTATGGGAAAAAACAAGATTTACAGTGTCTGAGTGAGGAGTGTCAATAGATCACCTGAGCATTCTGTTAGCCCGGGATAGTCATGCATGGTCCACATTAGAATGCCTCTGATCAAAGCATTCCGTCGTCCTGTGTGTCGGCTCATATCCACCACCTCTATGCCAATCCACAATTGTTGTAGCTCTTCCAATAGTGGACGAAGATACACATCCATATTCTCCACTTTATATCGCCCTAGCACAATCAAGCTTAGCCATAGGTGCCCCTTCTTCGTAGTCAACCACGGGGGAATGTTGTAGTTGACTATGACAACGGGCCATACACTGTAAGATGTTGATCTTTGACCAAATGAGTTTACGCCATCCATAGCCAGGTCTAAGCGCAAATTTCGAGCTTCCCTGGCAAAATCCGACCATGTTCCATCTATATGTTTCCAGGCTACGCAATCTGCAGGAATTCGTAGCACACCATCCGAAGATTTATTCTCCTCATGCCATGATGCTAGGGCGGCCATGGACTTACATTCGAAGAAATGCTTGATGCGAGGAAGCAGAGGAAAATGTCGCAAAACCTTTTGTGGAATTTTTGTCCCGTGGAGATCTACTCGATATCTTTCAGAATCACATTTCGGACACTTGTCCATGTCTATGTATTCCCCTCTGAAAAGAATGCAGTGATTAGGACAAGCGTGGATAGAATTGTAATCCATCCCCAAGTTTCACAAAATCTTTCTTGCTTCATCTCGGGAATCTGGCATCACATTGTCAGCTGGTAGTATGTGCTCTTTAAGCAATCTACACAACATAAAAATACGATACAGTCGTGTAA
The DNA here is from genome assembly GCF_014529385.1 of Adiantum capillus-veneris. Lineage (NCBI taxonomy): Eukaryota > Viridiplantae > Streptophyta > Polypodiopsida > Polypodiales > Pteridaceae > Adiantum > Adiantum capillus-veneris. Next base: position 114,787,242 of record NC_140953.1, on the reverse strand, counting down.
AAATCTATTAGATCATTATACATTTAGAGTTTTATTAAAGTAAACTAATTGTAATAGATCACCTGAAAAGCGCTGTGACGCTAGTGTCACTCCATCCAAACTTTGCCTGCATGTTGAGAAGAACCAGGAGTGCTCTCAATCTAGACATACGTGCTCCATTATACAATGGCGTATCGGCTTCACTTTTCATATCATCATAGATAAGCCTTTCTGAATCCATGATCGTCTCGATCATTTCATCAATCTCGGGCTCAAACATTGCCTCGTTGGGAATGTGCTCTGCATGATCATCCCCCGAGCTGTCAGAGGCTACATCTTGTGGCCTCACATATGCTACTTGACCAAAGAGCCTGCGAACACGTCTATTGGGTTGCAAGATTGCTGCTTGTTGGCCAGCGTCAGAGTCCGACGAGTTATAATTGGCAACAACTCGATCTATAATAGATGGATCGAACTCGCCAAATTCCCGAACGTGCTGCAAAGAAACACGTCTTGTCCGTCGCACAGCATGCTTGCATTGATTACAAGGACATAAGACCCTCGTTGAGAGATAGGTGTTTCGGTTGGACGGACCCACATCCTCGTCACTACTCATAATGAGGATAAAAATCTTATAACCTGGACAACAAATTTAATATTCTATTGGCATTCTTCGTCTTATCTCTCTCTCTCTCTCTCTCTCTCTCTCTCTCTCTCTCTCTCTCTCTCTCTCTCTCTCTCTCTCTCTCTCTCTCTCTCTCTTTACCTCACATTCTCTAGTCATGTCCAATCCCCGCACACCTCGGTCTAGAGGTGCACGGAGATCAGAACCACCGGGTTATAATCTCGTATTTATTGGTCAATACCTATATTTGTGGGTACAAGAAATCTACAGACCCACGTCTACATGATACTGCATGTAGTGGACAAAACCCCTTTGCCTCTTCTCTAGCTGTAGCACTTCACAGCATCTTAACATCTTTTCACAGTAGATCTTTTCACTGTTCGTCTAACTCTAAACCCTAAACCGTAAGTAATTCTTGCGTGGACTCGATCTAACGTAAATAAGCGTAAATCTAAATAAACGTAAATCTAACTAAAAATAAACCTAAATCTAATTTAACGTAAGTCTACATCTAACCTAATCTTTAACGTCTTTTGGGATAGTTTCCTACGACGTTAAAACTCGCTTCTTCTTGTGTGTGTGTGTGTGTGTGTGTGTGTGTGTGTGTGTGTGTGTGTGTGTGTGTGTGTGTATGTGGGTAAACCTAAATAAACCTAAGTCTAATCTAATATAACATAAATCTAAATCTAACGTAAATTATGTTATATTAAAAACAAAGAACTAAACTAACAGGGATTATAAGAACCTTAAAACTGATTTAACACATAATTTTTCACATAACTCGGCAAGAGTTGGCATTCTCATCACTAAAGATGTGAGAGTTAACTTCCGGCGGTGACGCTGCCTCATCTCCATCCACATCTGATGACAGCAATTGGCCCTTTAGACCATTCTTGCTGTTGTTACTAACTTTGAAGTTGTTGTTGAATGACTAGAGGTTGTCTAGATGGTCATTGTGTCGGGGATGTAGTGACTCTTGCCGCCCTGAAGATCCACCTTCTTCCCTATCTTCTGAAGACATTTCACCATTACTTTTGGATCGACGAAGCCCACCATGAGTGAAGGCAGCAATACCCTATATTCCATTGAGGGCTTTCTTCACCCGCTTCATGCAGGCATCGCAGTCTATGGAGACCTAAATCTAATCTAATATAACGTAAATCTACATCTAGCGTAAATAAACGTAAATCTAATTAAAAATAAACCTAAATCTAATCTAATTTAACTTTAATAAACCTAAATCTAATTTAACGTAAGTCTACATCTAACCTAATCTTTAACGTCTTTTAGGATAGTTTCCTACGACGTTATAACTCTCTTCTTCTTGTGTGTGTGCACGTGTGTGGATGTGTGTGCCAATAAAAAGAGATAAATGGTATAACCTTTCTATCACCCATGCCAAGTATGATAGATTGGTTATGCCATTTCCCTCTTGAATAATAGGTCTTGAGTTCAACTCCTCGTCGGCTAGATCTTTAGGTCTTCTTATTTTAATTAGTTTCCTACGACGTTAAATTAGTTTCTCTCTCTTTCTCTCTCAATGTGTGTGCGTTTTTTTGGATCGTATGCATGTTTTCTCTCTCTTTTCCTCTCTGAATGTGTGCGTTTTTTGTTTATGCATGTTCTCTCTCTCTTTTCCTCTCTCAATGCGTGCGTTTTTTGTTTATGCATGCTCTCTCTCTCTTTTCCTCTCTCAATGTGTGTGTGCATTTTTTGTTTATGTATGTGTGTGTGCGTTTTTGTTTATGTTTGTACTCTCTCTCTCTCTCTCTCTCTCTCTCTCTCTCTCTCTCTCAAAAACACTATGTGTGTGTGTGTGTATGTGTGTGTGTGAGAGAGAGAGAGAGGGAGAGAGAAAGAGGGGAAGGGAACATGAGAGTGAGGAGAGGGAAGGAGCATACCTGGCCCTCCTTCCTCTCCTCGTGTGTGTGCTTGTGTTTGTGTGTGTGTGTGTGTGTGTGGAGAAGAAAAAGAGAGAGAGAGAGAGAGAGGGAGAGCGTTACCTGCTCCTTGCTTGAGGGCGCCGAAAAACTTGTTGGAATTAGGGTTACAGAGAAACACACACAGCTTGGAGAAGATGAAGGAAGCTCAAGGCACACAATAGAGAGTGTGTTACTTAGTGTGCAATGGAAAGATAGATAGCCCTAGAGTGATGGGCGTATATACAATGCACGGGGGAAAAAACCTCCTAAAGAGGGAAAAAATGCCCCGGCGGTCCTAGTGTGTTCACACACATCACTACCACATGTATATGGTAACAAATCCCCCCTGGAGTGATGCGGTGAACGAGAGCTGGCACATGAGTAAAGGGAAGTGCCATGCCCTGAGGACAGGATCAGTCCACAAAGGGGAGTAATCCCAAAGCTTTGCGGAAACCTTCAAGCTTCTCACGAGACAATGCCTTTGTGAAAAGATCTGCAAGGTTGTCCTGTGTTGGCACATAAGCCAAGCTGATCTCTCCTGCTGAGAGCCTCTCCCTGACATAGTGGTAATGCACCTCAATGTGCTTTGTGCGAGCATAAAAAACTGGGTTCCTCGCAACTGCCAATGCGCTCTGACTGTCAGTGTAGATAGTGTTGGCAGTGTCCTGTCCAACACCCAAGTCATCCATAAGGCGTCTGAGCCATACACACTCAACCGTAGCTGTGCAGACTGCCCTGTACTCAGCCTCACAACTCAAAGTGGCCACAGTAGGTTGCTTCTTGCTCAACCATGATATACATGAACTGCCAAGCATGAAACAAAAACCACTTGTGGACACTCTCGTGTCAAAACAACCAGCCCAATCTGAGTCCGAAAAAGCATGTAAGTCTGGCGGCAATGATCCCCCCTTGGGATAAAACAAGCCAAGATGTAAAGTGCCACTAAGGTAGCGAAAAATCCTCTTGACAGCCTGCCAATGCTTAGACCCTGGGCTATGCATAAATCTGCTGACCTGCGAGACTGCAAACTGAATATCTGGCCTCGTGTTGCATACATAAATGAGGCAGCCAACAGCAGTTTGGTAAAGAGTGACATCAGCAGGATCGCCAGCATCATGTAGACTCAACTTCAAACCTGTTTCCATGGGAGTGGCAATAGGTTTGCAATCCTCAAGTCCAAACTTACATAGCAATGTCTCTATGTAACTTTTCTGACACAAGGCAATACCACCATCACACTGCTTAAACTGTATACCCAAGTAATGATGCAACAGCCCCAAATCTTTCATCTTGAAAGTAGCATTCAAATCAGCCTTAAATTCAGTAATATGTCTCTCATTTGGTCCAGTGATCAGCAAATCATAAACATAAAGAACCACAATGAGAAATACATCATCCTCACGCTTTACATACAATGTGCTTTCTGTTGGACTGTTACGAAAGCCTCGTTTAACCAAATGAGTGTCAGCTTTCTCATACCAAGCACGAGGAGATTGCTTCAACCCATACAAAGCCTTCTTACATTTGCACACTTTGTCCTCTTGTCCTTTTATGACAAAACCGCGAGGCTGCGTTACATAAACTTCCTCAAATATGTCACCATTCAAGAAAGCAGTAACAATGTCTGATTGATGTACATCCCAACCAAAATGAGCTGCCAATGCACTTAGAAAACGCACAGTAGTCATACGACAAGTGGGAGCAAAAGTCTCTTCATAATCTATGCCTTTTTGTTGTGCATAACCCTTTGCAACAAGCCGAGCCTTATGGCGATCGATTTCACCATCCGGCTTGCGTTTCAACTTGTAAACCCACTTCGTACCAATGGCCTTTTTGCCAGGAGGCAAATCATATAAAGTCCATGTGTCATTCTCTATAAGTGCATCATATTCTGATTTCATGGCAGCAATCCAATTTTCTGAATTTTGTGCTTCATCAAAAGACAGAGGCTCCTCAACATCTTGTAAACTAGACATAGCCAAAGCATAACAATCTGATGCATAAGATGCATGGCAAGAGCCTGAACGCGTACGACTAGATAAAGGTGCATCCAACTTACTGTCACGCAAAGTGTGCACCAGCCATTTTGGCATACCTCTAGCCTACTCATTTTCAGCCCTTTCCTCATCAAGTACATCATGTACATCTGCATCATTAATAGGCTGTTCTAAAACATTTTCAGAAACCCCCATAGGCTGTACATTTGCCTCATTGGAACTTACATTTGTATTTCCACCACTGAAAAGAGGCAACAAAGTGTCATAAATGTCCTGTGAGCTTACATTACTGTCTCTAGTACATGACAGCAAGGGCTGAACAGAATCTTCCACAAACATTACATCCCGTGAAACCAGAATACGTTTTGTTTGTGGATGATACAACCTGTAACCTTTGCTTTCAGCACTATAACCAACAAAAATACATTTGACAGCCTTATCATCCAATTTTCTGCGCTGCACTTGTGGCACCAAAGCATATGCCAAACAGCCAAAAACACGCATGTGCTCAATACAAGGTTTTCTATCATGCCATGATTCATATGGAGTAATAGACTGCAAAGCTTTCGTAGGACACCTGTTAAGTACATAAGTGGCACACATGATGGCCTCAAGCCAAAAAGAATGCGGCAAAGCTTGACTTTTGACCATACATCGTGCCATTTCCGTTAGTGACCTGTTTTTCCTCTCAGCAACACCATTTTGCTGAGGTGTATAAGGCACTGTACATTGGTGTTTTATCCCACGACTAGCCAGAAATGCATTAAATTCATGAGACATATACTCCCCCCCTCGATCGGAACGGAGGGTGCCCATAGTACATTTTGAGACATTTTCAGCCATAGCCAAAAATTGTTTGAAGCACATAAAAACTTCGGACTTCGCTTTAAGCGGAAATACCCATGCATGCCTGGAGTAATCATCAATGAAAGTCACGAAGTACAGGTAATTGCCCAAAGACGGAGTTTGCATGGGCCCACAAACATCACTATGCACAAGCTGCAACCTGCATGTGGCCCTAACTGAACCATCCTTTGGAAACTTAGAACGCTGCATTTTACCCAGAATACAGCCTTCACAAACATGTTTGACAGGTGCTTCAAGAGGCGGCAAAGAAGCAACCATATCAGATTTCTGCAAACGCAGCAAACTGGAAAAATTCAGATGACCAAAACGTGCATGCCAAAGTTTTGCATTTGAAATAGCCCTTGAATCTACAACAGCATTTGCAAAATTTTGTCCACACTTGTCATACAAAGTGAGCTTATACAGCCTACGGCACAAAAGCCCAGATGCAACAATTTTATCACCAAAACTGAGATCATGAACTGTACATCTGTCATCCACAAATTTGACTACAAGTCCAAGTCTAGCAAGTGCGGATACAGACAAGAGATTCTTCTTGATCCCAGGTACATAAAGTGCATCAACAAGTGTGAAGGAACTGCCATTAGCAGCAGTGAGCACAATCTTTCCAACTCCCTGAACTGGATAAGAGGCGTTGTTGGCACAAGTGACTGAATTCCCATGAGGGACAGACTCGAGAGAGGTAAACAATTCACGATGTGAGGTAATGTGCTTTGTAGCACCACTGTCGAAATACCACACATGTGAATCTGCAGCAACTGACAAGCATGCATCATGGACAGCAGGATTGTAAGTGCACTCTGCGCTAAAAGCCCATTCTGCATCAACATCAGCATCACAATCTCCTTTCACAGAAGACTCAACAATGGCTGCATTTGTAGTGGAACCAGCATTTGCAGTGGAACCACCCTCTTTCTTCTTAGCCTCTTTGGCCTTCAACTTAGGACACGACTTGATCAAGTGATCATTGGCTTTACAATAATGGCAACGCATCTTCTTTTTGCCCTTATCACCAGAATTGCCAGACGAAGTGCTGCCACCAGAAGCATTAGGAACAGAATTTTTGCCACTCGCAGCAGAACCATAAGAAGTGGCTGCATTACTGTTACCACCCTTTCTTTGAGAAGCAATAAAAGCCTATTCAACTACACGCTGCCTAGTCCTGTTTTTTCTAGAAAGTGACTCTTGCAACAGCAATGTGCATAATGCATCAAACTTGACAACTTCAGGATTTCCTTGGGTCATCAGTCTCCAAGTACTAGCAAAAGTCTGGTAGGAATCTGGTAAGGCATCAAGAACAGTCTGCACAAGGGAACTGTCCGAAATGACTTCACTTGCAGAAATGAGTTGCTCATTGATATCCTTGACACTAGCAAGGAAAGTGTCCATATCATCTTCCTCATGCATAATCTTCGACTCTAGCTCTTTACGCAGCAAAGCAATTTTAGCCTCATTGCGGCTTGCATAAAGACCTGCTAGAATATCCCAAGCCTGTTTTGCAGATTTTGCTGAACGGATGTGAGGAATAATGGTGCGCTTCACAGACAATGCAATCAATGCATGAGCCTGCGCATCCTTAACATCCCAACAAGCTTGTTCTGCCGTAGGCAAAACAACTCTAACAGCTGCAATCCTTGCAGCAAGACTTGCAACATCCTCAACATCGCCTACATCTTCAGAACCAGGACGTACATCAATGCCCTGCACAATGTTCCAGACACCTTTTGACACAAGAACATGTTGCATCATATAAGCCCACATAGGGTAGTTGTCCCCATCCAACCTGTCCTCAGCAGCAAACATCTTGAACACATCTGTGTTGTTGTTGTCAGCCATGGTAAATGCTGCACCTGATGTGAAAACTGCCCGAAAATAGGAGAAATGGAGCGGGAACAACTTGTGCTATATAGCACAAACCGTAGAAGACTATAAGGCACCTGTTATGCAGAAAACGGCACTGACAGAAAATCTGCACAAAATGACGAAATAGCCTGTGCAGTACTGCCCGTAGTGGAAACGGAGGCCGAAATGAGCCCAAATCAAAATTCTGAGCTCATTGAAATCGAAGAAAGTGAGCAGGCGTGTGCTGGAGTAGCTGGCAACTAAGCCCGGGAGGACGTGACCTGCTCTGATACCAATTGTTGGAATTAGGGTTGCAGAGAAACACACACAGCTTGGAGAAGATGAAGGAAGCTCAAGGCACACAATAGAGAGTGTGTTACTTAGTGTGCAATGGAAAGATAGATAGCCCTAGAGTGATGGGCGTATATACAATGCACGGGGGAAAAAACCTCCTAAAGAGGGAAAAAATGCCCCGGCGGTCCTAGTGTGTTCACACACATCACTACCACATGTATATGGTAACAAAACTCAGATCTGAGATCTGAGTTTTTGGGCACGCTCTGTTATTTTTTTAGCCCAGTCGACTTCGCTATGAGCGTCGCAAATTTCTTTGTAAATTTGCGACGCTCATAGCGACGCCGGGAATTTTTTTTTTGAGCGTCGCTGTGTGAGCGTCGCTAATATGAATAGCCTCTTGTAGTGGTAGATTATGGTAACACGGAGCAGCAAGAAGTTGTAGAGCAGCATACAGTCGACATGAAGGAGTTTATTGCAGAGCTTATACATCCTATGAGAGTGTCTGTTCAATAGGCAATTGCAATTAAGCGTCGTGAGCACAACTCAAAGCTTTAAAAATATCAAAATCCCATAACGCTTTTGCTTGCTACCTACCTTTTGCGTTATTTTAGGAACTACCGAGGGTCTGCTAATTAATATAATTAGTGTATTAGTGGGCGATGGCGATGCTTTGCTTTATCTACAAGTGAGCGACACTTGCATTCGCTATTAGAAATCGGCACTCGGCTTTTCCATGTAGTTAGGTGGTGGTTTTGGTATGCGCGCTTGTCACTTCCTGCACATGGCAGCGCAGAGAGACACATAATATTTCTACCTTTAATAGGGTTCAATTGTAGAAGATTACGGTAGTTGCTGCGAGGGCGGCCGCTTTTGTGGTATTTTTTACTCGCTTCCAGTGCTTCTTATGCTGCATTTCACCTGTATGCGCTCGCCAACTTCGTGGCTTGTCTCTCTGCACCCCTATTTCTTCTTGTGGCTGGCTACCTACCGGCCTTGACGCTCTTCTGGGATTTCTTCTTGGGTGCATCTGCCGTTGCATGTGGGTGTGGGTTCCTTTGACTTGGAAGACATGGTTTTCTGTTCAGACTTTCAAATAAAGAGGGACCTAGCGAAAGGACGAGTCCCAAAATCCTTAGTAGAGCAATAGAACTTTGCTTCACCACCTCGTTTTGATCAAAGCTATGCAGGATAATGGTCTGAGACACCATAGATGGAAGTCGAAGCCATGGAGCTCATCTGCACGCAAGCTACTTTATTTAGAATGAGATCTCCCAAAGGCAATTTGTAGAAAGCTACGAGCTTTGCCTGGGTACCAGAGACCTTCAGTGTGTCAGAGTGTTGTGAGCTACGTTGCCTCATGACATCGGTTACAACCGCTGGCCCCAATCGACAACACATCGTGAAAGAGTGGTATTTTTAACTTGCTATTTTATGCTATTTTAAGAAAATATACCGTTTGGTTCTAAATGGCACTTCAGTATTTCTCGGTATAGCATGAGTTGTTTTTTTTTTTGGCTTTGATTACAATAGCACTAGCATGTTGTCTTTATTAAATGGATATTTAGGGATCATTGCCACTACTTCTAGTGTGAGACTCACGAAAGCTAGCAGCATTACTTTAGTTCAAGGAAACTCTATCGCTGTGGTCATTACAGTCCAAAGATAGCTTCATAACAGTCCAAAGATAGCGTCATATTAGTCCAAAGATATTTAGCAATATATCGTTAGCCAACTCGTGTATAGAAGAGCTATTTGTTTCAAATCTTGATTATATGGTTGCAGCATCATCACTGGTGGAGTTTTTCACTTATATTTGGTCAATCGATAATTTTACATCATGATTTTACCAATACTTTCCTTGAGGATGTGATAGATGATGGATGTGATAGAGACTTTGTATGTGTACTTGAGAGCTCGGTGCCTCGTTCTCATCATTGGTATTATGTTTGTGTACTTGAGAGCTGGGTGCCTTGTACCTACCATTGATATTATGTTTTATTCGTCAGAGAGCTCGGTGCCTCGTATTGACCATTGGTATTATGTTTATTTCGTCATATTTCAAGTGCAGATGTTCTCGGCATCAATGGTGAGAAATGTGACAAAGTTTATACGTACTTGGGAGCATGTTATCGTCCTCTTGATTAGTGCTATTGTTGTTATTGTCTTGTTGCACCATCATCATCATTGGTGCTATGGTTGTTATCGTCTTATTGTACCCTCGTCGTCGTCAGGGATTTGGCAGTTGTGATTATACGGCACTAGTGTTTCATACCACTTTTGTATTGTCTTGTGTGTATGTGCGTACATGTCTGCATTCTTGTTATATGTACCCGTTGCATCATTATTTGTTTCTCTGTTGTCTCTAGAGCGGCGTCGCGAACCGTCTCTAAGGACAATGTGATGTGATTATTTCTAACCTTTACATTTCGATATGTTTCTTGAGTTTATGTTGTTTACGGAATTTAAATCACATCAAGCAGTATGTATGGGGGCTCAAGCATATTGAAGTTGCTCTATGAAAGAATTTGCAGTAACTCAATTTTCTATATCTTGGATTATAAGAAGACCCTTGAAAGGGCACATTGTAAAACAGGAGTGCTGTAGCTCCTTTGAACATTGTAAATGTAAATGTAAAATATTTTAATATAACGGTGGGTATATATAGAGCTGTGGGTTTTTCCCTTGATCCCCCAAGGGTTTTTTCATCCACAGTTAGGGACCTTCATTTGAGTGGGGGTGTTGAGCTATATATAGTATCTCTATATATAGCACCCTGGTCCCCTCTATATAAACTCATGTCGTGTAGTCATTGGACACACTTTTGGGGCTTGTACATGTTGGTGTCGTCTCTCTCTCTCTCTCCTCTTGTCTACATGCGCTGTCTCCCTCCGATTCAACACTATTCATGCAATTGTCTTGAGAAGGTCAATTTGAAAAGGTTGTTGATGGGAGTCACTACAAGAGGTTGTGTGCTCTTGTGACGCCGTTAGCGACGAAAATACACTGGGTTTTTATAACCCCTGGCGTCGCTAAAACCGTCGCTAATAGCGTCGCTACGAGGACGTCGCTATATAGAGACGCTCATAGCGACGGTTATAGCGATGTTTACACAGAAGTCTATAGCGACGCTCATAGCGACGCTACAGAGCCATAAATAGCAACGGTTATAGCGACGCCCGAGAGAATTTTTTTTTGATGACAGGGCATTGAATGCCCTGCCACCCATCAACCATATTGTACTTGATTCACTTTTTAAAAAAAGTGCAAGGGTAGATAATAGACCCAAAATAGTCACCCACAAGACGCATTGTTTGGAAAATTGACAATTGTACACATCATAGGCAAAATGAATTGATTGGTAAATGTAATAATGACAATTGTACAACATCATAGGCATAAAGAATTGATTGGCAAAATGAACTGCGGTGACAAATGTAATAATATACATGGTTCAAAAAGACGTATAAAATCCGTCTCATGATACATAAGCTATGAGAAACCCTAAACTAATGCTATCTAGCTACGGCTAAACTGACGTCGTCTAGTCAGACGTCTCATCGCATCCAAGCGGCGTATCTGTCGGATTCTATAAAAAAAGACAATAAGACAGCTTTCAGTAAGTATAAACATATAACGACATTTATAAAACAATACAAAAAATAGAAAAGAGTAAACCCTAATACTAACCATGCCGCCGCGAGATCTGAGAATGTACATCAGGGCGTTTAAGCCCTTCCTGCCTGCGTACTCGCGCTCGTACGGTGTGGGATCACGTCCTGTCATCGACCACTGTCAAAACATACAAAGAATTCATTATGTTAGAATTAAAAAACTCATAAACCCTAAACTATCGAACATAAAGAGCAATGCGAAAACACTTACAAAATCGGCCTCAAATGATGCCCATCCACCGCTCCCCAAGTGGTGCGAGCTCCCTGCCTCTACTCGCGCTCTAGCTGCATCCTTTTGTTGCTTCCACTTGTTGGGATTCTTGCGCTCTGCTTTCTTCGCATTCTTCCAATCTTCTTTGGCCAGCCAATCTGGCCTGTTCCACCCATGCTTGATTGCTTTTTGCACTTCGAAACGCTTGTGTTTGCAGTATTCGCGCATTCGAATCTTCATCCGGTCTTCATTGAAGCGCTGATCCCATGTTGGAACGAGAAACTCATCATGAAGTATGCTGATGACTCTGTTTTTTAAATCACTTGGTACTTCACTCCATTTGTTTAGTATGTAGTGTCTAAACAGCTGAGAGCAAAGACCACGCATGCGCGACATCACCTTCTTGCCGTCATCATCCATGATGATGCCGCCGCTGAAGTCGACGGAGTAAGGCAAGCCCTCTGGCCAGTGACGCGTGAACCTGGGTGTCCCGGTAGGGGTCTCTAGCGGCGTGTCGATGGGGGTACGGACGTCAGGTGTCTTCATCGGCGTTTGGGCCCCGAAGCGAGGAGTGTCGAGTGGGGTGGCTCCTGGCGGAGTAGGTAGAGGTGTGTAGCTTCTAGGAACAGTCAGCCGTGCAAAACCTGGCGTAGATGGCGATGCTGTGGTTGGTGTGGGGGCGGGCAAAGAAGGGGAGGGTAAAGAGCCTCGTCGAACACAAGGCGGTGTGGAGGCATCAGTGGCGGAATCCCCACAACAACCGCCACCGCCACCACTAGAGCGCCGGTGTCTAGACAAGTGTGAAGCTCGTCTCGTCGACGTCGAAGCTTCGGAGCGCGCCGAATGCTCCGAAATAGAGGGAGATGCGGATGGAGTAGGAACGCGCGATGATGCGCTAGAGCGATGACGCTCCACGTACCACTGTCTCTGCTGCGGTGACAAAGAAGAAAGAAACTCTTCATCATCCATACCTGCATTAAACACACAAATATTTAAACTTAATATTGAATGAATAGAATAGACAATGATGCAAAGACCATTAAATACAATGACGTAATGACGCATATAAATACAATGACGCAATGAATTGAGTGATAGAAGAGGCAAGTCGAAAACTCAGAATTTTCAATCAAAAGATGTGAGCGCGAGTAGAAAAGAGCGTTATACACCATGGAAGGTACTTAGAGAGCCAGAGCTTTTATAACATGGAGCAAAATTGTTCAAATACAATATTTGTGGCTTTAAGAGATCTCTCTCTCATCCTCGCATAACTCAGCATAAATTCCTATATCTATATAGAGCTCTCCGTTTAAACACATATCCTCTGTTTCATTTTGTAGCTCCTCTGCATGCACCCCATATAGAGTAGTAGCATCTTGATGCTCGTCTGGCACCACCGTAGCGGCTTCTAATTGGGCATCTTCTCTGATCTCCTCCATTGATGCCGTTGTGATTGGCACATGGTAGCCTTCATACGTCCTTGCACTACGAGGGGCTACCTCTATGACGTACCACCAGTTTGATGTAGACTTTGTAGGATGAAATATTACCTGCCAGAGCCACATAACTTACATGAGAGCTTTCAAGCACATAACTTGTGAAAGGGGGATGTTAACTATTCACATACTTACTTGTTCACAATGCTCGGGTAGAACGAAAGTGTCTCTTAGGTCAATCCATTTCTTAGTAGAATCCACCTCAAGAAAACCAGACTCTCCTCTACGCACAGTAGCGTTGCAACCCTCCATGATCGTCTCGATCATTTCATCAATCTCGGGCTCAAACATTGCCTCGTTGGGAATGTGCTCTGCATGATCATCCCCCGAGCTGTCAGAGGCTACATCTTGTGGCCTCACATATGCTGCTTGACCAAAGCGCCTGCGAACACGTCTATTGGGTTGCAAGATTGCTGCTTGTTGGCCAGCGTCAGAGTCCGACGAGTTATAATTGGCAACAACTCGATCTATAATAGATGGATCGAACTCGCCAAATTTGCGAACGTGCTGCAAAGAAACACGTCTTGTCCATCGCACAGCATGCTTGCATTGATTACAAGGACATAAGACCCTCGTTGAGAGATAGGTGTTTCGGTTGGACGGTCCCATATCCTCGTCACTACTCATAATGAGGATAAAAATCTTATAACCTGGACAAAAAATTTAATATTTTATTGGCATTCTTCCTCTTATCTCTCTCTCTCTCTCTCTCTCTCTCTCTCTCTCTCTCTCTCTCTCTCTCTCTCTCTCTCTCTCTCTCTCTCTCTTTACCTCACATTCTCTAGTCATGTACAATCCCCGCACACCTCGGTCTAGAGGTGCACGGAGATCAGAACCACCGGGTTATAATCTCATATTTATTGGTCAATACCTATATTTGTGGGTACAAGAAATCTACAGACCCACGTCTACATGATACTGCATGTAGTGGACAAAACCCCTTTGCCTCTTCTCTAGCTGTAGCACTTCACAGCATCTTAACATCTTTTCACAGTAGATCTTTTCACTGTTCGTCTAACTCTAAACCCTAAACCGTAAGTAATTCTTGCGTGGACTCGATCTAACGTAAATAAGCGTAAATCTAAATAAACCTAAATCTAATTTAACATAAGTCTACATCTAACCTAATCTTTAACGTCTTTTGGGATAGTTTCCTACGACGTTAAAACTCGCTTCTTCTTGTGTGTGTGTGTGTGTGTGTGTGGGTAAACCTAAATAAACCTAAGTCTAATCTAATATAACATAAATCTAAATCTAACGTAAATTATGTTATATTAAAAACAAAGAACTAAACTAACAGGGATTATAAGAACCTTAAAATTGATTTAACACATAATTTTTCACATAACTCGGCAAGAGTTGGCATTCTCATCACTAAAGATGTGAGAGTTAACTTCCGGCGGTGACGCTGCCTCATCTCCATCCACATCTGACGACAGCAATTGGCCCTTTAGACCGTTCTTGCTCTTGTTACTAACTTTGAAGTTGTTGTTGAATGACTAGAGGTTGTCTAGATGGTCATTGTGTCGGGGATGTAGTGACTCTTGCCGCCCTGAAGATCCACCTTCTTCCCTATCTTCTGAAGACATTTCACCAGTACTTTTGGATCGACGGAGCCCCCCATGAGTGAAGGCAGCAATACCCTATATTCCATTGAGGGCTTTCTTCACCCGCTTCATGCAGGCATCGCAGTCTATGGAGACCTAAATCTAATCTAATATAACGTAAATCTAATTAAAAATAAACGTAAATCTAATCTAATTTAACTTTAATAAACCTAAATCTAATTTAACGTAAGTCTACATCTAACCTAATCTTTAACGCCTTTTAGGATAGTTTCCTACGACGTTTTAACTCTCTTCTTCGTGTGTGTGTGCGCGTGTGTGAATGTGTGTGCCAATAAAAAGAGATAAATGGTATAACCTTTCTATCACCCATGCCAAGTATGATAGATTGGTTATGCCATTTCCCTCTTGAATAATAGGTCTTGAGTTCAACTCCTCGTCGGCTGGATCTTTAGGTCTTTTAATTTTAATTAGTTTCCTACGACGTTAAATTAGTTTCTCTCTCTTTCTCTCTCAATGTGTGTGCGTTTTTTTGTTTATGCATGTTTTCTCTCTCTTTTCCTCTCTCAATGTGTGCGTTTTTTGTTTATGCATGTTCTCTCTCTCTTTTTCTCTCTCAATGTGTGCATTTTTTGTTTATGCATGCTCTCTGTCTCTTTTTCTCTCTCAATGTGTGTGTGCATTCTTTGTTTATGTATGTGTGTGTGCGTTTTTGTTTATGTTTGTACTCTCTCTCTCTCTCTCTCTCTCTCTCTCTCTCTCTCTCTCTCTCAAACACTATGTGTGTGTATGTGTGTGTGAGAGAGAGAGAGAGAGGGAGAGAGAAAGAGGGGAAGGGAACATGAGAGTGAGGAGAGGGGAGCATACCTGGCTCTCCTTCCTCTCCTCGTGTGTGTGTGTGTGTGTGTGTGGAGAAGAAAGAGAGAGAGAGAGAGAGAGAGAGAGAGAGAGAGAGAGAGAGAGAGAGAGAGAGAGAGAGGGAGAGCGTTACCTGCTCCTTGCTTGAGGGCGCCGAAAAACTCAAATCTGAGATCCGAGTTTTTGGGCGCTCTCTGTTATTTTTTTAGCCCAGTCGCTATGAGCGTCGCAAATTTCTTTGTAAATTTGCGACGCTCATAGCGACGCTCATAGAGATGCCGGGAAATTTTTTTTTGAGCGTCGTTGTGTGAGCGTCGCTAATATGAATAGCCTCTTGTAGTGAGTGTTTACAACACTCTAATATCCCAAGCTGATTGGTAATATCCCCTGAACAGACAATGGGGTTTGCAATGGCCGGAAGCAAGATGGGCATCGATAGAATTTTTTTTTGGAATCCACAGTGGCTGCTATCGATAGGGGTGTTCTTGTGGAAAGTGTTGTGGGGACTTTGTCGATAGGCATGAAGATTTTGGCCAGAGGTATTGGACTCAAATAGGTATTTGGGGTGCAAAGAGGCAAGTGAGAATATCCCTTATTTGTTTAAAGAGTGCATGGGCATTAGTGGCCTTGTAGGGAAGCTATGCAAATGGGTTCAAAGAACATGGGAAATAGGGTTCTATAATTAGAAAGAATTCTTTTCTAGAAGGATGGTGATGAAAAGTCAAGTGCTGTTAATTTGTGTATAAAATGTCAGGTTTTGCTACTTTCAGCATGTATGGAAGGCCGAAAACCGTCGTGTGTTTGAAAATGGCCTATCAATAGCTAGCATTACGGAGATTAATCAAGAAACTAGGGAAAATTCTTGCCCTTAGGAAAAGAAGGAACTTAAACAAGTGGAATTGGCCACTTCCTCCGCCACGAGGAGTAAGTAATTATTGGTGTTGGCTAGTTTTGGGCTAGCCCTTTGTAATATTTGGAGTGATCGAGAGACACCTCAAAGCTTAGTACGAGCTTGAGGCTACTTTGTATAGCTCTTGATTTTAATACATTTACCCACTCACCATTGTGAGCTTGGCAAAAAAAAGAAGGTCGTCGATGGGTATTAAACTACAAGTAAAAGACGAGCAGTCAACAAGTTGATCAAACAACACAAAGGCAA
Organism: Adiantum capillus-veneris; assembly: GCF_014529385.1. Lineage (NCBI taxonomy): Eukaryota > Viridiplantae > Streptophyta > Polypodiopsida > Polypodiales > Pteridaceae > Adiantum > Adiantum capillus-veneris. Next base: position 114,770,753 of record NC_140953.1, on the reverse strand, counting down.
ACAAAACTTAATAGACGACATTAACTACAAATGGTAGAAGGATGGGTGCACAAGCTTATATAGAAGATCAAGTAGACTTAAAAAAGTGAAGGTAGCAAAGATTTTCAATCAACCAAGAAGAAGAGAGAAGGGTGAAAGCATGTATAGGTGGCTTCGAAAGTAATGTCAAGGACATTGCTTTTTTGCGCTTAAAAGTGGTTGTTTTAAAAGTGCTTCAAATCTCAAAAAGAATATCACTCTCCTAAGTTACGTCAATTAAGTCTCCTAACATACCACAATTAATGAGACTCTTAACGTACCACAATTAATGAGACTAAATGTAATTTACTGCTGAACGCTGGGTTATTGTCCGCCGCTTCTTTCCCGCTACAACCTATTTGAGATTTCTTTGTCTCTGAGATCTCTCTTGGAGTTCTATCTAGCTCCTCTCTGTCTCTCTCTCACAGAGCTCTTGCTGAGATTTTTGTATCACTCAGCCCCCTCTCTCTCTCTCTCTCTTTCTCTCTCTAAGCATGGCTCCTCTTGTGTCTGAGCTCGCGCTCATCTCTCTCTCTCTCTCTCTCTCTCTCTCTCTCTCTTAGCACTCTTTCTCTCTCTCTCACGAACTCCATCTCTATAGGTTCCTCTTCTACTTGATGATTCTTGAGGTATATAAACACTTATTATGCTTTGTTAGTATCTTGCTAATTAGTGCAAGAAGTGCCATGTACTAATTAAAAGTATAGCGTGTAGTTATGATTTGTATTGTATTTCTTGTAGAGCAATCCTTTGAAAGTACTGCAACAATGGAGCACAGTGAAGAACTGTCTATCAGCTCATCGTCATTGAGTAGAGAAGCTCAACTTCAGCGTAGAAAATTAATGAGGGAATATTGGGCTGCTCAGAAACGAAAGCAACGTAAGGCAACGATCAACTTTGTGACGGAAATCAATACAGGGGAGATGGATGAAAGAAAGAAATGAAGGATATGTCAATCTATGGTACAACACTTTGATACATTAACCGTGGGAATGGATGCAAGTGGTAGGAAGGAAATCTTTGATGAACTTCTTCAACATCCTTGCTTCCTTACTATGCAGAGTAAATCCAAAGACTTGGAAGCAATTATGCTGAGAAACATCCGCAACACTTTGAATCATGTGAAGGTCCCAAGATCTTCAGACGAGTTTCTTGTGAAGAAATAAGCAATGATGATGTTGGTGAATGGTGGAAGCAAGGAGAAAAACACTGACATGAGCATACCGCAAGCTGCCAAGCTTATGGGGATCCACAAAAGAAACTTATATTTAGCCAAACATCACTTAATAGTGTCAACTGAATCCGATGGTTATTTCCCTGCATCTGCGTGGCATAGAGATGATGCACAGAGAACTCACATCACTCAAACTGTTAAAGACATAGTCTTTCAATTTTGGACGGATGAGACAAGGGTGTCCCCCAACAAGAAAGATGTTTGCAGTAAGAGACTAGCTAGATGTTCATATGTAAAGCATCCAATCCACATTCTTGAGGAGCCTCAGGTAATTGATATATTTTTTAAGAACTTTTTATTGGTGCTACAACTCATATTCTTGCACAACATTATGTTTCTATACCACTTTTTGTTGGTGCTACAACTCATTACTGCCACAACATTATGTTTCTATACTTCTTGTTATTAGTGCTACAACTTGTTTTGGTGTTTTGCACCACTTTCTAGTGGTGCTGCAACATTAAAAAGTGGTGAAACATTACTATACTGGTCTCTAATTGTATCTGAACCACTTCTAAAATTTGATTAATAGTTCTAAATGTTTTTGAAGCACTTTTACTTGTGTTTCCACACCGCTTTTTAGTGTGTTTGAACCAGTTTTTAATGTTTTGCACCAGCAGGTTTTAATGTTTAAGAAACAACTTTTACTAGAAATGCACCAACGCTTCACTGTAAACCCTACAAAGTGGTGTTCACCCACTAAAAAGTCTTGTTTACCCAATGCTAACAGACGTGTTTTACAAACTTGTAGGGGTGTTACAGGTGCAAACGTTTTTGGTGGTGCAGCTCACTTTTTCCAAGTGATGTAGCAGCTTTTAGTGATGGTGCAATAGTTATAGTAGTGCCATAGACTTTTTACTGCTGCTACATGAATGGTGCCCACCACCTTATGATGGTAACCAAAACCATATTAGTGGAGTTTGAACACATTTTGTTAGTAAACACTTACAAGTGCTGTTACACCACAATGAAGCGGTGCACACAACACTTACACGTATAAAAACCACTTTCACGTGGTGTCTGACCGCATTCAAGTTGTGAGAAGCCACTTTTATGTGCTAAGTCACTACGTCAGTCCATCACTCCATGCAAGTGGTGAGGCACCACTCCCAAGTGGTGTAACACCACTTTCAAGCAGTAACTAAAACCTTATCACTGCAATCAAGCGGAAAGTTCCTGCTTTCAAGTGGCCAGACACCGCATTCAAGTGACAAGAAAACGCGTTAAAGTAGTGACTACCCACTTTGAACTAGTTTCTCACCACTCTCAAGTGGTCATCAAGTGGTGAGACACCGCTTTCATGTGCAAAGTTGTCATAATAATCAATATCTAATTCTCCTAAATGATTTTCTCATATTAAACTGATCATTTAATGTGGGGAAGTGCCAGGGGAGAAAAAGCTAGAATATTGGTTAAGCTAGCAGACCAGCCACTGTAGGGATCCAAAGGAGGGAAAATAGGGATCCAAAAGGGGGGCCATCTGCAAAAGAGTCATGTGCAACTATGGGCTAAAAAGACCCTAAGGTTCAGCCCATTAAGACTTCCAAAATGCTAAGGTTCCAAAATTCAAAGGTTGTGTCCAAAGGTCAACCCTAGGGGAAATTGGATGCTTTGTGTGTGACCAAAAAGTCTTTGCAATCCCTACTGGGGAGGGGGCGAGCCTTTCTTCTAAGGGATGAGAGAGAAAGCCACACACACACACAGGCTCCGTTTACCCAAAGGGAATTAGGGACACATGTCAGCTCCCTAGCCCAGATGCCCACAAGGTGTGCCCAATTCCTATTGGATGGCCTTGGAGGTGGACCAATGAGAATTAGTCTAGAGTAAATCTAGTTTAATTAATTTAAAAACACTTAATAAAAGAACCAATGAGAATTAAGTCCTCTAGAAGACTATTGGATTGTCTCCTAAGGTGTCAAATGAGCATTCAGCAGCCCAATGGCTTGCCTGATTCCTATTGGCTAGGAGGCAAAGGGGTCCAATGAGAGTTTAGTTTAATTATTTAATTACCTAAAGCTCTCACAAAAGGGGAAAGGGGTACACATGTCAGAAGGCTATCACTTATGCTGTGTAATAGCCATTGGCTTGACTTGGGGAGGTCCAATGGGGAGCCTACAAGAGTAAATAGCAAGAGGGCTCACCCAAGAGAGAGAGGGGGCTGATTTTTGGCAAGGCATTAACACACACACACACACACATAGTCTATGTGTGAAGTAAAGAAGACTATCTCTTCCCAAGCTTTAATGGAGAGCTCATCACCTACTCCAAGCTTGTGAGATAGAAGCCTACATCAACACACTCTTGGCATGTGGATGCAAATCCAACCAAGAGCCAAGATTCAATGCATGCTCATCTCCTCTACCAAGCTAATTACTAAGCTAAGCTATGCTAATATGAGTGACTATGTGAGGAGATGTACATCTTTCTCGTAAGATACTCCTTCTTCCTCTCAATCTACTCTCATACCCTGGTAGATCTCACCATCTTCGAAGGTGTGTGAGGTCTTGGGTCTGAGAATGGGGATAATTAAAGTTGTGTTTGCTAAGTGTATTGCTTAGTGCATGAAGCTTTCACATTGCACTAGCTAGTCTTGAGGGAATACAAAGAATTGTATTGTACAATCTCTCGCTTGATGGGAGAAACCATAATACAAAGCCTTTTGGAGGGGGGACCGGCTCCATGAAAATCCGGTCCTCAACTGTTGTCAATAGCTTAATTTCTCTCTCTTTTGAAAGTATTGTTGATGCTATCTAACTAGGTGTTATTGTTTCTCTCTCCACCCAAGCACTCTTGTAATTCTCATTAGGAATCTATTCTAATGAAATGCCCACTATGTTCATGCTAATTTCTGTTACACATAAGTTTTTAGACCATTAAATGTTACATTGGTATCAGAGCACAAGGTTTCTCTTCTCTTGCTCAAGAAGGGAGGTCCTCAAGCTAGCTATAAATGGTTGGTATTATTAATTGCGTGTGAGTAAGTAGAATATGGATTTTTCAGCCTTGCAATGCGCCTGCCTTCGTGCAGTTAACGGGGCATCACCATCGAGAGCTATGGTCTTAATAGTGGAGTCCTACGGGGCTTGCCTACGGCTTAACCACTATTGAGCTATTAGAAGCTTGACAGGAGCCGGTGCTATTTTGGTGTCGAAAGACCCTCTCTTCTATTCCTTGCAATTAATGGTATTCGAGCCACGGGTACAGTAGCTTGAGTGCTTTTACTAAAGGGGTAAAGAGGAGTAGCAACTAGGGCTTGAAGTGCCAAAGTACACCTAAAAAGTTTACACCTAAAAGTTGTTAGAATGGCTGACAATAGTAAAGAGAGTGAAATTAATGTTGATAACTTTGATTTTGCTCATGAGCAAGCTACTAATGATGCTTCAATGCTTGTTAACTATCTTGTTTCTAGGCTTCAACAAGCCATGGGCAATCCATCTCTCCAAAGTGAGGTGCAATGACAGCTCTGTGCTCACGGGATTCTCCAAGCTCATCACCATGACGAGAGAACACCTAGGCAGTCTCCTTGTGAGACTACCAAAAGAGGTCTCTCTCCGATTCGGGAAGAAGAAGAGAATCCGTACGAAGGGCTCAAGAATTTACTTCTTGATGATGCATCTCCTTCCCAAAGGAGAACTCAAGAGCCTCCACCGAAGGAACGAGAAAGAAGTGAGTCTCCCGCCACCTCGGCGGAGATGGCTCCACGAAGACGGCGGGATAAACGCTCTCCATCACCACCAAAGCGGAGAAGACCATCACACTCTTCTCCACGCCATAATTCAAAGAGGGATGATAAAAATCAAGAGAAGAAAAAGGCGAGAAAGAGGACACCCTCTTCTCCATCTTCTTCATCCTCTTCCTCTTATGAAAGTGATGGTGAAGACAACGAAGATCAAGACAAGAAAAAGGCGAGAAAGAGGTCACCCTCTTCTCCACCTTCTGAAGAAAGCGATGGTGCAAGCTTTGAACCATCAAAAAGAAGAGGCCATAGGAAATCCTATGCCGCATGGAAGAGGTCATCCAAGCTGAAGAAGTTCAAAGAGGGAGGGAAGAGCATGTCTTTCCTTATCTATGATGGTACCTTTTGGTGCTACGGACAAATTCTTGGCCTTTATCTAGCAACTCGATGCGGCGTTTGGAGATGAGGGCTTCACGGAGTCCTCTAAGCTACGCCATGTAGCTATGCACTTTCAGAAGTCCGCCAGGCAATGGTGGTCTAGCCTACGAGCCAACGGTGAAGCTCCACAAACATGGAAAGCTTTAAGAGCTTCCATTATGAAGCAGTTTTTGGCCACAGATGCCAAAGACAAAGTACTCACCGAATGGCGAAGCTTAAAGCTCTCTCCCAATGAATCCATTCACAAATATGTAGACAAGTTTTGGGACCTACAACTTAATGCCACTGTCTTCAAAAAGTTGGATTTTGGAGAGAAAAAGCAACAATTTTGTGCGGGCTTAACCGAAGAAATGGCGGAGTATGTCAACTCCCAAAGGCCACGTACCATATCGGCGGTAATACACCATACTATGGTGGCCTCTCGAATCAATTTCTAAATGGGGGCTAAAAGAAATAATAAGCCCACGGAAAACAAGGGTTCCAATGAGCCTAAGGGGAAGGACAATGTCCAAAAGTCTCCTAAGGGCAACTCCAACAAAGCTAAAGAGAAGGGAGTTTACAAAGGTAAAAACAAACTCTCTCCTGAATAGCTTGAGCGTTATCGCAAGGATAACCGGTGTTTCAAGTGTGGCGAACAAGGGCATGCATACCGCACTTGTCCCCAAAAGAACAACCGCTAAGATCCTCCTAGAGCTTCCTTGGTTGAAATCCAAGAGGAGGAGACTCACCAAACTCATCACAAAGGATCCCCTCTATGCCATGCTTGGGGAAAGGTAAGAGAACATAATGCTTTTATTCTCTTTGACCCTGATTCTACTCACAATTTTATATCTATAGAGTTGGCCACCAAGCTAGGAATACAATCCTACGAGATGGGAGATGTCCTACCCGCAGACAGTGCCTTCAAGGGGCAAGAATGTCATGCGAAGGGTAGGACTAGACGGGCATGGCCCGGGCAATGTGCCAGACACTCATGCAGTAAAGGGGTCTATATATAGAAGAGGGTCAGGGGCCTATATATAGGATGGTTGTGAGGTTATTCGCATGTCAGTCTACCCGTTGGTCTCACATTGGTATCAGAGCTCAAGGGAGAAGCAGGGGATCTATGGAGGAGGGATGCACGACGACTCTTCTCACTCTCTTTCTCTCTCTCTCGATCTCTGTCTATGGCCTTAAGGGAGGGAGAAGGCATGGAGGGCTGTATGGAGTCTCTCCCATGGTGGATTTGATGAGTGCGTGAAAGCATGCAAGTGCATGCAAAGTTGAGGAAGATGGAAAAGAAGCCAAACTCAGAGCCGACCGCGGGTAACCGCCCTAAGTCGGGAAGGGGGGACAAGTTGAGCAGAGCTGATTTGCATGCTGTGGTCATCGCTGAGGTCGCCCAGGGAAGCCAGGCACAAATCGACACTACGCGAGGAGCATGTGACCATCACAGGCGGACTGCCTTGTCTTCGCCTCCCTCGCGGCTCTACCCGTCGTCGCCATAGCCAGTAAGTTCACATTTTTTTATTTTTTTGCTTACTTTGGGCACCCTAATTTGGGCACCCTTCCCTCCTAAGGGCACGGCCCCGCGATCATGGAGATCCATGGCTGCCATGGCTCCAAACGGCAATGAGATTCAAGGTACAATCTCGGCGACGACAGGGGAAGATCGACCACAATTTTTTGCATAGTTCTTGTGCAGCAAATTTACAAGTTGCCGGACGAACTTGCAATGGTACATGCAGAGTGTAAGCCATGCTTATACGGAGGCATGGTTTCCCACTACGCCATGGATTGCGCATTTAATGCAAGGCATTATTAGGGGACGCCGATCGCTTTTGCATGACATCCGATGACTCTCGATCAATGGGTATAAGGCACGGCAAGGATGCTCATCACTTGAATCTATTGTTGGCCATGTGGCCGGCAAGGCAAGTCACGTCGATTGAATCCTGAGGTACGCAATATATTTCAATTTTGTTGTTACTTTCTTCGCAAATATGTTGCATTCCGGCACAAGCACGGCTTGTGCCAACGATGTTATTATCACCTTTGCATCCAAGCATGGCTTGTCATAGGCGTAATAACCCAGCAAGGCTGGACTCTGCGAAGGTTTTATTTTACCAACTTTGACTGTCCTACGACCCATGATTGATTTCAAGACAAACATCCAACATGCCTTGACTTTGTTCATCGCTTATGAAGCATCTTCTCCGGATGGAGAAAGTATCACTTCTGCTGCATAGCTCCCACATTCATCCGAGATGCGTGTGTGAAGCACAAGCACGGCTTGTGACAGTTATCATCAACATAAAAAATTTGTTGCATATATTATTGGCGAAGGTCAATGATTCCTTGCAAACCTGTATCAAGCATGGCTTGGATACACAACGACCTCGACAACACGCTTGTCGGAGGAGGTTAATTGGCGTAAGGTCTGGCCAAGGGCCAGACAAGACTACTTAGACCTCGTGAAGATCAGCACGGCTTGTACCTCGACTTGATGAAAGGTACAAAATTGTTCGGCATGGCAGACTCTTTTCCAAACGGACAACACTCTTTTTTTTTATGACTAGGGCAGCCGACAGCGGCTCACATGATCGGCATGGCCAACTCACTGTCATCGTTTCTTAAAATCGATAGTAGGATTTGTCGACAGGAGTACTTTATGAGATCTACACGTAGACAAGGTCTATTGGTTGTGAATGATCGACAAGGTCGACTTTCTTTGATATGACAATTTGTTGCACTTTTCTTGTTTGATTCATTCTCAGTGTGCAGCTGTTAATTGTATGCTCGATCACGGCTCGATCACGGCTCACTTGGTCTTCAACATGTTGTTCTGATCATTGAGCAAGGCTCATTAAGTGCATACACCATTGTGGTGTTGAGTACACCACTCCAGAGTTAACCCTTGCGGCTTTTTATAATGCATGGCATGTATCTACTTACAAGGGCAATGTCCGAAGCAAGGCTTCTCTTTATGCATCTTGCATAGTGACTCACCACGTCTGGCATATACTATGAGCATACAAACTTGGGAAGGCTTTGGCAAACGGTTTACATATTATTTCATTCCGTATACGACGGATGTATATGATACAAGAGGGCGTATATCCATATGCAACAACTCTTTCTCGCACGGTCGGTTTGGCTATAAGCCACCTTTACGCGAGCAACAACTACCAGGTTAGCCAAGTTTAAGTTTTTCTTGTTTTTTCCATGTTTACACTTTGCTTGGCCATTGCATAAATCAAAGTGCTTTGGAAATTTTATATGAAGCAAGGCTTCTCCCTTGTGCCAAGGAACTACCCAATGACTTGTTATCAAGGGCCGTGGCACACAAGTTTGACAAAACTGGCAAAATAAGGAATATCACCTCACAGAATTCCTCCTAGTTTCGATTGTGCAAGGCACTTATGGTTGTGGCTCTCACGTTTGAGGCCATCACTTTTGCCAAGGGCTTAAAATTATGTATGCACGGCATGCTATCTAGGTGGATTTAATTCTACCGCCACAGGAAACACGCTTCCGCTCTCACACCAGACACTTTGTCAAGGACAAGATACATTCTGGATTGTTTTTGGGTTGCTGTCAACATACAACAACACTTATTTCACAGGCAAAGTGCCAATGCTTAGTCATTTTCATACAATCACGACCCCTGTAAGTAAGGTAGGTCAAGATGTGGTTGTGTTTTTCTGTTACCTCCCTCAATGAGCGAGTCATATTGGACAATTGTGGAATGCTTATACGATAAGTTGCAAGTCAGGCATAAGATGTGTATTGGGCACACACTCTAAAAACTTAAGGAAAGTTCCTTAGCTCAGCATGCTCTTCTTCTCTCTTTCTCTCTCTCTTTAATGGAAAAATGAAAAATCTTCTGAGAAGCTTTTGATATGTGTTTTTCTCGTGAGTCAGCTTGAGCCAAGGTGCTCTAACTCTCATCTAACACATGGCTAAGATGCTACTCAAATTCGTCTTCATCGGTTCGTCCGCTGAACACTAATTTTCACAAGGGCTATGAGCCACACCGGCTAAGAGCCATTGTCAGGCCAAGGGTAAGACCCAACTATTGGCATTCTTTGGGTGATTGTTCTCAAGATTGAACAGATCTACCCAGGGGAGTATACATTGACGTTAATGGACAAGCAAGAGTCTTGTCATTACGGATGTTTAATGTGTCATTTTTGCACTACATGTTTTCAGTGCGACACTCAAGTTGAGTTTTTGATAATCTTCAACTCACAGTCACAGCCGCTGATCTCTACAAAGGAGTATAGATGTAGCAATCAGTTCCGACAGCATGGATGTCCATAAGTGCTAAGCAGTTCACTTGGGTGGATTCCCTGCTCTCTCTATAGCACTACGGAGTGTCTATGTACATATTGTTTGGGGTACGACCCGGCGGGTGACTACTAAATCACCCCATAGGCATTGAGGATCACAGTTTGATCTCTCCCAGTTATACTTTCAAGGAAAGAATTCTGCAATCTACCACAAGGTAGCGGACGAATTCAACTTTTTGAGTTGATTCCAATCATTATGTACATGGTTAACTATGTTAGTTATCGTTACCTACTAGTTGAGCAGTTTCTACACAGGGTCTTACCAAGGGGTTTGACTACGTAGATGTTAACCAAAGGGGTGGGATTGCGCAGGCAACACCCACGGTTTCCAGTGCAAGTCGTATAACTTTTCTTGAATGTTTCAAAGCCATGCAAAGGGCATGTTGGAACAGAGTATTTTGGACCGTAGTGTCCACTATACATTACGCTGTTACGAACCTAGTGTAGGGTTTGATTTGGCACATGTTGTCACATGGGATACAACATGGTCTAGGAACTCAAGGAGTTCAATTAGCCAGTGTGGAGCATGATAATGAGGGTCCCTCTCACTCTTGTTGCAGAGTGTGTGCAGTTACCTCCACACACAAGTACCAGCTCGTACTTGATGGATGTCGCTTTTCTTGATATCCTTGTTTGAGACATATTCCACATGTGGAGAATATGAGTCTCTTGGACTAACACTGGTGCAAACTTTTTACCAATGTGTCACGAAGAAGCCCCTAGGTGCTGGTTGCATCCATTGGTTTGACCATTTTAAGCACACAATATCAGGAGAAATTTTAGTGGCCAGAAATTGTCGGGTACTAAGTACAAACTTGTTACGATTTCTACATATAGCTAAGGCTATGTACATGAGAATTTCTCATGGTTGGTACCTAGGTCTGATTGGGTTGTCACATTCTATTATGGTCCAAATTTGTTGCAAGACTTTCACGTACGTACCGTGGAAAGTCTCGTCATGGAATTGCGGTTCGGATATGTTTGTGTTAAATGCATGCACACTAGGTGTTATGGGCCCTAGTGTTTAACACAAATTTATTCAGAGCGGCATGCAACTTCATGGACATTATTGTTTCTGCACTTTTTTACACTGCCAATGCAATCTCTCTTGCAGATTTAGTATGAGTTTACACCCTGCCATACAAGGTGATGACTGCGTATGGGTGTTTGTGATTGGCTGCTTGAAACTCCAATCTGCTTTCAACCTAGTTGGTTGTCTCCATTCCATATCGAGTATATGGCTGGATACTCAATGATTGAGTCATAGTTGTCTTCAGTCGTGGGCGACTGTCTATACGGGGTAGGGGGAAAGCACCTCACTCTTACTGCTGCTATTCATCCCACGTAGGATGGTCAATTTACAAGCATTCTATTTAGTACTAAAGGATTTGCAAAGTGCATACGTTAGTAAACCACGCTAAAGGATATGCTAAGTGCATACGTTAGCAAGAAGTGAAACAACTGGATCGGTTACCTTTCTGGTTTGGAGTTTGCTTCAGATGATGAAAGGCATGTTACGACTAGTTTTAGTCTCTGCCTGTTATTCTCAAGTTAACAACCTTAATCATCAGTTTGGATGAGGTTGACTATTGGCAAGAAAACATAGCAAGTCAAGGACTTGGTTGCTGCTGATGAGTATGTCAGCATAGTACTTTCATGGAAAGATGATCCGAGGTTATATTGCACATTCCAGTACCTTCAGAACGTCTGAAACCTGGGTATGCATTTAGACACCTCTTAGTTGTGATAACTCGTTTAGCATTCTCAAGTGAGTTCTAAATGGAGCCTTCACTCTCTTTTGATTATGGGTCGGTTAACCAAGACGGTTGCACAGGGACAACAATGTGGAAAATCAAGATGTTACTCTTGATTTCATTCAACCTCCCAATGAACCGGGTTCCGATTCAACGAACCGTTGGATCCATGAGGGATGCCACGGTGGAAAACATTAGTGTTCTTCTGAAGATACCACCACTTGTGTTTTCAAGGACGAAAACGCTTCTCCAAGGGGGGAGTAATGTCATGCCAAGGGTAGGACTAGATGGGCACGGCCCAGGAAATGTGCCGGACATACATGAAGTAAAGGGGTCTATATATAGAAGAGGGCCAAGGGCCTATATATAGGATGGTTGGGAGGTTATTCGCATGTCGTTCTACCTGTTGGTCTCACAAAGAAGCTTCAGTCACTCCCTTAATCGGGAAACTGAGGCTTCATGTCCAAGGCTATGTGGACAAAGAGGACTTCTTTATCTCTCCTCTCAAGCATGAGGATGTAATCCTAGGGGCACCATGGTTTGATCGCCTGGCTGCCGATGTTAAGTTTCCTGAAAGGAGAATCTCCTTTAAGTTCAGGGAAAAAGACATGTATATAGATGCTAAGGAAATGGGTAACACTATTCCCATTGTACATACACCAGCTTTCAACAAGTCAATAAAGAGCTCTATTTCTGTGTACATGATTTTTGTTAAAGATTCTCAAAATGAACCTAATGCTTTAGCAAAAGAAAATAAAAGCAACCAAAAGGAATTAGAGTTATCCAATTTTCTCAAGGGGTTTCAAGACGTTTTTCTTGACGACATCCCTTGTGAGCTACCTCCTAGATGAGGTAATGATGACCATGCAATTGAACTTCTTCCAGGAAGTTCACCGCCTAACAAACCTCCTTATAGAGTTTCTCAAGATCAACAATAGGAGATTATGTGGCAAGTGCATGAGTTAGTAGAGAAGGGCATGGTTAGGCCTAGCACATCTCCATTTTGCTCACCGGTGCTATTAGTGCAAAAGAAAGACGGCACATATCGAATGTGTGTCGACTATAGAGCACCAAATAGGATCACTATCAAGAATAGGTTTCCCGTTCCACGGGTAGAAGACCTATTTGATAAGCTACAAGGATCGACCTACTTCAGTAGGATTGACCTAAAAAGTGGCTATCATCAAATAAGGATAGTTGATCAAGACATTGTAAAGACTTAAGGTCTTGCTACTTAAGGTACATGGGAAGATCTTCGCTGCAGATGAGTATAGCCGAGACCTACAAGATCTTTTCAAACGATTAAGGATGCTATCTCTATCTCACAGCAAAGGCAAAAGGCTGCTGCTGACAAGCACAGAAGAGCCCAAGCCTTTAAAGAAAATGATTGGGTCTTGTTAAAGTTTCCCAAGGCTCGATTAAGGCACACGACGGGCAAGAATCCTACAGGCTACCAAAATTACTATGCTAAACTAGCAAAAAGGTACTATGGTCCCTTCCAGATTCTTAGGCCAATCAATGAGATGGCCTATCAACTCAAGTTGCCGAATCATTGCCTCATACACAATGCTTTCCATGTGAGCCTATTAAAGCCTTACAAAGGAGAGCCACCTCAAGAACCAACTATTGAAGACCCACCGGAGATCGAGGACCAAGAGGAGGTGCTGCAGCCCGAGTCCATTCTCCGATATGAAGACAAGTTACTAAGAGGCGGTAAGACTATCCGACGATATCTTATTAAATTTAAGAATTATCCTTTTGAAGATGCTAGATGGATGCAAGGCATACAATTAAAGGATAACCTAAACCTTGTCAATGCTTACAATGCTTCCCAAGAGTAAGCAAATGTACAAAATGTTAAAAATGAACAAAGTTTTTGTCTTATAAGACTCTCTTTTTCTTTATTGTGCACAAAAATGAAGTAGTATGCATGCTTAGATCAAGTTTGTAGAGACGATGTCTCCCAAACACCGAGTAGAGCTTGTCACTCTACTATGGAAGATTGATAGGACTAATGTGTAGACATGCTTGTGGCAGCCTCAGGCTCTCAAGTGCCAAATGGACTAGTCATCCATTGTGGAATGATGTCGTAGGGTAACATAGGGATCCTCTACCCGCTAAGAAAAGGACTAATGAATATGCTATATCTTCTCTACACCATAGTCGAGGACGACTATGATTTCAAGAGAGAGGTAATGTCATAATAATCAATATCTAATTCTCCTAAATGATTTTCTCATATTAACTAATCATTTAATGTGGGGAAGTGCCAGGGGAGAAAAAGCTAGAATATTGGTTAAGCTAACAGACCGGCCACTGTAGGGATCCAAAGGAGGGAAAATAGGGATCCAAAAGGGGGGACATCTGCAAAAGAGCCATGTGCAACAATGGGCTAAAAAGACTCTAAGGTTCAGCCCATTAAGACTTCCAAAATGCTAAGGTTCCAAAATTCAAAGGTTGTGTCCAAAGGTCAACCCTAGGGGAAATTGGATGCTTTGTGTGTGGCCAAAAAGTCTTTGCAATCCCTACTTGGGAGGGGGGCGAGCCTTTCTTCTAGGGGATGAGAGAGAAAGCCACACACACACACAGAGGCTCCGTTTACCCAAAGGGAATTAGGGACACATGTTAGCTCCCTAGCCCAGATGCCCACAAGGTGTGCCCAATTCCTATTGGATGGCCTTGGAGGTGGACCAATGAGAATTAGTCTAGAGTAAATCTAGTTTAATTAATTTAAAAAAACTTAATAAAAGAACCAATGAGAATTAAGTCCTCTAGAAGACTATTGGATTGTCTCCTAAGGGGTCAAATGAGCATTCAGCAGCCCAATGGCTTGCCTGATTCCTATTGGCTAGGAGGCAAAGGGGTCCAATGAGAGTTTCGTTTAATTATTTAATTACCTAAAGCTCTTACAAAAGGGGAAAGGGGGACACATGTCAGAAGGCTATCACTTATGCTGCTTAATTGTCATTGGCTAGCCCTAGGGAGGTACAATGAGAGGACAACAAGAGTAAATAGCAAGAGGGCTTGCCCAAGAGAGAGAGGGAGCTGATTTTTGGCAAGGCATTATCACACACACACACACAAACACAGTCTATGTGTGAAGTAAAGAAGACTATCTCTTCCCAAGCTTCAATGGAGAGCTCATCACCTACTCCAAGCTTGTGAGATAGAAGCCTACATCAACTCACTCTTGGCATGTGGATGCAAATCCAATCAAGAGCTAAGCTTCAATGCATGATCATCTCCTCTCTCAAGTTAATTACTAAGCTAAGCTATGCTAATATGAGTGATTATGTGAGGATATGTACATCTTTCTCGTAAGATACTCCTTCTTCCTCTCAATCTACTCTCATACCCTGCTAGCTCTCACCATCTTCGAAGGTGCGTGAGGTCTTGGGTCTGAGAATGGGGATAATTAAAGTTGTGTTTGCTAAGTGTATTGCTTAGTGCATGAAGGTTTCATCTTCATTGTACTAGCTAGTCTTGAAGGAACACAAAGAATTGTATTGTACAATCTCCCTCTTGATGGGAGAAACCATAATACAAAGCCTTTTGGAGGGGAGACCGGCTCCATGCAAATCCGGTCCTCAACTGTTGTCAATAGCTTAATTTCTCTCTCTTTTGAAAGTATTGTTGATGCTATCTAACTAGGTGTTTTGCTTTTTGTTGCTCTCTCCACCCAAGCACTCTTGTAATTCTCATTAGGAATCTATTCTAATGAAATGCCCACTATGTTCATGCTAATTTCCGCTACACATAAGTTTTTAGACCAGTAAATGTTACAAAGTACTACGTTAGTCATCACTCCATGCAAGTGGTGAGACACCAATCCCAAGTGGTGAGACACCACTTTCAAGTGGCCAAACACTGGATTCCAATGACTTGAATCGGCGTTCAAATGGTGACTGCCCACTTTGAACTAGTTTCTCACCATTCTCAAGTGGTCATCAAGTGGTGAGATACCATTTTCAAGTGATAGCTTAAACCTGGTCACTGCAATCAAGCGGCAAGATCCCACTTTCAAGTGGCCAGACACCGCATTCAAGTGACCAGAATCAGCGTTCAAGTGGTGACTACCCACTTTTAAGTAGTTGCTCACTAATTTCAAGTGGTCATCAAGTGGTGAGACACCACTTTCATGTGCTAAGTAACTACGTCAGTCATCACTCCATGCAAGTGATGAGGCACCACTCCCAAGTATGGGCTATCCCTATCACCTCTCGAGATTCCTTTTTAACTCCTAATTGGTAATTTCCAGGTTCATCCATTTATCAACCTTAATTCTTAATTTCATTTATTATCTACTAGCCAAGTTTATTTAGAAAATACAAGCGAGTTTTTGCCATAGGCATTTGATGGTTAATGTCTCTTCGGAAATGCCAAGTTTTTAAGTTCAATCCCCGTTTTGTCGATTCCCAGGTTTTTACAATCCTTTGCCATCCATGGGGCATCTCCATGGAATCTTGTAGAGTTTTCGGTTCAAACAACACGGATATCAATTCCGTGAAGTTATCCCCTATCTCCCCCATCCCGTATTTGCAAACAAATTTGAAATTGAAAACTTTAGAAATACTCTTTAATACCAAAAATTGAACTACTTCTATCGAGCTTAGACAACTACTCTTTTCTTATGGTACGTAGCTTTCCATTTTAGGAAGCTAGAAGGTCATCCTATAATTTATGAGTTCTCGAGCTTTCCATTAAAGCTTAAACCTAAAATACAAGGTAGTCACTAAAGCTTATACTTAAGTGCAAAGTTACCATTAATGCTTAGCTTAAGAGTGCAAATCTACCTTTGAAGCTTAACTTTATGATACATAGATACTCTTATCACTTGACCCTAATTGCGAGGTTTCCATTAAAGCTTAAAACCTAAAAATGCAAGGTAATCACTAAATCTTATATCTAAAAATGCAAGGTAGTCACTAAAAATGCAAGGTAATCACTAAAGCTTACATCTAAGTGCAAAGTTACCATTAAAGCTTAACTTACGAGTGCAAATATACCTTTGAAGCTCAACTTTATGATGCGTAGATACTCTTATCACTTAACCCTAATTGCAAGGTTTCCATTAAAGCTTAAAACCTAAAAATGCAAGGTAATTACTAAAGCTTACATCTAAGTGAAAAGTTACCATTAAAGCTTAGCTTACGAGTGCAAATCTACCTTTGAAGCTTAAGTTTATGATGCGTAGATACTCTTATCACTTAACCCTAATTGCAAGGTTTTCATTAAAGCTTAAAACCTAAAATCACTAAAGCTTACATCTAAGTACAAAGTTACCATTAAAGCTTAGCTTACGAGTGCAAATCTACCTTTGAAGCTTAACTTTATGATGCGTAGATACTCTTATCACTTAACCCTAATTGCAAGGTTTCCATTAAAGCTTAAAACTAAAATGATGCACATAAACCTTTCTAGTATTAAAACACATGGATTAATTAATCCTACTAGAAATGAAGATTATCTCCTGCAAACAAGAGGGAAGTGGGGTTGAAGTCCTTCTTGAAGAGATGTGAGGCTCAAGGAGGAAGGAAAGGGATTTATGGTGAAGAGGAAGGAGAGAGGAGCTTCTTCACAAAACCTCAAGGGTTTGGCCTTCAAGAGAGGAAGAGGGTTGAGGGTTTGGCCTTCAAGAGAGGGAGAGGGTTGAGGGTTTGGTCTTCAAGAGAGGGAGAGAGCAAGAGCAAGGTTTAATGGAAACCTTGAGTTATTTAAGCATAGTCTTGAGCATGGCAAATATGCAAGTAGCTTAGCAATATGTGTGTGTCCAAAAATACAAAGGAGAGGGGATGCTTATATAGAAAAAAGGTGGGTGTAATTCTCTTCTCAATTCCTATTGGACCCTAATTTCTCTTCTCAATTTTTTTTGGACCCCAAATTCTGTTCTCAAATGCTATTGGACCCTATTTCTCTTCTCAAATGCTATTGGACCCCATTTCTCTTCTCAAATGCTATTGGACCCCAATTTTCTTCTTAGTTCTTATCTCTTAACTTTACCTTTCAATTAAGTTAGTCCCTTCTTCTCCTAGTTCCCGATCTAGATCAGTTCCCACGCGGCTTTTGACGAAGAAGCATAAAAATAGTCTTAATCTTTTTGGGAAAATATAGGGATGACGTAAGTTCTTATCCGAAATATCCTTGTCTTTTTATTCTGGAGTAAAGTCTCATCCGCATGACTTCTTTGTTGATCTTGCTTCTTCTAAATTATTTTCTAGGCTGAAGAAGTTCTAAATGGCTCTAGGGTTTAGGGAGGGACCTTACAAACTCCCCAATAAAAAGAAAGAGCTGTCCTCAGCTCGGGGCATGCTTTAGAGAGTAGACAGACTCAATCTTTAGTCAACTTACGATCGAAGATGGTCAGCAACTTTAGGGTATTTAGATTAAAAGACAGTGAAGCTCGTATGGACCTTGAATAATACACTTCTCTTCCTTTTTTAGCGCTGACTCAAAGGTCTTAATCATAAACAAGTCTTAATGACTCGGGTTTACTTTAATTACTGAGTGTGATCTTACTCAACTAGGTATTTTTTATTTGGTGTGATTAGATTGTGTTTCTCTTGTTAGGTATGAAGATCATTTCTTCACTTCGCTCTCTATATAGCCTTAATACGCTTACCATTCTTACCTAAAATTTAAACCTTTTTCCATTTTGAGCATTGACTCATTTCTCTATTGATATCATCCAACTGATACCATGTTCTTGACAGTTAAAGGATTTCATACTGATCTTTCAATTAAATCTTACAATATCTCCTCCTGTGTGTCAATTTTTTTTTATTTCCATCCTTTCTTTCTCTTTTGTCTATAGATTACTGTCTCATCTTTCACTTGGTAATCAGATATTTCACATATCATAACAATTAGACTTGTAAAACTCCATAGATGATTTGAATCTCAAAAGAATTGACTGACTAGAGATGCTTGAATTCCATAAATATGATGATTGATTACATCTACATAAAAATTACATTCAAAGTGCCATCAATATCTTGAAGAATAATTTTAAGTTGTTCCGAAGAACCAACCAAAAATATGATCAAGGGTCTAGACAAAAAGGGGA
Organism: Adiantum capillus-veneris; assembly: GCF_014529385.1. Classification (NCBI taxonomy): domain Eukaryota; kingdom Viridiplantae; phylum Streptophyta; class Polypodiopsida; order Polypodiales; family Pteridaceae; genus Adiantum; species Adiantum capillus-veneris. The sequence goes on along the minus strand of NC_140953.1, from coordinate 114,752,239 downwards.
TATTGAGTTGATTCCAAAAGGTCCACAATCTTTGAATGCAAGGTTATGGAATTTCCCTAGCTTTAAGGAGCTGTGTTTGGGTTTGAATCAGAAAAAAACTTGTTCGACTTCGCTAAAGCTTGTAGCGGATGCAGTGAAGATCAGCATAGCTCTTCTTCCTATCACTTACTCTCTTCAGGTTGTCTCTAATGACTAGAAGTTGATGATCTATCTCTTCCAGGGTAGACTTAGCGATAGGAACATGAAGAGCTAGGTCGGCTAATCGAAGAGGGACTAAACATTCTTGACCATACAAGGCTTTAAAGGGTGACATTTCGAGGCTGCGATGGTGAGAAGAGTTATAAGCAACTCAACTAGGGGAAGAACTTGATCCATTTCTGGGGCTATTGATTGCAGTATGCTCGAAGCATATCTTCCATGACTTGATTCACTAGCTCAATTTGACCATCAGTTCTCCGGATGATATACTGAGCTGAGATTCAGTTGGGTACCTAGAGATTGAAACATGGCTTGCTAAAACTAGAAGTAAAGTTGGCATCCAGATCACTGATGATTCTTGCACGGATTCCATGTAATCTTACTACCTCTTTGACAAATACTTGGGCTATGTCGATAACGGTGGCTGTCTGCTTGACTGGAATTAGATGAGCCACCTTAGTGAGCTTATCTACTACGACAAAAATAGAATCATAGTTTCCAGTTGTCTTTGGAAGACGAGTGACAAAGTCTATACTCAGACAATTCCCACTTCATCTGAGAAATATCTAGGGGCTGAAGCTTTCTAGGTAGTAAAGAAACCATCTGCTAAGGTATAGCCAACAAAATGCTCCCTCGGGTTTTGAGCTTGAATCTCTTGCAGAAGAGGTCTAAAATAGGCGTCTACTTGAATTTCTTGTTGAAATTCCTCGGGTATAGAAGAGCTAAGGAGTGAATTAGTCAGGGTTGATGAGGACAGGACTTCTGGTCAAGAGGTCTTTGAGTCTATTGAAGGCAGCATCTCTCTCTCCCCAACAAAAAAAAGAAAGAGCTATTCTCAACTTGAATAAAATACGTAATTGATGAAGCTTCTTGGATACGTCTTGCGGCTTAACTTCTTGTTAACGCTTTCAACTTGAACTTCTCTCTTACACTTCTTCATTCCAAAAATCTGCTAATATAATATTGGAGTCATGGGAAATCTTTCTTAATAAGCTATCTTCTTGAATAAGTCATCGCCTTTGTGGATTCCTCCATACACTATTTCCTCTTTATAAGCTACTGGTAATCCCTTATTTATCAGCACTTGTTATCCACTTATTTTTGCGATTTTCACTCTCTTGTAACTTAGTCATTTTCTTATTTGATGGCATCTTGGCAAGAAGATTTGGTTCTTCCTGTATGCATCTCTCACTTGCAGAGTGTAGATGAGGCAGTTAAAAGACAGTTCTTAGAGCGATACAAAGATCTCCTCTTCCCTCAGCCAAATTCTTGTGTCGGCCAGACGATATGGAAGACATGGCGACATCTCACAAGACCGACTCTCTGGGGTAGAGACCATTTCCGCAACAATACCCGACTTGCTATGGTTACAGAGGCTCTGGGACTTGGCTCTCGATACTACTGTGTCAAAAGGACACGAGATCCTGGGTTCTCTGCAAGGTTCTTCTTACTTGTGCAGTTTATCCCCCATTCTAAGATTTGCCTTGATACCATTCTTACTTGTGCAGTTTATCCCCCATTCTAAGATTTGCCTTGATACCATCTGAAGTCTTCCTCTTAGAGGTCCTTTTCTCTTCTCAGCTCATACCCGAGATATTGCTCAAGCTGTTTCTCGTAGAACCATTCCAGAGGGTGAGCGTCCTAACATGTGCGGTGCTTGTGATACTTAGTTATGTGACCATATATTAGAGGATCTTCATGAGTTGTAAACTTTCTTGCCTCTCAGTAATTACTTCCTGCCTCCCTTGTAATCCTTTTTGGCTTTAATTGAAGAAATAACCCTTTTTGAAAAAAATTGAGTATTGTCAGTATTTCCTTTTCTTCAAATGTCAGTCTCTCTTCTTCAATTGCCAATGAGTTTTTAATGACTTCTCTTTACTGTGTACTTTTAGTTTCTGCAAATGGTCTTTCGTCTACAATAGTCTTGGGTAAAGATTCCCACTTTAAAGTTCTTGGCTAACTCATAAGTTTGTTTTCTTATTCTTCTCAAGTCTTTGAATGATCCGCAGAATTTGTGAGCTTATCTCTTGCACTTTCCCATCTTTAAGGGATTTCATTTGGTCGGACTTTAAAGAAAAAAAACTTGGTCATCACTTGCACTCTTAAGATTCTTTCTTATGACTTGCAATTTGGCAATCCAATTCTTCATTTAATCAAAAGAATCCTTCTGTCTCAAGATTATCTTGGTACGATTCACAGTAACCTTGAATTCTCATGAAGTCCTAACTATAGAAAACTTGGAAAATCCGCAACTCTTGCGCTCAACAAGACTTCTTCAATTCAGTTGGATAAGTACTCAATTTTTCATTGTATTGATGTAAACAAAAATGCCATCCTAGCCATTCCATGTAATCTTCCAATCTTGATAAATTCCAACCTCCATAAATCTCTCATTTATGAGCTTCCTAAAATGTTCCAGCATAGCGAGCCTTCGCTCTAGCGTTGCAGTTTCCGTCCTCTCGTACATAATCCACTGAATTTATTCTGGCAGATCCCAAGCCATCTTGAAATTTTTTGAATAATTTATTGGAACATCAAGACTTCATTTTGTAATATATTATTGAAATTTGGGTGTAGAATAGACTGAGTGTTTTTTTTTCTCATGCATTAATCCAAAATTCCAAGGTTCTAAATTCCAAGGTCCAAGATTCAAAATTAGGCTCCGATACCACTTGTGAGGGCCATACCCAAACTCGACCCTACTCACCTCCCTCAGTCCTCCAGACCGTTCCAGGGAATGACGTAGATCTATCTGTAGGTATCCCTCCCACTTGGGACTGACACTCAGACAGGACTCTGGTCTATCTCAAATGCCAACCCAATGTGAGGGCCATACCCAGACTTGACCCTACTGAGCTCCGTCAATCCTCCAGACCGTTCCAAGGAATGACGTAGATCTATCTGCAGGTATCCCTCCCACTTGGGACTGACACTCAGACAGGACTCCGGCCTATCTTGATTGCCAACCCAAGGGGGTACATCCCTTCATTCAATGATCCTATCCATTTCTCATAATCAATCTGTCCTTGACAGCTTTCTGCACCCAAAATCGTGGTCCTCAGTCTTGATTTCTCTTGATCTTTTAACTTGAGGATCTGCTCTTGCTTTCTTGTTCTCCCTTGGTTCATGGTGATAACCCCTTTTTCCTGACAAGTAGACACGGTAGTTATCACTTTCCCCTAAGAAGAGGGATCTTACAATCCTACCTGGTCTTGCTCGTCCCCAATTACCCATTTTTATCCCACGTAGTCCTAGCGTTTAACATAAAAATTTTAAATCAACATCCAACCATCTGACCATCCGGATCCGCCCACCCACCGAACCATTTCATGAAAATCCCTTCCCGAGGTAGTACTTAACTGCTACAAAATCAAGAAGACAGTAGTCTATCAGATATCATCAAACAACAAGCAGCATACAATCTGTTGCATACCCTCGTTCAGGGAAATTCATCTGGTTGTTCCCACCAGATCTTTATTTAGAAACTTTTAATTCATTTCCTTTCCTTTATCTGCTATAATTAGCTTGTAACTAGTTTCCTAACTAATCATGCAACACATTTAGTTTCAACCAATTCATCTTATCTCCCCATTCAGGCCAAGATAATCGGTTATAAGCTATCAAAATGGAAACACCTTCACAATATTCCCAAAATTAAGTGTTTGGGAAAGGCTCATCATGTAATTTAATCATTCCTTCTTAAGCATTTTATTTCGAGAGGTATAGCACCATCTGGTGATAGATGCATAGGATAGCCCCTATATTCCTAGCCTTTCCAGTTCCTTTTTAAGCAACCAAGTCGAAAAGATTTCCTTAATTAAATTCACATCATCCTCCCTGAGTATAACCTTCTCATCCAACTATTGGCATCAAGACATACCCGGATTATGGCCGATTTCCAATAAGATACCGCGGGTACTTTACTCGTCCGAGCAAAAATAAAACAAACCCATTCATCCCTTATCCCTCGGGCATGAATGACCTAGGTATAACAACTTGCCGGTTATACTGCCCTAGCCGAAAAGGGCCAATCTCTGACACTTTCTCCAAGAGAATCCTCTCAATGGGCCGGCCTTTCAATCAAATTGACCCCAAGAAGATCCATCTTGGTTCCCGGTCATTTCCAGACAATCTTTAAAACTCCTAGTTTAATCTATGTTTTGCAATGGGCTATCTCTATCACCTCTCGAGATTTCTTTTTAACTCCTAATTGGTAATTTCCAGGTTCATCCATTTATCAACCTTAATTCTTAATTTCATTTATTATCTACTAGCCAAGTTTATTTAGAAAATACAAGCGAGTTTTTGCCATAGGCATTTGATGGTTAATGTCTCTTCGGAAATGCCAAGTTTTTAAGTTCAATCCCCGTTTTGTCGATTCCCAGGTTTTTACAATCCTTTGCCATCCATGGGGCATCTCCATGGAAGCTTGTAGAGTTTTCGGTTCAAACAACACGGATATCAATTCCGCGAAGTTATCCCCTATCTCCCCCATCCCGTATTTGCAAACAAACTTGAAATTGAAAACTTTAGAAATACTCTTCAATACTAAAAATTGAACTACTTCTATAGAGATTAGACAACTACTCTTTTCTTATGGTACCTAGCTTTCCATTTTAGGAAGCTAGAAGGTCATCCTATAATTTATGAGTTTTCGAGCTTTCCATTAAAGCTTAAACCTGAAATACAAGGTAGTCACTAAAGCTTACACTTAAGTGCAAAGTTACCATTAATGCTTAGATTAAAAGTGCAAATCTACCTTTGAAGCTTAACTTTATGATACATAGATGCTCTTATCACTTTGACCCTAATTGCGAGGTTTCCATTAAAGCTTAAAACCTAAAAATGCAAGGTAATCACTAAAGTTTACATCTAAGTGCAAAGTTACCATTAAAGCTTAGCTTACGAGTACAAATATACCTTTGAAGCTCAACTTTATGATGCGTAGATACTCTTATCACTTAACCCTAATTGCAAGGTTTCCATTAAAGCTTAAAACCTAAAAATGCAAGGTAATCACTAAAGCTTACATCTAAGTGCAAAGTCACCATTAAATCTTAGCTTACGAGTGCAAATCTACCTTTGAAGCTTAAGTTTATGATGCGTAGATACTCTTATCACTTAACCCTAATTGCAAGTTTTCCATTAAAGCTTAAAACGAGGGGATGATGACCATCGCATTGAGCTCCGTCTTGGAAGCTCACCACCTAACAAGCCTCCTTATCGAGTCTCACAAGCTCAACAAGAGGAGATCATGAGGCAAGTACAAGAGCTGGTAGACAAAGGGATGGTGAGGCCTAGTTCATCTCCCTTTTATTCTCGAGTCCTTTTAGTGTAAAAGAAAGATGGTACATTCCGTATGTGTGTGGACTATCGAGCACTAAACCATATCACTATCAAAAACAGATTTCCCGTACCTCGGGTAGAAGATCTGTTTGATAAGCTACAAGGCTCGACCTACTTCAGTAGGATTGAACTTAAGAGTGGCTATCATCAAATAAGGATAGTGGATGAAGATATCTTAAAGACCGCGTTTCGCACAACGTTTGGTCTTTATGAATATCTAGTCATGCCTTTTGGCTTGACTAATGCACCAGCTACATTCAATCGTTTGATGGAGAAAATTTTTAGACCATACCGCAAATTCACTGGAGTGTTCTTTGATGATATCATCATCTAATCCAAGTCTTTGGAGGAACATAAGCAACATCTCCAAGTGATTTTTCAAGCATTGAGGGAGAACAAGCTTTTTCTCAACCAAAAGAAAAGCAAATTCTTCCTTCAAGAGATTCAATACCTAGGTCATATTATCTCTAAAGATGGTATCCAAATGGATCCATCAAAGTTAGAGGTAATAAAAGAATGGCCTAACCCAAGAAATCTACATGAGCTAAGAAGCTTTGTTGGTATGTGTGCATACTATAGACGCTTCATAGCAAAATTCTCTCAAGTAGCAGGACCACTACACGACTTAACTAAGAAGAACGTTAAGTTTGTATGGATTGCTAAGAAGCAAAATGCTTTTGAAAAGCTCAAAGAGAAGCTTACTTCCCAACCAGTCCTCGTGCTTCCGGATCTCTCAAAGCCATTTCAGGTCCAATGTGATGCTTGTGGTGATTGCCTTGGAGCAGTTTTGCTTCAAGAAGGGCATGCCATAGCATATGAGATCCGAAGGCTCAATATTGATGAACGAGTCTTGGGCATTTATGAGAAAGAGCTTTTAGCTGTTCTACATGGCCTAGACACATGGAAGCACTACCTATTGGAGATTCCATTTATCCTACGAACTGACCACCAAAGTCTCAAGTATTTCATGACGCAAACCAAGCTTTCCGACAAACAAATGAGGTTGGGAAATTTTCTTTCACTATTTAATTTCCATATTGCTCACATAGCTGGTAAGCACAATCAAGTGGCCGATGCACTTTCACGACGACCCAAAGTTAATGCGGTGTCTATAGCTACTCACAATGATCTATCCTCTATGATAGATGAGTATGCTAATGACCCTGACTTTAGAGACATAATGTCAGCCCTTGCTTTGGGGAAGAAAGAGAAACCATTCACCTTGCAGGATGGTTATCTTCTCCACAGCAATAGGCTATGTGTTACCCATTCCCTTCGTGAGAAAGTTATGTATGAATCCCATGCTCCTCCATATGCGGGGCATAGAGGTATTCAACCTACTCTCCGAGGAGTAGAGACGTACTTCTATTGGCCTACCATGAAAGTGGACATACAAGAGTATGTTTCAAAATGTGTAGTATGCCAAAAGACCAAGTATGATAGAGGGAAGCAACCTGGATTACTCCAGCCATTGCCTATCCCAAATTCACCATGGGAGAGTATATCCATGGATTTCATCTTTGGATTACCCAAGTGTATCCATGGGAATACATGAATATGTACAATAGTTGATAGGTTTAGCAAGCAAGCACATTTTATTCTTGTCAAAAAGACTATTAAGGCACATCAAATGGAAACTCTCTTCATATCTCAGATTTTCAAACACCATGGATTACCCACATCCATCGTGTCAGATAGAGATCCTAGAATGACCAGTAATTTTTGGAAAGGTCTCTTTGAAAATCTAGGAACAAGATTGAATTTCTCTTCGGCCTATCACCCACAAACGGATGGCCAAAGTGAGATAGCCAATCTTACGATACTCGATCTACTGAAGTAGATCAACGCTCACAATGGGAAAAGTACTTACCTCTTGTAGAGTATACCTACAATAATACTATACATACTTCTACGGGAAAATCACCTTTTGAGATCATTGAGGGAAGACCTAAAAGTCCCTTGCTACTCAAGGTACATGGGAAGATCTTCGCCGCCGATGAGTATAGCCGTGATCTACAAGAATCTTTTCAAAAGATTAAGGAGGCTATATCCATCTCTCAACAAAGGCAAAAAGTTGATGCTGATAAGCACAGAAGAGCCTTAATGTTCAAAGAAAATGATTGGGTCTTACTCAAGTTTCCTAAGGCTCGATTAAGGCAAACGACGGGCAAAAATCCTACGGGCCATCAAAAGTATTATGCTAAACTAGCAAAAAGATACTATGGTCCTTTCCAAATCTTGAAGCCCATCAATGAGACGGCTTATCAACTCAAGTTTCCCAACCATTGGCTCATACACAATGCCTTTCATGTAAGCCTACTTAAGACCTACAAAGGAGAGCCACCAACTGAGCCAATTATTGAAGACCCTCCCGAAGTTGAAGACCAAGAAGAGGTGCTACAACCCGAAGTTGTTCTTCGGGATGAAGACAAGATACTATGACATGGTAAGATTATCCGACGGTATCTTATTAAGTTCAAAAATTATCCTTTTAAAGATGTTAGATGGATGCAAGGAATATAGCTTAAGGATAGTATGAACCTTGTCAATGCTTACAATGCTACATTAGAGTAAGCAAATGTAAAAATTTCTTTTAAATGACTCATGTTTTTGTCTTATAAGACTAGTCCTCTTTTTAATTGTGCACAAATTTAACTAGTATACATGCTTAGAATCATGTTTGTGATGACGACGTCTCTCAAACACCAAGTAGAATTTGTCACTCTACTTTGGAAGAATGAAATGGACTAAAGAGCAGACATGCTTGTGGCAGCTATGTCTCCCAAGCACCAAATGGATTAGTCATCCATCTTGGAAAGATGTCGTAGGGTAAAAAGGGATCCTCTACCCGCTAAGTAAAATTGACTAATGACTAAGGCTTTATCTCTTCAACCTCATAGTCGAGGACGACTATGATTTCAAGAGAGAGGTAATGTTATAAAATCTAATATCTAATATCTAACCAACCCAAATGATTTTCTCATATTAAATTGATCACTTAATGTGGTCTACGGGAACAAGTGTTAAGATATAGACATGTGCTTATAGATCTATCTCAACACGGGGCCAATGGTAAAGGGGCCCAAATGAGAGATGGTCTATCAAAGAGCAAGGCTAACAAATGGAGCATAAGACCTTAGGGTTTGCTTCATTGAAGACCTCCAATAATGTGTGTAAAAGGCCTTTGACCTTAGGTTAGCTAGGGTTGAGCTTGAGGCGTGGGAACCCGACCCAGCTCGAGGTGCTTGTCCTGCTTGATGACTAAGGTGCTTGAGGTGCTTGATGATTGAGGTTCTTGACATGCTTGAGATGCTAGGGTTGCACTTGAGGTGAGAACCCAACCCAAGCTTAAAGTGCTTATGAGCCAAGCTTGTGGTGGGAACTGGGCATATGCATGAGGGGCTTGAGGAGTCAAAAAGTCAAAGATTCAATCCCTACAATGAGGGGGCAAGCCCTACATGAGGGGGGATGAGAGAGAACACCCACACACTCACACAAGGCATGCATGGTACAAAGAAAGCAAAAGGGACACTTGTCAAGTTCCTCCTCATGTTGCCCTCATGGTGTGCCTGAAGCCTATTGGTTGGCCACCCAAGGGGTCCAATAATAATTTAGGATATTTAATTAATTTATTTGGCATTTATCTAGTCTCTCTCTCAAAGGGGAAAGGGGGACACTTGTCTCAAGGCTACTCTTGCTGCTTGTAAGGCCTCCTTCTTGTGATTGGCTATGCCTGGAGGGGTCCAATGAGCTTCAAGCATAAGCTACAAGGGGGGGTCGACCCAAGCAAGCTAGGGGGTTGCTTAGGGGGTATACTCACCCACACACACTCACAAACACTCTCATTGTGTGCTATGCAAAGTGCAAGAGCTCCCTCTCCTTCCCCAAGCAAGTAGAGGTTGAGAGCCTACACCAACACTCTTGGATATGGAGTGCAAATCCAACCAAGATCCATGCTTCAATGCTTAAGCTTGCCATCTCCTTCTTCTTCATTACTATGCTATTATGTATGCTAGCAACAAGAGTTATGATAAGTGAGGAACTAATTCTTTCTCCGACGAAATGTTTCTTCTTCCTCTCCCCTACCCTCATTCCCTGCTAGCTCTCTCCACCTTCGAAGGTGTTTGAGGTCTTGGGACTGAGGCTTGGGATAGTTAAATCTTTCTTCAAGTTTATGTTATGTTTGTGATGCATGAAGCTTTTCATCTTCATTGCATCACCTAGGTCACAAGGACCACAAAGATTGTATTGTAACAAGTCTCTCTTAATGGGAGAAATCATAATACAAATGCCTATTGGAGGGGGGACCGGCTCCACATAAATCCGGTCCTCAACTGTTGTCATGTTCTCTAAATTCTCTCTCTTGCAAAAGTATTGTTCATGCCAAGTTAACTAATTTCTATGATTATGTTGCTATCTTCAATTATGTTCACCCGCTATGCTCACAAAGTCATTTCTCAAAAGTACTCTCATTAATTTCCGCTACTCTCGAATTAAATAGTCCAATTTCATTACATACGGCACTATGCACCACCGATGACAATGGAACAACAAATTGCTCGCTTCTGTCAAACGCTTAACAAACTTTTAAGTACACGCTTAAAAGCTATGAGGCCCACATCAATTCAAGATGCCCTTCTCAGAGCTAAACCTCTTGCGGCTAAAGGAAACCCCCCTCCAAGGAACTATCCTAACTACAACAACTTCAGAGGAAGGGCGAGGGAAAACTTCAACCAAGGAAATCAACAAAGGGTAGTAGCAGCTGTAGCAAATATAGAGCAGACTTTTCCAAATATCAAATGCTATGGATGCAATCAAATGGATCACTACAGGAGCAGATGTCCTGAGGAAAAAAACCCCATAGTGGCTGCTAGGACCATTCCTCAGTCTTAGACAAGCGAAGGAAATAATCAAAGAGGAGAAAGAAATAGAGGATGAGGCAAAGGAAGAGGTAGAGGAGCTAGAGCCTATGCTGCAATGGTAGAGCCAACCCTGATGAATGAAGAAGATGAACGAGCTACTCTTTTTGCCACCATTGATAACCCGCAGCTCGACAACAGTATGCAGTCATCCAAACCACTGCAAATAAACAAGGTGAACAATTTGAATTACTAATAGATTGTGGAAGTACACACTCTTTTCTCTCCCCTAAATTCTTAAGGAAGCTCAGGTTAAACCAATACCCGACCAAGAAATTAGTAGTAGAACTAGCAACTGGGAAAGAGGTTCTATCTCAATTTATGGCTTGGGAAGTAGAATTCGAACTAGGAGGAACCCTTACTTCATCTTACTCTCAGACCCTACCAGTAGGAATCTATGACGGTATCCTAGAAAATGGATTGGTTAATAAAAAATCAAGCCCACATTCATTGTGCTCAAGGGAATCTATCCTGCAAAAATCACTAGGTGAATAAACATTAGTACAAGGATCCAATGGGAAGCCTAAGGCTCATTTAGTTAAGGCTAGTTGACTCTTGAAAGGGTTACGCAAGGGACGACAGATCTTTGTAGTAAAACTTAAATAAGACTGATGATTCAAAGGACAACCCACCTCCAGAATGGCTTACAGAATTTTTGGATATATTTCGAGAAGATCCTCTCAAATTTACCTCCCCCAAGGGATATAGATCATGAAATAGAAACCTTTCCAGGTAGTGAACAAGTTTCAAAAAGACCCTACAAAATGTCACTCCCTGAAGCTATTGAATTGAAAGAACAACTTTTTCAACTTATTGAACAAGGATTCATACGACCTAGCATTTCACCCTAGGGAGCCCCTATTCTATTTCAAAATAAGAATGATGGATCTTTACGTCTTTGCATCGATTATAGAGGACTTAACCAGGTATCTGTAAAGAATAAGTATCCTATTCCTCGCATCGATGAATTACTTAATAGATTACATGGAGCCAAGGTATTCACAAAACTTGATCTCAGAACAGGCTACCATCAAATCCGGATTAAATAAGCAGATATTTATAAAACCGCATTCAACACTCGATATGGACATTATGAGTTCATAGTGATGCCTTTTGGTCTTACAAATGCTCCGGGTACTTTTAATCGACTCATACAAGATATATTCAAAGAATATCTGGATGATTTTGTATTGGTATTTTTCGATGATCTATTGGTATACTCCAAAGATGAAAAAGAGCATGAAGGCCATGTATGTAAAGTACTTCGTCTTCTACGCCACATCAGTTGTATGCTAAGATGAGAAAATGTGTGTTCTTTACTCTTGAAGTTAGCTATCTCAGATTTATTGTAAACCCATAAGGAATCTCTGTAGACCCTACAAAGATTAAGGACATAATAGATTGGCCACAACCCAAGTCTGTCAGTGAGATTCGAGGATTCCTGGGCATTATAGGATGATATAGAATCTTTGTCAAAGATTATGCACTCATTGCCGCACCCTTGACTCAGCTACTTAAAAGGAAAGCCAAACTTACTTGGCAAAAATAGCAGGAGGACTGTTTCCTCAAGTTAAAACAACATCTCACATCAGCCCCTGTACTCAGACTCCCTGACTTCACTCAAGATTTTGAAGTAGTAACCGGCGATGCAAATGGCCTTGCTATAGGAGGAGTCTTAAACCAAGAAGGCCGACCAGTAGCCTTCACCTCTCAAAAATTCAAAATTCATGAGCTAAATTATCCAACTCATGATCTGGAACTCTTAGCCGCCATCCATGCTTTCAAGCTTTGGAGGCACTATCTTCTAGGGGGGAAGTTTCAGTTAATGACTGATCATGAAAGTTTGAAGTGGATTTTCTCTCAAGAAACCCTCAACATGAGGCAATGAAGATGGATTGAACTCTTACAAGAGTATGATTTTGAAATAAAGTATAAACCAGGTAAGGAGAATGTGGTTGTTGCTGATGCCCTTAGCTGCAAGGTTTTTCTTGGGGCCATTTCCATTGTCAACAACCCAATTCTAGACAAGGTGAAGGAAGCGTCCCTAGAAGATGAGGTTTATTTAAAATTCCTACAGGTTAACCATCAAAAGGACCTAAAGGAGAAAGAGAAGGACATAATCAAGCATTATTCACTTGAAGATGGGCTTCTCTATTACAAGCCCCGACTTTCCATTCCTAGGAGTTCAACCTTGAAGGATTTAATCCTTTATGAAGGACACAACGCTCCAGCCAGCCGAACATCCCCGAGCTATGAAAAGACCCTTAATTCCATAAGGAAAAGCTATTTTTGGACAGATATGAAAGGAGATATACTTCGCTACATCAAACAATGCCTTTCCTGTCAAAGGATTAGGGCTGAACTCGTAATGATGCCAGGAAAACTTCAACCCCTTGATATTCCTCAAATGAAGTGGGAACTCATTAGCATGGATTTTGTAACAGGCCTTCCTACCATTCAAGGAGGTTACGATTCCATTATGGTAGTAGTGGACATGCTGACCAAGGTATCTCATTTGATGCCTGTGAAAACAACTTATACTGCACCGACATAAACCGTCTTTTTGTGAAAGAGATCTTTAGATTACACGGACTTCCAAAAAGAATAGTCAGTGACAGAGATGCAAAGTTTACTTCAAAATTTTGGAAAGATTAATTTGAAGCCTTAAGTACCTAGCCATGTTTTAGTTCAGCCTATCATCCTCAGACTGACGTCAGACAGAAAGAGTGAATTAGGTTATTGAAGACATCCTTAGAGCTTACTATAGGAGAGAACCCCGGAAATGGATACATCCTTTAGTGGAATTCGCCTATAATTATTCATTCCATAAAAGCATCGGGATTTCTCCTTTTAATGCACTTTATGGGCATGAATGTATATCATCCCTAAACTTTGTTGACCCCACTACAAGAGTAGAAGCTTCAAAACAAATGCTGGAAGAGATGGACGCCCAAACTAGGGCCATCCGATAGGAAATTCAAGCTGCTAAGGATAGCCAAAAACATTATGCTGATCAAAAACGGCTTGACCGGCTTTTCAAATAAGGGGATAAAGTATTCCATTGAGTCCGGCCAAAGAGAAGCAATCTATCTTTGGGAAAATTCAAAAAACTTAGCCCCAGGTATTCTGGACCTTATGAAGTGATAAACAAATTAAAGCTGCCTGAACACCTCAAGGTTCATAATGTATTCCATATCAGTCTTCTAAAGTCTTATATCCCAAACCCCAATCACGCTCTAGACAACGAACAGATTGTGATGCAAAAACAAGGAATTCTTGAACTCCAACCAGATTGTATTCTTGATACTAAGGAAAGAAGTCTACAAAACAGAGTAATCAAAGAGCATCTAGTAAAATGGAAGGACTATCCCACTGAAGGCGCCACATGGGAGGACGAAGTATCACTTCTCCAAGACTTTCCCAATTTCGGTTGAGATGAGGACATCTCAATTCCTTAAGCTGGGGTGATTGTAAGGTTTCCAGTTTCTAAAACCTTAGAAATTGTATAAAGCCTAATCAAATTGATGTGTTTGTTAAGAAAGCAATGTTGAATTGTCCAACCGTGGAAAATATTGGTATTTTTGGAACCGTAATCATGACTTTACTATGGTTAGAAATTTTCAGAACTAAATTTCGATAAAAATTGTCATAGTTATGGCCTCTGGAAGTTTACATTGTGGATTAAATTAATTAAATAAATTGTAAGGTTTTGGTAATCATTACTGTAAAAGAATTTTATAATAAAAGCCCTAGATATTTATATATTTGTAGATATTTTCAAATTTAATCATGGAAAGGGTCAGATAATAGCAAAAATCTATTTGGTGCATTTGGGGGCTGTGTGGAGCAGTCATGAGCCTGCCCAAGTCAGTTTTAGCAGCAGGTGGCACTAGGGGAAGGCTAGGGACTGCCTTGATGTGCAAGTAAATTGCCAGGAGCAGCATGTGAAACCTAAAAATAGGTCCCCCCTCTTCACAAAAAAATGCAGACTCAGAGTTCTAGCACATTTCTCTCACGTATAAGAGAGAACCTCTCACAAATTACTTAGAGAGCAAAAACTCTTTGTAATTAATTGAAGTATTAAGTCTAATTTTGGTTAATTAGAGAAATAGCTTAAGTTTTGATTAATCTCTCTTAATTAGCATTCCCTATTATTACCTACTCTCTAAATTATCATTAGACTGCTAATCACTAATTTCTTAAGCTTAAATAGGAATCTAATTAATTAATTACTACATATTAAGCTAAAAATGATTAATTATGGGTTGATTTATGAAGAAAAATAGCTTTTAATTATGGTATAATTTTTAGAGCTTGGTTATACTGTGTAGTAGTCAGGTAAATTAGATCTTAATTTTTTGAGTAATCTACCTAATTAATTAGACAAAAATTAGCTATTTTTAATCATAAAATAAAGGTAAAATTAGTTAACACACTTAGATAATCACACCGTAATTATCAAAGCTAGAAATCAATGTTACAAGCCATGATAAGTAGGCCATGCACAACAAATTAGTTTATCTAATTAATCAGACCAAACTTGTCTATTTTTTAGCATAAATTGAAGGGGGGAATTAGCTAAATTATTTAGATAAATATACAATAACTAGTAGAGCTAGAAATCAATGTTAGGAGGATATAATAATTAGGCTATACATAGAAAATTAGTTTATCTAATTAATTAGGCCAAGACTGTCTACTTTTGAGCATAAATTGAAGGGACAAATTAGCTAAATTACTTAGATAATTATACAGTAACTATTAGAGCTCGAAATCAATGTTGTGAAGTTGTGATAATTAGGCCATGCATAGAAAATTAATTTATCTAATTAATTAGGCCAAAATTATCTATTTTTGAGCATAAATTGAAGGGAAAATTAGCTAAAATACTTAGACAATCATACAATAATTATTAGAGCTAGAAATCAATGTTAGGAAGCCGTGATAATTAGGTCATGCACAAAAGAATAGTTTATCTAATTAATTAGGTAGAGTCTTTAGGCGCCAGCACAACAACAGATGGATGATGGGTCCTAGGTGGGTTTCCATTTATCAATTAAGTCTTTAGATAAGTTTAAGTTCTTTTATAAGTTAACGTTGCATATGTAAGGAGGGGGGGGAAAAAAAAGGAATAATTGGCCGAAAATGAAAGAAAACTTCCAAGAAACCAACAAGCATTGTTTGTAATTAGGAAAGAATTGTTTGGGCTAAGATTGGTTGACCTAGGAAAGAATGTTTGATCATCCTTAAGATAACTTGTCTCAAGAAACCTGTGATTCCTTGGAATATTTTACTCCAGGTGATAAGTAATGATGGCGAGTCAGCCATGGATGAGTCGGTTACCTCCGTGTACATGGAGTCTTTACCCCGTACATGTCTGTGTTTGTGGATATTACTTAGGATATTGTTTTTATCCTAGAAGAACCACCTGGTTGTATGGGCAATTGGTTGGCGTATGGACACCCGGACTTTGGGTGATATCTTTTCCACCTTGGTTTTATTAATAAGGAATGGATGCCATTTTTCACCCCTGTATAGGTGTTCTTGAGACAAGCCAATACCGGTCAGAGATACTTTAAAATTGACAGTACCTTGTCTTAAGTCTAAAGATGATTGTTTGTAAAAGAATGTCTTCAATACTGCTTTCAAGGGTTGTTTTAATGAATTACTAAAAGGAATCATTATTTGAATTGTGATAAGAACGTGTTAGTAAATTAAATAACAAAGTATCATGTGTGAGTGCAGGGGTGGTAAGTGGGGATTGACTAAGGTTGTTGATCATGGATGGGTGGACCTGATTAGTCAGGTAACTATCCATTCTCGCACATAAAAAAAAATATTTAGTAAACTTCTCCAATTGGAAGAGGAGTTCACCAGCTGTTGTGCCCTCACATTTGTTAGGGGGAAAAAAGCACTGGTTGAGGATACCTCAGCCCAATTTGTGGAAGTTATAGGGCCGAAATAGTTTTTAGACTTTTGATATGTTGTCCCATTTCTGCTGCAAGACACGACTAGGTCTTCTTCCAGGGCTATAAGCCCAAGACATTGTCAGCGGTTCCGTAGATTTTTCTTGTTTAGAGACTCTGATTTTTATTAGGCCTAGAGACCTGTCAAGGATCCCTTCCCGCTTTTTGGTGTCGACGGGTTGGGAACCTTACATCTGTCTTTTTTGTCTTTGTCTATTGTTTACTGTCTTTTATTTCTTATCTATTTTGGTCAAGTGTCAATATATGGTTCTCTAAGAGGGGATATCAAATTTAATCTCTCTCTCTCTCTCTCTCTCTCTCTCTCTCTCTCTCTCTCTCTCTCTATTTCTTTCTCTCCCACTCTCTATTTCTCTCCCTCTCTCATATCTCTCTCTCTCTCTCTCTCTCTCTCTCTCTCTCTCTCTCTCTCTCTCTCTCTCGCCCCCTCCCTCTTTAACCTATTTTTATTTACTTCAACCTATTTCTCTCACAATCCATTTCCTAACAAATCTACCTCTTACATCCATTTGCAAACAAAGCCTACATATTACAACGACGCGCGAGAAGATTGCATCTACTTCACTAAGCAACCTACGTCAAAAAATTGATTAACGATAATGACTATTGCATCAATCGGTCAAATGAATGAGGTATGTGCACTTCTCTTTTCCCTATTTTTTCTATCTTTATACATGTAAGTGTGTATATGTGTGTGCGTGTATGTGTTTGTGTGTCTCTATGTGTGTTTTTATGTGTGTGTATGTGGAGTAGAATACAATAGGGGTGTTTTGTGATTATCTTAAGTTGTAGAAGTGGTTGACCATTAGGTTGAGCATCCTATGAAAATTACAGTAAACCCCATTCAAAGACTCTGTTGCAAACAAACCGAAGCTTGTTTGCAAACGAACCAAAATGTGTGTGTGTGTGTGTGTGTGTGTGTGTGTGTGTGTGTGTGTGTGAGGGAGAAGGTGGAGAGAAATGGACAAGGGAGAGAGAGGTACAGGGTGTGGGAGGTGGAGTAGGGAGGAGGGAGCAGGTGTGATGGTAGAAAAGAAGAGGGCAGAGTATGCCGCAAAAACGCAGCATACTTTTCCCTTCTTCCTTTTTTAAACGCCACTCATCACCGTGACTATTACCACGACTATTACCGCGGCTATTATCACGGTTATTATTGTGTAAAGTCATTTCAAACGGATACAAATGTATCCGAGGTAGCATGGGGGACGGGGGGTACAAACCACCCTCCTCTACCCTTAGATATCAATAATGTTATTTAGCCTTTTGCTTTTTTTATTAGGACTTTTAAATTTGTTTATGAGTACTTATTTTTGTAGTACTTTCAGATGTTTTTAAAGTGTATTTTTTAATCTTACCCTAAATATTTTTGATTAAAAAATTACCCCATTTAGTGAAAGTACCGATTACACTTTATTTTTTAAAAATTGTAGCACTCATTGCACTCTATTCTCTTTGAGTTTTTAGTCATTTTTCTTTTTTATTGAAATATGTAATAACCACTATTTTCTCTAATTAATTGTTTATTTTTTAGGACACATATGACTAAATATTTTTGTTCTGAATTAAAAAATTTCTCTATTTTACACGTGCGCAGGACGTCGACTAGGATGGACGTTGAACGGCTCTGAACGTGATTGGTGGCTCAAGGATCCATTGTCCTTGCGCCAAGTGCAAAAGGGCAATCCTTGGCTTGAGATGCATTGCATTGAAGCACGTGGAGAATGAAGGGATTTGGCATCCTCAAAAAAGTGCTCGGAGAGATGAGAGCGTCACTCACCCCTCGCTTGAGGAGGTGCCCCATTGGTCTGTGTTCAGTGGTGGTGTGCCGACGTGCAAGGAGAATGACAGAGACAAGAGCTATTGAATGAGTTGGGTGCAACATGTCAAATATCGACGTCTACCTCGAGCCCCTGATCGAGGAGTTGGAGGAGTTATGGAGAGGCATTCCTGTTATAGATGTCTCACTTGCAAAGGGGGGAAGAGAAGCCATTGTGAGGGGAATCCTTATGTGGACTATGCACGACTATCCTGGGCTTGGAGAGATTTTTGGTATCTCCCTTCTCCTTCTCTCTCTATTCACTCTCCCTTTAGTTTGAAGCTTCTCTCTGTGATGATATGATATCTATGCAGGGTTGTCCACATCTGGGTCATTATGCATTTCCTACTTGCGAACCATCATTGGTGATAGAGAGGCCGCATGACTTTCACAAGGTAATCTATCCAAACAACCATCATTTCTTACCCCAAGGTCATAGCAAGCACAAGGCTCCAACAAATGGGAAGACGTCTCTAAAGCTCACGATGGTAAATTAGGCCACCATTTGGGAAGAGCACTACAACAACAATTTGGCTTCGAGCCTTCCATATTTTTAAGGCTTCCATATTGGAAGGACTGTAAAATACAACACCTCTTGGATCCCATGCACATATTCAAGAATGTAGCCCAAACCCTGTGGGACCACATTATTGGCAAAAAGGACTCATTGGGTGCGAGGGAGGACTTGAGGGTCTTGAAATGTCTCCCCACCTTTGCTACTCCATGTCGTGCCCCCAATGGGAAGAATGTCCTTCCTAAAGTGCCATGGATGCTATCCAAAGAAGAATATAACAAAGTGAAGAGTACTATTGCATCTATTCGCACACCAACAAGATACATGAGGTCGCCAAAGGGAGATTTCACAAAAGAAAAGAAGGGTGGAAGCATTCAATTGTATAGATTGAAGTCTCATGACTGGCACAAGATGCTTCAAGTAATGTCCCTCTCTCTATTCTATCTATTGTTTGTGTGTATGACTTTCTCTCACTTTCCCTTCCCCTAATTTATATTATAGTTCATTCTATCGGCGAGTATGCATATAGGTCAGGACAAGAGAGTAAGGGATGCTATTTTCAAACGTGGAGAGCTAGTAAGGTACACCACAAGACTCCACTCAACTACACTTTTTTTATGTACACAATAATCTCAACTAGCACTTAGTGTATCTTTGTGTGTCATGTTGCAGATTTGTGAGCTCCATGGAAATTGAAATAGATGCTATCCCTACTGCTAAAACACTTGCATCAAAAATTGTGTGTGCCATTGAGAATGCATTTCCTTGATCGGTCCTTCTTAGTCAAACCCACCTCTTGGTTCACGTGGTGGAGGAGATCGCCATATGTGGAGTAGTGCACTCATGATGGATGTTTTTTAGAGAGAGGTTTTTAAAGACTCTCAAAGATTTTGTGTGGCTACAATCTCAACCAAAGGCATGTATGGCCGAAGGGTGGATTGTGCAAGAGACATTTGTTTACATCTCAGAGATTGCACAAGTTGATCCTTCAATGCCTTGTAAGTGGTCAGACGAGGAACATGCAAGGATGACTTCACACTTGCCAAGTAGAAAGGAAAAATTATTTAACATAGATATGAATCTATCCCGAGTGGTCGATAGCTTTTGTATTCTCAATGCAAAGGTTATTACCAAGTGGGTGGAATTGTGGACATGGCAAAGGCAAGGTGTTTGCAAGAGAGAGAAGCATGGAAACAAGTACATGTAGGAAGGAGGGCACCCCCGGTGCCTAGACACCTTGCATGTTTCCCAGATCTCATTAGTGCGGAGTGGATTCATGAGAGAATGACAAAAGAAAAAGCGCACGGAGAAGACATCATTGACAAAGAATGGGAGTATGCACGAGACTATGTACCAAATGTAGAGTACTCATATACATAAACCATATTGTATAGTTTTTTTAAATTTTATCTTTGTAATTTATAAAAGATATTTTTCTATTTTGTAGCTAGTGCCTTTCCTTTAACTCTATGTGGTCAAAGGGTCGTCACTTTTGTACGCGCCACATTGACGAGCGTAGAACCACCATGGACTATGGCATCATGGGCCACTTTGACACAGATAGTGATGAAGCCAGGTATTGTGGAACTATTGAAAGGGTACTAAATGTTAATTTTAGAACCTTTCATACAGTCATCTTCAAGTGCAAGTGGTTTACAAATGTGTTTAGATGACATGAAAATGGCCTCTACATGGTGGACTCTAGTGTGCATCACACAGGGAGGTATGACAATTTAGTTTTGCCACACAATTGTGAGCAAGTGAGTGACTACCTTTTTTATTCTTATTTGCTTGTAACATTAGTTATACCAATGTTACTCACTTTGAGATTCTCTTATATAGGTCATCTATATCCCAGCAATCCACCAACCAAAACTTTGGTTTGTAGTTCTCGTAACACCTCGGGGGAGAACCATTTTTTCCACTAATGAAGTGGAGACCATCTTCGACCCTCTTCCACCTCCTACTTTGGATGAGGGGGAAATAGAGGGGAGGAAGGTCGATGAATCAAGTCAAGCGGCCACAATTCTTAGCAAGGATGATTGTCATAATGATGATGAGATGGAGGATGACGAATTTGAAGATGACGAAGCCAATGCATCCATAAATGAGAATTATGTTTCTCTCTTTATTGATTTAGGAGCCACGAGCTTAGAACTGGATGATGCTTCTTATAGAGATCTTCTGCAAGATGATTCATAAACATTTTGCATACTTTAAGTTATGAGATTTTTTGGTCGTGTCATCCATTCATCTCTCTCCCCCCCCCCCCCTCTTCCTCTCTCTAATTTTGTGAAACATGCTAAATTATGTTAATCAAGTGATAATGATTAGTTTAATTGCAACCAAGTATAATCCTACATAGCTAGCTATTGTTCCATGTTTTCATATCTCTTTTTTTAAACTTTGAAAATTTCATATAATGTTGTTTAATTTTTACTAAGAGGAGGGAAACACCATTTTTTTTTTGGGGGGGGGGGGGGGGGCGCGGGGGCGGATGTTTTAGCCAGATTTTGAATTTTTAGGTGCTAAATCATGCTCCGAGAATAAACTGGTATTAGTAGCGGTAATATTAGAGGTAAATTTTATGATAATAATCACAAAAATATTCACGATAATATTTAAAATGAACCCCCCCTCTCTCTTCCCTCTCTAGCTAATTTTGGACCTTCTCTCTACAAAACACGATAAAAGACCGTGGTAAACAATTAGAGATTCTCATAGTGCATCCAAGAGGGTGGGAAGCAGTAGAGGCTCTCAAGAATAATCAAGTTCATAGGTCGCCCAACTAATCGACGTTGGGTAGAGCCGATGGTACCTTGGAGCGTAGTCCAAGGCCTCAGCACATAGCCTGGATAAGAGGTCTCTTCCATGGGCAAGACACTCAGTACGTCACCTCGTCAAGCGGTTTGCACAGCTAAGAGACCCTTCTCAAGTAAATTTTTGCAATCTTTACTTACAAATGTTTCATTGGTAGATCAGTAGGTTATGCTTTTTTTTCAATACTAGGCAGTTTTACGTAATCCATCTTTCGATGGGGCTTTCCTGGTAAGAACCGCCGTATACACATCCGACTCATACTGGGAGGCTACACCACTTAATAGCCCACATGGACAAGACCGTACTACAATTGATACTTCCACCATGATATACATAACCTTCCCATAGTTTGCCTTGCTTTTTTTATAAATGTTATTCATTATGATTAGCATTGTTAACTTTTTGTTTTTCAGCAATCAGGGTGCTTTCTCTCCCGAGTAGGTCACCGAATGAAAATGTAACCTATCACGTGTGTTCAAGAGAAGGGTATTTAAAATTCTTGAAACTTACAGAAATATACATACAAAAGGGCATTATTTTATTTTCAAATTTGAAGAAAACTTACAGATTTTAAAAGAAAAGGGTACATTATATTCTTAACAAAATTCATAGATAAGCAGTTTTACAAACATGTCTTGAACGCACCTGACATGGTAGTTTTACACATAGTGAACCCCCCAAGATTTCTCTACACTCCGGAGGAGCCACCTCCATCAACCAGACCTTTGACCCTGTTAATTTCAAAACAAGTTTTGAAAAGTTGGTTTTCTAATTCTGTGTTGTTGTATTTGTTGTAGGCTGACCCCTCTCTGGAGCTCCGCAACCATGTAGAGGAGCTCACGCGAGAGCTGGCCAAAGTGCAACAGAGGGTTGGAGAGCTGGATCAGGCACTTAGAGACACTAGAGAGGCTTTGGGGGACTCCACCATTGAGCATCGCATTGCTTACTTTTGAGAAGAGAACTTCACACAACTGCGCGCTTACCTTAGCCACTCCCCATCACACACAAAATTCAACCCTCGATACCACTATACCCTTACATGCCTGATGTGGGTTTGGACAAGTACAAGCTTTCGATGGGCGTATGCATCACACTGGGTGATCCCCATGCGGAGTGCTACATTTGGCGTGACTTGTTTGACAACAAAGGCTTCTACACTTTGGGCTGTTGGGTTGTGGACACGACTTCCACCTCTACTACCTCATCCACAACATGTGCATGTGTTTAGACTATCCAATGTGCCATCGACAGATACCAATCTCCATTTATCACCTCTAGATAATCAATGACATTTTTGCACCACGAGGGCAAACAATAGACCTCGTCACTTGCCGTCCCCTTGGGGCGAATGATGAGGCAGAGAGACAAACAGTCAAGGAAGCATTGCTAGAGGATAGGGTATTAGAGGAGGAGGCACTACAAATGGTCGGTCGCACATTAGCGACCAGTAGCTAGCACTTTCCAAGATTCACTTCCAACATTGTGATAGAGCTTGGGTAGAGGTTGGAGAGGCTTCAGTATAGCTAAGACCCACGCTGAGCAGACTGCAGCTCTCGGCAGTCAACACACCATAGAACACAGAGTAGTGCAGGCCCCCCATGCTAGGGTGCATCTTGCATCATGCATGTAGCTTCAGACTCCAATTTAGATTGATTTACTTCTATATATTTTTGAGTTTGTTGCGTTGCATTTTCTCTATGGCTGTAGTCCCCATGTTCTATTTTATGCAGTCCATTTGTACCCTGTCGTTGCATGACGTGTCCTTATGATTGTAGTCACCATATTCTAGTTTTTGAAGTTCACTTGTACCACACTTTTGTACAATGTGTCCTTACATGAGCATAGTTTCTATTTCTTACTCTATATTGTCTATTTGTACCAAAACTTTGGGCTTGCCAAGGGCCCAATGGCCAAACAATTGGCAATTGTGAGACCCAAGACCAACGAGACAGGAGCAGATGGCCATAAAACTTTACAAGGATGGGGCAAGCACACTAATCCCCACCCTTGAAAAGTTTTATGGGCATCGCAATCTGTCTACACGATCTACGGCGGCATAATTGCCAACTTTTTCCCATTGGACCCTTGGTGAGCGCAAAGACCAAAAATTGGAGATTGTGCCATCTTGGACCGATGAAACGGGAGCGGATGGCCATGAAACTTTGCAGGGGTGGAGAAAGCACACAAATCCTTGCTTGTGCAAGGTTTCATGGGCATATTAATCCGTCTCGATAGTGCACGGTGCGGTGGCACAATCTCCATTTTTTTTGTCTATTGGGCCTTTGGCAAGCCCAAAGCCAAAAACTTGGCGATTGTGCCACCCGGAACCGGCAAGACAAGAGTGGATAGCCATAGAACTTTGTAGGGATTGGGGAAGCACACTAATCTCCATCCTTGCAAAGTTTCATGGGCATCACAATCTGTCTTGTCAGTCCAGGGCGACACAATTGCCAATTTTTTGGGCTTTGGCATCACTAATGGCCCAGTGGCCAAAAGATTGGTGATTGTGATACCTAGGCCCGGGGGGTTCATTATGTGTAAAACTACCATATCACGTGCATTCAAGACATGTTTGTAAAACCCCTTATCCGTGAATTTTGTTAAGAATATAATGTACTCTTTTCTTTTAAAATCTGTAAGTTTTTTTCAAATTTGAAAAAATAATACCCTTTTGTATATATATTTTTGTAAGTTTCAAAAACTTTAATTATCCTTCTGTTGAATTCACGTGATAGGTTACATTTTTATTAGGTGACCTCCCCGGGTACCCAGGACCATCGAGAGACGGGAGTGGATGGCCATGAAACTTTGTAGAGGTGAGGAAAGCACACTAATGTTTTCCCCTTCAATGTTTCATGGGCATCACAATTCGACTCGATGGTCTACAACGACACAATCACCAACTTTTTCCCATTGGGTCCTTGGCGAGTGCAAAGCCAAAAAAATTAGCGATTGTGCCACCTTGGACGCACAAGATGGGAGAATTTTCAAGGGTGGGAGAAGCACAATAATCCCTACCCTTTAAAAGTTTCATGGGCATAGCAATCGTGTTGGTCCAAGGTAGTACAATCACGAAATTTTGCCCATTATTAGGCCCTTGGCAAGCCTGTATCCAAAAAGTTGGTGATTGTGCCACCTGGACCTACAAGATGCCATGAAATTTTTTGGAGGTAGGGGAAGCTTACTAATCCCCACCCCTACAAAGTTTCATGGGTATCGTAATCCGTCTCTATGGTCCACAGCAGAACTATCATTAATTTTTTGCCATTGGCCCTTTGGCGAGCCCAAAGCCAAAAAATTGGCGATTCTGCCACGCTGGACCAACGAGACATGAGCAGATGGACATGAAACTTTGCAAGGGTAGGGGAATCATACTAGCCCTTGCCCCTGTAAAGTTTCATGGGCATCACAATCCATCTCGATAGTCCACGGTGGCACAATCACCATTTTTTTGCCCATTGGGCCCTTGGCGAGCCCAAAGCCAAAACATTGGCAATTGTGCCACCTTGGACCAATGAGACAAGAGTAGATGGCCATGAAACTTTGCAAGGGTGAGGAAATCATACTAATCCCCACCCTTGCAAAGTTTCATGGGCATCGCAATATGTCTTGTTGGTCTAGGATGGCACAATCGCGATCGCTAAGGGTCCATGGGAAAAAAATGGTAATTGTGTGTCGTCGTGGACTATCTAGGTGGATTGCAATGCGCATGCAACTTTGTAGAGGTTAGCAAAGCATGCTATCTTTCTACCATACAAAGTTTCATGGTGATCGCAATCTGTCGCGATGGTCTACAGAGGCACAATCACCAATTTTTGCCCATTGGACCTTTGGCGAGTGCAAAGCCAAAACACTGGTGATTGTGCTACCCTGGACTGACGAGATGAGAGCGGATGGCCATGAAACTTTTCAAGGGTTAATATGAACCCTCTAGAGGCCCTTTGGGATTAAGGTTAATTAGAGGCTGCCAATGAGAAGAGGGTGGTGGACAGACTCTATGCCCTCAAAAATGTAGGGGGACAAAGTAGTCTTACACTTCTTAATGGCCTCTTACCTAGTGAGAAGGTGGGGGGAAGTTGGCCATATGGAACCTCCAACTTCCCTCCTTTTTTATCCGGTTTTGAAAAAATCCCAAAATTTTGAACTTTTTTAAAATTTTCAAAACTCAAATCTTATCTTCTTAAAACCCCCCTAAACCTATTTTATGATCAAGAAAGCATTTTTTGACCTCAAAAAGTCAAAACGTCCCAAAAATCCTAAAATTTAAATTTTAAAAAAAACTTTTGAAACATCTTTTTTTACTATCCAGAGTCCCCTCAAAATTATCCTTAGGTAAAAAGTGATTTTCTCTCTCTTGAACCCCTTTTCCAACCCTCGGGGAGGTCACCTAATAAAAATGTAACGTGAGTTCAACAGAAGGATATTTAAAGTTCTTGAAACTTATAGAAATATATATATAGAAGGGCATTATTGTTTCAAATTTGAAAAAAACTTACAGATTCTAAAAGAAAAGGGTACATTATATTCTTAAAAAAATTCACAGATAAGGGGTTTTACAAACATGTCTTGAACGCACATGATATGGTAGTTTTACACATAGTGAACCCCCCGAGTTCCAACCCCTCCTTGGTTGCAACCATCACACTCACCTCTACTCCAACAATCTCTCTCTACACCATCTCCATTGCTACGGCAAGGAAGCTCCTCTCTCCTCCCCTACGACCTTCCATTGCCACACCAAGCAAGGGTTATCCACCTTCACCTCCCATTGCCACACCAAGCAAGGGTAACCCCCTTCTCCTATCACTTTATCCCACCTACATTGTAGCAACAAGCAAGGTCCTTATCCTTCTCCTATTTTTCTTTGTTCAACCATGGCCAGCTCTACTTCACAAAGGCGGCCAAAGGACGAGGTCACAACACTTGCATGCCACAACACAAGAGGTATAGATGATGAGTGGGTGCCACAAGAGTTTACCAAAGGTGCTTGGGTATACATGCAACCATTTGCTATTGGCCCTCATCATGTGCAGAATTGTGCAAACTTGGAGCATCCTTGGCTTTAAGAAACCCAAAGACAAGGAGACTGTAGCCATTGTGCAACATGTTTTCTCAATGTCAAGCATCCAATTGCAACAACCTCCTCGATTCCCAACACATGTTTTGAGAATACAAAGCTAGGTGTGAAATCACAGTGTAATGTTATTATGGATTCATACTTAAGATTTGCCATGCCTTTATAGTTATATTCCTGTCCACATTGGTGGAAGTGCAGCCACTACATAGTCTCTCCGACACATTCAATGCTATACATACGGATATTGGGGCAGCAATGTTTGCACATCTTTGCCCAACCAAACTGTTTCAAAGAAGGATTTTCTTCTCTTCCCACTCCTATATTGTGCCTACTTATACACAAGAGTTTGGAACGCTTGAACCCATCAAAGTAACTTCCTTAATTAGTATGGTTTGACCATAGACAGATTTGTGGTCGGTAGCATCTTTCAAGCAAAAGATGGTAATAGATGTCCAAAACTCTTTGAAATACTCTAAAGCTTCTAGGTCTGTAGGCTTGAGTTGGTGTTTTGCTATTCATTGTCTTGTGCACATTTTTAAAGAGTTGGATTTGTAGAGACTACCACAATGCATATAGTTTATCGATCATTGGATGCTTATTGTAATGAATTTCGGTAGATTGGGAAGAGAATGGAAGACAAATTGGATTGGGGCATGGATGGAACTATGCTATCGCTCTTATAGTGTGAGGTCCCCAAATCCGTGACACCAAAAAGCGGGATGGGATCCTTGACAGGTCTCTAGGCCTAATAAAATTTGAGTCCCTAAACAAAAAGAATCCAGGGAATTCACCCTTACCATTAATAATGGTTTACGTTTATAGCCCTAGAAGGAGACCTAGTCCTGTCTTGCAGTGGAAACGGGACAACTTGTTGAATTAAAAAAACACTATTCCGGCCCTATAACTTCCACCATTCGGATTAAAGTTTCCTTAGCCAACACTTTTTCCCCCCTAACATATGTGAGGGCACAGCCATCTACTGGTGGACTCCTCTTCCAAGTGGAGAAGTTTCTAGATGCTTTCAGTGCGCGGGAATGGATAGTTACATGACTAATCAGGTCCACCCGTCCATGATTGACAACCTTAGTCAATCCCCACTTACCACCCTGCACTCACACATGTTGCTTTGTTATTTAATTACTACCACATTCTTGTCACAATTAAAATAATGATTTCTTTTAACTTTCATAACTGAATTTCATTAAAATAGCCCTTGAAAACAGTATTGAAAACATTCTTTTAGGAAACAAACATCTTTAGACTTAAGACAAGGCACTGTCATTCTGGAGTAACTCTGACTAGTACTGGCTTGTCTCAAGACCACCTATACAGGGGTGAAAAAATGACACCCATTTCTTATTTATAAAAACCGGGGTGGAAAAAGCCATCACCCATAGTCCTGGCACCCATACGCCAACCGGTTGCCCATACAATCGGGCGGTTCCTCTAGCATAAACTCGATATCCTAAGTAATAACCACAAGCACAAACACGCAAGGGGTAAAAAATCCACACGCACTGAGGAACCGACTCATCCATGGTGGAGTCGCCATTATTACTCATTACCTGGAGTAAAATATTCCAAGCAATCAGAGGTGTCTTGAGACAAGCTGTCTTAAGAATGATCAAACATATCTTTCCTAGGTCAATCAATCGTAGCCCAATCATTTCTTTCCTATTTACAACCATTGCTCATTGGTTTCTTGGAAGTCGCCTTCCGTTTACGGCCAGTTAATGCTTCCTAGTCCTTACGTATGCAATGTTAATTTATAAATGAACTTTAATCTAATTAAAGACTCAAGTGAACAAAATGGAAATCCACCTATGATGACTGGTCAGCCATTTGCTGCTGCGCTAGTGCCTACAGACCTTCCTCCGTAGGCTTATGACTAAGCCCAACCTCATGGTCATGAGTTGCTCTATGTCTTTTGTTGATTGTATCCTCTTCATCGGAAAGAGGATTTCCTATGGTTCTTTTTGCAGCCATATTGGCAGCCTTTTTAAAAGGACTCAATCGATTAGAGAATTAAATGAATAATCTCTTTTATTCATTTTATCCAAAAATAAGGATTTGCAGAGTAAATAGGTATCCTTGTTAAATATTTGGATGAGATATTTCTCCTATACCTTCCTAGTACTATTAGTATTCTCCCATAATAATCTATAATTATTCGACCTATTTTTTTAAATTTCTCCTTTAATTTATGTTCCAAAATACCCTATTTTGGCCTTAGTAAATTATGAGTTACCTATCTACTAGTGGGATACTTACCCTAGATGGATTTTGAGATGTTATATCACTAATAATTCTCTAGCTAAATCATAAAATTGATTTATAAATTTCCCTTTTAGATTTATGGTCTAATTTAGACAATATTGGGCGACGATAATTTGTTATACTAATTATTTGGGCTAAGGTAATCTTCACAACCTTCAAAACTTATTTCTAATCTCTGGTAATTATCGGGTAATTATATAAATTCATTTACTAATTTCCTTTCCCCAATTTATACACAAAATTGGTTAATATTAGTTCAAATAATTAGATAAACTAACTATTTGTGATTAAGATAATTATCACGGATTCCTTAAGATGTGCTTTATCTCTAATAATTATCTCAAAGTTTTAATTTTCTATTTTTCCCTTTTAATTTTCCCTTACAAATAGTGTTTTTCTACTAAGATAATTAGGTAACTAATTTTTTGAGGTTAAGATAATTTTCACCGATTTCTCAAGATGTGTTTTACCTCTGATAATTATCTCAGCTTTTTGGATTAATTTTCTCTTTTCTCCCTTTTATTTTTCCATAAAAATAATGTTTTTCTGTTGAGATAATTAGTTAAATTAATTATCTGTAGTTAAGCTAATTATCACGAGTTTCTTAAGATATATTTTACCTCTGATAGTTATCTCAAAGCTTTTTGAATAAATTTTCTATTTTCCCTCTCTTATTTTCTCTTAAAAATAGTGTTTTTCTACTGAGATAATTAATTAAACTAACTATCTGTAGTTAAGATAATTATCACGGATTTTTAAAGATATGTTTTACTTCTGATAATTATCTCAAAGCTTTTCTAATTATTTTGCTATCTCCCTCTTTTATTTTTTCCTTAACAATAGTGTTTTTCTACTGAGATAATTAGTTAAACTAACTATCTATAGTTAAGATAATTATCACAGGTTTTTTAAGATAATTTTTATTTTGATAGTTATCTCAAAAAAAATTGGATTATTTTGCTATTTTTTTCTTTTTATTTTCTCTTAAAAATAGTGTTTTTTTGTTGAGATAATTAATTATACTAATTATTTGTAGTTAAGATAAATGTCACGGGTTTCTTAAGCTGAGTTTTATCTTTGATAATTATCTCAAATATTTTTAGATTCATTTGTTTTTCCCTTTACTTTTCTCTTAAAAACAGTGTAATTCTGCTTAAATAATTACAAAAATTATTCAAAAAATCAAAAGATAATTTTTCTAGCATATTGATAGTCTAACACAGCTTTGATAATTATCTTATCTTAATCTAAGTTTAATTAGTATAATTATCATAAATTTATGGTTAAAATGAGTAATTTCAGCCCTAATATAATATAATAATTAATTAGATTAGTATCCCTAAGCTTAATCTCAATAATCAACAAAGAATTAAGAATTAGGAGAGAATTTTAGAGTATAAATAGGTATAATCTTCTTAATTAATTGAATTAATTAAGAAAATGTAAATAGATTAACATAGTTCTGCTAATTAAAAAGGGTTAGTGCTAATTATCATTGATTAACCAAATAGAGCTTTTCTCTCTAGTGATTTTTGAGTAGAGATCCCTCTAGATGAGAGAGAATTTGCCAGGATTCCGAGTCTAATTTTTTGTGAAGAAGGGGGGTCTATTTATAGCTTTTCAGGGTCTAGTGCTACCTGCTGCTAAATTTGTCTTGGACAGGTTCATCACAGCCCTACACAGCCCCCTGAGCTTCCATAATCAATTTCTGCTATTTTTTTGACTTTTAATGATTAAACTTGGAAATATCTGCAATTTCTAGAACTTTAGGATAAAAAGTCTTTAGCAGTAATAATTACTGAAACCTTTCAATTTTACTTAACTAATTAAATTCATAGTGTAACCTTTCAGAGTCCATAACTTTTCCAGATTTTATTGGAATTCTGTTCTAAAAAATTCTAACCGTAGTAAAGCTCTGGTTACGGTTCCAAAAATACCAATATTTGCCATAGTTGGATCATTCTACAGTGTTTTCTTAACAAACCAAGTTAATTTGATCAAGCTTTGTACAATTTCTAAGGTTTCAGAAACTGGAAACCTTACATGTAACAAACCAAGTTAATTTGATCAAGCTTTGTACAATTTCTAAGGTTTCGGAAACTGGAAACCTTACATGTAGCTTTGTGAATCTTGCAGTTTTGAAGACAATCCCCGATGTAATCAACATGATTTGCTTCGGCAAATCATGTTTTTGAATATAATTTTTCACATTGAGATGAGAGATCATTTTTTGGTGAAAGTGCCTTTTTGTTTTGGGAAAAGTGTCTTGAAAAAAGGGACCATTATAAAAGGGGGGTGGCATAACTCATTCAAACTATTCACTTTCGCAACACTTGAGCTCCTCCACTCTTTATCTGCACCCCAGGCTAGACATGGATGCCTCCATAGCCTCTGCATCTGAACCCACATCCACCCCTTTGTCACGCTTCATCCTCTTCCTTGAGGAAACCAAATACAAAGGGAAGTTGGACCTCCACACCTTCTTTACTCGTCTCCCTGACCTTGACGCCACAGTTGCCCTTCACATGGATGCATTTGCCAAGATTTTTGCGTTCATGGGGGAGCACATCATAAAATACTTTGTATATATATCTCCCCACATGCAGGGATATGGGTGCCTTGCGATCTTTTGTGCTACATATACAAAGGTGATTGCCCATTCTCCAAGCGGTTGCAATGGTTCCAAGAAATTTTCGTCAACGTAGGCCATTTCTTGGACGAGCAAGCCCCAGGGGTGTCAATGCTCAAGAAGCGCAAGTTGGGGGTGAAGTATACCTTTCTCGGTTGGCAACATCCATATTTTTGGTGAGCGAGGAACCTAATTTGGAGGAGCTCTACCTACCACACCTTCAGGTGGGGTCTTTCATCAAGGACACCAAGGAGCAGGTGGTTGACCCCATGAACCTTGCAGCAAAAGGACAAACACTTATGCTCAAGTACCCAAGGGGCTCGAGGAGGTGGTAGAGAAATCCATCGTCATGGTTGGCTGTAGTGACACTATAGTTCCACTACCATCGATGGATGAGGCTATCCTAGAGGTGGAAATAAGCCACTTCTCCTCAGTGGTAGTGGATGGGGAAGAGTATGTCTTTTATGCATGATTTGGAAAAAGCATTGGCATGCGCATCGATGAATGCTTGAGTGTGCTATGCAACAACACTAAATTTCCCTTAGACAATACACCAGATGCCCTTGAAAGCAAGCTCTTGCCACTTGGGGACTCTGGCTCTATTGCAGTTGTGTGTGCAGAGGTCTTGGAAGCAGAGCAGTTGCACATGGATGAGGAAGAATTCCAAGCTATGCAAGCCAAGGTTGAGGCTGCTAGGATGCCTATGCCACTACGCAAACCCCCATCTGATGATCCAAAGCTCGTAGGTGCGGTGCAAGGGAGCATTGACTCGAATGGAAAGGGCAACAGGGAGGAGGACGACAAGGAGCAGGAGGTAAACTCTATTCTAATTTTCATGTAATTTTTTTTAATCCTTCATTGTCTTTTTTCTCAACCTTGATTGCGTTATGATAGGACGTCGTGGAGGTTGATGATTTTGTAGCAAGGACAGGTAGCTTGCAGATGGGCTTTGGACCTCAGTCTTCCCTTGCGCATTACCTAGGAAAACTCCCCCTTGGCAATGTTGCCATTGTCCATAATGAATTTACTCCCCAAGGCCATTTTATGACGTGGTTGTTAAAAGCTTTGAGCAAGGTTTTGTGTTTGTGCACCATTGCTCAAACTGCACATCTTGTGTTCCTAGTGCGTAGATTCCTTGTATGCACAGCATTTGGCACTAGATTCTGTGGTAAAGTGGTTGCCTAGATAGGGATACATGCTTCCATTGGCTCAACTGACCCAAAGGCCATAGTGCAGTCCCTCTTGACTGGGGGGTTTCCTTACGCGCAAGAGATGCGCCAAGACCTGGTCAAGAAAATTATGAACTCCTCAGATGTATGATGTAAAATCAGATTTTTGGAAGTAATAAAAATATTTTGAATTGTCTCTCTATCTTGTACATTCTTCTAAATGTGATTTGTCAATCTTGAAATTGTTGTAATTGGTGATATGTTTCAATAAGCTGTGTCTTTTTTGTTTGAAGTAACAACACAGTGGAAGTTGGATGCATATGATGAGTCCTTTTAACTTACCTTAATTCTGGGCACAATATAAAACACATTTGAGTGAAAAGAAGTGGTATCTCTATAGTAATGCTGCAAAAACAATTGCTCATTTAATCTATATTTTTAAAGTATCCTGGGGGGTAGACAAACCTACAAATTGCAAAAGAAAGGGTGGCCGCAAGGGCGCGCAAATGGCCCATCCATTAGTTTTGGATGGCTGTCTTGCGTGCCCTTGTGACCCACCATTTTTTTGGCATATAGAACCTATGTTTGCACTCAAGGACACTAGAAAAGATGAGATCAACTTAGAATTTAAGTTTTCAAGCACACTATCACCTTGTTCAGCTCTACCTAAAAGTTCCCTGCATCAAAAGACCCAATTACATTGGACAATTTAAAAATCTAGTCTAATGTTGCATAAACACCTGGTTTCACTATATGTTAACTTTTTTGGTATTCTTTGGGGTAAAAAAAGCTTAAAAAATGCCAAAAAAAAATGGTGGCCACAAGGGCGCACAGGTCAACCATCCAAAATTGATGGATGGACCATTTGCGTGCCCTTGTGGCCACCATTTATTTTGCACTTTCTAGGCTTGTCTGCCCCATAGGATACCCAAAAATTTGATATTTGACTTATATTTAACTCTTCATGTTCAGAAGCCATAAACTCAAAACACATGGATGATAGACACAGTAGACACAACTGTTAAAGTCATCTCATTACAAAGTAAGGGTGTGCAATACAAAAAGAGGGGTAACTTTGGCTAATGCTCGAAGTCCAGTTGCAATCGACGTGCAAGCTGCGTATCTTTTGGCTTTATTGTCACTCGCTTTGCATGTATAGCGCATAGGTTGGTATCTTCCAACACCGAAAAGATGTAGGCCTCTGTAGCTTCTTGAATAGCCTCTAGCGCTACTTCTTGCATTCTATACTGATTTCCATAGCTTTGAGGCACCTCCTTCTTTGTGCGAGAAAAGGGGACACGTCGAATTAAAAGCTCTGTAGTCTTCTAGTAGTGCCGGATTTCTGCAAATACCCTTCCTATTTTTCAGCGCCGCTGAGGTTGTCTTGGGGGCACTTGCACATTTGTTGGCTGGCGATGTTTAGGATTCTTTAAAAACTTTGACTTGTGCTTGTTTACATGCTTAGGGGTTGGATCTGCAGCCTCTTCTAATTCATCCTCTTCCCTTGGCTCCCAGTCTTGTGTTGTGGGGAGAGCTCCCTGGCCTCGAGGCAGTGTCTTCCCCCCAACGGGCACCCGGTGTGTGTGCGGTATATCAGCTCGTTGCCATGGTGGGTCTGTCTCTGATTTAGTGTCTATATGGACCACCCGAGTTTTAGATGGTCTTGCTTGTGATTTGTGGTGCGGTGGCTCCTCCCTATCGGACTCTGCTGTTGCTGGGCCTCTTCTTCTCTCTAGCGCTGGGCACATTGCTTCATTCTTTGTCTAGGTGTTTGTTCTTATGTATGTAAAGATTCTTCAGTCCTCGATGACTCTTGTGCCCTACTACCATGCCCACTGCTAGAAGAGTGCCTGGAACGACCAGGTGTTTGTGGCCGTTTTCTTGTGCTTTTAAGCCATGCCGGCTTCTCACATCCTTGGAGGGTGTTTTTTATGGCAGGCGGATGCTCTTTTGCGGTTTGTTTGGTGCGCGCCATTTGTATGGTAAGAGCTCACCTGTGCTTAAGAAATGAGTGGTTTATGAGAGCATGCAATATTTATAAGGGCCCATTTGAAAAGGTCCCTGTTCACATTAATTTTGGAAAAAGACTATTATTTTTGAAATGAACATGTTGTTAAGAGTTGGACCCTGCGTTCACATGTAGTCACTTGCGCAAAATCTAGTTTGACCCTTGTCGCACTCTGCATTGGTGCCATGCAGCATGCTTGGCGGGGCCCCCGGATAGATCACCTAAGAAAAATGCAACCTATCACGTGAGTTCAACAAAAGGGTATTTAAAGTTCTTAAAACTTACAGAAATATATATACAGAAGGGATACTATTTTTCAAACTTGAAAAAAACTTACAGATTATAAAAGAAAAGGGTACATTTTATTCCTTAAAAAATTCATAGATAAGGGGTTTTACAAACATGTCTTGAACGCACGTGATATGGTAATTTTACACATAGTGAACCCCCCGAGGCGGGGCCTTGCGACATTTGCCACTTGCTGCTATGCTCTTGACGACTCCATTTTCGCACTTCAATAGCAATCTTGGATTGTTGTGCACGCTCCATTGTGAGCTGACGAGCAAAGGTTGTGCAAAAAAACCAATTGAAAATCTCCTCCAAATAATTGGATTGCACCATTCCACCACCATGTTGAGTATTTTTGAAGTACATCCCCCTTGCTTGATAATGGGACTTCTCCATGCCTTGAGTGCTAAAAATTTCAAGCGATCCATATTTGTGCATAAAAAATGCACTGTGCGCAAACAAGATATGTTGTTCACATGAGTAAATGATCCACATTATCTAATGAAAACAATTCCTTGTAATAAGTTCACCACGTAACATGGCTTACCATTGAAGCGGTTTGGGACGGGCAACAAGAAGAGTCGCCTCCAAGCACTCTTCTATGCTCCCATGCTGCTCAATTGGGTTGGGGTTGGAAAAAACAACAAACACACACACAAACCCGCAACCTAACCCTACACAAATTTGGGGCACCACCTAGTTTTGGATGCGAACTAGGACGCGTAGAGAGAGAGAGAGAGAGAGATAGTGCTCGGGCTGCTTTGAAACGTATCGGCAATGATCAAGCAAACACAACTATATATTTAAGAAAGAGAGAGAAAAGGGGAGGGGGTGCTTGTTGCATTAATACCTTCTTACAAATCTGTCATGACAAATCAAAGTGAGATTAGTATTTGTTCAACATAGCTTGCGTAAATTTCACCACAACACATCACAAGAAAAGCCACCCCAATCACTGTCTTAAGGCCAGGGGAGTCCTCTCCACCCTGTCGCCCTCTTACAGTATGTGGGATTTATGGCTAGATTGATGACAACACCAGAGACAAGCTATCAAGAACTTAACAAAAAACACCAAGACACTTACGCATCATTGTTGTCCATTACTTCACGTTGGAAGGGAGACAAAGTATCCAAGCTTAGTCCAAATCCACCCTCCTTGGTTCAGCAATTGTTGGGCTTACACTAGTAGGAGAAATGATAGATTTCCTACTCTCAATTGAATGATCACTCTCTCTCTTACAATGGCATAGAGTTCCCTTGCTAATCCCCTATTACAACACATGCACATGCATATGACAATGAGCTTCCACTCAAGAGCTCCTTCTAGAGAGGTTGAGCTTGGCTTCTCAATCTATAGCATAGTGCTCTTGCTTATGGCTCCTCCTTTTGTGCTAGATACACCCTCCTTTTATAGCAATTTTGAAGGCTAGGGTTACTCTTCTAACCATGGTTGGGTTAGATTTTCAGCAATTTATCTAATTTCTTTTGCTTGGAATTATCAAGAAGTTGGTGGGGAAAGAGAGAGGAGAGAAATGGAGGTGATAGGACTTTTCATAGTGGGTTAGTGTTAGTAGATTTAGTATTAATTTACAAATGGAATTGGATATTTACAATGGGAGTATCCATGTAGGATATAAATGAGGAAGAAAAACTCTTAAGAGGTAAGAAAAGGTGGATTTCTTACAAGGTTGATACTCCAAGTGTCTTGAGTAGGGCCAATTTTGACGCTTGTTGACGGTCCACTAGCTTTCACAGTACATTTTTTCTCCACTCTTGACCTTCCTTGAGAGACAAGGTAATTGAAGCTGAGTAATCAACCACCATGATGCTGTCTTTTAAGAGAAGAGGCTGAATTTTGTGGTTTTTTTGATAGATATGGGTAATTTGGAGGAGGAAAAATGAGACTAGGTGGTCAATTTTGGAATGGAATTGTGTGTGGGAGGTATGAGTTCACCATGGTTTCTCTTATTCTTCAAGGTTAAGGAGAAGGTGAGTAGGGTGCAGAGAGGAGTGGTGAAAGAGGTGGGGATGATGAGTGGAGAAGTGTGTGTGAAAGAGGAAAATGATAAAGTGGAAGAGAGAGTGTGGTTGCATAGCATGGGAAAACTGGGGTCCACTTATAAAATCATAGCTCACAGCTCGTAGCTCAAAAAAATATGAAAAAATTTGAGACAAAAGTTCAGCCTAGGAGCTACAACTTTTTTTTGTATCACCTTTTCAAATTCAGAGAGCAAGTGAACTTTAAAAATTCAGCGAAACCGACTGTTTTTTTCCACTGCACAAAGTCCTTGTGGGGTCCTTCTTTGGATGATTCTTTTGAATACCTCCAAGAGTGGGCCCTCCATGGTGCATGTATGCATGCCACCTACCATTGACCTTATTTAGTAGGTCTATAATTGAAGATATTGTTGAGATCATGATATAAGTGAATAGTACAACTAAAAAAATCAAATATTGAGGGGTCTAAAAAATATGTACATGTCAAATATAAATAATATAAGTGGAAAAAATATAAAGGTGTCAAAAGAAATCTCTCTCATTATGAGGCTACCATAAAAAGATAAATATTTTTGGTGTTCTAATTTTTTAGAAAAAAAACAAAATAGATGTAGGAAGGGAAAAATCACAATAGTGAAAAAATATACACATAAATAAAACTAGTTTTTTTGGATTTTTGTTGGGGTGGAGTTACACCAAATATAAGAGAAGCTTACATGAAAATATTTCTATATGGAATAAAGAGTATGAAAAATGGTAAGAAAAATTGTGGTAATGGTGAGGCAATGTACAAAGCATAAATAACACACACCTAGGTAGAAATATTTAAATAAATACCAAAATAATTATGAAAAAATCTTTTATTTAGGCCCTATATAGAAAGAAATATTTACATACGCATGGGCCATAATATACTTATATTTTTTTTTTGGCTCAACTAGCCCAATGACTAGCTAATTGAGGGTTTTTTAAGAAGATATGGGAAAAGTCCCGTGACTCACGCACGCCTATGTACAGTGAAATGGTAGGGATAGCCACAGCGTTTGGGTGATTTTGGTAGGGTGAGGTAACTGGCAATTACAAAGAGCCGAAAAACGGCTATCATTAGCCCTCCCCCTGGATGATGGTATATTCATGTACCATCATAGAGCATCTTTTCCAAAGAGAGTGCTTTAGAGTCCTTGACGAGATCTTTATTGTTTGGCCCCTCAGAATTTTGGCTAGAGTTACACTCATGCTTCATGTAACAATACTTACATGAGACAGTGGCCTTTTGACAGATCTTTGGTAGATCCTTTGGTAGAAGGCGACTCAAATAGGGCTTCAAGCGATACCCGTTTACTTTCCTGGAGTTCTCTTTACCATTCAAGTCCATAAGCTGATAGTAACTTGAATTGAAAGCCTTCTTGACTATGTATGGCCCTTGACATCTTGTTTCAAATTTGGCATCAAAACGATTATCGAGTCGATTGTCATACCTTAGCACAAGATCTCCTTCATTGATGCAAAGGTCCTTCAGTTTCTTGTCAAGCTTCTCCTTTGTCTGTGTGGCTTTCCTCTTATAGCACTCGTATGCTGCTTCTCTTTTCCACTCAAGCTCAGCTAAGGTAAGAAGTCGATCCATCCATGCTTCTTGATCATCTTGTGCTGATTTGCCATGAAGTCGCATTGTTGGAATGTTTAGTTCAATTTGCTGTAAAGCCTCTTGACCATAGACCAAGTGAAATGGTGTGAACTCCGTGGCTTCCCTATATGTGGTTCGATACGCCCACAAGGCACCATCCAAGAAGTCATCCCACAACTTTGTCTTGTTTTTCACCATCTTTCTAATGATTCCTGCAATGACACCATTAGCCTTCTCCACCAAACCATTTGAGTGTGGGTAGTATGGTGTGCTATGACGATGCAGAATGTGAAGCTCTTCACAAACTTCTATGAGCAAGCCCTTCCTAAACCCTGGACCATTATCAGAAACAATCTCCAAAGGTGTGCCAAATCTACAACAAATGTGATTGTACACAAACTTGCTAATTGTCCTCTCATTCACTCTTGCCACACTTTGAGCTTCCACCCACCTAGTCATATAGTCTACAGCCACTAGAATGTAGAGTTTACCATTTTTTGTCCTAGGCAGAGGACCCATAGCATCAATGCCCCACTTTTCAAAGGGTCCATTTGCAAGAACTATTTGCCTCGGGCCATGCACCAACCTTCTATTTCCATTTATCTGACAATTGTGACAGCTTTTACACCAATGTTGAACATCCACATGCAAGCTTGGCCAAACATACCCCGCAAGCAAAATCTTCTTCACAGTTGATTCTTGGGCAAAATGACCACCACATGCCTCTTCATGAAAACCTTTTAGAATGGCTGGAATTTCCTTGATAGTTGGTACTCTTCTGCACACTTGATCCTTCCCTCTTTGATAGAGGGAGCCTTCTAGGAAGAGATACATGCTTGCCTTCTTCATGAGTCTCCTCTTCTGAGCTTTTGTGAAGTCTGGTGGAAACTCACCCTCCAAAATGTAGCCAATGATGGGAGACAATGACTCCAATCCCTGGTACCTCGGTTGCTTCACAGCAGCCGCCACCATGATGACCTGCACTTCTTTCTTTACACATGCAATGGCTTGTTGTGCAAGTAAATCAACATCTTCATTTTGTTTCCTAGGAATATGATATAATTGCACCTCCTCAAGTTGATTAAATAGCCTACGGATGGTATGAACTTTGGCCCTTAGTCTTTCATTTTTGCATGCCCAAATGCCTAAAATCTGCTTCACAATGAGAAGTGCATCCCCTTTTACCATGAGACGTTGTATACCATGGCCAATGCATATTTTTAAACCATGAAGTAGTGTGTCATATTTTGCTTCATTGTTGCTAGCTGAACTTGGTAGATTGAACTTCTCTTTCATGACCACCTCTCCACTTGGGTTGAGCAACACTAGCCCTCCCCCTGATTTTCCTGTGGCTCGACGAAAAGCTCCATCAAAAAACAAGGTAAAAGCATTAGGAATACTTTTTGGTGGTGGCAATGGTAGGGTCTTTACTTCAGGCACCTTAATCTCCTTTTCATGCACCCTATAAGTGAGAATCCCTGCCAATTGTGCACGCACACTATCTTCTACCTTGAAAGAGTATTGAAACTCTTGCAACTCCATAATACACTTTGAGATCCTAGTACTAAGATTCATTTGAGATGACACCCAAGGAAACAAATTCTCTGCGGTGAGGATTACAAAAGGTTTTGGTAGCAGGTAGGATCTAAACTTTCTCACTGCAAACATGAGAGAAAGCATCATGAGTTCTGCTTCTGTGTAGTCTCTCCCCAAAGCATTCATGACCCTACTAGCAAAGTAGATGGGTCGCATCCTTGTACTGTGGGGATCTTGTTGTAGCAACACAACACCAATTGTTTCCTTCCCAACACTAGAGCTAACAAAGAATGTGTACTCCCAACATGGAGGCATGAGTGTTGGTAGCTCTGAAAAAATGACTTTAATGTTACAAAAGTACTCTTCAAGCTCATCAGACCATGCAAATTCTACTTGTTGTGTCAACTTTTGCAAAGAATGAAGCAACTCCGAAGCTAAGTGAATAAAGCGTGACATATACTTCACTTTTTGAATGAATGATATGACCTCTTTGAGATTCTTGGGTGAGGGGAGCTCAATAAGAGCCTTTGCCTTTGAAGGATCCACCTCAATGCCTTTATAGGAAACCTTGTGACCAAGAAAGATCACTTCATCCTCAGCTATGTGACACTTGTCAGGGTTGAGTTGACCTCCCATGTCATAGAGCTTCTTTAAACCTTCTTCTACCCTTTGTAGATGCAATGATTTTGAGCTATAAATGCAAAAATCATCAATAAAAACCCTAATGGACTTTCCAAAGAATGCTTGAAACACCATGTTCATGAAGCGTTGGAAAGTTGCAGGAGCATTTGTCAGGCCAAATGGCATGACTCTAAAAGCATAACAACCCCGAGGAGTGATAAAGGTTGTTTTCAATTGATCCTCCAATGCGATACCTATTTGAAAGTAACCCGAGTAGCCATCACACACAGTGTACTTCTCATGACCAGCTACTTCATTTAGTATCTCATCCTGAAATGGGAGGGGAAAGTGATCTCTTTTTGTTGCCTCATTAAGTGGACGATAATCCACACACACACTCCACTTGCCGTTTTTCTTAGGAGTGACAACAACGGGAGAGACCCACTCTGAATTCTCCACTGGATAAATGAAACCTGCTGCTAGAAGCTTTCTTACCTCCTTGAGTAGAGCCTGCTCCTTAATGACTCCTAGCCTTCGTAGATTTTGAGCCTTAGGTGTGGCCTCTGGCTTCAAATCAATCTTGTGTTGAACAACATCTACTCCATGCACGTCGGTGTAGTCTTTAGCAAAAAGCCTAGGAAACTTCCTTAGCACACATTTGAACTCCTCTCTTTCATCCTTTGTAAGTGTTTTTGATAGCATACCTTCTAGCATCCCTTCATCTTGAACACCTTCGTTCTCTTGAGGACCTACCTCCTCCAAGCCTTGACAAGAGGTCTCTTGGTTGCTTGGCTTAAACCTTACCTCCATGACTTCGATGGAAGACTCCTCTTCAGTAATGCTACCGCTACTTTCTTCTTCTGAAGTGCTATCGGTCCAACCTTCTTCCGTCTCACTTTGAGATGATTCTTCATGGAGCTCCTCTTGGCATTGCTCCTTCATGTCAAAGACAACCTTCTTGTGATTGTCATTCCTGCAAATTAGCTTTCCACTCTCCCAATCCTGCAAAGCTCGCATTTTCATTAGCCATGGTCTTCCTAGGATAAATGGGTAACCATTTCCCTTGGTAGACATGACATAGAAATCCATTGCCTTCTTAATGCCAAAGGCCTCCACAAAAACATTTTTACAAATGCCTACGCACCTAGCCTTGCTATTGTTTGCCATTTTCACTTTGATTTCAGGTGTCTCATGGATGTGCATGCCTAGTCTTTGCATGAGCCCTTCTGTCATGATGCAAATTTGTGCACCCCCATCCACTAGACCTTTCCTAACCAATCTTCCTTTTATGTAACAATCTAGCACAGGTGTAATATCCTCGTTCATTTCAGCATGTGCAATTTTTATAACAGGAAAACTCTCTTTTACCTTTCTCCTAGTGCTAACTGCCTTTGTTAAATCCCTCCTAACTTGTGGGCATAATGCAAGAAACTGAGGAAGTCTTGGAGATTGATACGACGTCGAGTCCTCTTAGCTTCGTTGGTCTCCTTTGCCTTCTTGCCTTGTCCATGGTCACTCTGTGATGGGACACCCTCTTTCTCTTTACCTTTTCCTCGGCCACGCTTAATGCCATTTGCTTCCATGTCAACCTCATTTGAGTTTGTCACCTCTACCACATGCACATTTGGATCTGGCAAAGGTGTAACTCCTTCTACCCCTTGTGGAGGTGGTCTTGGTCCATTTGGTCTTCGTAGAAGCGTTGGTTGTTGACCAGTTCCTTCACCTGCATTCATCACTGGGTAATTCAAGTTAGGTCTCCCTGGCTCCCCACGGGGCCAAGGACAATTATACATCCCATGTCCAGACTCTCCGCAATTCCAACATTGCAAGACTCTCCTAGGTCGTGGATCTCGCTCTTCAGACTTCTTTGCTTGTCTCTTTGGACCTACAGCTTGTGCAAGGTGAATTGACAAGCTGCTTAAAGATTCATTTAACTTCTCAATCACTTCAGGTGTTACCTCAGGAAGCTCCCTAGATGTTGATGCTTGTGACTTACCTTTGGGTCTAAGACCTTCTATTGGAACCTCTCCCCTTAAGCACTTGAGTTTCCTATACTTCTCAGCAGTCCTAGTTTTAGTTGCATCAAAAGTAGCAGGTGCACCCGCCTCAACTTTTACCTTAAGGTCAGGAAAGAGTCCGGCTATGAACCTCTCCTTCTTTAAAAATTATGCACCATCACCAGGGTTAGCAACATTTCGTATCCATAGAGCCCAAAGACGTAGAAACTCTTGCTTGTACAAGTAGTAGTCATCTAAGTCTTTTTGCTTATGAGAAACAATGTCTTGCCATAGTTTTTGAGTGTTTTGGGGATCAAAGAAGTATCTCTTAAAACGATTCAAAACTTCTGTGTAACTCCCCTTAACTTCCTCAGGCAAAGAGTCAAACCAAGTACTAGCATCTTTCCTAAGGACCACCTCAAACATTTCTACACGTTCTTGATCGGTTACTATCCTCTTGATACGGCAAGACATCTTGAAATTTGCTAAAAATAATTCTGCATCCTCTCCAGGCTCTCCAAAGAAAAGAGGATATCCAGACATTTGGCGTTGGCTTTCCATTGAATTGATTTCAAAGTGACACCCGTTTTTGTTTTTCTTTCTTAAAAAGATTTACACAATAATGTTTTCTAGCTTGCAATCTATTCTACAACAAAATAAAGATATTCACATCAAACGACCTATGATAATCAATAAGAGGTAGGATGACAGGGTTTGGTGATGCGAGAATTTCTCCTACTCTTTGGGCACCAAACATGAACACCATACGTTGTTGAAAATGGATTTTCCTACTAATTGCAATGTTTATTCTAATGTGTGGAGTGAAATGGAAGGGGAAAACCTCTATTCCTGGGCCATTATCCATGGTCTATGCATGACCTAATGCTTAAAACAAAACAAAATATAGACGTCCAAACTAAGGTCGTACCTAATGAGAGGCAAAATAAAAGGATTTACTGAAGCGTTTATCTCGGCCAACCTAAGAGGACCTAAAATTCTACGAATGACACGTTAAAATTGCAACTTAGTACTAACAATTATGTGTACCTTTTGCCTTGCAATGGGAATGAAGGGATCATACAAATTTTCGTGATTCATTCAAACTACTTGACTATGCTAAAGGTTGATTCTACACAAA
The DNA here is from genome assembly GCF_014529385.1 of Adiantum capillus-veneris. Classification (NCBI taxonomy): domain Eukaryota; kingdom Viridiplantae; phylum Streptophyta; class Polypodiopsida; order Polypodiales; family Pteridaceae; genus Adiantum; species Adiantum capillus-veneris. The sequence goes on along the minus strand of NC_140953.1, from coordinate 114,708,280 downwards.
AATACACAAGCCGGTCCTCCGTGGGGGCACCAATTTGAAGCGGTCTGGGGCGGGCAACAAGAAGAGTGGCCTCCAAGCACTCTTCTAGGCTCCCATGCCGCTCAATTGGGTTGAGGTTGGAAAAAACAACAAACACACACACAAACCCGCAACCTAACCCTACACAAATTTGGGGCACCACCTAGTTTTGGATGCGAACTAGGGTGCGTAGAGAGAGAGAGAGAGAGAGAGAGAGAGAGAGAGAGAGAGAGAGAGAGAGAGAGAGAGAGAGAGAGATAGTGCTCGGGCTGCTTTGAAACGTATCGGCAATGATCAAGCAAACACAACTATATATTTAAGAAAGAGAGAGAAAGGGGGAGGGGGTGCTTGTTGCATTAATACCTTCTTACAAATCTGTCATGACAAATCAAAGTGAGATTAGTATTTGTTCAACATAGCTTGCGTAAATTTCACCACAATACATCACAAGAAAAGCCACCCCAATCACTGTCTTAAGGCCAGGGGAGTCCTCTCCACCCTGTCGCCCTCTTACAGTATGTGGGATTTATGGCTAGATTGATGACAACACCAAAGACAAGCTATCAAAAACTTAACAAAAAACACCAAGACACTTACACATCATTGTTGTCCATTACTTCACGTTGGAAGGGAGACAAAGTATCCAAGCTTAGTCCAAATCCACCCTCCTTGATTCAGCAATTGTTGGGCTTACACTAGTAGGAGAAATGATAGATTTCCTACTCTCAATTGAATGATCACTCTCTCTCTTACAATGGCATAGAGTTCCCTTGCTAATCTCCTATTACAACACATGCACATGCATATGACAATGAGCTTCCACTCAAGAGCTCCTTCTAGAGAGGTTGAGCTTGGCTTCTCAAGCTATAGCATAGTGCTCTTGCTTATGGCTCCTCCTTTTGTGCTAGCTACACCCTCCTTTTATAGCAATTTTGAAGGCTAGGGTTACTCTTCTAACCATGGTTGGGTTAGATTTTCAGCAATTTATCTAATTTCTTTTGCTTGGAATTATCAAGAAGTTGGTGGGGAAAAAGAGAGGAGAGAAATGGAGGTGATAGGACTTTTCATAGTGGGTTAGTGTTAGTAGAGTTAGTATTAATTTACAAATGGAATTGGATATTTACAATGGGAGTATCCATGTAGGATACAAATAAGGAAGAAAAACTCTTAAGAGGTAAGAAAAGGTGGATTTCTTACAAGGTTGATGCTCCAAGTGTCTTGAGTAGGGCCAATTTTGACGCTTGTTGACGATCCACTAGCTTTGACGGTACATTTTTTCTCCACTCTTGACCTTCCTTGAGAGACAAGGTAATTGAAGCTGAGTAATCAACCACCATGATGCTGTCTTTTAAGAGAAGAGGCTGAATTTTGTGGTTTTTTTTATAGATATGGGTAATTTGGAGGAGGAAAAATGAGACTAGGTGGTCAATTTTGGAATGGAATTGTGTGTGGGAGGTATGAGTTCACCATGGTTTCTCTTATTCTTCAAGGTTGAGGAGAATGTGAGTAGGGTGCAGAGAGGAGTGGTGAGAGAGGTGGGGATGATGAGTGGAGAAGTGTGTGTAAAAGAGGAAAATGATAAAGTGGAAGAGAGAGTGTGGCTTCATAGCATGGGAAAACTAGGGTCGACTAATAAAATCATAGCTCACAGCTCGTAGCTCAAAAAAATATGAAAAAATTTGAGACAAAAGTTCAGCCCACGAGCTACAACTTTTGTTTGTACCACCTTTTCAAATTCAGAGAGCAAGTGAACTTTAAAAATTCAGCAAAACCGACTGTTTTTTTCCACTGCACAAAGTCCTTGTGGGGTCCTTCTTTGGATGATTCTTTTGAATACCTCCAAGAGTGGGCCCTCCATGGTGCATGTATGCATGCCACCTACCCTTGACCTTATTTGGTAGGTCTATAATTGAAGATATTGTTGAGATCATGATATAAGTGAATAGTACAACTAAGAAAATCAAATATTGAGGGGTCTAAAAAATATATACATGTCAAATATAAATAATATAAGTGGAAAAAATATAAAGGGGTCAAAAGAAATCTCTCTCATTATGAGGCTACCATAAAAAGATAAATATTTTTGGTGTTCTAATTTTTTAGAAAAAAAAACAAAATAGATGTAGGAAGGGAAAAATCACAATAGTGAAAAAATATACACATAAATAAAACTAGTTTTTTTGGATTTTTGTTGGGGTGGAGTTACACCAAATATAAGAGAAGCTTACATGAAAATATTTCTATATGGAATAAAGAGTATGAAAAATGGTAAGAAAAATTGTGGTAATGGTGAGGCAATGTATAGAGCATAAATAACACACACCTAGGTAGAAATATTTAAATAAATACCAAAATAATTATGAAAAAATCTTTTATTTAGGCCCTATATACAAAGAAATATTTACATACGCATGGGCCATAATATACTTATATTTTTTTTTTGGCTCAACTAGCCCAATGACTAGCTAATTGAGGGTTTTTTAAGAAGATATGGGAAAAGTCCCGTGACTCACGCACGTCTATGTACAGTGAAATGGTAGGGATAGCCACAGTGTTTGGGTGATTTTGGTAGGGTGAGGTAACTCACTATGGCAATTACAAAGAGCCGAAAAACGGCTATCACCATGTAACGTGTGATGTTATTTTCACTCCAAGAAAGGGTGAAGACCTTGGTAAAATCCGCCAAGGCTTCTTGAAATGATTGGTGTTGTTCTTTTGCTATGATGTTAAGGTCCATAATCTTGACCATTTTATCAAAATGTGCCCAAACTTGCTTGCACTTGTTTTTAAGCTCGCCGTTTAAATCATTGTTAGTAGTAGCTTTGCATAACTCCTTCGAAATCTCCCAAAGGTTACAAGCTTGTTGGTTGGAGCTGTTTTCAGTAGCATATCGACCTGGATTTCCTTGGGAAACTTTCTTCAAAAAGTTTTTAGCTTTTTGTCCACTCATGAAACTTGTTGATCAATTTCATGGGCCTCCCCTGTGTTCTTTGCAGGAACGATAGACACATTTCCACCGTGACAGCCAATGGAATTCAAGAGTGCCTCTACTCTTTCGATCGCTTCCTGGGACTTTTCAAATGGTTTTACTGTGAAAGCATAGTCAATGTGGAGCTTCAATAGACTATCAAAAATGTGCATGAATGCATGTAATGTACAAAAATGTACATTTGATAGAGGAAATGGAAAGATTGGATTTCAAGCGTGGTCCTTTTGAGCATGGTCTGGGGCATTGAGCATGGGACATCTCAGAATAGATGCCTCCCATTCTCTACCTTCATAATCCAACCCTTCTTCTCCATGCCCTTACCATGGAATCATGGAACCGACCTTTGTAGTGCTCTTGTGTGATTTTTGTCCGTTAGGTTTGTACCCTCGAGTGCAAAATGGACAAGGCATGAGAGAAGAAGCCCCTTGTTTGCAGCCAAGCAGACACTTTATGGTCTTCAAGTCCCCACCTAAGTGCCACTCCACATCATAGCTACCAAAAACCCTCAACCTCCAACTTCTCACCTGCAATTTGGGAGTGTATTAATTTTGTGATCCATGGAGTTCTCTCAAAAATCCATGAAAGTACTCCATTGGTCTCTTTGGGCACCTCAATAGCACCCAACCACCAAATGTCTTTCTCTGATTGCACGCTAAAAGACGGGGTGGGAGATGGCTCAACTGAATCCCTTCGCTTGGTTTGCAAAAGGGCCTCATTCATTAGAGTGACACTTAGCCTCTCTAATCTTCGACCTTTCACTATTTGACACTCATCAAGTTTCAGCACAACGGCGACCTTTGTGCCAAGCACTACAAAATAAATAGTGCCAAGACCTTATACTTCAAAGTCTACGATAAGAACACAACCAAAAGAAAAAAGTATAGTGTGTCACCTTCTTCAGGTAAGTCGTAAAATCTAAGCATGGTTATTTGAAGCCTTCTAAGGTCCACAAAAATATTGTTCCACATTGTGTAAGGGAAGCCCTGCTCCGAAGGTCTTATGGAGTGTTTCTTACCTTTTCTGCTTGCCTTTGCTGTGCACAAAGCATAAATGGATGTTGACATTGTGTCCTCAATGTGTAGGTATGTCCCAATGCGGGAGAACAGATTTTCGTTTGTGGCCTTCTTTGAAAGTTTGACCTTGTCTGGAATGGAAAATAGGTTTTCCATAATGCCATGCTCTTTGAGGGCATCCTTTAGGCGTTGGAAAATAGCCTGATAGGCTTTAGTGTTGATTCGAGACTCATCACAAGGTTGTTGCACATCATCATCTCTAACCACATTTCTCAATTTACGCATAAGGTCCTTGGTGACTGCATCCTTAAAGTGCTTACCTCCACGTGATTGTAAGGTAGAAATCACATCCTGGGTATTCAGACAACTAGTGAGAAGGTTGACTCGATCATCTTGGCTTGTTCCACCACATGCCTCCTGGATGAAGTTTCTAGCAACCAATAAGAATAAATGTTAGAAAATAGTATGAAGAAAGAATGCATCATGAAAGTAAATACCAAATCACCTTGTGGCTGTCACTCATCGTTTGCGTGCTCAACCCGAATGTGCAAGAGTTTTGGATGAATATGTGCGTTTGCATTCCCTTGCACCAAGGGGTGTTTCTTTCAAGTATGTGATGGTGTTGGCAAGATTCTTAATGTGGTAATCCTTTTCTTGCATTTGTTATTGAAGAGTTTCAACCACCCTCTCCAAAGAGTCAATACTCTCTTGTAATGCCGTTGTCTTGAGGTGAAGAGCTTGACATTCGTGCATCCACATATCCAAAGAAACACCTGCACCCGTACACAACCGCTTGCAATAGCATAACAAGCCTGCTTCTCCCCTCCCAAGATATTGAAGAAATGTCAAAAGACTATCAAAGGATAGATGGAAGCGGCTTATAGGATCGTAAGGGTACAAATGACCGTCCACCCAAATGTCAACATTCGTCTCACCAGCGGCACAACATTCCTCTGATGACCAAATATGTATGCTTTTGGTGTGCATAGTATGTGGTGGTGGAAGTAAAAAATTTGTGATTTTCGTGAGCACCATGGCAGCTACTGTGTGAGGAAGCAAAGGATGAAAAGATAGAGGGGGAGGGGGAGGGAGAGGGAGGAAGATGGGAGGAGAGAAGGGGGGAGGGGGGAATGGAGAGATTGGGGAGGAGGAGGAAGGTAGAGGCAGGGAGGGAGAGGAGAGGGAGAGAAGAGAGAGGAGGAGGAGAGAACAAAGTTTTTTTTTACTTTTTGGGGGAAAAGTTTTTTTTAAAAATGGACTTTCTAGGCTTGTGGATAGAAAAAATGGTCAAAAAGTGATTTTTGGATATGTATATATGTTGGGAAGGAGTTTTAAGTAAAAAATAAGTACAAATGAGTTTTTTTTATAAAAAAAGTCAAATTTTGACTCTTAGTGACCCACGTTTTTGCTGATGTGATCACACCCCTATACTTACTTCACTTTAAAAATGCTAGAGAGAGAAAGTAATCCCTTAGGTCCACATCTTACCTTTGTCTTAAAAAAAGGCTAGAAAAGACTACTCAAAACTACCTTCTTCAATGCCCTTGTCTCCTTAACCCCACACAACATTATCCTTAATCCCTAAAAATAAAGATTCCTTACAAGGCCCATGCAAGGTCCATATTTCTCCTAATGTGTTGTAGGCTGACCCCTGTCTAGAGCTCCGCAACCGTGTAGAGGAGCTCAGGCAAGAGTTGGCCACATTGCAACAGAGGGTTGGAGCTGGAGCAGGTACTAAGAGACACCAGAGATTATTTGTGGGACTACACCATTGAGCATTGCATTGCTTACTTTTAAGCAGAGAACTTCACATGACTGCACGCTTACCTTAGCCCCTCCCCCATCACACACAGACTTCAACCCTTGATATGACTATACCCTTACATGCATGATGTGGATTTAGGCAAGTACAAGCTTTCGATGGGCGTATGCACCACACTCAGAGATCACCATGCGGCATGCTACATTTTTCTTGACTTGTTTGATAGCAATGGATTCTACACTTTGGGTTGTTGGGTTGTGGCCACCGCTTCCACCTCTACTACCTCGTCCACATTAGGAAAAATATGAACCCCAAAAGGGCCTTGTAAGGATCCCTAATTTTAAGGGATTAAGGCTAAAAATGTGTCTGATTTAGGAGACAAGGCCATTGAATGAGGGTATTCTCATAGGATTTTTTTAAGGCTGTCATAGGCTTTTTGTAGGTTGAAATAGAGGCTAAGGAGGGAGGATAGGTACATTTTCTCTCTACCCAAAAGAGTGGTGGTCCTTATGACAATAACTATCCTCCCTCCCTTTCTTTTTTCACATCATCAAGGGCGTCCATAGCCTCAACCCAAAAAAACACTATTTTCAAAAAAACTCAAAAAAACCTCACTTTTACTCAAAACTTCTCCCCAACCTATATATATACACTCAAAAATCAATTTTCTCTCTCAAAATCTCATAGCTAGGCCTGCAAAATATGAAACTTTCCACCTTCTTTTATTTCTCTCCAAAATCATTCCTCTCTCTCACTCCTCTCTGACTCTTCTCTCTCCTAGTTTTCAGCACACACTCTACCTCCTTCCCTCTCTCACTGCTCTCCCTCCCTCTTCTCTCTCTTACTTTTCAACACACACTTCCTCCTTCCCTCTTTTTGTTGCAGGTCCACTCCATAGCTTTGCTGCAGCTCACCCCCCATGGCTCTCCACTCCATAGCTTCCTCCTTCCCTCTCTTTGTTGCAGATCTGCTCCATAGCTTTATTGCAACTCTCTCCCCCATGGCTCTCCACTCCATAGCTTCCTCCTTCCCTCTCTTTGATGCATCCATAGCATTGCTGCAACTCTCCCCCCCATGGCTCTCCACTCCATGGTCCTCCTCTCCACTTCGTAGCTCTCCTGCAACACTCCACTCTATAGCTCTCCTCTCCACTCCGTAGCTCTCTTGAAGCTCTCCATCCCATAGCTCTTCACTCTAGCTCTCCACTCTTTATTCTCCTTGCCATGGAGCTAGGAGACATTACAAACCTCCCATCCATAGCAAGATTGTCAAGTTCAGAAACAGTTTCTGTACATGTTTAGTTTCCAAAGGACTTTGCACCCTCAAAGCATCATTACCTGCAAACTGCACAACAACTCTGTGCTACAGGTCACACCAATGTGGACCTTTGGGTGCATGGTTGCCTCTATCATAATGATCTATCCATCAATGTGTACCCAACATTCAATAGCCTTGCTTCATTCTTACAATATGTAGGTAGAGAGGAGCAAGGTCTTCTTGGATACTGCAAGCGATTGTCGATTATTGGAGCTGATAGTGCACAATGTTCTTTGCATCAATGTCAACTTCTTTCCCATACCACTAGTGGATTGCGTGAAAGGATCTTTCATGCGGAGGAGAAAGTGGAAACCCTTAAGCTATAGGTGGAAGAGAAGGATGCTAAGATTGGGAATCTTGAAGATAATATCCTGCATCTTAAAAAGACGCCCTTAGGTGCAAGGGAATGTAAGAGGAGCTTCAATGCCATAGAGACTTTAGCCCCCGAAGGTGGTGCTAGAAAAATAAGGGTTACAAGGTACATTTTTCTACGCTCCAATATGTGTTTTTGTGGTAATGTTTTTGTCCATTCTTGTAGGAATTTTGTAATAATGTTTTTGTTCATTCTTGTAGGAATTTTATAATAATTTTTTTGTTCATTCTTGTAGGAATTTTATCCAAGAGCTGTGTGATGGCCACAGCCAGGAGGATCGCATCCGTTTGTTAAGTTTGTGCCTCAAGAAATCGGATGTCGTAGCCCTTTTACGAGCAGCAAATGCAGAACATTTAAACAATGTTGTCACAACGGAGGTGATGTGAAAGTTTTCAAATCTTGTGAGCGATGTTGATGTACAGAAGGCTTGTGATGAAGTTGGAATTAGTACCAAGGGATACATTGCCTTATATGGTCTCCTTAAGGATGATTTAAGGGAAAGAGGAATTATTGAGAATGTTTTTCCTATACCACTTAAGGTCAATCTTGCTAAGAAGGCCTTGAACGAAGACGTGTACTTCCGAATAGGAGGCTATTTGCACATAGAGGAGATAATGCCTTCATCCATCTTTACCAAGCAGTCCAAAGGAGTTAGGAAACATACCAATGCAAGCGTAGGTGCAGACAGGGTGGACAAGGGATTTCCTTAATGTCAAATAATATTTTTGCTGATTTGAGAAGGCTTCAAATGGCAATGATACATTTTTATGGTGTACCACCTAATGGTGAGGCTACAATAATGCAGTCTTTTCTTTTCAATTATGGTTTTCCTTATGTTATTTTGGACATTTTTTAGTGCTAGGCTCAAAGTTGGTGCTTGCGCTCAAGCTAGACGAGTGTCAGAATGTGAAGAAACGAAGATTAGAAAGGATAAGTATTACTCTCATGAACAAGGCATTATTTCATGCAAAACATACAGCTATGAACGAGGATTGTGTATCATCTTTTAGTGTGCAGTTGGAGAAAGAAATTTGGTGGCTTGGTGCTATTGAGGTTCCAAGGAGACCCATGGAGTGCTTGCTTGGATTTTTAAACGCATTTTGTGGATAACAGATGTCATTAAGGCACAACTAGCTAGGAAAAAACTCCAAATAGATGGCATAGGGGAGTTTGAAGTTGACAGGCACTTAGGTGGTGATTTGAAAACAATCAAGTGCATCCTAGGATGCAAACAAGGGGCATGAGCTCTGTATCCTTGTCCATTTTGCATTAAGGGCTATAAGGGGAATGCACGCAAGATCGCAATGGTCGATGAAATAGAGGAAGATGCCAATTCACAAATTACACGTGTGTGGGAGCATTCGGCTCTACGATATCCTATGCTGGAGGAGCCCAATTGTGCCGCAAAAGACAATGAATGGAACCCTATAACTAACTTGCATCTCAAAAATGTGAATTTTTGCACACTTAATTCATGCTTTTATGTGCATCTTTGATCGTTTATTAATTGCAATGAAGCCTGCGGAGAGGTCGTTTGATGCTATGTCAAAAGTCGAAGGGCTCTTAAATTCAATAGGTTTTCATGGGACAACACCTCCATTGTTGCACAAAAGAACAATGCAAGTACTGCTCAGGAAGTGGCCTAGCCAGTGTCCATGAGTGGATTAAAGGCAAGGAATTTTTTGAAGAGGGTTCGATCCAAGAAAAGGGGTGCTTCTGTCGGAACATCAACATCTAAAGGTGGATGGGTGTTGTGGAAGGATCTCTGCAAGTATATAACGGACAATGATAGCAATGCATGTAACATTTAATGGCCTAGTAACTTGTGTGTAGCGAAAAATAGCATGAACATAGTGAGCATTTCATTAGAATAGATTCCTAATGAGAGTGCTTGGGTGGAGAGAGCAACAAAAAGCATAACACCTAGTTAGATAGCATGAACAATACTACAAAAGAGAGAGAAATTAAGCTATTGACAGCAGTTGAGGACCGGATTTACATGGAGCCGGTCCCCCCTCCAAAAGGCTTTGTATTATGGTTTCTCCCATCAAGAGAGACATTTTACAATACAATCCTTTGTGTTCCTCCAATACTAGCTAGTGCAATGAAGATGGAAACTTCATGCACTAAGCAAAACACTTATGAAACACAACATCAATTCCCTCACGGTCTCAGACCCAAGACCACACACACCTTCAGAGATGGTCAGAGCTAGCGGGTATGAAAGTAGATTGAGAGGACGAAGGAGTATTCTGACGAGAAAGATGTACATCTCCTCACATAATCACTCATATTAGCATAGCTTAGCTTAGTAATGAGCATGGTTTCTCCCATCAAGGAGACATTTTACAATACAATCCTTTGTGTTCCTTCAATACTAGCTAGTGAAATGAAGATGGAAACTTCATGCACTAAGCAAAACACTTATCAAACACAACATCAATTCCCTCACGGTCTCAGACCCAAGACCTCACATACCTTCAGAGATGGTGAGAGCTAGCAGGTATGAGAGTAGATTGAGAGGACGAAGGAGTATTCTGACGAGAAAGATGTACATCTCCTCACATAATCACTCATATTAGCATAGCTTAGCTTAGTAATTAGCATGGTAGAGGAGATGAGCATGCATTGAAACTTGGCTCTTGGTTGGATTTTCATCACAAAGCCAAGAGTTGTTGGTGTAGGCCTCCCTTCTCACAAGCTTGGAGTAGGTGGTAAGCTTTCCATTAAAGCTTGAGAAGAAGAGAGAGAGAGTCTTCTTGCTCCACACATGACATTTTGTGAGTGTGTAATGCAATAATGCCTTGAGAAAATCAGCCCCCTCTCTCTCTTGGTCGACCCCTCTTGCTATTTGCTCATGCAAACACCCTATTCGACCTCCTGTTAGCAGCAAGCTAACGAGGACACCATTTTTCGGAGTTCTCATTGTAAAACAATTATTATTTTGATAAATCTGGAATATTGTAACTCCTATTTTCTTGGTAAAATTTGTAATTAATACGTCGGGGCTACAAGATTCTAGATTGTATCAGCCAGTCAATTCCCAGCTTTGGTAGAACTCCAGATTATTAGTTTTGACCACTCAAAAACCTTGGCTAAGGTATAAAAGACAATTTTTGTAAGATTTTTACAAGTTTTTGGATAAGAAATACACAGCGTGAGCGAACGGCGCTCACTTCTCTCCTTCTTGCGCTTCCTACTCCCTCTTCGGTTGTCACATTGCGAATGCGTTTGTTGCATTGTAACCGTAGTTAAGAGCTCTACGCATTGACGTAATCCATTCACAGTATTTTGTAGCTTTTGGCGTCGCTGACCCGCGGTCTAATTTCATCATAACTAGGATTTTACACTACTAAATCAAAAACTAAACATAGGCGGTGTATTGGGGCATCATTGCTAAGCATTTAGATGCATTCTGGGTCGAAAACAACTAGGTCAAAAATCCACAATCACGATTTTGGAACTTGACCTAAAGTAGGGTTTGAGGCCATAGGCATGTGTGCTTAGGTCTTATAAACTTGTCCTAGAAGTTTCGTTACGTTTGGATGTTATTTGATGCTGTAACGGATGTGATTTGTTTGTCGATGAGCGATTGGCTTTTGGTGATTTCAGTCACTTGAGTGTAGCTTGATTTAGATGCGAGTTGTTAGTTGTTTTCTGAGAGATTGATAACTTCTTGTAGCCTCTATGCACTAGTCGAGTCAGCTTCATCCCATGGTTTGACAAATTAATCGTGGTTCTCGCTAATATTGCAATAAGATAGGATGGTGAGGTTAGACATGCGTCCCACATTTGGCGCCGCTGCCGAGGATCAAAGAGACCTAAACTAGGGAAAAACAAGAGCGTCTTGTGTAATTGTCCTTTAACTTCCTCTAGGTTTGCTTAGACTTCAAAAATCTCTTTTAGAAACCGCATAGCTTAAGATTGTCGTCTTTTGCTGTGTAGAGTATCTTGGAAGTAATCGTACTTGTTGAGTATCTTTAGGACTGTAGAATTGTAGATTTAGATTAGGATTTGGAGAATGATTGGTAGACGAGACAAGTCTTACGATCAAGACTCTGGAAAACATAAAAAACACAAGAAAATGAGTGTTTGTGGACACTTTCCACAACCCCATTGCATGAGAAACTAGGAGTAGGGTAAGTAGGATCCGTGGTGGATTTCAGCACATTGCTCTCTCTGAAAGAATCAAGTGTGAGTTTTCATGTAAAGTTGCAGAATTTCAGGTCTACGGCTAGAGATAGCTTGAAAAGACTTGAATTCACTCAATCCGACTGGAGAGTAAGCCTAAGAGTTGTCCGAACCAATGTGGTAAGCTCAAAGACACTTCGAGATAAAAAATTTCAAGAAGTTGACCAAAACTTAGATTATTTACTTTTTCTTGACATATTAGGCCAAATTAAGTTTTGACTTGATTTATAGACTTAAAAAGCATCATAAAAAGACTGTCTTTGAGAAAATTGCAAAAAAGTGCTCATTTCAAGCCTCAAGTTAATAATCACGATTATTAACTTTTTGCTCTAAATTGGCCAAGATTCATACCATTGACTCATTGCATGTGTACAAACAACTTTTGTAAAGGTCCAAAAGATTTGGATCACTAAACTGGCAAAAAACTGGGTAACCAAAGTTTGTACTCACTTTTTGAATCTTGTTTGTTAATTGGGTAAAAATTTATCCAAACTTGTTGAAAATTGATCCATAGGCTTATATTGATGTGATAAACATGTGTACATGCTCATTTGACCAAAAACTTGCAAAATTTTGTCGTGTCTTGCATGCTTGCACACTGTTGCCTAAGCTACAGTTCCCATGATGTGCAACCTAGGCTACCTGTCACGTTCCCTGCTCGTTGCGAGCCATTGCCCCCGATACTTCCCCTCCTCCTCAGCTCAAAAATTTACTTCTTGTTGACCTATCTCCTTCCCAAAGGGAACTCAAGAGCCCCACCAAAAGAACGAGAAAGAAGCAAGTCTCCTGCCACCTCGGTGGAGATGGCTCCACGAAGACAGCGGACAAAACGCTCTCCATCACCTCCTAAATGGAGAAGATCATCGCACACTTCTCCACACCATAATTCAAAGAGGAATGATAGAAAACAAGAGAAGAAAAAGGTAAGAAAGAGGTCACTCTCTTCTCCATCTTCTTCCTCTTATTAAGAAAGTGATGGTGCAGACAAGGAAGACCAAGGAAAGAAAAAGGCAAGAAAGAGGTCACCCTCTTCTCCGTCCTCCTCAAATTCTTCCTCCTCTGAAGAAAATGATGATGTAACTTGAAAATCACCAAAAAGAAGAGGACATAGGAAATCCTATGCCGCATGGAAGAGATCATCCAAGCTCAAGAAGCTCAAAGAGGGAGGAAAAGCATCTCTTTCCTTACCTACGATGACACCTTTGGTGCTACAGACAAAGTCTTGGCCTTCATCCAACAATTCAATGCGTCATTTGGAGATGAGGGCTTCCTAGAGTCCTCTAAGCTACACCATGTAGCTATGCATTTTCAAATGTCCGCCAAGCAATGGTGGTCTAGCCTACGGGCAGACAATGAAGCTCCACGAACATGGAAAGCTTTAAGAGCTTCCATCATGAAGCAATTTTTGGCTATCGATGCCAAAGACAAAGTATTCACTGAATGATGAATCTTGAAGCTCTCTCCCTACAAATCTATTCACAAATATGTAGACAAGTTTTGGGACTTACATCTCAAAGCCACTGTACTATTCAAAAAGATGGATTTTGAGAGCAAAAACAACAATTTTGTGTGGGTCTAGCTGAAGATATGGTAGAGTATGTCAAATCCCAAAGGCCACGCACCATATCTGCGATCATACACCATACCATGATGGCTTCACGAATCCATCTCCAACAAGGGGCTAAGAAAAATCTTAAGCCCATGGAGAATTAGGACTGTAACAATGAGCCTAAGGGGAAGGACAATGTCCAAAAGTCTCCTAAAGGCAATGCCAACAACAACAAAGCTAAGGAGAAGGGAGTTTATAAAGGAAAAAATAAACTCTCCCCTGAAAATCTTGAGCGTTATCGTAAAGATAACCATTGTTTCAAGTGCGAGGAGCAAGGGCATGCCTATCATGCTTGCCCCCACAAGAATACAAGAAACGAGCCTCCTAGAGCTACCTTGGTCAAAATCCAAGAAGAGGAAGCTCACCACAAAAGATCTGCTCTATGCCATGCTTGGGGAAAGGTAAGAGAACATGATGCGTTTATTCTCTTTGACCCTAGTTCTACTCACAATTTTATATCCACAGAGTTGGCCATCAAGCTAGGCATCCAAGCCTATGAGATGGGCGATGTCCTACCCATCGATGGCGCTTTCAAGGGGCAAGAAGCTTCAATCACTCCCTTAATTGGGAAATTAAGGCTCCATGTCCAAAGCTATGTGGACAAAGAGGAATTCTTTATCTCTCCTCTCAAGCACAAGGATGTAATCCTAGGGGCACCATGGTTTGATCACATGGCTGCCAATGTTAAATTCCCTAAAAGGAAAATCTACTTTAGGTTCAGGGAAAAGATATGTACATAGATGCTAAGGAGTTGCGTAACACCATACCCATTTTACATATGCAAGCTTTCAATAAGTCAACAAAGAGCTATTATTCCGTGTACATGATTTTTGTTAAAGATTCTCAAAATGGACCTAATGCTTTAGCAAAAAAAAATATAAACAATAACAAGGAATTAGAGTTGTGCATTTTTCTCAAGGGGTTCCAAGATGTTTTTATTGACAACATCCCTTGTGAACTACCTCCTAAACGAGGCAATGATGACCAAGCACCGCCTAATAAATCTCCTTATAGAGTTTCTCAAGCTCAACAAGAAGAGATTATGCGGCAAGTGCATGAGTTAATTGAGAAGGTCATGGTTAGGCCTAGCTCATCTCCACTTTGCTCACCTGTATTATTAGTGCAAAAGAAAGATGGCACATATTGTATGTGTGTCAGCTATAGAGAACTAAATAGGATCACTATCAAGAATAGTGTTCCCATTCCACGGGTAGAAGACCTATTTGATAAGCTACAAGGGTTGACCTACTTCAGTAGAATTTATCTAAAAAGTGGCTATCTTCAAATAAGGATAGTTGATCAAGAAATTGTAAAGACCGCATTTTGCACTACATTTGGTCTTTATGAATACATTGTCATGCCTTTTGGCTTGACCAATGCACCAGCCACATTCACTTGCTTGATGGAGAAGCTATTCAGGCCTCACCAAACCTGTTCTTTGATGATATTATCATCTACTCTAATTCACTAGAGATGAAGACAAGCAACACCTCCAGGTAATATTTCAAGTTCTATGAGAGAATAAACTTTATATTAATCAAAAGAGAAGTGAATTTTTCTTACAAGAGATTCAATATTTAGGCCACATTATCTCTCAAAATGGCATACAAATGGATCCATCAAAGCTAGAGGTAATAAAAGTATGGCCTAATCCAAGGAATCTTCATGAACTAAGAAGCTCTATAGCCTATAGGTATGTGTGCATACTATAGACGCTTCATAGAAAAATTCTCACAAATCGTGGGACCATTGCATGACCTAACAAAGAAAAACCTTAGGTATACATGGTCTACCAAGGAGAACAATGCTTTCAAAAAGCTTATCTCTCGAGTTGTGCTTACACTGCGGGATCTCTCAAAGCCATTTGAGGTCCAATGTGACGCTTGTGGTGATTGCCTTGGAGCTGTTTTCCTACAAGAAGGGCATGCCATAGCCTATGAAATTCGAAGGCTCGACCCTAAAAATCTCTAGGCATATATGAAAAGGAACTCCTCGCAGTTCTACATGCCTTAGACTTGTGGAAGCACTATTAATTGGGGACTCCTTTCATTCTACGAAGAGATCACAAAAGCCTTAAGTACTTCATGACGCAAACCAACCTCTCCGACAAACAGATGACGTGGGAAAATTTCCTTTTGAATTTTATTTTCATATTGCTCACATTGCTGGCAAGCATAATCAAGTAGCCGATACACTCTCAAGACGGTCGAGAGTGAATGCGATTTCCATAGCAACTCAGAATGATCTATCTTCTGCGATAGAGTATGATATTGTTCTCGATTTTAGAGATTTGATTTCAGCCCTTGCATTAGGGAAGAAAGAGGAACAATTTACTTTATAAGATGGCTAACTTCTCTATGGCAATAGACTGTGTGTTACTAACTCACCACGTGAGAAAGTAATGTATGAATCTTATGCTCCTCCTTATGCTGGGCATAGAGAGATTTAGTCTACCCTAAAAGGGATTGAAACATATTTCTTGTTACCATATACATGTGGTAGTGATGTGTGTGAACACACTAGGACCGTCGGGGCATTTTTTCCCTCTTTAGGAGGTTTTTTCCCCCGTGCATTGTATATACGCCCATCACTCTAGGGCTATCTATCTTTCCATTGTACACTAAGTAACACACTCTCTATTGTGTGTCTTGAGCTTCCTTCGTCTTCTCCAAGCTGTGTGTGTTTCTCTGCAACCCTAATTCCAACAATTGGTATCAGAGCAGGTCACGTCCTCCCGAGCTTAGTCGCCAGGTGCTCCAGCACACGCCTGCTCACTTTCTCCGATTTCAGTGAGCTTTGGCGAGCGTTCGCAGGTCAACAAATTTTTTGGGCGAGCTCAAAGAGCTCGATCTGCTCAGAATTTTGATTTGGGCTCATTTCGGCCTTCGTTTCCACTACAGGCAGTACTGCACAGGCTATTTCGTCGTTTTGTGCAGAATTTTTGTCAGTGATTTTTTCTGCAGAACAGGTGCCTTATAGTCTTCTACGGTTTGTGCTATATAGCACAGGTTGTTCCCACTCCATTTATCCTATTTTCGAGTAGTTTTCACATCAGGTGCAGCATTTACCATGGCTGACAACAACAACACAGACGTGTTCAAGATGTTTGCTTCTGAGGACAGGTTGGATGGGGACAACTACCCTATGTGGGCTTATATGATGCAACATGTTCTTGTGTCAAAGGGTGTCTGGAACATTGTGCAGGGCATTGATGTACGTCCTGGTTCTAAGGATGTAGGCGATGTTGAGGATGTTGCAGGTCTTGCTGCAAGGATTGCAGCTGTTAGAGTTGTTTTGCCTACGGCAGAACAAGCTCGTTGGGATGTTAAGGATGCGTAGGCTCATGCATTGATTGCGTTGTCTGTGAAGCGCACCATTGTTTCTCACATCCGTTCAGCAAAATCTACAAAACAGACTTGGGATATTCTAGCAGGTCTTTATGCAAGCCGTAATGAGGCTAAAATTGCTTTGCTGCGTAAAGAGCTGGAGTCGAAGATTATGCATGAGGAAGATGATATGGACACTTTCCTTGCTAGTGTCAAGGCTATCAATGAGCAACTTATTTCTGTAGGTGAAGTCATTTCAGACAGTTCCCTTGTGCAGACTGTTCTTGATGCCTTACCAGATTCCTACTAGACTTTTGCTAGTACTTGGAGACTTATGACCCAAGGAAATCCTTAAGTTGTCAAGTTTGATGCATTATGCACATTGCTGTTGCAAGATTAACTTTCAGAAAAAATAGGACTAGGCAGCGTGCAGTTGAACAGGCTTTTATTGCTTCTCAAAGAAAGGGTGGTAACAGTAATGCAGCCACTTCTTATGGTTATGCTGCCAGTGGCAAAAATTCTGTTCCTAATGCTTCTGCTGGCAGCACTTCGTCTGGAAATTCTGGTGATAAGGGCAAAAAGAAGATGCGTTGCCATTATTGTAAAGACAATGATCACTTGATCAAGTCGTGTCCTAAGTTGAAGGCCAAAGAGGCTAAGAAGAAAGAGGGTGGTTCCACTGCAAATACTGGTTCCAATACAAATGCAGCCATTGTTGAGTCTTCTGTGAAAGGAGACTGTAATGCTGATGTTGATGCAGAATGGGATTTTAGCGCAGAGTGCACTTACAATCCTGCTGTCCATGATGCATGCTTGTCAGTTGCTGCAGATTCACATGTGT
Organism: Adiantum capillus-veneris; assembly: GCF_014529385.1. Lineage (NCBI taxonomy): Eukaryota > Viridiplantae > Streptophyta > Polypodiopsida > Polypodiales > Pteridaceae > Adiantum > Adiantum capillus-veneris. The sequence goes on along the minus strand of NC_140953.1, from coordinate 114,690,841 downwards.
GGTATTTTGACAGTGGTGCTACAAAGCACATTACCTCACATCATGAATTGTTTACCTCTCTCGAGTCAGTCCCTCATGGGAATTCAGTCACTTGTGCCAACAACGCCTCTTATCCAGTTCAAGGAGTTGGAAACATTGTGCTCACTACTGCTAATGGCAGTTCCTTCACACTTGTTGATTCACTTTATGTACATGGGATCAAGAAGAATCTCTTGTCTGTATCCGCACTTGCTAGACTTGGACTTGTAGTCAAATTTGTGGATGACAGATGTACAGTTCATGATCTGAGTTTTGGTGATGAAATTGTTGCATCTAGCCTTTTGTGCCGTGGGCTGTATAAGATCACTTTGTATGACAAGTGTGGACAAAATTTTGCAAATGCTGTTGCAGATTCAAGGGCTATTTTAGATGCAAAACTTTGGCATGCACGTTTTGGTCATCTGAATTTTGCCAGTTTGCTGCGTTTGCAGAAATCTGATATGGTTGCTTCTTTGCCGCCTCTTGAAGCACCTGTCAAACATGTTTGTGAAGGCTGTATTTTGGGTAAGATGCAGCGTTCTAAATTTCCAAAGGATGGTTCAGTTCGGGCCACATGCAGGTTGCAGCTTGTGCATAGTGATGTTTGTGGGCCCATGCAAACTCCGTCCTTGGGCAATTACCTGTACTTTGTGACTTTCATTGATGATTACCCTAGGCATGCATGGGTATTTCCGCTTAAAGCGAAGTCCGAAGTTTTTATGTGCTTCAAACAATTTCTGGCTATCGCTAAAAATGTCTCGAAATGTACTATGGGCACCCTCCGTTCCGATCGAGGGGGGGAGTATATGTCTCATGAATTTAATGCATTTCTGGCTAGTCGTGGGATAAAACACCAATGTACAGTGCCTTATACACCTCAGCAAAATGGTGTTGCTGAGAGAAAAACAGGTGACTGATGGAAATGGCACGATGTATGGTCAAAAGTCAAGCTTTGCCGCATTCTTTTTGGCTTGAGGCCATTATGTGTGCCACTTATGTACTTAACAGGTGTCCTACGAAAGCTTTGCAGTCTATTGCTCCATATGAAGCATGGCATGATAGAAAACCTTCTACATGCGTGTTTTTGGCTGTTTGGCATATGCTTTGGTGCCACTAGTGCAACACAGAAAATTGGATGATAAGGCTGTCAAATGTATTTTTGTTGGTTATAGTGCTGAAAGCAAAGGTTACAGGTTGTATCATCCGCAAACAAAACGTATTCTGGTTTCTCGGGATGTAGTGTTTGTGGAAGATTCTGTTCTGTCATGTACTAGAGACAGTAATGTAAGCTCACGGGACATTTATGACACTTTGTTGCCTCTTTTCAGTGGTGGAAATACGAATGTAAGTTCCAATGAGGCAAATGTACAGCCTATGGGGGTTTCTAAAAATGTTTTAGATCAGCCTATTACGGATGCAGATGTACATGATGTACTTGATGAGGAAAGGCCTGAAAATGAGCAGGCTAGAGGTATGCCAAAATGGTTGGTGCACACTTTGCGTGACAGTAAATGGGATGCACCTTTGTCTAGTCGTACTCGTTCAGGATCTCGCCATGCATCTTATGCATCAGATTGTTATGCTTTGGTTGTGTCTAGTTTACATGATGTTGAGGAGCCTCTATCTTTTGATGAAGCACAGAATTTAGAAAATTGGATGGCTGCCATGCAATCAAAATATGATGCACTTATAGAGAATGACACATGGACTTTATGTGATTTGCCTCCTAGCAAAAAGGCCATTGGTACAAAGTGGGTTTACAAGTTGAAACGCAAGCCGTATGGTGAGATCAATCACCATAAGGCTCGACTTGTTGCAAAGGGTTATGCACAGCAAAAAGGCATAGATTATGAAGAGACTTTTGCTCCCACTTTTCATATGACTACTGTGCGTTTTCTATTTGCATTGGCAGCTCATTTTGGTTGGGATGTACATCAATTAGACATTGTTACTGCTTTCTTGAATGGTGAAATATTTGAGGAAGTTTATGTAACGCAGCCTCGCGGTTTTGTCATAAAAGGACAAGAGGACAAAGTGTGCAAATGTAACAAGGCTTTGTATGGGTTGAAGCAATCTCCTCGTGCTTAGTATGAGAAAGCTGACGCACTCATTTGGTCAAACAAGGCTTTCGTAACTGTCCAACAGAAAGCACATTGTATGTAAAGCGTGAGGGTGATGTAATTCTCATTGTGGTTCTTTACGTTGATGATTTGCTGATCACTGGACCAAATGAGAGACATATTGCTGAATTTAAGGCTGATTTGAATGCTACTTTCAAGATGAAAGATTTGGGGTTGTTGAATCATTATTTGGGTATATAGTTTAAGCAGTGTGATGGTGGTATTGCCTTGTGTCAGAAAAGTTACATAGAGACATTGCTATGTAAGTTTGAACTTGAGGATTGCAAACCTATTGCCACTCCCATGGAAACAGGTTTGAAGTTGAGTCTACATGATGCTGGTGATCCTGCTGATGTCACTCTTTACCAAAATGCTGTTGGCTGCCTCATTTATGTATGCAACACGAGGCTGGATATTCAGTTTGCAGTCTCACAGGTCAGCAGATTTATGCATAGCCCAGGGTCTAGGCATTGGCAGGCTGTCAAGAGGATTTTCCGCTACCTTAGTGGCACTTTATATCTTGGCTTGTTTTATCCCAAGGGGGGATCATTTCCACCAGACTTACATGCTTTTTCGTACTCATATTGGGCTAGTTGTTTTGACACACGAGTGTCCACAAGTGGTTTTTGTTTCATGCTTGGCAGTTCATGTGTATCATGGTTGAGCAAGAAGCAACCTTCTATGGCCACTTCAAGTTGTGAGGCTGAGTACGGGGCAGTCTTCACAGCTACGGTTGAGTGTGTATGGCTCAGACGCCTTATGGCTGATTTGGGTGTTGGACAGGACACTGCCAACACTATCTACACTGACAGTCAGAGCGCATTGGTAGTTGTGAGGAACCCAGTTTTTCATGCTCACACAAAGCACATTGAGGTGCATTACCACTATGTCAGGGAGAGGCTCTCAGTAGGAGAGATCAGCTTGGCTTATGTGCCAACACAGGACAACCTTGCAGATCTTTTCACAAAGGCAGTGTCTCGTGAGAAGTTTGAAGCTTTCCGCAAAGCTTTGGGCTTACTCCCCTTTGTAGACTGGTCCTGTCCTCAAGGCATGGCACTTCCCTTTACTCATGTGCCAGCTCTTGTTCACCGCATCACTCCAGGGGGGATTTGTTACCATATACATGTGGTAGTGATGTGTGTGAACACACTAGGACCGCCGGGGCATTTTTTCCCTCTTTAGGAGGTTTTTTCCCCCGTGCATTGTATATACGCCCATCACTCTAGGGCTATCTATCTTTCCATTGCACACTAAGTAACACACTCTCTATTGTGTGCCTTGAGCTTCCTTCGTCTTCTCCAAGCTATGTGTGTTTCTCTGCAACCCTAATTCCAACATTTCTATTGGCCTACCATGAAAACAAACATACAAGAGTATGTTTCTAAATGTGTGGTATGCCAAAAGATGAAGTTTGATAGAGGAAAGCAACCTGGATTGCTTCAACCTTTGCCAATCCCTAATTCACCATGGGAGAGAATATCCATGGATTTTATTTTTGGATTGCCTAAGTCTATCCATAGGAATATGGGAATATGGACAATAGTAGATAGGTTTAACAATAGTAGATAGGTTCAACAAACAAGCTCATTTTATACCTGTCAAAAAGACTATCAAAGCCCATCAAATGGCAGCCCTCTTCATATCACAAATCTTCCAGTACCATGGCTTACCAATTTCCATAGTGTTGGATACAAATCTTAGAATGACCAGTAATTTTTGGAAGGGTCTCTTTGAGAATTTAGGGACAAGGCTAAACTTCTCTTCGGCCTATCATCCACAAATGGATGGCCAAAGTGAAATAGATAACCTAACAATCCTTGATCTACTAAAAGCCTATGTAACAAAAGTAGGGATCAAAGATCCAATGGGAGAAGTACTTACCCTTAGTGGAGTATGCTTACAATAATATTGTACATACCTCCACGAGAAAAGCACCTTTTGAGGTAATTGAGGGAAGATCTAAAAGTCCCATGCTACTTAAGGTACACGAAAAGATCTTCGTTGCAGATGAGTATAGCCGAGACCTACAAGAATCTTTCCAAAAGATTAAGGATTCTCTCTCTATCTCATGGAAAAGGAAAAAGGTTGCTGCTAATAAGCATAGAAGAGTCTAAGCCTTTAAAGAAAATGATTGGGTCTTGTTTAAATTTCCCAAGTCTCAATTAAGGCACATGACGAGCAAGAATCCTACAGGACACCAAAAGTACTATGCTAATTAGCAAAAAGGTACTATGGTCCCTTCCAGGTTCTTAGACCAATCAATGGAATGCCCTATCAACTCAAGTTTCCTAGTCATTGGCTCATACACAATGCTTTTCATGTGAGCCTACTAAAGCCTTACAAAGGAGAGCCACCTCAAGAACCAATTATTGAAGACCCACCGGAGATCGAGGACCAAGAAAAGGTGCTGGAGCCCGAGCCCATTCTCCAACATGAAGACAAGGTATTGAGAGGTGGTAAGATTATCCAAAGATATCTTATTAAGTTTAAGAGTTACCCTTTTGAAGATGCTAGATGGATGGAAGGCATACAATTAAAGGATAACCTAAACCTTGTCAATGCTTACAATGCTTCCCTAGAGTAAGCAAATGTAAAAATGCTTAAAAATGAACAAAGTTTTTTTCTTATAAGACTCTCTTTTTCTTTATTATGCACAGGTGTTATGCTTAGAATCAGGTTTGTGGAGACGACGTCTCCCAAACACCAAGTAGATCTTGTCACTCTACTATGGAAGATTGATAGGACCAATGTTCAAACATGCTTGCGGCGGCAGCTTAATCTCTCAAGCACCAAATGGATTAGTCATCCATTCTGGAACGATGTCATAGGGTAAGATAGGGATCCTCTACCCGCTATAACAAGGACTAATGAATAGGCTTTATCTTCTCTACCCCATAGTCGAGGACGACTATGATTTCAAGAGAGAGGTAATGTCATAATAACTAATATCTAATCTCCTAAATGATTTTCTCATGTTAAATTGATCATTTAATATGGGGAAGTACAAGGAGATAAAAAGCTAGAATATTGGTTAAGCTGACAGACCGGCCACAATAGAAATCCAAAGGAGGGAAAATAGGGATCCAAAGGGGGGCAATCTGCAAAAGAGCAATGTGCAACAATGGGCTTCAAAGACCCTAAGGTTCAGCCCATTAAGACTTCCGAAATGCTAAGGTTCCAGAAGTCAATGTAAAGTCCAATGGTCAAACCTTAGGGAAATTGGATTCTTTGTAAGTGTAAACAAAGTCTTCCTAGATCCCTACATAGGAGGGGGCAAGCCCTTTTAATAGGGTATGAGAGAGAAACACACACACACACACACACACACACTTGCAAGCCCTTTACACAAAGGGAATAAGGGACACATGTAACCTCCCTAGCCCAGTTGCCCCCAAGGTGCACTCAAATCCTATTGGGTGGCCATAGAGGCGGACCACTGAGAATAAGGCTACATTAAATCTAGTTAATTAATTTAAAAACACTTGATAAAAGAACTAATAATAATTAAGCTCTCTAGAAGACTATTGGACAGTCTCACAAGGGGTCCAATGAGCATTCAACAGCCCAATGGCTTGCCTGATTCTTATTGGCCAGAAGACAAAAGGGTCCAATGAGAGTTTAATTGCATTAATTAGCTACCTAAGGATCTCACAAAAGGGGAAAGGTGGACACATGTCAAAAGGCTATCACGTATGCTTCTCAATTATCATTGGCTAAGCTTTACAGGATCCAATGGGGTGCCAACATGAGTAAAATCCAAGAGGGGTCGACCAAGAGAGAGAGAGAGGGGGGGCTGATTTTGTCAAGGCATTATCACACACACACTCACACAATCTCATGTGTGAAGAAAGAAGACTCTCTCTCCTTCTCAAGCTTTAATGGAAAGCTCATCATCTACTCCAAGCTTGTGAGAAGGGAGGCCTACACCAACAACTCTTGGCTTTATGATGCAAATCCAACCAAGATCCAAGCTTCAAAGAATGATTATCTCCTCTCCCGTGCTAATTACTAAGCTATTCTAAGATTTTATGAGTGATTATGTGAGGAGATATACTTATTTCTTGTAAAAATACTCCTTCTTCCTCTCGATTTATTCTCATACCCCGCTAGCTCTCACCATCTTTGAAGGTGTGTGAGGTCTTGGGTCTAAGACAGTGAGGGAATTGATGTTGTGTTTTAAAGTGTTTTCTTAGTGCGTGAAGCTTCCATCTTCATTGCACTAGCTAGTTATTGAAGGAACTCAAAGAGTTGTACTATAATTAAATGTCTCCCTTGAAGGGGGAAACCTATAATAAAAAACCTTTTGGAGGGGGAAACGGTTCCACGTAAATCTGGTCCTCAACTCGGAAACCTATAATAAAAAACCATTTGGAGGGGAGAACGGTTCCACGTAAATCCGGTCTCTACTGTTGTCATTTTCTTAATTTCTCTCTCTTTTGAAATATAGTTCATGCGTATCTAACTAGCTGTCATGCTTTTTGTTACTCTCTCTATACAAGCACTCTTGCCATGCTCATTAGGAATCTAATCTAATGAAATGCTCACTATGTTTATGCTTTTTTTTGCTACACACAAGTTACTAGGCCATCAAATGTTACACGTTCTGTCTCAAGAAGGAAAACCATTAGCATATGAATCTTGTAATTTACGTATACATGAGTTAAATTATCCTACACATGACTTGGAATTGTTGGCCGTTGTGCATGCTCTTAAAGTATGACGACAGTATCTTCTTGGAAGGAGATTTGAAATACATACCGACCATAAAAGCCTTAAGTGGATCTGCACCCAATCTGACCTTAATATGCGGCGACGAAGATGAATGGAGTTGTTATGCGAATATGATTTTGGAGTTGAATATAAACCTGGGAAGGAAAATCTTGTGGCCGATGGCTTAAGCGAGAAAAGTAGTGTAGCGGCTGTCACAACCTCCACTACTTCTTTAAATTGACCTTATTCAAGAAGGTATGACTCAGGACCCACATTACTTAAAATTTAGTACTTGATGAACTTAAATAATCGCACAGAGAGGCACGAAAGGAAAACCAAAGGCTTTCACGTTGAAGGAGATGCATCACCTTTACTTCGGTAATCGTCTTTGTATTCCAAATCAAGGTGGAATCAAACTTCAGATATTATGTAACATTTAATGGCCTAATAACTTATGTGTAGCGGAAATTAGCGTGAACGTAGTGGGCATTTCATTAGAATAGATTCCTAATGAGAATCACAAGAGTGCTTGGGTGGAGAGAGAGAAACAAAAAGCATAACACCTAGTTAGATAGCATCGACAATACTTTCAAAAGAGAGAGAAATTAAGCTATTGACAACAGTTGAGGACCGGATTTGCATGGAGCCGGTCCCCCCTCCAAAAGGCTTTGTATTATGGTTTCCCATCAAGAGAGACATGTACAATACAATCCTTTGTGTTCCTTCAAGACTAGATAGTGCAATGAAGATGGAAACTTCATGCACTAAGCAAAACACTTAATCAAACACAACTTGAATTATCCCCGTTCTCAACCCAAGACCTCACACACCTTCGAAGATGGTGAAGCTAGCAGGTATGAGAGTAGATTGAGAGAAAGGAGTATCTTACGAGAAAGATGTACATCTCCTCACATAATACTCATATTAAATCAAGCTTAGCTTAGTAATTAGCTTGGTAAGAAGACAGAAGCTTGGCTCTTGGTTGGATTTGCATCCTCATGCCAAGAGTGTTGATGTAGGCTTCTATCTCACAAGCTTGGAGTAGGTGATGAGCTCTCCATTAAAGCTTGGGAGAGATAGAGTATTCTTTCTTCACACATGGTCAAGTGTGAGTGTGGTGTGTCAATGCCAAGAAAAAATCAGCCCCCCCTCTCTCTTGGGCAGCCCTTCCTGCTAATTGGTCTGCTTTTGCCTCATTGGACCTCCCAAGTCAAGCCAATGTGTTAACAGCATAAGTGATAGCCTTCTGACATTGTCCCCCTTTCCCCTTTTGGAGCTTTAGGTAATTAAATAATTAAACTAAACTCTCATTGGACACCTTTGCCTCCTGGCCAATAGGAATCATGCAAGCCTTGTTCCGAATGCTCATTGGACCCCTTGGGAGACTGCCCAATAGTCTTCTAGGAACTTAATTCTCATTGGTTTCTTTTATTAAATGTTTTTAAATTAATTAAACTAGATTTACTCTAGCTTAATTCTCATTGGTCCACTTCAAGGTCTTCCAATAGGAATTGGCACACCTTGTGGGCATCTGCCTAGGGAGCTGACATGTGTCCCTAATTCCCTTTGTGTAAAGGGAGCCTGTGTGTGTGTGTGTGGGCTTTGTCCCTCATCCCCCCTACTAAATGGGCTCGCCCCCTCCTTTGTAGGCTTTGAAGAACTTTTGTACAACACTAAGCATCCAATTTTCCCTAGGTTGACCTTTGGACACAACCTTTGAATTTTGGAACCTTAGCATTTTGAATCTTAAGGGCTATCCTTAGTCTTTTTATCCCATTGTTGCACATGGCTCTTTTGCAGATGTCCCCTCTTTTGATCCCTATTTTCCCTCCTTTGGATCCCTACTGTGCCGTCTAGCTAGCTTAACCATTATTCTAGCTTTTTCTCCCCTGTACCTCCCCACATTAAATGATCAGTTAATATGAATAATCATTTAGGAGAATTAAATATTGATTATTATGACATTACCTCTCTCTTGAAATCATATACTACCCTCGACTATGTGTAGAGAAGATAAAGCATATTCATGAGTCCTTTTCTTAGCGGGTAGAGGATCCCTATACTACCCTACACATCATTCCTAATGGATGACTAGTCCATTTGCGCTTGAGAGCCTGAGGCTGCCGCAAGCATCTGCACATTCAGTCCTATCAGTCTTCCTTATAAGTGACAACTCTACTTGGTGTTTGGGAGACGTCGTCTCCACAAACTTGATCTAACATGCATACTACTTATTTTTGTGCACAAATAAAGAAAAAGAGAGTCTTATAAACAAAAACTTTGTTCATTTTTAACATTTTGTACATTTGCTTACTCTTGAACATTGACAAGGTTAGGTTATCCTTTAATTGTATGCCTTGCATCCATCTAGCATCTTCAAAAGATAATTCTTAAACTTAATAAGATATCGTCGAATAGTCTTACCGCCCTCTTACCTTGCTTCATGTCGGAGAATGGACTCGGGCTGCAGCACCTCCTCTTGGTCCTCGATCTCCGTGGGTCTTCAATAGTTGGTTCTTGAGGTGGCTCTCCTTTAAGGCTTTAATCTCACATAAAGCATTGTGTGAGCCAATGATTGGGCTAAGAATCTGAAAGGACCATAGTACCTTTTTGCTAGTTTAGCATAGTACTTTTGGTGCCCGTAGATTCTTGCCCGTCTGTGCCTCAATCGAGCCTTGGGAAACTTTAACAAGACCCAATCATTTTCTTTAAAGGCTCTCTTCTGTGCTTGTCACAGCAGCCTTTTGCCTTTGCTGTGATAGAGATAGCATCCTTAATCTTTTTGAAAAGATTCTTGTAGTCCTCGCTATACTCATCCAACGAAGATCTTCCCATGTTCTTTAAGTAGCAACTTTTTGATCTTCCCTCAATTAACTCGAAGGTGCTTTTCCTTGGTGAAGTATGTACAGTGTTATTGTAAGCATACTCCACTAAGGTAAGTACTTCTCCCTTGATCTTTGATCTACTTCCGTTACATAGCTTTTAGTAGATCGAGAATGGTTTAGTTAGCTATTTCACTTGGCCATCAGTTTGTATATAGGCCAAGAAAGTTTAAGCCTTGTTCCTAAATTCTCAAAGAACCCTTCCATAAATTACTGTCATTCTAATCTCTATCCGACACTAGGACATTGCAACCATGGTACTTGAAAATTTTGAAATAAAGAGGTTGCCATTTGATGGCTTTGATACTCTTTTGACAGTATAAAATGACTTGTTTACTAAACCTCTACTATCGTCCATATTCCCGTATTCCCATGATAGAGTTAGGCAATCCAAGATAAAATCCATGGATATGCTCTCCATGGTGAATTAGGATTGCAAGGTTGAAGCAATCCAAGTGCTTCCCTCTATGAAATTTTGTCTTTTGCATAACCACACATTTGGAAACATACTGTTTAAAGTTAACTTTCATGGAGCCAATAGAATTATGTTTCAATTCCCTTTAAGTAGACTGAATCCCTCTATTAGCACGCATAGTCTATTGCCATAGAGAAGATAACATCTTGTAAAGTAAAAGGTTCTTTTTTTCCTAATGAAATTGAAAAAATCCAAGTCTAACTCGGGATCCTAGCATACTCATTCACTCTCGGCCGTCTTGAGAATGCATGTTAAAGGCAGTTACGCCGCTAGCGGAAGCTAAATAGCGAGAACTCAACCAACAACAGAATTTGTCAGACGAGGACGGAGCTTGACCCGCAGGCGCATGGAAACAACTAGGTGGGTGTCAAATCACCTACTCGACCTTCTAATGACAATCACTACTAAGGAAATCAAATCTAAGTTCTAAAATACGCAAGTGACTGAAATCCGTACTACGAACGAATGCTATACGAAACAAATCTAGAATCATTGAATCGATCTCAAACTCAAGGGGAAGTCTATACACTAGGTAAGAACAACACCCTAAAGACTTGAACTGCAAAATCAACCTATAACCACTCCGTGCGGTAAACGCGTATGAAGACAGGCCGAAAAATACAGGTGACCGAAACTTGACCCCGATGGTACTAATGTGTAGCTCTACTCGTTGTGGTTCTATAGATATGCTGCACGCTCTATTCCGACACACGAGTTGGAAGAAAACTCACACCGAAGCTCGTAGGAACTTACCACACGTAGAAGCCGATAGCGCGCACTCTTGGTATCTGTGCGTAGCTCTCACCGTTGCTAACACAATGGCGGTGTCGCTTCTCCAATGGCGGCCGTAGCTCGCGTAGCAAGGAGATAAGACTCTCTCTCTCTCTCTCTCAGACACAGTCACGGCGCTCAAAAAAACTCACTTTGATTAATAATTGAATCTGCCTTAGGTTACAAAACTTTGGCTTATATACCTCAGCCTTGGAGGTGAGAACATCTCTAATTATTTACATCAACAGGTGAAATTACTTTGGGATTACAAGCTGGAAACTCAATTGAGTCCCGTTACTTAATGAATGGCTCAAATCAAAATTAATGTCGGAAAGACATTTATTACAATCAATGGTTACAAAATGATGGGTGTGAGCAAAAATGCGGGTGTGATCCTCTGCTGGCTCAACACTGCCCCCCTCCGCGTTCATGTCGTCCCTGACATGACTTTTAGGCTTGGTCAATAGAGTCCTGTCGTCTTGAGCATCTGCAAATGTGATTCGTAGCGTAGGTTGCCGATGGTCAAGGTTGGGCCGAATATTTTGCTTTCGTGAGTGAAAAAGCCGGTGTAGAAAGCTTCTTCGAATGTTTGCATGTGGAAGCTAGGCAAAAACATAATTCTTTGGTATAAGAGATGTAACACCTTTGGTGATGGCTGCAATGAAAGATCATACATCATATCCGTCACTGTGTCGGCCGTCGATAGTAGACTCGAGGTCGTGGCTTTATCTGGCGCGAACACTTCAATGCATGCTAAGAGAGTCCTGCAGATTTTCTTTAGCATCTGACACGAAAGGTCAGGAGAGCCAGTAAAGAGTTTGATGGTGCCCGTTAGGGTTTTCACCATGTAGGCTTTACCTATTCTCTCTCCTGCCTTTGGTCCTGGCATCCTTGGGTAATTAAGCCAATTTGGCTTCTTTTCTGCAATCCTGCCATGCTCTTTCCAGCTTCTGACTCTTGGCACCGGGCAGAAGGTTGCATCCTCCCGAATCTCCTTTGGAGCCTCTACCAAGTAGATGAGGTAGGCTGGGTATTTGTTCAGCCAACCTTTCCTCCATCTAGGTTGAGAATCTACAATCTTCTTTGATTGTTCATCCTTTGTGATGTCGCCTTCATAAAGAGCGACATACTGCTCCTCCTCTATTCTCTTTTTCGTCTTTATCACTTCAAATTTCATCAGAGGGAAAGGCAGGCTGGGTTGCATCCACTCTTCGTGGAGCACTTTTGTGTCTAAACCTTGAAGTCTAATGGAGATGAGGAGTCTCCTTTCCCATTCCATTTCCGCCTTGGCACTTTCCTCTGTTGACTTTTCTATTTGGTCCTGGAGCCTTTGTTCTTCTTCTTCAGAGATTCCTGAAGTCGAGGCCACTTCTTGAACTGGGGCTGGATCTTCAATTGTGGTTGCCTCTCCAGTTTCTGGTAGCTCTATGGCTTCTCCCCCTGCTTCTTCTTGTGGTGGCTCTGTTTCTCTTCTTTGTTGCTCTTGGAGGTCTTGGAGCTCTTTGCGGAGGGCCTCATTTTCTGTCCTTAGTGTTTGGTTTTCTGATGTGAGCCTCTCCTCTGCAGCCAATGATCCCTCCGCCATGTGCAATCTTTGCACTTGCTCTAACCTCAGCTCTCTTTGCAGACTTCTGACCTGATCTTCCAGAGCTGGTACGAGGGCTCCCTCTTGTTCTGTTCCTGCTCTGCTAGCTCTAGGGGTGGTCCTGAGTCTCATGATTGTCCTTTCTTGAAGTTCGACTCTTTCCCTTAGCTCAATGAGCTCATCCTTGGCTGCCTCCAGCTCATCTTCTATTCGCTCCTTTGCTTCCTGTGAACTTGTTACCTCTCTTGAAGCTTCGGCTAGTTGGAGTATCAAGCCGTCTCTCTCGTTTTTTGCATCGTAGAGTGATGCTTTATGACTTTCAGATTCAGTCATAGCATTCTCTAACTGCTTCTGCAACTCTGCTTCCTTTTGTTTTGCTGTCTCAAGTGCTACTTCCTTTGCTCTGGATCTTTCTTTAATCTTGCTGAGCAGTTCATGCACCATGTGCATGTCTTTTTCATCTTCATCTGTCAACTTGACAGCTCTTTCTGCCACCACCTCCAATGGCTTCGGCTCGTCCATTTTCTCTTTACTCTCCATTGTACCCTTCGTCTTTTCCTTCGTCCCTTTCCGATCATCTTGTTTCCGTAGGGATATCCCATAAACTGCCTCCAGGGCCTCTTCTTCACTGTATCCGATTGCTATCAGATCCTCGTAATCATCTTTCTTTTGCTGAACTGGATCTATCTCCTTTTCCTTGGTCCCGGCCTCCGGCTTTTCCATAACTTCTGTTTCTATTTCTATTGTGGTTTCCTCCACAATAATTTCCATCTTCTTCGGGCTTGGTACAACAGTAAAAGAGGGCTGATTGTCCTCAGTCATCTTGGCTTTCCCTTTGTTTGCTTGCCCGTCTTTCTCTTGAGGTTCAGTAGACTCATCTACTTTCTTCTTCCCCTTGTCGTCCTTTTGCAGCTCAGCTTTTAAAAGCTGTACTTCCTCTTCAGTATAAGGCTCGACAGGTTGCTGCTCCAGTATGGCCTCCGACTCCTCATAAGCTCTAATATATTGATCATATTGATCAACATTTGGCCTGGCTGAGCTGGTTCCGACTTTACTGGGGTCTGGCACCCACATTTCTTCAAAGTCCCCCTTTAGAGCTCTTTCCGCTCTAAACTGCTCTACCAGCCTTTCCATTCTTGCGGCTTTTTGACTTTTGGTTTGCTTGGGATCGGCCTTTTTCTTAGCTTTCTTCTTGAGCGGCTCGTCCACAGCCTCTTCAGGTTCTGAAACTATTTCTAGTTTTCGGCGTGCTCTTGTGGACGCCCTCTTGGATACTTCTTGCTGTTCTTCCTCCTCATCGGCTTCTCTAAGCCACTCATTCTGGGAGGGAACCCGTGGCCCTTGATCTCTGGCTCCAATAGCTTCATAAGCTATTCTTGTCAGAACTTCAGCTCCTCCTATATACTTTGGCCTCTGGTTGTGCATGGCGATTACTTGCTCGTGGATGTATTGAGCATAATTCACCTCTTTTGGCACGTTGCTCTTCAGTGCCCATGCGATGGTTGTCGCAATGGCATGGGGTGGTGTAGTATACTTCTGCGGTCTTTTACTGCACACATGGAAAAACTGGTTGTATAATCGGCAAAGGGTTGTCGCTCGTTGATCTGCCATATCTCCGTAGGTTGTATTTTGTTTCTTTGATCCATAGACCTCTATGGCCTCTCTTCTTTCTCTGACAGAACTCCCTTTGTTGTGCAGCTTCAGTGCATCTGCAATGAGCTGTGGAGTGATCTGTACTTCAACTGTTTCTCCATCCATGGCTGTCAACGTGGCTTTCCCATCCTTCTGAATGGATGTTGCCAACTCATAGACTCTTCTTGTGTCTACACCTGATGGTCTCGAGGTGAAGAACCTGTGTAAGTCAGCCTTTTCCAGGTATCTGCTTATGTTCTCTGATCTGCTATAATCCACTAATTCTCGTGGGATCATAGGTACATCGACCGATTGCCCTTGAGGATCTCTGAAAGTCCCCTGGTAGATCTTTATTCCCTCTTTTTCTAGTACTGCTTCCTCCACCCAAGTCTTGGTTGGCTTTAGGGTTTCTGTTGGAATATCAAAAGGTTCTGCTTCTGCAAGAGCGTCCTTGATGGTTGGTCTTTTTCTCTTAGTTGCCGATGACTTAGCGGAATCCATGGATCCTGTAACTCCAATTACAGAAGTTAGCATCTTTTTAGTACTGAAAGCCGAAATGAAGCTTTTAACTATTTAAATGACTTGAAAATTGAAACATGAGCTATTCAGGGCCTAAGGATGCAATGTAGGTGAAAAAATATGCAAACTGGGCTCAAAATCATGCTGGAGACATCATACGCGTATGATGTCTTTTGTGTCAGAATGACTTCATATTGGTTGTGCTTGTAGCTGATAGTGTAAACATGAGTATCATATGCTTGGATTTGAGTTTGGATCCCATTTGGTCAAGTTTTGTCCAGTTTAGTCCAGTTCAGGCTCTTGGCAAAATTTTGAAAGGGAAATGGATTTTATGATCCAAATTGGGTAAAACTTGGTGGATTACCTTCAAATGGCATGTAGAACACTTCTGTTTGGTGGTTGAAACCCTTAGATGCCAAAATCACATAGTGAGACATCATACGCGTATGATGTCTTTTAGTGCATTTTTGGACCAATTTTCTCTATAAGCTTGGTTTTGGCTTTAGATAGGCTTATTCAGTGGATTTATCAAGTTTGGATAGAATTTGGGCTAAAAATGGCTCTGGAGACATCATACGCGTATGATGTCTTTTTCATCAATTTTTCATGGGATTGGTTCTGTGGACTCCCATGTGCTAGTGAAGGACTGTTTATACTCAAATCTTGGTTTGGACTTGAATATGTTGGATTTGGGACAAAATAGGCTTTGTATGAAGGATTTTCTCTTAATTGGGCTAATGGGGTGATCCACTTGACCAAATGGTTCCAAACTTCATATGTAGCATGTATTAGATATATATAATGGATGTATGATGACAAATGAGCATTTTTGGCTCTGTAAGTGCAAATAGACATTATACGCGTATGATGTCTTTTGTGTCAAAATGGTGCTTTTTGGTTCCAGATAGCTTGTAGATGTGTTAATCAACAATCCTACAAAGTTTCAATGAGTTTGGAGTTATTTTGACAAAATTAGGACCAAAAATCAATTTTATGGCCTACTTTGCGTCTTTTTGGTTTTCCTTGGGTTTTCTAACTCCAATTCTCATGATACTTGGTTCATAGGATGTGATTAACATGTGGAATGAGGCTATGCACTCAAATGTTGAAATGGATGTGAAAATCATGCTGTGAGACATCATACGCGTATGATGTCTTTTCTTGAAATGTTGGTCTTTTTGTGCAAAGAATGCTTTGTGCTAGTGCCCTAAGCCCTGCTAACTAGTTTTCAACTTAAAAAGTCATCAGTTTAGCTAAAAAGCCCCCTTATAGGCATTTCAGTCTCCGAATTCGTCTTTTTGCCTTGGAGTTGAATTTCTTCAACTTTTCTTCTTGAGAGTTGCATTTCCAGCTCATTGGATATGTTGTGAAGCCACCTATTCGGTTGAACTTGACTTTGGCTCCCCGTTCTCCATCTTTCTCCATTTGGTTGCCCGAAAGCGTCTTTTTCACCATCGGTAAGTGAATCAGCTTTCTTTTGGGTTTTGCTTGCAAACATAAGTCATCCATGTATATTTGAAGCTGCTTGTGAAGTTTCATGTCATTTGGTCGTCAATTTTAGCCGTTATGCCAAAATGACGCTTTGTGTGTCCGCAGCCGAATCGGTTGTTCCGACCTACTTTTGGTGATCCAAACCCGGAGATACTCCATGGTTGCATTGCCCTCGATGTTGTTAAGCTTCCTGAGAAGTTTTGTGTCGTTCCGACAACTTTTTTCTGTTTGCCTCTTGCAGGCTCTGTTGACCTAGGGTTTTTCCAGTCGTTCTTTCTTGAGCTTTGAGTGCTAGAAACTCATCTCCTATACTAGGGTAACCCACCTCTAAGTTCTTGCAAAGTTTGGTTAGGCGGTTGTGCCCCTACCTAGCGTTCCTCCCCATTCCCCGTCTGCTCTTGTTTCTTGGTTTTGGTGAGTTTTCGCGACAAAAGTTAACGATAAACATCAAAAGCTTATGGCAACGAGTCTACCTCTCATGTCTGGTGTCCTCTGAGCTCTCGTAGCCGTCGTAGAAGGCGGTAGAAGGTCGGATGCTCCTGTGTGCTCTTTGCTCTCTCCAAGAAGGTAATAGTGGAAATGAGCTTGATAGTGAAGTGAAAAATACTTAACTTCGGGCTTCCCGGATCACTTGTTACCAAATTTGACATGTGCTCCTATCTCGTCGTGAAATGCACTTTAGGATTTGAAATTTCTCAATTTGGACTCCATTTGACCTGTTTCTGAGAAATCTGTCCACTTTGCCAAGATTCTATCATTTCGGGCTTTCCGCAACTTTTTCAGAATTGTACCCCATTTTTACCATGGGTTGCCCTTGTCATTAGGATCATTGCCGTCTATTCTTTTCTTTTTTCCGATCTCATTTCACCTGCTTTTTTTATTTTTCTTTTACTTTTATTAAGGAAATCATAAAAAATAAAGGAAAATAGTAAATTGAAGCCAAAAAATACCAAACATACACGATAAATAGCTGGTAACCCTGTGTATATGAATATACACTTCTTCATGATTTCTAGACTTGGATTACCACTTTTTTTCACTTTTTAGCTCCAAAAACACTCTTATTTAGTGATATTTACACATCTAGAGACCCAAATTCATCATTTGATCTCTTCTTGTTGCAAAACAAGGTATATTAGGGCATAAATATTATCAATATCCGCAATCAAACATAAAAAATTGCAAAATCATGTAAGACACTGCCCTTGTAATATAATTTTTGTTTTTCTTTGTTTTTTTCGCTTGTAGCTGCTTTGTAGCTCCTGTATACCTCCCCCCCTCCTAGTCTGAGTCCTCCCGGACGACTATGAAGTGTCTGTGGGTGAAGCATTGTAGTTGTTTTGGTCATAAGTTCCCAATGCAATTGTAGAGCGACGATACAACATTCTTTCCAATAAAGCTGCTCTTTGTTTGATTGAAGGATTGGTGGTCGGGTTTTGGGTTGGTTTTGGCACTTCGGTAGTAGAATCAGTAGATGGGTTCTTCATTACCTTGTTGTCTTTTTTCACAATCCAAATCTGCCTCCGCTTTGCTTGTGCTTGCCACAAACTCTTTGCGACCCAAACTTGCTTTGTTCTGTGTGTTGATTTCCTCGCCTTGAAATACCTAGGAGTTTCCGTTGATTGTATTGAAGGGAGTTCCTGTTTACAAATCTTTGGGATCCAAATTTGCTTACTGTAGCTTTGTGCCGTC
The DNA here is from genome assembly GCF_014529385.1 of Adiantum capillus-veneris. Classification (NCBI taxonomy): domain Eukaryota; kingdom Viridiplantae; phylum Streptophyta; class Polypodiopsida; order Polypodiales; family Pteridaceae; genus Adiantum; species Adiantum capillus-veneris. The sequence continues at coordinate 114,672,946 of NC_140953.1, read as the reverse complement.
ATGACCTTCTTTGGAATCCAGATCTGTTTCACTTTCCTTGATTGTCGGGGATCACTCCGTTGTCTGGTATTGAAGACTCTGTTTTCCACCTTTGTGTTCTCTGGCACAGCCTTTTTTGGTCTCCATACCAACTTTGACTTGGTTTTTTTCCTAGGTTGAGCTGTTATATTATTGCTTGTCTTCCTTATCCACTGTCGAGAATTCCTCGTCGAAGAGTAATTCGGTTGTATAGAAACTTTTGGTTGCCATTGCTTCTTCTTTTTCTCTGGTTGTTGTTTATCTTTGTCTTTGGATTCGTCCTTTGGAGTTGGCTCTTCTCCTTTGGTGAACTTAACTGATTGACTTTCACCTTCGTATTTGATAAGCACTGAATTAGAACTCCAATCAATCATTGCATTATATTGCTTCTGCCATGGTTGTCCTAGCAATAATGGATGTTGTGTAGCTTGGTCTTCAACCACGTAAAACGTATGAGGATACACATATTGGTTAATCTGTATATGTAAAACTGTGCATCCGACAGTTTTGATTGAATTCTCAGAGTAACTCTTTAACTCTTGCTTGGCAGTTTGTAGTTTAGTGTCATTTGTCAATTGTCTATACAAACTGAGTGAAAGTAGGTTAGCTTGAGCTCCTGAATCCAATAGTGCTCTGGCTTTGATTTGGTTGGTTCCTACTTTGCATTCAATGATGGGTTCTTCTTTGTCATTATCCATTTCTGTTATACTGACTGCGTTTATTCGTATTGCTCCTTCATTGCGCTGTTTCTGACGCAGTAGTCTTCTTTTCTCCATTCTTTCCTTCGCCTCGGCTTGCGCTTCCTCTACAATCTTTTTCTTTTTCTGGACACGCAGCTTTTCTTGATGTATTTTGAGAAGCATGTCTTGTGTTAGCGGCAACAGATACTTTTTCACTCTGCATCCACTAATCCAATCGGGCATTTCTTCGCCGTCTAATGTAGCAAGCTTGACGGCTCCACTTGGTGATAGATCTTTAATCACCAGAGGTCCCATCCCTCGCTTTTTAAGCTTCTTAGCATGCTGTTTCAGAGTGTAAACTAGGACATAGGCCCCAACTTTAAACTCTTTAGTCCGCACATGCTTATCAAAAAATTCCTTTTGTCGCCTTTTTTGAGCGTAGATGGAAGCTACTGCTTTTAGGCGAAGCTCATCTAGCTTTTCCAGGTCATCTATTCTATCAGAGAGCTCGTGCCCTGTCCACTCTAGATCCTTAGCCACCCTTAATGTTGAAATCAAGAATTCTATTGGTAAGATAGCATTTAGCCCAAAAACCATGTTATATGGGGTCGTTCCTATTGATGTTTTATATGCTACCCTATATGCCCATAATGTTGAATGCAACTTCTGGTCCCAGTCAGTTCTCGACTCAGATACAATCTTCGTAAGGACCGTGCATATGGTTTTGTTTGTTGCTTCAGCTTGTCCGTTTGCTTGTGGATGATACGGGGCTGATTTCCTATGGATTACCATGAATTCATCAAGAAGGATCTCTATCACTTCATTTATGAAATGTGTGCCTCGATCACTCACAATTTCTATTGGCAATCCATATCGTACAAAGACGTCTTCATATAGAAATTGTGCCGTGGTCCTGGCATCTGCTTTTTGAGTTGCCTTTGCTTCGACCCACTTTGTTAGATAGTCTGTAGCCACAATGATGTATTGTGCATGAGTCTTATATGCAGGAGGTGAAATGGGTCCAACATAATCAATCCCCCATTTTGCAAAAGCTCTTGCCCCCATCATTGGTCTAAGCGGCATATCATCTCTTTTAAGTGGTACTTTGGTCCGCTGACAGTCATCACACCGTTTAACATATTCCTCAGCGTCCATATGTAATGTTGGCCACCAGATTCCTGTGGCTAAGACAAGTTTTGTTGTCTTATCACCTGAGAAATGGCCTCCACCTACTCCTCCATGAGCTTGCTCTAGGATTATCACATACTCAGACTCTGATGCGCAAATCCTAAGCTGGTTGTCTTTACCTCTCTTATAGAGTTGATCTCCTATTAAAGCGTAATCTCTAGCTTCTGTCTCTACAGATTTCTGACGAGCTTTTGACGTTCCTCCTGGGAAAGTTCTATTTGTGAGATATTCAACAATATACTGACTCCATTCTGGAGCGATCATTATCTGATATAATGTCGAATACTCGGCTGGCGGTTTTGATGAACATACAATACATACAGTGACATATTCATGTACGCTTTCTTTCATTCCTGGCCAATAGACTCCCAATTGTAACAAATTCCTATATGTGTTCCTTCTTGAACAATGAAATGCACATTCCTGAACATGTGCTTCGCGCAGATATATACTATATTCCTCAGGATTGATGCATAGTCGTAAAACATGATCATTTCCCAATTGATACAACCTTCCTGCAATCAATTGAAGATTCTTGGATTGCTGAATAGCAATATGTTTCAGGTTGTATTCTCTTCTATCGAACTCTCCTCCATAGGTTAATAGGTTAACAACATTTTGAGACCACCTCGGTATCATTTCTATGTTGAACAAGTACGCGTCTGGCATGTCGTCATCTACTCCTATAGGGTCTTCTCCATTCGTCAATCGCGAAAGATGATCAGCTCTAAGATGTGTTTTTCCTTTCTTTACTACTACCGTGAAGTCGAATTCCAGTAAGATAATGAACCATCTCACTATTCTCCCGGTATTGCATGGTTTATTCACTAGGTAGAGCAAGGCTTGGTGATCTGTAAAAAACACAAACTTGTTGGCTAGAAGATAATGCCGAAATTTCTTCACAGCATATATCATTCCTAATCCTTCTCGCTCTGTTGTGGTGTAATTCTTCTCTCCATGGTTGAGCTGTCGACTGGCGTAACAGATAGGAAAATCCATGTTTCCTTCTTCTGGCTGAGCCAGAATGCATCCTATTGCATATGCAGAAGCATCTATATGCACATGGAATATCTTCTCCCAATCTGGTGATTTCAAGACTGGAGCAGTAATGAGTGCCTCTTTCAATTTCTTGAACGATTCCTCACACACCTCTGTCCATTCAAAGTTCACTATTAGCCTGTAAAGTGGTTGGCCTATTATAGCGTACATGTAAATGAATCGTCTATAATATCCACAATGTCTCATAAAGCTCTGTACTTGTTTCGCATTGGTTGGTCTGGGCATATCCACTATAACTTTTATCTTCTCTAAATCCGTGGATATTCCGTTTTGTGAGATAATATGTCCCAGAATTCTGCCCTGTCGGACCATAAACACACATTTCTCAGGATTGAGACAAATGCGATATGTCCTACATTTCTCAAATACTTTTCTTAGGTGTTCTAGATGCTCATCTCTCAGTAGAGAATGTACACATAAGTCATCCATGTATATTTCGAGAAACAGCCTTAAGTATTCTTTGAAAGCATGCGTCATCAGCCTCTGGAAGGTTGCGGGAGCATTGGTTAGACCAAAAGGCATAACTCGATAAGCATAAATTCCCCACTCCATTGCAAAAGCTGTTTTATGTTGATCTTCCAGTGCTATGGCTAGCTGGTTATATCCTGAAAAACCATCAAGAAAGGAGTATGCTGTTTTCCCTGATACACGCTCTAGAACATGATCAGTTATCGGCAGGGGATAATTGTCCCTGATTGTTGCAGCATTCACTTTCTTTAAGTTGACACACACTCGGAGTTTTCCGTTCTTCTTAGGTACTACCACAATCGGAGATACCCAATCAGTGTGTTCAATCTCGTATATGAATTCAGCTTCCATTAGCTTATCTATCTCGTCCTTGATTTGCTTAGCAAAAGTTTCATTATATGTGTATGGTCTCTGTCTGCTAGGCTTTGAGTCTTGTTTCAGTGGGATTGAGTGTTGGCATATCGATGGGTCAACTCCCTTTAAGTCCTTATAAGACCATGCAAACACATCCCTGTACTCTCTGAGAAGACTCAAAAGTCTCTCTTCCTCGCTTGGAGACAAATCTGTGGCTATGTACACCGGTCTAGGCGTCTCCCCTGGAGCTGCTAAATCAATTTTTTTTGCATCCTCCGGTCCGTCGTAAGATTCGTTCTCCTTCCTCTCTCGAATAGGTGGGGTTAATATCACCTTCCTATCCTCTATTGTGAATTTCCTATAGTGAGAGGGAACATCCATGTTTTCCTTGATTTTGACGTTTTCGTCCTCTCCACTCTCAATTTCTGTCGTCCAAAATTCCTTCAGAGTTTTCTTGAGCTCTCTGTACTTGTTTCTACGTTCTAGCTTGGACTCCGTGTGTTCTCTGTTGCGCTTGTTCTTTTCTGATTTTTCTGTTTCAGTTTTCGTTCCATTCTTTTGAACTTGATTTCTTGAGCCTCTTTTGTCTTTTCGTAAGCTCTTTTGATCACTGCCTCTCATTCTTCCAGAAATCTTATCCTTAACACAATCTTCAGCCTTTACTAGCATTAGGAATTTATTTTTTCCTCTTATTCTAGGCATCGGATTGGTTCTAACCCCTTTTGTTTTTTTCTTTGCTCTACAGTGTTTCTGGCGTTGTTTAGTTTGGTTCGGAAAATCATAAAATCGGACATCCGTTATAGTTTCTTCGTTTCCGCTTGAATTGTCCGTTGACTCGTTGTCTGCTTCATTTCCCCACTCTGGATGATTGGGAATGTCGTGAAACACCTCTTCTTCATCTTCCTTTTCCAGTGTATCGTTCTTTTCAGTTTCTTTTCCGAGTACAGTTCGCAACATGAAATACGGAACCACGTCGTACCCGTCCTTATCGCAAAATTGCATTGTGGGACCATCCGGAATTGCACAAACATCTAGGGTTGCTAGAATGTGTGTCCATTCTAATGGTTCAAACGTGTCCTCTGGAAAGGGTTCTCCTACATAATTTTCGTCTTCGATAGCCCTTTCTAAAACACATTCTTCTCGTTTCAGACTTCCACATTTCGAAGCTCCACACATCCATAACTCCTTGGGTTTACCTAACCAAGCTGGAAATTCGGATCCCGCCAAAGTAGCTGAATCAAACTCCTCTACCGGTGTTCGGTTCACATCTTTGTAGCTATGGTCTTTCAGGTTCACACGTGTAGTGGTTTCCATATTTCTCAAGTATATGTGATCGTAGCCCCAATCTTGGACCATTTTCAAATGTCTCATGAATGGTCTTCCCAATATGATATCATAGTTATTCTCCTTGGCAAAATCAACAATAGCAAAAGTATGTTCGTATTCAATGCCGCAAGAAGTCACTACAACTTTCTCTAATAACCCCATAGGTTTCTCCATGTGTCCATCTGCTAATTGGAGTTTCAACTTAGTCTTCCTTATTGCTGGTTTCCCCCATTTTTTCCAGATTTCTTTTGTAGCAATGGCTACCCCTGCTCCGCTGTCTAGTATTGCCATCGTCTTCACTCCTTGGAATTCAACTGGTAAGGTTGTATTCCCCTCTTCACCTTCGCAATACTCTCCGACCTTGTTTAAGGGTACAGGCTTAGCGTTCTTTTGTGGCTTGCTCAGCTCCTCTATGCTCTCTTGCAATCTCGATGTTGGATCTTTTATCCCGAATTTCTCCAAGCATTTTCCTACAGTGGTCCACATATGTGGTCTTAGCCTCAAAAGCTCAGCTAAAGTGATAGTGCATGTCACTGGTGTTGACAAAATCTCTATCAATCCTTGCGAGTCCATGACTTTTTCTGATGAGATTTTTCGTGAGGGAAGTGCTCTAATCTCGGATTTTGCTTCATACTCTCCTAAGTATGAAGGTAAGGTTTTCAGTGAATGAGGTTTTCTCTCCATTGTTCTAACAGAGCCCCCATCTCCCCAGTAAGATTGCAGATCCAAGTCCACTTGAGATCCTGCCTCAAATTCCACTATGGGAGGGTTCCTGATGTCCTTTTCCCAATTTGTCTGATTAGCTTGGCAACTTAGCTCGTTTGCAAAGTTTGCCTCTCTCACTTGTTTCCAAAATTCATTGTAATCCTCATCTTTTCCGTAAATCCTCTGTATGACTGGATGAAAACTCTCTATCTCCTGATCAGTTGTGTTCAATACTATGCGGTCATCCTTTTGTGTATTTTCAGGCTTTTGTGCACTGGGAGTCTTTTCAGCTACCCGTGAAACGATAGTCTCTTGCTGAATTGGGTTTTCCTTCCCACAATTCATTGTTTCTTTTGGTGGTTCTAATAAGGCTTGTGCAGTCTCGATCATTCTCTGGCACATTTCAAGTCTTTGCTTTTCCAATTCCGCGTTTGGGTATGTCATCCACCTCTGTTCCTGTGTTTGGTTGTTCTTTAACCTAGCTTCGTAAGCTCTCATCAGTGCGTCCAATGGTTCGTGTACTTTGTCGACTAGCATTGATCCCCCTGAGCTTAAGCTCGTTGTTTCTTTGATACTCTTTTGTTTCGTTCTTTCCGGGCTCATCTCTCGTTTCCCGTTTTGACTCTCAAGTTTTTCTAATCTAGCTTTAGTTTGCTTTAGTTCCTCAGCTAGAATAGCGTCTTCACGTTCTTTTCTCAACTTCATGCGTGCTTTTCTAGCTTTCCATGTGTTTTTCTGACTCCGCGGTCCTTGACTAACCACTTTAGTCGCTAACTTTCCATTCTCAGGTTCTCTAGTGGTTTTCTTAGCTTGAGCTCTAGTAACAACTTGCGTTGGTATCAGAGTTTCATTTTCAGACCCACTGCTGGTAGGAATAGTTTCTAGCATATTCAATGTCGTCTTTTGCACTTTGTTTGGATTCTTTGAACAATCCTCAATGAAGTGAGTAACCCCACACTCAGTGCAATAAGCGTTAATTCTAATGATTTCCGTATGTGGGCAAACATTCATCAGATGGTCACCTCCACACTTGTAACAGGGTCCTAGTGCTGGTCTTGGTCCCGCTTGATTCGTCCTTTGTGGATATGATGGTCTTTGTCCTGTTAACCCTCCATGAGCTATGAACATCAAGGTTCTTGCGTCCAAATTGTATCTCTCTTCATCAGAAGCACTTGTAATTGTTGGTATTCCAACATTCCCCATCATGCCCCATGGTTCTGGTTGTTTTGGTTCTTCTGGTGAGTAATAAACTGTCGGAGACATGTGTGCACCCGATTCTTCGTAATAGGCTTGAACAGGCACTAAGGCTTGTTCTTCCTGATTCTCTAAGGTTGGTGCATATCTAATGCCCACTGGTCTTGCTCCTGGTAAAGGTGGTTGTTGTCCCAATACCGGTTGCGGTCTTTCTATCCCCATAGGTCCTGGTACATTTCCCGTTGGGTATCGAGGTACTGGATGTACTTGAGGTGGTGCTAATTGAGCAGGAGGTGCGTACTGGCGCTCCCTTACATACCCTTTGTTGTAATAACACTCCTCTGTAGGATGATTTGTCCATTTTTGTTCAATAGCACACCATTTCAGTGTTTTTGGCAATGGTTTTTGGTATGGTGCCATCCTTTTTAGAGCATCTTCTATCATTTGCTCTACATTTGGCATGGTTGTTGTTTGAACATTCTTTTTAGTGGTAGTCTCGCTCGCTACGGAGGAGGAGCTACTGGATGCAAAATCTGTATCCGCTGACACCTCTCCATAAACCGTACAGTTATCCACTAAGTACAATGCCTCTCTCGTTACTTGCTCGAAACTTGTACAAGCTTTCAAGTGCAAGTCCTTCTTGAGAGTGTCGTTCCTCAGTCCCTCAATAAAGAGAACAGATAGTCTGTCATCTTGTGGTCGTTCACGTACTGGACATCTCTCAATGTATTGTTTGAAGCGAAGTGAAGCTTCCTTCACTTTTTCGTGTTCTCTCTGTTTAAAAGCATATATTTATGAAACTGTATTGTGCTTAATCCCTCGTTTTGAGAATTCCTCAGCAAACTCTCTTAGCAAATGGTCAATGTCATGGAATCCCCCTATGTTCATTGGTTGAAACCATGTCAATGCAGTACCTTCTAGATTAAGACCAAATCCCTCGTATTGTGTATGGAAATCTGTTATCTGCTCAGCTCTTAAGACTTGCTTAAAGAGTGACACATGTGCATACGGATCTCCTGAACCACCATACTTCTTTGGCATACACTTCGCGACTTGAGATGGTCTCATACGTCTATGGTCTGCTACCAGTCTCATTGCTCCTGTGTCTCGGCTAAAGCTTTCTCTAGCATCATGGACTTCATGGGTTACCCTTGTCGGTTCCCCTGCCCTGAATCTACTACTGGGAGGTAAATGTGATGGTTCCGCTTCAAACCTTGGACCTGGAGTGGTATAGGTGGGGATTGGAACTGCACTACCTCGATTCGTCTCCATTGACTCTCTGGAATGTAATGATCCCATTGGTCCGAGCTTCGAGTCCCAAGGTTGACTGAAAGAGTCAGCAACCTGAGTTCTTTGTCCTCCTGTTGTCATTGAGTTTTGCACTCCATTTGTTGGTGCTGGTCTATTTGAGCTAGAAGTAACATAATAGTGATGTAGTGGTCCCCCAAAGTATGTATATCCTTCTAATTCTTTCTTGCCCATTGTTGAGTATTGCCTGCCATACTTATCGTAAGCGGCAATTTTCACTTCCGATCCCTCTGTGTAGGTAAAGACATAGAGTCTTTTTTGGTCTGTCAACTCTCCGGTGTAGGGTTCTTCACATCTATAATAGAGATCTTGCTCCCCATTATTATATTTGTACAGCCCCACATAGATGTTATCAGTGTTGATCCTTGTAGTTTCATTCTCTCTTCTTAACCTCGCATTAGGGAAGTTCATTATTGGTGCTTTCTCCTCGAGTTCTTCATCTATTTTGGCTTTGGTGCCCATCAATCCCCACTTGTCCACAATGTTAGGGTTTAGGACTACCAAGTACATGGTACCCTCGTCATCTAGATATCTATCTCCACTATAGCTCACAGGCACTAAGTCCTTGAACTCACTAGGTCTATCTTCTATCTTTACACAATAGCGGTCCATTCCATCTTTGTAGATCTTGGCACCTTGCTCATTGTCATACTGGTATTTTATGAACAATAGCTTCATGGTGGCGGAAGGGTTTGATGATCCTGCTGCCATATTTTCTCTGTTGTTCAGGTTCAAGTGTTCGGTGAAAATCTCGTAAGATCTCTCCGAAGAAGTATCAGAAACACTTCCTTCAAAGATCGGCTCTAATGGTTGCACCCAACTTTGGTTTACACTTCCCTCGGTCGATATGGCACTTGCTGGTTCCCCTTGTTTTGGTTGATTATTCTGGAGATTCCTGCCCGATCTCAAATTCATCATTTCCCCTAAAGGACTGTAACTTTTCCGTCTCGGCAATTTGTTTTCCCCAAGTTTTTGTGGTTAGACTTGATCCAAACTGACTGATACTTGGTCAATTGTTTAATCTTGTCAGTTGGACAACTTCTCTTTCATCAAGTGAGAATTTTGTTACTGTTATGCTGAAAAAGACATTATACACGTATGATGTCTTTTTTCACAGATTTTGACTATTTTGGTTATGCTCACTCTCAGTGACCCCTTTATGCTCTGTTCACTCACAAAATTCAGTTTGAACTCTGTTTGAGCAAGTTATGGCTAATTTAGGCTTTTCTTGGCAATTTTCCGCTTTTGACTTGTTTTTTGGGTCAATTGTGATCCAAATGGGATGAAACTTGAAATATAACCTCTAGACAGCTATTACAATGGATCTGTGTTAGCAAAGTATCAAAATATGTCCAAAATTAGGTCAAAGACATCATACGCGTATGATGTGTTTTTCATCAATTTGGGTCCAAACTTGATATTTATGTTTTCTACAGTGTTTGTAACAATCTTGTCAGGTCAGATTTCAAAAATAAGTAGTGGAAGTGCCGAAAGACATTATACGCGTATGATGTCTTTTGTCCCAGATTTTGACTATTTTTGGTTTTAAGCCTTCTCCAATGTTTATAATTGAGTTTCAAGTGTTTTTGTCAGGTTTGAATGTAAAAACAAGATTTGAATCCAAAATTTCCTATTCTTTACGTTTCTTGGACTCCGACTTGTCTTTTTGGGTTCTTTGAGTGTTAATATTCTTGTTTTAAGTTGATCTCAGGGTAAAACCCCCCTTCTAAACACTCTGGCAATGTCAAATTTTCAATTTTAGTCTCTGTTTAGGTCCTAAGACATCATACGCGTATGATGTCTAAAGCTGCAGATTTCCAGCTTTTCAGCACAGAACTCTTCCAATAGCTCTTCTAAGTGCTCAGCAACAATTAGTTACACAGAAAATTTTTCTGAACTTTGTTTATTGCATATTTCACTACCAAAGCGACTTTTTCAGTGATCTAACATGCAATCAAACACATCAAGCAAATAGAACACCAATTGATAGCTCTAGATCAGGATCAAATCAGGCCCTACCTAAGCTACTTCTAATCATAAAATGGATTTTTTTGCAATTGAAAATATAAAAAGATTTACTACCACACAAGGAGTAGCAAATGCTTTTTATGTCAACAACCACTTAAACACCATAAAAAACAATCTAATCTAAGCTAAACTAAAAATACTGTCAACACGGAAGACCCAGGAATACCCCACTTCCTAGTATCTCTCGAGACCTTTGGAGTCCACCACTCCTAGATCTTTTCTAACTAAAGTATACAAAGTAGTTTATACGACTCACCTCGTAGGATTAGTCTAAGGTCACTTACTTAGGGCTCTCGTCCCCGGCAACGGCGCAAAATGTTAAGGCGGTTACGCCGCTAGCTGAAGCTAAATAGCGAGAACTCAACCAACAACAGAATCTGTCAGACGAGGACGGAGCTTGACCCGCAGGCGCATGGAAACAACTAGGTGGGTGTCAAATCACCTACTCGACCTTCTAATGACAATCACTACTAAGGAAATCAAATCTAAGTTCTAAAACACGCAAGTGACTGAAATCCGTACTACGAACGAATGCTATACGAAACAGAATCTAGAATCATTGAATCGATCTCAAACTCAAGGGGAAGTTTATACACTAGGTAAGAACAACACCCTAAAGACTTGAACTGCGAAATCAACCTATAACCACTCCGTGCGGCAAACGCGTATGAAGACAGGCCGAAAATTACAGGTGACCGAAACTTGACCCCGATGGTACTAATGCGTAGCTCGACTCGTTGTGGTTCTATTGATATGATGCACGCTCTATTCCGACACACGAGTTGGAAGAAAACTCACACCGAAGCTCGTAGGAACTTACCACACGTAGAAGTCGATAGCACGCACTCTTGGTATCTGTGCGTAGCTCTCACCGTTGCTAACACAATGGCGGTGTCGCTTCTCCAATGGCGGCCCCGTAGCTCGCGTAGCAAGGAGATAAGACTCTCTCTCTCTCTCTCTCTCTCTCTCTCTCTCTCTCTCTCTCTCTCTCTCTCAGACACAGTCACGGCGCTCAAAAAAACTCACTTTGATTAATAATTGAACCTGCCTTAGGTTACAAAACTTTGGCTTATATACCTCAGCCTTGGAGGTGAGAACATCTCTAATTATTTACATCAACAGGTGAAATTACTTCGGGATTACAAGCTGGAAACTCAATTGAGTCCCGTTACTTAATGAATGGATCAAATCAAAATTAATGTCGGAAAGACATTTATTACAATCAATGGTTACAAAATGATGGGTGTGAGCAAAAATGCGGGTGTGATCCTCTGCTGGCTCAACAGTGCATCAGCTACTTGATTATGCTTGCCAGCAATGTGAGCAATATGAAAATGAAATTGAGAAAGGAAATTTGCCCACCTCATTTGTTTGTCGGAGAGCTTGGTCTGCGTCATGAAGTACTTAAGACTTTGGTGATCCGTTCGCAGAATGAAAGGAGTCCCCAATAAATAGTGCTTCCATGAGTCTAAGGCATGTAGAACTCCAAGGAGTTCCTTTTCATATATGCCTAAAGCTTGCTCAACAGGGTCGAGCCTTCGACTCTCATAGCCTATGGCGTGCCCTTCTTGGAGCAAAACAGCTCCAAGGCAATCACCACAAGCATCACATTGGACCTCAAATGGTTTTGAGAGATCCGGTAGTGTAAGCACAGGTTGAGAGATAATATTTTCTTTAAGCTTTTCGAAAGCATTGTTCTCCTTAGCAGACCATGTATACCTAACGCTTTTCTTTGTTAGGTCATGTAATGGTCCCGCAATTTGTGAGAACTTTTCTATGAAGTGTCTATAGTATGCACACATACCTATGAAGCTTCTTAGTTCATGAAGATTCCTTGCTTTAGGCCATCCTTTTATTACCTCTAACTTGGATGGATCCATTTGGATGCCATCTTGAGAGATAATGTGACCTAAATACTGAATCTCTTGCAAGAAAAATTCACTTTTCTTTTGATTAACGTAAAGTTTACTCTCTCTTAAAACTTGAAATATTACCTAGAGGTGTTGCTTGTGTTCCTCCAATGAATTAGAGTAGATGATAATATCATCAAAGAACACTCCAGTGAAGGTTCGATGAGGCCTGAACAGCTTCTCCATCAAGCAGTTGAATGTGGCTGGTGCATAGGTCAAGCCAAAAGGCATGACAATGTATTCGTAAAGACCAAATGTAGTACGAGATGCGGTCTTTACAATGTCTTGATCAACTATCCTTATTTGATGATAGCCACTTTTTAGGTCAATCCTACTGAAGTAGGTCGATCCTTGTAGCTTATCAAATAGGTCTTCTACCCGTGGAACGGGAAACCTATTCTTGATAGTGATCCTATTTAGTGCTCTATAGTCGACACACATACGATATGTGCCATCTTTCTTTTGCACTAATAGCATAGGTGAGCAAAATGGAGATGAGCTAGGCCTAACCATGCCCTTCTCAACTAACTCATGCACTTGCCACATAATCTCCTCTTGTTGAGCTTGAGAAACTCTATGAGGAGGTTTGTTAGGCGGTGAACTTCCTGGAAGAAGTTCGAATTGCATGGTCATCATTACCTCGTTTAGGAGGTAGCTCACAAGGGATGTCTTCAATAAAAACATCCTGAAACCCCTTGAGAAAATTGGATAACTTTAATTCCATTTGGTTGCTTTTATTTTCTTTTGCTAAAGCATTAGGTTCATTTTGAGAATCTTTAACAAAAATCATGTACACGGAAATAGAGCTCTTTATTGAATTGTTGAAAGCTGGTGTATGTACAATGGGGATAGTGTTACCCATTTCCTTAGCATCTATATACATGTCTTTTTCCCTAAACTTAAAGGAGATTCTCCTTTCAGGGAATTTAACATTGGCAGCCAGGCGATCAAACCATGGTGCCCCTAGGATTACATCCTCATGCTTGAGAGGAGAGATAAAAAATTCCTCTTTGTCCACATAGCTTTGGACATGAAGCCTCAATTTCCCAATTAAGGGAGTGATTGAAGCTTCTTGCCCCTTGAAAGCATTGTCTGCGGGTAGGACATCTCCCATCTCGTAGGCTTGTATGCCTAGCTTGGTGGCCAACTCTATAGATATAAAATTGTGAGTAGAACTAGGGTCAAAGAGAATAAAAGCATCATGTTCTCTTACCTTTCCCCAAGCATGGCATAGAGGAGATCCTTTGTGATGAGTTTGGTGAATTTCCTCCTCTTGGATTTCAACCAAGGAAGCTCTAGGAGGATCTTGGCGGTTGTTCTTTTGGGGACAAGCACGGTACGCATGCCCTTGTTCGCCGCACTTGAAACATCGGTTATCCTTACGATAACGCTCAAGCTCTTCAGGAGAGATTTTATTCTTACCTTTGTAAACTCCCTTCTCTTTAGCTTTGTTGGAGTTTCCCTTAGGAGACCTTTGGACATTGTCCTTCCCCTTAGGCTCATTGGAACCCTTGTTTTCCGGGGGCTTATTATTTATTTTTGCCCTTGTTTGGAAATTGATTCGAGAGGCCACCATAGTGGGGTGTATTACCGCCGATATGGTACGTGGTCTTTGCGAGTTGACATACTCCGCCATTTCCTCGGTTAAGCCCGCACAAAATTGTTGCTTTTGCTCTCCAAAATCCAAGTTTTTGAAGACAGTGGCTTTGAGTTGTAGGTCCCAAAACTTGTCTACATATTTGTGAATGGATTCATTGGGAGAGAGCTTTAAGCTTCGCCATTCGGTGAGTACTTTGTCTTTGGCATCGGTGGCCAAAAACTGCTTCATAATGGAAGCCCCTAAAGCTTTCCATGTTTGTGGAGCTTCACCGTTGGCTCGTAGGCTAGACCACCATTGTCTGGCGGACTTTTGAAAGTGCATAGCTACATGGCGTAGCTTAGAGGATTCCGTGAAGCCCTCATCTCCAAACGCCGCATCGAATGGCCAAGACTTTTTCCGTGGCACCAAAGGTACCATCATAGGTAAGGAAAGAGATGCTCTTCCCTCCCTCTTTGAATTTCTTCAGCTTGGACGACCTCTTCCATGCGGCATAGGATTTCCTATGGCCTCTTCTTTTTGATGGTTCAAAAGTTGCACCATCACTTTCTTCAGAAGGTGAAGAATTTGAAGAAGGTGGAGAAGAGGGTGACCTCTTTCTCGCCTTTTTCTTGTCCTGATATTTGTCTTCTTCACCATAGCTTTCATAAGAGGAAGAGGATGAAGAAGATGGAGAAGAGGGTGTCCTCTTTCTTGCGTTTTTCTTCTCTTCATTTTTATCATCCCTCTTCGAATTGTGGTGAGGAGAAGAATACGATGGTCTTCTCCGCTTTGGTGGTGATGGAGAGCGTTTAGCCCGCCGTCTTCGTGGAGCCATCTGTGCCGAGGTGGCGGGAGACTTGCTTCTTTCTCGTTCCTTCGGTGGAGGCTCGTGAGTTCTCCTTTGGGAAGGAGATGCATCCTCAAGAAGTAAATTCTTGAGCTCTTCATATGGATTCTCTTCTTCTTCCCGAATCGGAGAGAGACCTCTTTTGGTAGTCTCACAAGGAGGCTTCCTAGGTGTTCTCTCGTCATGGCGATGAGCTTGGAGAATCCCGTGAGCACGAAGCTGCCGTTGCACTTCACTTTGGAGAGATGGATTGCCCATGGCTTGTTGAAGCCTAGTAACAAGATAGTTAACAAGCATTGAAGCATCATTAGTAGCTTGCTCATGAGCAAAATCAAAGTTATCAACATTAATTTCACTCTCTTTACTATTGTCAGCCATTCTAATAACTTTTAGGTGTAAACTTTTTAGGTGTACTTTGGCACTTCAAGCCCTAGTTGCTACTCCTCTTTACCCCTTTAGAAAAAGCACTCAAGCTACTGTACCCGCAGCTCGAATACCATTAATTGCAAGGAATAGAAGAGAGGGTCTTTCGACACCAAAACAGCATCGGCTCCTGTCAAGCTTCTAATAGCTCAATAGTGGTTAAGCCGTAGGAAAGCCCCGTAGGACTCCACTATTAAGACCATAGCTCTCAACGGTGATGCGCCATTAACTGCACAAAGGCAGGCGCACTGCAAGGCTGAAAAATCCCTATTCTACTTACTCACATGCAATTAATAATACCAACCATTTGTAGCTAGCTTGAGGACCTCCCTTCTTGAGCAAGAAAAGAGAAACCTTGAGCTCTGATACCAATGTAACATTTAATGGCCTAATAACTTATGTGTAGCGGAAATTAGCATGAACATAGTGGGCATTTCATTAGAATAGATTCCTAATGAGAATTACAAGAGTGCTTGGGTGGAGAGAGAGCAACAAAAAGCATAACACCTAGTTAGATAGCATCGACAATACTTTCAAAAGAGAGAGAAATTAAGCTATTGACAACAGTTGAGGACCGGATTTTCATGGAGCCGGTCCCCCCTCCAAAAGGCTTTGTATTATGGTTTCTCCCATCAAGAGAGACATTGTACAATACAATTCTTTGTGTTCCTTCGAGACTAGCTAGTGCAATGAAGATGGAAGCTTCATGCACTAAGCAAAACACTTAATCAAACACAAATTGAATTATCCCCGTTCTCAGACCCAAGACCTCACACACCTTCGAAGACGGTGGGAGCTAGCAGGGTATGAGAGTAGATTGAGAGGAAGAAGGAGTATCTTATGAGAAAGATGTACATCTCCTCACATAATCACTCATATTAGCATAGCTTAGCTTAGTAATTAGCTTGGTAGAGAAGATGAGAATGCATTGAAGCTTGGCTCTTGTTTGGATTTGCATCCACATGCCAAGAGAGTGTTGATGTAGGCTTCTATCTCACAAGCTTGGAGTAGGTGATGAGCTCTCCATTAAAGCTTGGGAGGAGATAGACTATTCTTTCTTCACACATGGTCAAGTGTGAGTGTGTGTGTGTGTCAATTCCAAGCAAAAATTAGCCCCCTCTCTCTCTCTTGGGCGAGCCCTTCCTGCTAAATTGGTCTGGCTTTTGCCTCATTGGACCTCCCCAAGTCAAGCCAATGGGTGTTAAGCAGCATAAGTGATAGCCTTCTGACATGTGTCCCCCTTTCCCCTTTTGTGAGAGCTTTAGGTAATTAAATAATTAAACTAAACTCTCATTGGATCCCTTTGACTCCTGGCCAATAGGAATCAGGCAAGCCATTGGGCTCCTGAATGCTCATTGGACCCCTTGGGAGACTGCCCAATAGTCTTCTAGGAGACTTAATTCTCATTGGTTTATTTTATTAAATGTTTTTAAATTAGTTAAACTAGATTTACTCTAGCTTAATTCTCATTGGTCCACTTCAAGGGTCTTCCAATAGGAATTGGGCACACCTTGTGGGCATCTGGCCTAGGGAGCTGACATGTGTCCCTAATTCCCTTTGTGTAAAGGGAGCCTGTGTGTGTGTGTGTGTGGCTTTCTCTCTCATCCCCTACTAAATGGGCTCACCCCCTCCTTTGTAGGCTTTGAAGAAGACTTTTGTACACACACTAAGCATCCAATTTTCCCTAGGGTTGACCTTTGGACACAACCTTTGAATTTTGGAACCTTAGCATTTTGGAAGTCTTAATGGGCTGATCCTTAGGGTCTTTTTAGCCCATTGTTGCACATGGCTCTTTTGTAGATGGACCCCTCTTTTGATCCCTATTTTCCCTCCTTTGGATCCCTACTGTGGCCGGTCTGCTAGCTTAACCAATATTGTAGCTTTTTCTCCCCTGGTACCTCCCCACATTAAATGATCAGTTTAATATGAGAAAATCATTTAGGAGAATTAGATATTGATTATTATGACATATTATAGGAATCTCATGATATACCTATAGCAAGACATCCAAGATACATTAAGACTTACTCTACTGTAAGAAAGAGTTTCTTTTAGCTAGGACTAAAGTGTGATGTGTTGAACTATGTTACAAGATGTTTAACATGTCAACGTATTAAAGCTGAACGAATTCACTACCCTGGTAAGCTTCAACCTGTTGATGCTCCACAAATGAAATGGGAATGCATATCCATGGATTTTATTATAGGACTTTCTACATCTCTGGGATATGACTCTATTTTTGTGGTTGTTGATATGCTTACAAAGATGACCCATTTATTTTCAGTCAAGACAATGTTTACTACTAAGGATATAGCTCAAGTCTTCATAAAAGGTTTTTTCATATATCATGGTTTACCTCGCCGAATAATTTTTTATTGTGATACGAGATTCACCTCAAATTTTTCGAAACCTTTATTCTCAGCTATAGGAACCTAGTTAGCCTTTAGTACTGCTTATCATCCTCAAACTGATGGACAGAAAGAAAGAACAAATCAAATCATTGAAGACACGTTGAGAGCTTATTGTATGCATGAATAGAGTAAATGGACTAGATATATGTATTTGGTTGAATTTGCGTATAATTCCTCATTCCAACGCTCAATTGGAATGTCTCCTTTTCAAGCATTGTATGAATAAGAGTGTCTTACTCCACTCAAATGGACACACCCTCTCATACGACTTCAAGTATCCAAAGAAATGTTGGATGAAATGCAACTACAAACCGATCTTATACGGCAAGATATTAAGACTACTCAAGATAGACAGAAGAGTTATACTGATCCAAAACGATTTGCCATACGTTTTGAAGAAGACGATATGGTGTTTTTGAGGGTGAAACCCAAACGTAGTTCTTTATCAATGGGTAAGTGTAAGAAGCTAATTGCCAAATATTGTGGACCTTTTGTAATCACAGAGCAGATACTTGTCATCAATTATGATTTTCCTAAATCATGTGAAGACTATGTACATCTGATTGGACGAACATGAAAAGATCATGCAAAGGCTATAGCCTATACTTTCTTTACATCAACAAAGCAACAACAAAGACCGCACTGACATCGACAACCAGGTCATGCTAGGGATGACATGAATTTGGAGGGGGGGAGTGTTGACCGATGGGTCAATAGCATGACATAACTCAACAAAGACTTATTTTTTTAGAGTTGTGAAATGTTGTGATTATGGTTATAAATGTCATAAAATCTAATATCTAACCAACCCAAATGATTTTCTCATGTTAAAGTGGTCATATAATGTGGGAGAATAGATGGGAACATGTAACATTTAATGGCCTAAAAACTTGTGTGTAGCGGAAATTAGCATGAACATAGTGGGCATTTCATTAGAATAGACTCCCTAATGAGAATTACAAGAGTGCTTGGGTGGAGAGAGCAACAAAAAGCATAACACCTAGTTACATAACATGAACAATACTTTCAAAAGAGAGAGATATTAAGCTATTGACAACAGTTGAGGACCAAATTTACATGGAGCCGGTCCCCCCTCCAAAAGGATTTGTATTATGGTTTCTCCCATCAAGAGAGAAATTGTACAATACAATTCTTTGTGTTCCTTCAAGACTAGCTAGTGCAATGAAGATGAAAGCTTCATGCACTAAGCAAAACACTTAGCAAACACAACATCAATTATCCTCGGTCTCAGACCCAAGACCTCACACACCTTTGAAGATGGTGAGAGCTAGCAAGGTATGAGAGTAGATTGAGAGAAAGAAGGAGTAGTATTACGAGAAAAATGTACATCTGCTCACATAATCACTCATATTAGCATAGCTTAGCTTAGTAATTAGCATGGTAGAGGAGATGAGCATGCATTGAATCTTGGCTCTTGGTTGGATTTGCATCCATATGCCAAGAGTGTGTCGATGTAGGCTTCTATCTCACAAGCTTGGAGTAGGTGATGAGCTCTCCATTAAATCTTGGGAAGAGATAGTCTTTTTCTTGCTTCTCACATAGACTGTGTGAGAGTGTGTGTGTGATAATGCCTTGCAAAAATCAGCCCCCTCTCTCTCTTGGGCGAGCCCTCTTGCTATTTGCTCTTGTTGTCCTCTCATTGGACCTCCCTAGGGCTAGCCAATGACAATTAAGCAGCATAAGTGATAGCCTTCTGACATGTGTCCCCCTTTCCCCTTTTGTGAGAGCTTTAGGTAATTTAATAATTCAACTAAACTCTCATTGGACCCCTTTGCCTCCTAGCCAATAGGAATCAGGCAAGCCATTGGGCTGTTGAATGCTCATTTGACCCCTTGGGAGACTGTCCAATACTCTTCTAGAGGACTTAACTCTCATTGGTTCTTTTATTAAGTGTTTTTAAATTAATTAAACTAGATTTACTCTAGCCTAATTCTCATTGGTCCACCTCCAAGGCCATCCAATAGGAATTGGGCACGCCTTGTGAGCATCTGGCCTAGGGAGCTGACATGTGTCCCTCATTCCCTTTGTGTAAAGGGAGCTTGTGTGTGTGTGTGTGTGTGGCTTTCTCTCTCATCCCCTACAAGCTAGGCTCGCCCCCTCCTTAGTAGGGATTTGTAAAGACTTTTTTTGACACACACAAAGCATCCAATTCCCCCATGGTTGACCTTTGGACACAACCTTTGAATTTTGGAACGTTAGAATTTTGGAAGTCTTAATGGGCTAAACCTTAGGGTCTTTTTCGCCCATTGTTGCACATGGCTCTTTTGCAGATGACCCCCCCTTTGGATCCCTATTCTCCCTCCTTTGTATCCCTACTGTGGCCGGTCTGCTAGCTTAACCAATATTCTAGCTTTTTCTCCCCTGGCACTTCCCCATATTAAATGATCAGTTTAAAATGAGAAAATCATTTAGGAGAATTAGATATTGATTATTATGACATTACCTCTCTCTTGAAATCATAGTCGTCCTCGACTATGGTGTAGAGAAGATAAAGCATACTCATGAGTCCTTTTCTTAGTGGGTAGAGGATCCCTATGTTACCCTACGACATCATTCCAGAATGGATGACTAGTCCATTTGGTGCTTGAGAGCCTGAGGCTACCGCAAGCATGTCTGCACATTAGTCCTATCAATCTTCCAAAGGAGAGTGACAAGCTCTACTTGGTGTTTGGGAGACGTCGTCTCCGCAAACTTGATCTAAGCATGCATACTACTTCATTTTTGTGCACAATAAAGAAAAAGAGAGTCTTATAAGACAAAAAATTTGTTCATTTTTAACATTTTGTACATTTGCTTACTCTTGGGAAGCATTGTAAGCATTGACAAGGTTTAGGTTATCATTTAATTGTATGCCTTGCATCCATCTAGCATCTTCAAAATGATAATTCTTAAACTTAATAAGATATCATCGGATAGTCTTACCGCCTCTTAGCACCTTAGCTTCATGTCGGAGAATGGACTCGGGCTGCAGCACCTCCTCTTGGTCCTCGATCTTCGGTGGGTCTTCAGTAGTTGTTTCTTGAGGTGGCTCTCCTTTGTAAGGCTTTAATAGGCTCACATGGAAAGCATTATGTATGAGCCAATGATTGGGCAACTTGAGTTGATAGGCCATCTCATTGATTGGCCTAAGAATCTGGAAGGGACTATAGTACCTTTTTGCTAGTTTAGCATAGTACTTTTGGTGTCCCGTAGGATTCTTGCCCGTCGTGTGCCTTAATCGATCCTTGGGAAACTTTAATAAGACCCAATAATTTTCTTTAAAGGTTTGGGCTCTTCTGTGCTTGTCAGCAGTAGCAGCCTTTTGCCTTTGCTGTGAGATAGAGATAGCATCCTTAATCTTTTGAAAAGATTCTTGTAGGTCCTAGCTATACTCATCTACAACGAAGATCTTCCCATGTACCTTAAGAAGCAAGGGACTTTTTGATCTTCCCTCAATTACCTCAAAAGGTGCTTTTCCCGTGGAAGTATGTACACTGTTATTGTAAGCATACTCCACTAAGGGTAAGTACTTCTCCCATTGGGATCTTTGATCTACTTCCGTTACATAGGCTTTTAGTAGATCGAGAATTGTTAGGTTAGCTATTTCACTTTGACCATCCGTTTGTGGATGATAGGCCGAAGAGAAGTTTAGCCTTGTCCCTAAATTCTCAAAGAGACCCTTCCAGAAATTACTGGTCATTCTAGGATCTCTATCCGACACTATGGACATTGGCAAGCCATGGTAATTGAAAATTTGTGAAATGAAGAGGGCTGCCATTTGATGGGCTTTGATAGCCTTTTTGACAGGTATAAAATGAGCTTGTTTGCTGAACCTGTCTACTATCGTCCATATTCCCGTATCCCCATGGATACACTTAGGCAGTACAAAGATAAAATCCATGGATATGCTCTCCCATGGTGCATTAGGGGTTGGCAAGGGTTGAAGCAATCCAAGTTTCTTCCCTCTATCGAATTTTGTCTTTTGGCATACCACACATTTAGAAACATACTCTTGTATGTTCACTTTCATGGTAGGCCAAAAGAAATATGTTTCAATTTCCTTTAAGGTAGACTAAATCCCTCTGTGCCCCGCATAAGGTGGAGCATGCGATTCATACATTACTTTCTCACGTAGTGAGTTAGTAACGCATAGTCTATTGCCATAGAGAAGGTAACCATCTTGTAAAGTAAATGGTTCTTATTTCTTGTCTAATGCAAGGGCTGAAATCACATCTCTAAAATCGGGATCAATAGCATACTCATCTATCATTGAAGATAGATCATTGTAAGTTGCTATGTAAACCGCATTCACTCTCGGCCGTCTTGAGAGTGCATCAGCTACTTGATTATGCTTGCCAGCAATGTGAGCAATATGAAAATGAAATTGTGAAAGGAAATTTTCCCACCTCATTTGTCTGTCGGAGAGCTTGGTCTGCGTCATGAAGTACTTAAGACTTTTGTGATCTGTTCGTAGAATGAAAGGAGTCCCCAATAAATAGTGCTTCCATGAGTCTAAGGCATGTAGAACTGCAAGGAGTTCCTTTTCATATATGCCTAGAGCTTGCTCAATAGGGTCCAGCCTTCAACTTTCATTGCCTATGGCGTGCCCTTCTTGCAGCAAAACAGCTCCAAGGCAATCACCACAAGCATCACATTGGACCTCAAATGGTTTTGAGAGATCAGGTAGTGTACGCACAGGTTGAGAGATAAGCTTTTCGAAAGCATTGTTCTCCTTAGCAGACCATGTATACCTAACAATTTTCTTTGTTAGGTCATGTAATGGTCCTGCAATTTGTGAGAACTTTTCTATGAAGCGTCTATAGTATGCACACATACCTATAAAGCTTCTTAGTTCATGAAGATTCCTTGGTTTAGGCCATCCTTTTATTACCTCTAACTTTGATGGATCCATTTGGATGCCATCTTGAGAGATAATGTGACCTAAATACTGAATCTCTTGCAAGAAAAATTCACTTTTCATTCGATTAACATAAAGTTTATTCTCTCTTAAAACTTGAAATATTACCTAGAGGTGTTTCTTGTGTTCTTCTAATGAATTAGAGTAGATGATAATATCATCAAAGAACACTCCAGTGAAGGTTCGATGAGGCCTAAACAGCTTCCCCATCAAGCAGTTGAATGTGGCTGGTGCATTGGTCAAGCCAAAAGGCATGACAATGTATTCGTAAAGACCAAATGTTGTGCAAAATGCAGTCTTTACAATGTCTTGATCAACTATCCTTATTTGATGATAGCCACTTTTTAGGTCAATCCTACTGAAGTAGGTCGATCCTTGTAGCTTATCAAACAGGTCTTCTACCGGTGGAACGGGAAACCTATTCTTGATAGTGATCCCATTTAGTGCTCTATAGTCGACACACATACGATATGTGCCGTCTTTCTTTTGCACTAATAGCACAGGTGAGCAAAATGGAGATGAGCTAGGCCTAACCATGCCCTTCTCAACTAACTCATGCACTTGCCACATAATCTCCTCTTGTTGAGCTTGAGAAACTCTATGAGGAGGTTTGTTAGGCGGTGAACTTCCTGGAAGAAGTTCGAATTGCATGGTCATCATTACCTCGTTTAGGAGGTAGCTCACAAGGGATGTCGTCAATAAAAACATCATGAAACCCCTTGAGAAAATTGGATAACTTTAATTCCATTTGGTTGCTTTTATTTTCTTTTGCTAAAGCATTAGGTTCATTTTGAGAATCTTTCACAAAAATCATGTACACAGAAATAGAGCTCTTTATTGAATTGTTGAAAGCTGGTGTATGTACAATGGGGATAGTGTTACCCATTTCCTTAGCATCTATATACATGTTTTTTTCCCTAAACTTAAAGGAGATTCTCCTTTCAGGGAATTTAACATTGGCAGTCAGGCGATCAAACCATGGTGCCCCTAGGATTACATCCTCATGCTTGAGAGGAGAGATAAAAAATTCCTCTTTGTCCACATAGCTTTGGACATGAAGCCTCAATTTCCCAATTAAGGGAGTGATTGAAGCTTCTTGCCCCTTGAAAGCATTGTCTGCGGGTAGGACATCTCCCATCTCGTAGGCTTGTATGCCTAGCTTGGTGGCCAACTCTATAGATATAAAATTGTGAGTAGAACCAAGGTCAAAGAGAATAAAATCATCATGTTCTCTTACCTTTCCCCAAGCATGGCATAGAGGAGATCCTTTGTGATGAGTTTGGTGAATTTCCTCCTCTTGGATTTCAACCAAGGAAGCTCTAGGAGGATCTTGGCGGTTGTTCTTTTGGGGACAAGCGCGGTACGCATGCCCTTGTTCGCCGCACTTGAAACATCGGTTATCCTTACGATAACGCTCAAGCTCTTCAGGAGAGATTTTATTCTTACCTTTGTAAACTCCCTTCTCTTTAGCTTTGTTGGAGTTGCCCTTAGGAGACCTTTGGACATTGTCCTTCCCCTTAGGCTCATTGGAACCCTTGTTTTCCGGGGGCTTATTATTTATTTTTGCCCTTGTTTGGAAATTGATTCGAGAGGCCACCATAGTGGGGTGTATTACCGCCGATATGGTACGTGGTCTTTGCAAGTTGACATACTCCGCCATTTCTTCGGTTAAGCCCGCACAAAATTGTTGCTTTTGCTCTCCAAAATCCAACTTTTTGAAGACAGTGGCTTTGAGTTGTAGGTCCCAAAACTTGTCTACATATTTGTGGATAGATTCATTGGGAGAGAGCTTTAAGCTTCGCCATTCGGTGAGTACTTTGTCTTTGGCATCGGTGGCCAAAAACTGCTTCATAATGGAAGCTCTTAAAGCTTTCCATGTTCGTGGAGCTTCACCGTTGGCTCGTAGGCTAGACCACAATTGTGTGGCGGACTTTTGAAAGTGCATAGCTACATGGCGTAGCTTACAGGACTCCGTGAAGCCCTCATCTCCAAACGCCGCATCGAATTGTTGGATAAAGGCCAAGACTTTGTCCGTAGCACCAAAGGTACCATCATAGGTAAGGAAAGAGATACTCTTCCCTCCCTCTTTGAATTTCTTCAACTTGGACGACCTCTTCCATGCGGCATAGGATTTCCTATGGCCTCTTCTTTTTTATGGTTCAAAGGTTGCACCATCACTTTCTTCAGAAGGTGAAGAATTTGAAGAAGGTGGAGAAGAGGGTGACCTCTTTCTCACCTTTTTCTTGTCTTGATCTTTGTCGTCTTCACCATAGCTTTCATAAGAGGAAGAGGATGAAGAAGATGGAGAAGAGGGTGTCCTCTTTCTCGCCTTTTTCTTCTCTTGCTTTTTATCATCCCTCTTTGAATTATGGTGTGGAGAAGAATACGATGGTCTTCTCCGCTTTGGTGGTGATGGAGAGTGTTTAACCCGCCATCTTCATGGAGCCATCTCCGCCCAGGTTGCGGGAGACTCAATTCTTTCTCGTTCCTTAGGTGGAGGCTCTTGAATTCTCCTTTGGGAACAAGATGAATCATCAAGAAGTAAATTCTTGAGCCCTTCGTATGGATTCTCTTCTTCTTCCTGAATTGGAGAGAGACCTCTTTTGCAAGTCTCACAAGGAGGCTTCCTAGGTGTTCTCTCGTCATGGTGGTGAGCTTGGAGAATCCCATGAGCACGGAGCTGCCGTTGCACTTCACTTTGGAGAGATGGATTTCCCATGGCTTGTTGAAGCCTAGAAACAAGATAATTAACAAGCATCAGAGCATCATTAGTAGCTTGCTCATTAGCAAAATCAAAGTTATCAACATTAATTTCACTCTCCTTACTATTGTCAGACATTCTAACAACTTTTAGGTGTAAAATATTTAGGTGTACTTTGGCACTTCAAGCCCTAATTGCTACTCCTCTTAACCCCTTTAGAAAAAGCACTCAAGCTACTGTACCTGTGGCTCAAATACCATTAGTTGCAAGGAATAGAAGAGAGGGTCTTTCAACACCAAAACAGCACCGGCTCCTGTCAAGCTTCTAATAGCTCAATAGTGGTTAAGCCGTAGGCAAGCCCCGTAGGACTCCACTATTAAGACCATAGCTCTCAACGGTGATGCGCCATTAACTGCACAAAGGCAGGCGCACTGCAAGGCTGAAAAATCCCTATTCTACTTACTCACAGGCAATTAATAATACCAACCATTTGTAGCTAGCTTGAGGACCTCCCTTCTTGAGCAAGAAAAGAGAAACCTTGAGCTCTGATACCAATGTAACATTTAATGGCCTAATAACTTATGTGTAGCGGAAATTAGCATGAACATAGTGGGCATTTCATTAGAATAGATTCCTAACGAGAATTACAAGAGTGCTTGGGTGGAGAGACAGCAACAAAAAGCATAACACCTAGTTAGATAGCATCGACAATACTTTCAAAAGAGAGAGAAATTAAGCTATTGACAACAGTTGAGGACCGGATTTGCATGGAGCCGGTCCCCCCTCCAAAAGGCTTTGTATTATGGTTTCTCCCATCAAGAGAGACATTGTACAATACAATTCTTTGTGTTCCTTCAAGACTAGCTAGTGCAATGAAGATGAAAGCTTCATGCACTAAGCAAAACACTTAGCAAACACAACATCAATTATCCCCGGTCTCAGACCCAAGACCTCACACACCATCGAAGTGAGAGCTAGCAGGGTATGAGAGTAGATTGAGAGGAAGGAGTAGTCTTACGAGAAAGATGTACATCTCCTCACATAATCACTCATATTAGCATAGCTTAGCTTAGTAATTAGCATGGTAGAGGAGATGAGGATGCATTGAAGTTTCGATCTTGGTTGGATTTGCATCCACATGTCAAGAGTGTGTGGATGTAGGCTTCTATCTCACAAGCTTGGAGTAGGTGATGAGCTCTCCATTAAAGATTGGGAAGAGATAGTCTTTTTCTTGCTTCTCACATAGACTGTGTGAGAGTGTGTGTGTGATAATGCCTTGCAAAAATCAGCCCCCTCTCTCTCTCTCTTGGGCGAGCCCTCTTGCTATTTCCTCTTGTTGTCCTCTCGTTGGACCTCCCTAGGGCTAGCCAATGACAATTAAACAGCATAAGTGATAGCCTTCTGACATGTGTCCCCCTTTCCCCTTTTGTGAGAGCTTTAGGTAATTTAATAATTCAACTAAACTCTCATTGGACCCCTTTGCCTCCTGGCCAATAGGAATCATGCAAGCCATTGGGCTGCTGAATGCTCATTGGACCCCTTGGGAGACTATCCAATAGTCTTCTAGAGGACTTAATTCTCATTGGTTCTTTTATTAAGTGTTTTTAAATTAATTAAACTAGATTTACTCTAGCCTAATTCTCATGGGTCCACCTGCAAGGCCATCCAATAGGAATTGGGTACACCTTGTGGGCATCTGGCCTAGGGAGCTGACATGTGTCCCTCATTCCCTTTGTGTAAAGGGAGCTTGTGTGTGTGTGTGTGTGTGGCTTTCTCTCTCATCCCCTACAAGCTAGGCTCGCCCCCTCCTTAGTAGGGATTTGTAAAGACTTTTTTTGACACACACAAAGCATCCAATTCCCCCATGGTTGACCTTTGGACACAACCTTTGAATTTTGGAACCTTAGCATTTTGGAAGTCTTAATGGGTTGAACCTTAGGGTCTTTTTAGCCCATTGTTGCACATGGATATTTTGCAGATGGCCCCCCGTTATGATCCCTATTTTCCCTCCTTTAGATCCTTACTGTGGCCGGTCTGCTAGCTTAGCCAATATTCTAGCTTTTTCTCCCCTGGCACTTCCCCATATTAGTTGATCAGTTTAACATGAGAAAATCATTTAGGAGAATTAGATATTGATTATTATGACAGAACAAGGGCTAGAATATAGAAATGTGCTTATGGGTCTATCTGGACACGAGGCCAATGATAAAGGGGTCCAGATGAGAGATGATCTGTCAAAGAGAAAGACTAGCAAATTGAGCTTAAAGACCTTAGGGTTAGCTTCATCGAAGACCTCCAAAGGTTAGTGTAAAAGTGCTTTGACCTTAGGTAAGCAAGGTATGTGCTTGAGGAAAACCCGGCCCAAGCTTGCCGGCCCAAGCTTGAGGTGCTTGTCGTGCGTGATGACAGAGATGCTTGAGGTGCTTGACATGCTTGATGAGTGAGATGCTTGAGGTGCTTGACATGCTTGATGATTGAGATGCTTGAGGTGCTTGTCGTGCTTGAGATGTTAGGGTTGTACTTGAGGTGGAAACACAACCCAAGCTTGAGGGGCTTAAGCTCGGGGGGTTCACCATTCAATACCTCCCTATATAATGTGTGTTCGTGGTGGGGTATTATAAAAACCCCTCTTTTAACATGTCCAAATGAATAAAATGACCCCTTATTTTATGACTTTTTTCCAAAATTGAATATATAAACCCGTTATTCTAATACATTTCTGTTAAATTGCCTAAAAAATTTGTATTTTAAAACCATTCCTTTCGAACTCACGTTATACATTAACATGATTACATAGTGCACCCCCCGAGGGCTTAGGGGCCAAGCTTGTGGTGAGAACTGGGCCCATGGTTGAGGGGCTTGAAGTGTCAACACAAATCCCTACAAGGAGGGGTCAAGCCATGCAGGTAGGGGGGGTGGTGCGGCTTGACCTTCTCTCTCCCAAAGAGCACCCCTTGCTGAAGAGTCAAGTAGCACACATGTGAAGCCCCTAGCAAGGTTACCCTCAAGGAGTGTCCAAACCCTATTGGTTGGCATCCCAAGGGATCCAATGATAATTAAGTAGATTTAATTTATTGTTTTTGCATTTATCAAGTCCTCTCTCTTAAAGTGGAAAAGGGGACACTTGTCCCAAGACTACCCTTGTTGCTTGTAATGCATCATGCATGTGATTGGCCAGTCTTACAAGGTTCCAATGAGCTTCAAGCTTGAGCTACAAAGGGGGATCAACCAAATCAAGAAGGGGGCTAGATTGGGGGGTATACTCTCCCACACACACTCACACTCTCTCTCATTGTGTGAAGTGCAAAGTGCAAGAGCTCCATCTCCTTCTCCAAGGTAGTAGAGAAGTGGAGAGCCTACACCAACACTCTTGGCTAAGGAATGCAAATCCAACCAAGAGCCATGCCTCAATGCTTAATCTTCTACATCTTCATTACTATGCTATTATGTATGCTAGCAAGAAAATTAATGATAAGTGAGGGACTAATTATTTCTCCTATGAAATGTTTCTTCTTCCTCTTCCCTACCCTCATTCCCCGCTAGCTCTCTCCACCTTTGAAAGTGTTTGAGGCCTTGGAACTGAGGCTTGGGATAGTTAATGATTTCTACAAAGTTTATGTTATGCTCGTGATGCATGAAGCTTTCCATCTTCATTGCATCACCTAGGCCACGAAGGAACACAAACATTGTACTGTACCAAGTCTCTCTTGATGGGAGAAACTATGCCTATTGGAGGGGGGGCCGGGTCCACATATAACCGGTCCTCAATTTTTGTCATGTTCTCTAAACTCTCTCTCTCTCTCTCTCTCTCTCTCTCTCTCTCTCTCTCTCTCTCTCTCTCTCTCTCTCTCTCTCTCTCTCTCTCTCTCGCTCTCTCGCAAAAGTATTGCCAACTTAACCAAGTATCATGTTTAGGTTGCTAACATCAATTACGTTCACCCACTATGCTCACAAAGTAATCTCACAAAAGTGATTTATCTAATTTCCTAATTGTGCTACTCTCAAAGTTCATAGGCCATTTTCATTACATTGGTATCGGAGCATTTGGTTTCTCTCTTCTTGCTTAAGAAGAGCCTATAAATGGTTTATTTTGTTAATTATATTAAAGTAAATGGTACTAGGATCTATTATCAATTTTGTTGAGCCCACTATGTAGGATATGGTGCACACCTCAGGAGCTTTGGACTTAATAATGGGTTCTTTTTAGACTTGCCTACGGCTTTAGCATTATTGATCCATAAGAAGCTAGAAAGGAGCTAGCCCTCAGCAATTCTACAATATTAGACCCACTCCACTACTCTCTATAATTAACCACTTCGAGCCGTGGATTTTCAAAGGCTAAGAGGAGGGGCAACTAACATTTTGAATTGCCAAAGCATACAACAAGTAAGTAAGTACACAAATTTTGTTAACATGGCTGACAATAACCAAGAGACTAGAATGAACATTGATAAGTTTGATTTTTCACATGAAGGTGCTAATGATGATGCCCCCATGTTTGTCAATTATCTTATTACTAGATTGCAACAAGCTATATGGGCAACCCTGCTTTGCAAGCCAAAGTTACTCAACAACTTCACACTTATGGGATTACCCTTCCTCTCCAAGAGGAGAGAGAGAGCTTAGGAGGCCTCTTGAAGAGACCCCCATAAGAGACCCCCAAAAGAAGACTCTCTCCCATATGAGAGGAGGAATCCAAAAAGAAAGAAATTAATGAATCTTTAAGTTCCTCTGAAGACGTGGCTCCACAAAGACGGCAGTTTAGACGATCGTCAACTCCTCCCAAGAGGAAACGATCAACTCATAGTCTTTCGCCTTTTCACTCTAAAAAGGAAGAGAAGAAACAAAGGAAGAAAAGGGCAAGAAAGAGGTCACCCTCTTCTCCCTCTCCTTCGCCTTCCTCCTCTTCCGACAAAAGATATGGCTATTCTCCTCGAGAATACAAGAGGGGAGGACATCACAAATCATACCCTACATGGAGAAGGTCACAAAAGCTCAAGAAGCTCAAAGAGGGAGGAAAGAGTATCTCTTTTCTCACCTATGATGGAACCTTTGCTGCTACCAACAAAGTGTTGGCCTTCATCCAGCAATTTGATGCAGTCTTTGGAGAAGAGGGATTCACATAGTCCTCCAAGCTATGCCATGTAGCTATGCACTTCTAGAAATTGGCCCGTCAATGGTGGGCTAGCCTTTGAGGAAATGGTGAAGCCCCAAAGACATGGAAAACTGTACGAGTTTCCATCATGATGCAATTCCTTGCAAGCGATGCAAAGGACAAAGTGCTCACAGAATAGTGTAGTTTGAAGCTTCTCTCCCATGAGTCTATTCACAAATATGTGAACAAGTTTTTAGATTTACATCTCAAGGATACCGTCTTCCAAAAGATAGACTTTGTCGAGAAAAATTAAGCAATAGTTTTTAGCGAGATTACCTGAAGAGATGGCCGAGTATGTCAACTCCCAAGGTTGGGTTCTATCACCAAAGTAATCCACCACACCATGGTTGCTTTGCGCATCAATTTCCAACAAGATTCTATGTCAAGCCCATGGAAAACAAAGACAAAAATGATGCAAAGTGGAAAACCAATGCCCAAAATTCTTCACAATGATCAGTCCAAGGAGAAGGGAGTTTAAAAAGGTAAAAACAAACTCTGTCCTAAAGAGCTTGAAGCTTTTTGTAAGGACCATAAATGTTTTTAAGTGTGAGGAGCAAGGACATGGCTATCGTTCTTGCCCCAAGAGAAATGCTCGCAATGAGACTCCTAGAGCTTCCACTATCAAAGCTTCAAAAGATGATGCTCATTGCAAGGGTTCACCTCTCTCCTATGCTTGGGGAAAGGTAAGGGAGCATGATGCCTTCATTTTGTTTGAATTTGGCTC
Source organism: Adiantum capillus-veneris (assembly GCF_014529385.1). NCBI lineage: Eukaryota > Viridiplantae > Streptophyta > Polypodiopsida > Polypodiales > Pteridaceae > Adiantum > Adiantum capillus-veneris. The sequence continues at coordinate 114,641,950 of NC_140953.1, read as the reverse complement.
TACTCATAACTTCATATCAAAGAAATTGGCCACCAAGTTGGGCATTCAAGCTTTCAAGATGGGAGATGTTGTAACGGTCGACACTGCTTTCAAGGTACGGTGAGCCTCCATTACTCCCTTGATTGGGAAATTGAGGATTCATGTCCAAAGCTATGTCAACAAAGAAGACTTTTTCATCTCTCCTCTCCAACATGAGGATGCTATCCTAGGGGCACCATGGTTCAACCGCATGGCTGTCAACATGAAGTTCCCTGAAAGGAGAATCTACTTCACGTAAAGGAAAAAGAACATGTATATAGATGCTAGTGAGTCTGATCATACTATACCACTTGTAAATCCTCCTGCTTTTAAATCAATGAAGAGCTTAGTTTTTGCGTACATGATTTTTGTCAAAGAGTCCCTAAAAGGTCCTATTGTTTCATTAAATGTAAATGATAGGAATCAAGAAGAGTTAGACTTGTCTAATTTTCTAAAAGGATTCCAAGATGTGTTTATCGATGATATCCCTATGGACTTACCTCCAGAACAAGGGGATGATGACCATCACATTGAGCTCCTACTAAGAAGCTCACCGCCTATTAAGCCTCCTTATGTTTCTCAAGCTCAACAAGAGAAGATCATGAGGCAAGTACAAGAATTGGTAGACAAAGGGATGATGAGGACTATTTTCTCTCCCTTTTGTTCTCTAGTCCTTTTAGTGCAAAAGAAAGATGGTACATACCGTATGTGTGTGGACTATCAAGCACTAAACCATATCACTATCAAAAATGGATTTCCCTATCATCGAATAAGGATAGTGGATGAAGATACCCTAAAGATCGCTTTTCGCACAACGTTTGGTCTTTATGAATATCTAGTCATGCCTTTTGGCTTGACTAATGCCCCAGTCATGTTCAATCAATTAGTGGAGAAAATCTTCTAAAGACCCTACCGGAAATTTACTGAGTGTTCTTTGATGATATCATCATCTACTCCAAGTCCTTGGAGGAACACAAGCTACATCTCCAAGTGTTTTTTCAAGCACTAAGGGAGAACAAAATTTTTCTCAATAAAAAAGAAAAGCAAATTTTTCCTTCAAGAGATTCAATACTTAGGTCATATTATCTCCCAAGATGGTATCTAAATGGATCCATCAAAATTGAAGGTAATAAAAGCATGGCCTAATCCAAGAAACTACATGAGTTAAGATGCTTTATTGGTATGTGTGCATATTATAGACGCTTCATAGAAAAATTCTCTCAAATAGCAGGACCATTGTAACATGACCTAGCAAAGAAGAATGTTAAGTATTCATGGACTACTAAGGAGCAAAATTCTTTTGACAAGCTCAAAGAGAATCTTACCTCCCAACCAGTTCTCATGCTTCCGGATCTCTCAAAGCCATTTGAGGTCCAATGTGATGCTTGTGGTGATTGCCTTGGAGCAGCCTTGCTTCAAGAAGGGCATGCCATAGCATATGAAATCCGAACGTGAAATACGGATGAATGGTCTTAGGCATTAAAAAAAAAAGCTTTTAGTTTTTCTACATGCCATAGACACATGGAAGAACTATTTATTGGGGACTTCATTTATTCTACGAACCGGCCACCAAAGTCTCAAGTACTTCATGACACAAACCAAGCTTTCCGACAAACAAATGAGGTTGGATTTTTTTTTTTGCAATTTAATTTTCATATTTCTCACATTGCTGGTAAATCAAGTGGCCGATGCACTTTCACAACAACCAAAAGTTAATGGGGTGTCTATTGCAACTTGCAATCCCGGGGCGGTCACTTATCAAAAGCTTCCTATATCACGTGCGTTCAAGAGGTTATTAATAATACCTCAATATACATACTATATTTACACTACACGCCTATTTAAAAAACCCCCACCCCCCTCTGTATGTATACATTTTGATACATTTTCATCTTTTAATAATCCTCTCCGGGTAACTCACGTGATAGCATACACATTCTAAAAAGTGACCGCCCCAGGCTCACAATGATCAATCTTCTTGATAGATGAGTATGCTACTGACCCTAACTTTAGAGACATAATGTCAGCCCTTGCTTTGGGGAAGAAAGAGGAACCATTCACCTTGCAGGATGGTTGTCTTCTCCATGGAAATAGGCTATGTGTTACCCACTCCCTTCGTAAGAAAGTCATGTATGAATCCCATGCTCCTCTCTATACAGGGCATAGAGGCATTCAACCACTCTCCCGGGAGTAGAAACATACTTCTATTGTCCTACCATGAAAGTGGACATACAAGAGTATGTTTCAAAATGTGTAGTATGCCAAAAGGAGGGAAGAAACTTGGATTACTCCCGCCATTGCCTATCCCAAATTCACCATGGGAGAGTATATCCATGGATTTTATCTTTAGATTACCCAAGTCTATCCATGGGAACATGGGAATATGGACAATAGTCGACAGGTTTAGCAAGCAAGCATATTTTACTCCTATCAAAAAGACAATTAAGGCACACCAAATGGAAACTCTCTTCATATCACAGATTTTCAAACACCATGGATTGCCAACATCCATTGTGTCAAATAGAGATCCTAGAATGACCAGTAATTTCACGAAAGGTCTCTTTGAAAATCTAGGAACAAGATTGAATTTCTCTTCTGCCTATCACCCACAAACGGATGGCCAAAGTGAGATAGCTAATCTTACGATACTCGATTTAAAGTCTTATGCTACCAAAGTAGACAATGCTCACAATGGGAAAAGTACTTACCTCTTGTAGAGTATTCCTACAATAATATTGTACATACTTCTACAGGAAAAGCACCTTTTGAAATAATTGAGGGAAGACCTAAAAGTCCCTTGCTACTCATAGTACATGAGAAGATCTTTGTTGTCGATAAGTATAGTTGTGACCTACAAGAATCTTTTCAAAAGATTAAAGAGGCTATATCCATCTCTCAACAAAGGAAAAAAGCTGCTACTGACAAGCACAAAAGGGCCTTAAAGTTTAAAGAAAATGATTGGGTCTTATTGAATTTTCATAAGGCTCGATTAAGGCAAACAACGGGAAAAAATCCTATGGGCCATCAAAAGTGTTATGCTAAATTAGCAAAAAGATACTATGGTCCTTTTCAATCTTGAAGCCAATCAATGAGATGGCTTATCAACTCAAGTTTCCCAACTATTGGCTCATACACAATGCTTTTCATGTGAGCCTACTTAAGCCCTACAAAGGATACTATGGTCCTTTTCAATCTTGAAGCCAACCAATGAGATGGCTTATCAACTCAAGTTTCCCAACCATTGGCTCATACACAATGATTTTTATGTGAGCCTACTTAAGCCCTACAAAGGAGAGCCACCAAGCGAACCAATTATTGCAGACCCTCCCGAAATCGAAGACCAAGAAGAGGTGCGATAACCCGAAGCTATCCTTTGGCATGAAGACAAAGTACTACGACATGGTAATATTATCGGATGGTATCTTATTAAGTTAAAAAATTATCCTTTTGAAGATGCTGGATGGATGGAAGGAATACAGCTTAAGGATAGTATGAACCTTGTCAATGCTTACAATGCTATAGTAGAGTAAGCAAATGTACAAATTTCTTTTGAATGACCAATGTTTTTGTCTTATAAGACTAGTTCTCATTTTATTGTGCACAAATTTAAATAGTATGCATGCTTAGAATCATGTTTGTGATAACGATGTCTCTCAAAGACCAAGTAGAATTTTTCACTCTACGAGGGAGAATGAAATGGACTAAAGAGAAGACATGCTTGCGGCAGCCATGTCTTCCAAGCACCAAATGGATTAGTCATCCATCTTGGAATGATGTTGTAGGGTAAAAAGGGATCCTCTACCTACTAAGAAAGATTGACTAATGACTAAAGCTTTATCTCTTCTACCTCATAGTCAAGGATGACTATGATTTCAAGAAAGAGGTAATGTCATAAAATCTAATATCTAAACCAACTCAAATGATTTTCTCATATTAAATTGATCATTCAATGTGGGAGAATAGACGAGAACACGGGTTAGAATATAGACATGTGCTTATGGGTCTATCTCGACACGAGGCCAATGGTCAAGGGGTCCAAATGAGAGATGATATGTCAAAGAGAAAGACTAGAAATGGAGCTTAAAGACCTTAGGGTTAGCTTCTTTTAGGACCTCCAAAGGTTAGTGTAAAAGTACTTTGACCTTAGATAAGCAAGGGATGTGCTTGACATGGGAACCCGGCCCAAGCTTGAGGTGCTTGTCGTGCCTGATGACTGAGATGCTTGACATGCTTCATGACTGAGATGCTTGAGGTGCTTGTCATGCTTGAGATGCTAGGGTGTACTTGAGGTGGGAACCAAACCCAAGATTGAGGGGCTTAAGGGCCAACCTTGTAGTGAGAAGTGGGCCCACGGTTGAGGGCCTTGAGGTGTCACAAAAGTCAAAAAAAATTCCTACAAGGAGGGGGCGAGTCATGCACGTAGGGGGGGGGGGGGGGGGGGGGGGGGGGGGGGGGTTCTTTACCTCTCTCTCTCTCACTCTCTCCCAAAGGGCACCCCTTGCTAAAGAGGCAAGTAGGACACATGTCAAGCCCTTGGCAAGGTTACCCTCAAGGAGTGTCCAAAGGCTAGGGTCCAATGATAAATAATTAGAGTAAACTAGTTGTTCGTAAATTTATCAAGTCCTCTCTCTCGAAGGGGAAAGGGGGACACTTGTCCCAAGACTACCCTTGTCTCTTGTAATGCATCTTGCATGTGATTCGCGGTCTTGCAAGGGTCCAATGAGCTTCAAGCTTGATCTACAAGGGGGGTTCGACCAAAGCAAGAAGGGGGCTAGATTGGGGGGTATACTCTCCCACAAACACTCACATACACTCTCATTGTGTGAAGTGCAAAGTGCAAGAGCTCCATCTCCTTCTCCAAGCTAGTAGAGAAGTGGAAAGCCTACACCAACACTATTGGCTATGGAATGCAAATCCAACCAAGAGCGATGCTTCAATGATTAAGCTTTCCATATTCTCCATCTTCATTACTATGTTATTATGTATGCTAGCAAGAAGAGTGATGATAAGTGCGGAACTAATTCTTTCTCCTATGAAATGTTTCTTCTTCCTCTTCCCTACCCTCATTCCCTGCTAGCTCTCTCCACCTTTGAGGTCTTTGAGGCCTTGGGACTGAGGCTTGGGATAGTTAATGCTTTCTACAAAGTTTATGTTATGCTCGTGATGCGTGAAGCTTTCCATCTTCATTGCATCACCTAGGTCACAAGGAACACAAAGACTGTATTGTACCAAGTCTCTCTTGATGGGAAAAACTATAATACAAATGCCTATTGGAGGGAGTATCGGCTCCACATAAATCATTTTCCCAAGTGTTGTTATGTTCTCTAGAACTCTCTCTCTCTCTTGCAAAATTATTGTTCATGCCAAGTTAACTAAGTACCATGTTTATGTTGCTACCATCAATTAGTTCACCTGCTATGCTCACAGAGTAATCTCACAAAAGTGCTTTATTTAATTTCCTAATTCTGCTACTCTCAAAGTTCATAGGCCATTTTCATTACAATAATAATCATTTGTAATAAGGAGCTAGTCTAGTTGCAGAAGTCGGGGTGCAATGGAACTTTCAGATTGTACATACTTGAACTCTATTTTAGGTTTAACATATGGTAGCCTTAGTATATAAGGTACCTAGGTCATTTTGTAAAGAGAACTTTTATCATAATCAAGTTTTAAGCTTTCGACGACTGTGTGTGAGAGAAAAAGAGAGTAAGCATGAGCTTCATCCTGGCGCTACTCCTTGCTCCTTCATCACATTGGACATCCGACTACACTATCGTGCTATCCTCGGCAAGAGCTACGCATCAACGCCAAGCATTCCTCGTGGAACGGAGCGAACGTGCTGATACGAGCTATTGATGGCTATAAGTATATCTAATGATGTCTATTTTTTGCGTGCAAATAGTCGTTAGGATCGAGGCGACATAAGCTACACATAGGTACTCATAGATTTCAGTTTTGGGCACTTTCAAAATCTGGATTTGTCTTCATACATGTTTTTTGCAGATGGGTCTATAGTGAGGGTTTTGAGTGTAGAGGCTTTGGGACATGTATATCCTAGTGAGGGGATGGTGTTCCTTAAGTTTCATACGATTCTGGTTTGGTTTAATGAGTTTCCTTCCCTTTGTGTGTATGTGGGTTGGGTGGTGTAGTTGAGAGCAGTGAGATTCTGGATCGTGGATTAGTTAGCCTTTTAGAGTGTTGTATGCGTGGGATGGTCTCAGCCTCTGACAAGCTAAAGAGATTGCCTCTTATGCGCCTGTCGTGTCATCTGTGTCCTCGATTGACATTATGTTGATCTAGGTTGTGTTGCATGCACTTTATGGGTGATGTGACTCGCTCCCGCAATAAGCACAAAATCAAAATCAAAATCACTCATTGCTCTCTTATTCCATATATTGTATTAATGTTAGATGGGCTAGGTTAGTAGTGGGTGTCTGTCGACTAGTTGGCTCGTTTTAGCTCTGCTTTGCATGATGCATTGTCAAGGCTACCATCAACACTCCCCCTGAGCTTTGGCACCACTTGTGAGATGTGTGGATGCATGCGTGCATGTCTATAGAGGTAAGAGAGATAAGCAGGAATATATGATATGGGTGGAGCATAAATTGAGGACTATATTGTATTAATGAATAAGGTTAGATGGGTTAGGCTGCAGTTCCAAAAGAAAAAAAAAAAGTGGTATAGGTGGTATAAAAACTTGTTGTCAAACCGTGCACCATTTTTCTTTATATGCCAAGGAGTTTCGACGTCTCGGATAGATCTATGATGGTCTCTTGGAATGTTTCTAAGAGCTTAAATATTATCATCTCTCTCTTCTCTCTCTCTCTCTCTCTCTCTCTGGGTTAGATGCAATTTGTCTCATTGTTTGCTTGCACTCGAGTAAGGAAGTCCATGTGTTCTGGGTGAAAGCATGTATAGGTGGACCGCTTTTGCCACTATATAGTATATGGTTTTTGGGGTTGAGAAAATGGGTGGTTTAGGCGTTTGAAATAGTGGGATTAAATTCAAAATTTATGGAAAAAAGGGTTAAAATTTGACATGTACTAAGTGAAAGCGCTTACTCATTAATGATTACCTCAAGGTACGTTCAAGCACTTAATGCAAATATTCTCTCGATTCTCGTCCCTCCCACTCTGTCTCGCTCGTTCCTCCCCCCTCTCTCTGTCTCGCCAGCGCCATTCAGGTTTCTGATTCCCTCTTTCCTCTCTCCTTTGCGTTTCTCTGCTAGCCGAAGCAACAAGCAGCAACATCACAACAACAGCAAGCAAATTTAGGAGGAGTACTTTTTGCTGGGCTGGTCATCAACTTCAGTAAAAATCCCCTGCAGCAGCAACAGGTATGTGTCATCATGTAGCTTGAAGCATTCTATCTCGAATGTTGGTTGAATTTGAATGTGGCTGGTTTTCCTAGGTAGCATTGCCAGGTAGAATTGATCCATGTTTTAACATGCTTCATGTAGATGTAGAAGCGTTGTATGCTTGTCTCTGAATATGTGGCAAGATAACCAAAGGGGGCTTGGCCTAGTGGTTAAAGTGAATGGGTGGGTGCGTAAGGACCCAGGTTCAACCCCTGGCGATATGATCTGCCCTCTGTTGGGTGGCAAGATAATCATGGATTGTAACTATTAATGATGCATGTGTAAGTTTAGAATTTATTTCTGGAATGTATATGCATTGTGCACATCTAATTGATCACCCTTGTGAATGATTTATAAAAATGCATCATGCAGCTTGAAGCATGAATGCAGATTTTATCAACTGTGTGTGCATGCTTATACGAATGCATCATGCAGGTTCAAGCATGAATGTATTTAACTATTGATCTTGTATCTATGTGGCATTTGTGATTTTTTCAGGATGAAGAACCAAGCTACAAAAGGACCTTCAGACTCTGACAAGGGTACACCTAGGAAGGGAAAGATCTCTACCTACGCAGGAGTCGCCTATCAAAACAGGTTAGATGCATCATGCATGCATTTCTAAAATTGGTTTTATGTCTTGTAAAATTTCTGAATTTTTTGCACATGCATGCTACAAAAAGAACTTCCGAGTCCCCCAAGGGTACACCTAAGAAGCAAAATGTTCAGCAGGTTAGATGCAGGTATTTCCCCCATGGATTCAATTAAAGTGTTGCTTTATTAGGAAAAAGTAGTGTGCACACCACTAGTAAATATCAAGTGGGTGAACCCCACTTTTTATGGGTACAGCACCACTAATAGGCTATGTTGAAGTGGTGCACCTGCAGCACCCTTTAAAGTTGGGCAGAAACCATGGTTGCACCACTACATAGTTATGTTGATATGGTGCACCATCTCTTAAAAGTGATACTGGACCACTTTAAAGTGCTAGGCAACACTAAAAAGAGGTAAGGTTCTAGTAAAAACTGGCGATACAATGGGTGCATCACTTTCCAGTGGAAAACCCTAACTATTTTGTGGTGAAGCATCACTTTTAAGTGAAGCATCACGATGGTGCACCACTTTTCAGTGGTTTTACACACTTTTAAGGTACCGAATAACGTTCTAGTTAAGAAGCACTAGAAAGTGGTGCTTCTTAACTAGAACTTTACTCGGTACCTTAAAAGTGTGTAAAACCACTGAAAAGTGGTGCGTTTTAACATGAACGTTATTTGGTTTAAAGTGGTAAACACCAATAAAGTGGTGCTCACCACTTTTTGTGGTTCAAATCACATTTAAGTGGTGTTCATAGTGGTGAACACCACTATAAAGTGGTGAACATCACTATAAAGTGGTGCTTCTTAATTAGAACATTATTCGGTACCTTAAAAGTGTGTAGGACCACTGAAAAGTGGTGCTTCTTAACCTGAACGTTATTTGGTATAAAGTGATAAACACCAATAAAGTGGTGGTCACCACTTTTTGTGGTTCAAATCACATTTAAGTGGTGGTGCATGATGGTCAACCACTTTCAATGCTGTAGAACCACTTTTTAGTGATGCTTTACAGAAGTGCAATAATCGTTAGTTCTGCATCTTTGCTAAAAGTGGTGGTTAAGTGCTTTTAAGTGATGAAGCTTTACAAGGAGATACCACATTCTATTGGTGTACCACCACTTTTTAGGAGTGTAGCACCAGTTTTAAGTTGTGTACAACAATTCACATCGGTGTAGCACAATTGAACAGTGGTTTAGCCCACTTTTATGTGCTGGAGCACCACTTTAAAGTGGTGAAGAAACACCAAAAGGGGATGTATCACTAGAAAATAGTGGTGTACCAGGACTTTTTAGTGTTACCTAACCAGTTTTAAGTGGTTGAGAACCATTTAGTGGTACACCACCACTTAAAAATTTTGCAGTACCACTGAGAATGGTGCAGAAATCATTTCAACCACTTCTTATTGTTGATAAAACAAGTTTAATTATGGCTCATTACATACTAACATGCATTCTTATATGTTTTTACAGGGAGGTGGACAGTACCACGAGTGGCCTTACCCACTCAAACAAAATTTTGCTTCACCAAGGAAGATTTTCATACCGAATATGGGCTATGCTTGGTTGGCCAGGATCCGAACCTCCTATGTGATGATGATTTCTCAGATGAGGAGTGGCTTAGTGTATGGCTTTACAAGCGCCACCAAAAGGAGAAGATGCATTTAAAGGGGCTAAGGCCTGAAATGTATGAAGAATGTCTCCTGCTATACCACAAAGTATATCAGGGAGCTCCCCCAAAAAACGAGGTAGGCGTGCATTTTGCACATGGATTTACTTGGCACAAGTGCAAGGCCGCTGAAGATTCTCAAGGTTTAGTTGCATGGGCTGTGTATGATGAAGGTGTTATCAAAATGTTACTCCAACAGAAAACTTTAAATAGGAAATTGGAGAAATGGAGGTGCACAAACGGTCCATGTCTTGGAAGCGAGTGGAAATTTAATGCAGAAAATATGCCTAATTACACTGAAAGTACTGGCACAGGCTTTGACTGGCAGACATACTCAGGTGGACATCAATTTTCAGGGCAGGCTAAGGAGGAATTTCTAAAGAAGTGGGCCTTTGGCTCAATGGGAACATTTGGAATGTCAAATGTTTCCTCGACTACATTTTCTATGTCAACGGATGATGTAGCAGCTATTTCTAACATGAAGGCTAATGTTGATGAAAAGTTAAAAGAGAAGCAGCAATGTCTCGAAGCAATAAGAATTGATTTAGATCAATCAAAGACAAAGAGAGACGAGCAGGTTGGTTTGATGCGAGGCGCCGCCAAGATTGTAGAGAGACTGAACAAGGATATGGAGGAACTCAAGTTGCATAAGGTTGGGCTTGCACCAAACGAGGAAGCAATGGCAAAGTTTGAGACCTTGATTCAAATCAGAAAGGAATCTCTCAAAGACATGGGACTTGATATTGAAGTGCACAATCTCAATAACCTAGGTGAAGAAGCAGCACAGTTATTACAGGTATGTAAGCTTGATTGATTCACCTAGTAGTAGTTGATATTACTTAAAAGTGGTTAAACTCTAATTAGGAAAAAATGGTTAGAGACCATTTTATATGGTAAAAGACCACTTAAATGTGTTTATATAACACTCTTAAGTGGTACCACATAAAGTGATGAAGACTCTTGAAAGTAATGCACAAACACTTCTATTGTTTTATAAAGTACGCAGTGCTATTTTTTTACAGGGTCGGCATGACACTTTGTTATGGGAAGTAGAAGTGGCGACAAGGCATCTTCGATTTGTGGAAATGATTATTATTTTGTTCAGTCAAGAATGCCTATCCTTCCTGTCAGGCCGCCTGTTCATTTGGGATCGGACAATAGCTGTGTGCAGTTAGGTGATTGTGTTGCTTGTGGGATGTCTATCATGTAGACTGTTGTTACCGGTGTCTACATGCTCCAGTGTCAACATCCGTATCACCCACTTTGTTTTGTAACTGCCTGTAAGTCTGCCGGACAGTGTCTATTTCATGGATGTGAGGAACCTTTAAAAGATGCTTCGAAGCTGTTGGCACCTGGAGAGGCAAACATGGATGAGCATGTTGGTACAAGTAATCGATGTTTTTATACCTTATGATATGAAGCTAATTGTAGATTCATTTCTTGACCATTTTGTTTCTTTTCTCCATGTAATTGCAGAGAAAGATCCAATGGAAGGCATCTTTGGATCTCCTGTTGATGGAATGGTAATATTCTGTGGAACATTCTTCTCTTTGAATGTTCACATAACTTAATATTGAGTATTATTACATTGTCTTTTATGTAGCACACTCCTAAGCTGGGTCATCACGCAAGCCCAATATTGATAGCATGTGTGGTGGGTGCGGGGATAAGAATGCATCCCAGAAACAAGCAGGTGAAGACACTCCGGACCAACAAAAGGCTAGAAAAAGGGCTGAAAAAAGAGCAGATGTAGTGGGAGCTCAAGGTGACGCATCCAAGGAGTCAGCCGAGGTGCCTCTGAAGCTAGAACCTGCAATGAACAAGGACGTAGAGGACATTGAAAAATCATATGAGAAGCCAATTGAAAAGGATACAACAGTGAACTTGTCTGATGAGGACTCAGAACTTCTTATTTCAGAGGTTTGTGCAGAGATTTTGGGGCATAGGAAAAAGAGGAGCAACACTGAAGAGCGCGCCACACCAAAGAAAAAATCTAACATTGCATCCAAGCCTCCAGAGCCTACTCCAGGAGGTAAAAAATCCAAGGAGCCTTCATCTGCCCGGAAAAAGACTAACCTCCAAGCACCCAGCACCCAACCTTAAACCTCCCAAACCAAAGCCCCGCAAGAAACTTATGTAGCCCCTATTAACCTTTTGTGCTTTGTAGCCTCTTTGTAATTTTGTCTTTGTACCCTCATTTTGATGATAATGAAACGACGGCTTTATTTTTCGTTCACTAGTTGTTTATTGCTCATTGATTATCTATTTATTCTACTCATATTGTTCATTGTCTGTCTATTTATTGTACTCGTATTTTTCTTTCCGACATCGTCATGAGCATCTTCAAGTAGAGCTTATTTTTTCTCTCCAGTATCTCCTGCCAAGTGAATTGTTGCCATAGAAGTTCAGGAAATTAATGAAATGGAAATAAATAGCCTAGAAGTTATACTTTTCAAGTGTATTTTGAAAAGGTTAATATGTCAGTCTGATTGAGGTTTTTAAGGCATGGTACTTGTCTATGGCAGAACTTAGCTGAATTGGAGATGTTCAAGAACCAGATGAGAAGGTTGAAGACATAGCAGCTAAGCAGGATGTAGAGCAGGATGCAGATGTCAGATAAAGTAGAGGAAGACCAGGAACCAGCAGTTTGCCCCGAAATTGAGGAGATTTCGCCAAACTGCCGATATCTTGTTTCGAATTTCTGCAAGATCAAAAAGCTCATCATCCTTGATCTCGATGGACTATTCGTGAAACGAGATGTAACCAAACGTGATCCAAAGACTGGATAACTTAAACACCCTCCACGTCTAGCTTTCAACAGAGTTAAACTAAAAAGAGTGGATGAGAAGTTGTGGATCTACTACCGTAGAGATGTTGAGCAATTTGTTTGGGATTTGAGGCAAATATCAGATGCAATGATTTGGAGCACTTGTACTGCTGCTAACATTGAGCATATCATCAGTACATGTTGGCCAGACATATGGGAACATAGGACTTATTACTTTAGGGATCTCTTCTTAAATTGGCAATGTGAAAAGTGGTCGTATTTTGAAGAGATTGCTTGAGCTCCAAGAGACCTTGCAGGTGAACCTGTGTCTTTCAAGCCCCTTTACCATGTTTGGAACAAGTTTCCAGAATACGACTCCTCTCGGACATTGCTGGTAGATGACTCCAGATATAAAAATCTGCGCAATGTCTGGAACAACTGTATAAGTCCACCCACCTTTGATCCTCTTGATGAAGAACAAGGCCCTGATTACCTCACGCGCACACTGTTGCCATGGCTGTGCAGATGGGCACTAACCCCCAATACCCTGGAGTATACAAAGGCAAATCCCATCAGCAATCCCAAAGATGAACTTTCGAGTCTAGTCTTTGAGCACTTTGTTATAAATGGAGATGAATGAGATTGTACATCCGGAAGTGCCAGAAACGTTATATATTGTACATTCTTGGTGGATATGTAGACGTTTCTGGATAATTGTTGTAATATACTTTTTGTAATATACAGAAGTTCTGGCACTTTACTGTCTCTGCACTATACATGTCTCTACACTTCTGAATGTCTCAAAACCACTTTTTAGTTGTGCTAAACCCCTAAAACATGGTTAAATTTTTATTATGTTATTGCAACAGTTTTTCTGGAGCTGCAACACCATTTAGCTGGAGCTCCAGTTTTTCTGGAGCTGCAACACAAAAAGCGCGACAGGTTAACATGCTTTCACCCAAAAACTACTAGCTTGTTATCCCACAGCTCATACAAGTTTGCTTGTAGGGATTTATACCAATGGCCCGTGACCATATAAGTATGCTTCTCTATCTTGTTGCCCCATGCATCAATTTGCTCATTAGTTGTTAGGCCCTTAGCTACTACACACTTCAAAATGTAGAAGTCAACAGCCTCCTCATTATTCTCTTCAGAAGTGACAGCAAAATTGTCTCCAGGTGTGAGAGCATCGCTTAAGGAGTCATAATGACCTGCATAAGTGGCACCATGGAACTCCTTATCGTCTGAGTCTCCGTATGACTGGGAATCATTAGCAAGTGGCTCCAAAGTGTGATATTGCCACGTCTCCACATGTGATCTGTTCATACACTTTCTCCAATGGCCAAGCCTACAAGGAAAACAAAAGCATGACAACCGTTTTGATCGCAATGCACAAGTGTTGTTCTCAGAATACCCATTCACACAGTGCATTGCTCTTGAGCCCTTCAATGGTTTGCAGTCCCATTGATGGGATCGCTGAACATCGCCTAGCTTGACCTCCCAGAACACCCTACTAACCTCCGTCTTTTGCTTGTCATACATAGTAGTTGCTCCAGTACTGAGATGCATTCTAAAAAAAGAGACAACTTCAACTGCACAAGTCAACCGCACTCTATTTTGCTTCAATTGCTCATGAGTTAGAGCCCTTTTAATGTCAGCCCCAACCCCATCATGTTCCCCCTTTCCATGTCCTAAGCAAAAAAAATTCCAATTCATTTCCATGCCAGTAAGGCTCCAATATCTAGCAACAAAGTAAAACGGTTGCTTTGCTTTAAATTGTGAAGCTGCGCGATCTGACCAAACTCAATGTTTTTTAAAGCTTAGCCCTTGATCTCTCAACCATTGAGCATGTAAGAGAAAAGCATGCTGCACAAATAAGGTGTCATGTTGTTTATCATTTGAGACCAAAAAGTGCATGGTCTTCTTTATTGCACCTGATGTGATACGGAAATAAGTAATCAGGACAAAGATAGTGACCTGTTTAGTGTACCAATGCATTGATTGGATCTCATTTTGCTCCTTGAAGGAGTAGTTCTCTGCAAAGTCAACGACGAAGACAACCACATCATTTGGAAACAAAGAAATGCAATCCTTGAACTGTTGTGCTTGCCACCTAAATATAAAATTGTGAGTGACATACTTCTTCAAGTGGTCTTGGTACACTTGCAAAAGTTCTCTAGGTAGCATTTTCTTGTGGACAATGTCTTTCACAGTGCTCTTTCTAGCTTCATTGTTTAATCCAGTAGCACCCACTATATTTTCAAAAAACTTCACAGATACTTGCTTACTCTGCTCAACTTCTTCTCTTGGACAGATTTGAATATTACCTACACTGCATGCATTGCATGTTCCCATTAAGCATTGGTAGCTATGGAAACTATGTTCTGCAACTATAGGGCAGAGTATAGACTCCAACAGTGAAGTGGTACTCATACTTGCATTTTTTTATGCAAGACATCCATGGTTGACAACGTCATCATGATGAAGGCATATAGGGCAGCTGCACATGCAGCAAGAACCATGAAGATCAAAACTTCGAGTCCGCATGTGATTTACTGCCTCTTTAAGGAAAATCATTTGTACACACACAATACAACAGCAGGTGTAGCGATCCCTCAATTTTCGGACAAAGAACAGTTTCATAGACTCGAAGCAACGTTGCGAAATTTGAATATCTACATACTTTGTCTTGAATATTAAATAAAGCTCCACCTGCAATATACATGTATACAAATGTTAAAAATAAACTTAGCATTCAAAACTGGTTAAATTGTTTCAAAACATTAAAAAGTGATTCTATATCACTAAAAATTGGTGTGCACCACTAAAAACTAGTAATGATACATTCAGTAGTATTGTTTTACCTGTGAAAATAATGCACCACAAATACAAATTAGTGTAGAAACTAGTAGCTATACAAAAAGGTAGAATATTAAGAGGTTGTGTGAGGACAACTTAATAGTGGTGAGAAACCGCATTCAGCGTAACTAAAAAGTGGTTTGGCATGACTTAAAAGTGAATTCAAACCACTTGACGGTGATGAACCGCCAATAAAAAATGGTGTGCACTGAAGGAGTACGAGCGGAAGTGCGACGCGAGAGAGAGTGCGAGAAGAAAAGCACGACGATATGGTGAACTCGCTCTACTTTGATGTGTAGAGCATAGTGAGTTCTTATTAGGTTTTTACAAAAGAATATGTGTACACACCTGGCGGCCCGCCCACTTACTTGGGCGACCACATTGGGCTTTATACCCCAACAACCTCCCCCTTAAAGTCCAATGTGGTACTTTAAGTGTGAGAGAAGCTACTATACAAGCTAATATACAAGAGATGTAGAGAAGTGATGTACTATCCTACACCTAATTGCTTGCGAAAATGCGCAAAGCTCTCTGAGGGAAGTCCTTTTGTAAGTAGATCAGCAGGATTTTCTGTGGTGTGAACTTTGACAAGTTGAAGTTGCTTATCCTCGAGCATTTCCCTGATGAAATGATAATTCACATCCACATGCTTTGTCTTTGAGTGATAAACTAGATTGCGAGCCAGTTGTATAGCACTTTGACTATCACAATATAGCACAAGCATCTCTTCTTTGATTCCCAAATCTGTTACTAGTTGATTAAGCCAAATTGATTCTTTGCATGCCTCTAATGCTGCAACATATTCAGCCTCTGTAGTAGACTGAGTAACACAATCTTGTAATCTAGAACGCCATGATACTGCTCCACCAGCCAATGTAAAGACATACCCTGACGTAGACCTTCGGTTGTCTAAGTCACCTGCATAATCTAAGTCTGTAAAACCCTTTACACTTAGCTCCTGACTCCCATAGCATATATGCATACTCTTTGTAGCTTTCAGGTATCTCAATATTCCTTTCACTGCCTCCCAATGTTTCTTGCATGGTTTTGACATGTATCGACTTACTACTCCCACTGCAAATGCAATGTCTGGTCGAGTAGCAATCATTGCATACATCAAACTACCCACTGCAGACGCATATGGAATCTTATCCATTTCAGCATGTTCTTCCTCAAACACAGGACAATCTTGTTTGCTAAGTTTCACATATGGTGGCAATGGAACACTCAGTGCCTTTCCCTTCTCCGTATTGAAACGTTGCAAAACCTTGTCAATATACTCTATTTGAGATAACCAAATCAACTTCTTTGATCTGTCTCTCTCAATGCGCATACCAAGTATATGACTTGCCTCACCCATGTCTTTCATGTCAAACAATTTTTCCATCTTTGACTTCAAAGCTGAAATTTCTTCCAAGTGCTTGCCAGCAATCAACATGTCATCCACATACAAAATAAGGATCAGCCAACTACCATCCTTAGCCTTCTTTGTATATAGACAGTGATCGAACTCACTACGTTTGTAGCCTTGAGAAAGCATAAACTTGTGGAATTTATGGTACCATGCCCTCGGTGATTGTTTTAAGCCATAAAGACTCTTTAACAACTGGCATACCCAATCTTCCTTGCCTTTCTCAACAAACCCTTCTGGCTGCTGCATGTAAATTTCCACATCTAAATCACCATGCAAGAACGCTGTCTTGACATCCATTTGGTGCAACACCAAATCTAATATGGCAACCAATGCAAGAAATTATCTCAATGTAGTCATCTTGAACATCGGAGAGAAGACTTCATCAAAGTCAATGCCTTGTTCTTGCTTAAAGCCCTTGGCAACAAGCCTTGCTTTGTACTTTGGCTGACTATCATGAGCGGTGATCTTATATTTGTAAACCCATTTACAAGGTAGAGCCTTTTTGCCCTGTGGTAATTTAACTAGCTTCCATGTCTTGTTTTTATGCAGAGTTGTCATCTCTGACTGCATGGCCAATTGCCAATTCCCGGAGTCCTTCATTTGCACTGCTTCCTTGTAACATGAAGGCTCATTGCAATCAGTCAACATGACATAGTTCATAGATGGAACAAACCTATCAGGAGGTCGCGTGACACGTCCAGATCTACGCACAATAGGTGGCTCAGGCTCAGCCACAACCTGTGGTTCCACTCTATTCTGTCCTTGCTCCTCTTGAGCTCTGACATTTTGTCTTGCACGTGCAGGTCCATCTTCTTGGAAGACAACTCTTCTAATCTCCTCAACCCTCTCTGGTTTAGAATGATATTTGGATTCATTAAAGTGAACATCATTGTTGCGGACAACCTTTCTGGATTCGGGATCCCAAAGTCTGTACCCCATCTCACCAGAATTACCATAGCCTAGAAAGATGCACTTTCTACTCTTTGGCTCAAGTTTGTTCCTAAATTCCTTTGAAACGTGAGTATATGCCTCACAGCCAAAGACTCTGAGATGCTTGTATGAGGGCATTTTGCCTGACCATACCATCTCTGGCACTGAATCCTTCTGCAAAACCTTGCTAGGAGATCTATTTACAAGATGAACAGTTGTTGATACAACTTCAGCCCAAAACCCATTTGGTAGTTGTGCATTAGACAACATACTTCTGACCTTCTCTTGTATGGTCCAATTCATCCTCTCAGCAACACCATTTTGAGGAGGATTGTAAGGAGTAGTAAGTTCACGTTTTATACCTTTTGACTCACAAAAGTCCTGAAAGGCCTTTGAAACATACTCTCCACCATTGTCAGTGCGTAAGCATTTAAGCTTCTTGCCACCCTGATTCTCCACAAGTGTCACAAACGTTTTGAAAACACTAAACGCTTCATCCTTGTGCTTGAGAAAGTAAACCCATACTTTCCTCGAGTAATCATCTATAAATGTCATAAAGTAAGAAGCTCCCCCTAGAGATAGGTTAGGGATAGGTCCACACAAATCACTATGAACAAGTGCCAACTGTGTATCTCTTCTACTGCTTCTATGCTTATGTGGCTGCTGTGTTTGCTTACCATACAGACAATGTTCACAGAATTCGAAATCATTAAATGAAAAGCCAGGCAAATAACTAGAACGAGACAAGATTTCCATTCCCTTCTTGGACATATGTCCTAACCGGCTATGCCACAAAGAAACGTTCGGCTGCTCGGTTACATTGATTACATTTTTAGAGACATTTGATACATAAATCATGTAAAGTCCTCCAGACTTTACTCCATGTGCTACTGTCATAGAACCCTTGGATATCTTCCACATGTTCTGTCCAAAAGTGGTGACGTAGCCAGCATCATCAAGTAAACCTGTGCTGATCAAGCTCTGATACCAATTGAAGGGGATCGGGGAGCACCACAGACGGAGAGTGAGAGAGAGAGAAGGAGACACACACACGATGTGGGTGGGGAGACTGTGAAGTGGCAGCTCCCCCTATACAGTATACTCACTATAAGTATAGGGTAACAGTGGGCGAGCGCCCATGACCTGGGTGACCGGTCAAGGCACATAGGCCTTAACCCCAACAACCTCCCACTTAAAGGCCAATGTGCCTTTAAGCAAGATCTACTAGTGTACAACCAGTAGAAGGTGAGAGATTCTCTCAACCTATGCCCACTGACTCTCGATGAGCTAGTGCATCTGGCTCTACTGATAGACAAACATCCCACTGCGGAAGCCACACAGAGCTAGGTCCAAGCTCTGCAAAGAGTCTACAAGAGCTCATGCACTCCTACAAGTATCGTTCCAATACCTGCAAACCTCCCCTATGCTCTATGCCGAGATCAGTCATCGAATAACTAATCAACCATGCTGCAAATGCTCCCACTGCAGCTGCTATGTCGGGCCTCGAGATCAGCATCTCGTACATGAGGACACCGAACGTTGATGCAACCCTGGCAACCTCTGCCATCTCCAACTCAGAAATCAACTCATGGCAATCCTGTCCCCTATCATAGAGACCATGGCACTCTGACTCCGAGCTCTGCAGTGACTCCTCGTGTCCACCACATATCACATGTGTACCAAGAGTATCCATCTGTCCTGAATCTGCATCAAGCTCTGGCATAAGCATGTCAAGAAATGACTCCACAATAGCCGACATCTCAGCATCCATGTGAGTCATCTCTGTCATCACCTCTGATGACTCATCCTGTTGTGACTCACTAGAGCTGTCCCGCTCTACCTATACATCCGTAGATGCAACTTGCACAACAAGGTCACTGCTCTGCACTCCATGCAAAGCATCCTGCAACCCACAAGCAAAAGAGACTCGCCTGCTCTCTCGCTCTCTACCTGGCTGCATGATCACAGAGACAAGACCGTCTCTCCCGTGATCCACATGCAATGGGTAACCTGTACCACTCGTGGCACCTCTCGCAATCACTAGCAAACCCAAATGCATCACAAAATCTCGCTCTCGAAGCGAAATCTGACATCCACAATCTCTAAGCTGACCAATCGAGATTAAACTCACTGTCGAATCTGGTACATAGCACACATGTCGTAACAAGTAAGATGCACCACTCGGTAATGACAGTCTCACATCTCCTGCACCTGCTATCGCATGCACCGATCCATCGGTCAAACGTACACTGCTAAGCACCCCGCTAGAATAGCTACAAAACCATTCACGATGTGGCGTGACATGAAACATAGCATCTGCGTCTAGCAACCATTGCGAAGGGAGTGCACTATCCACATGTATAGTATCTCGTGCATAGCTCGAGGTAAAAATGACATCCCTGTCACGAATATACTCCGACACTACATCTGCCTTAATTGTCAAAGCAACTGAGTCCATGGAATCACTACATACATCTCTGAGACTGCCATGTCTCCTACGATGTCGCATACGACGAAAACAGCGCCGTCTAACGTGTCCAGAATGACCACAATACCAACATGTCACCTGTCGGCGTGCTCGTGAATGTACATGTCTCACACAAGTCCGTGATGACTCAGATCTATCATACATATCATATAATCTGCGCCAAAGTGCTCTCGAAGTAGTCTCATACATAACAAGAGTATATACAGATTCTGCAAGGTGCAAAGAGAGTGTAGATAGTGCCATCTCCTCTAGCTCCTGTCGCTGATCGTCAGACATGTTTGAAGGTCTACCTGTATCACCACCCAATGGTCGATGCAACCCTCGCTGTGTCAATGCATCAAGCATACACTCTCTCCATGCTGCAAAGTCTGACCCATCAAACATGCACATTTCGGAGAGATCATAATCTGAGCGATCACCTGTCTCTGCCATGAGCACAATGTAGCAAACTAGAAAGCAAAACCACCTCACCAACAACACCTGGAAACTGTCTACCAATATGGCCAGAAACACAATGTAAAACCTGTGAGACACACTCCAAAATAGAGCTCTCGCAATGTCAATACAAGCCTCGCCTGCTCTAGTATCACACTGCAATCTATGAGCTAATCACCAAGCCCACTCTATGCGGTATCGATGCATACACACGCACAAGTCTCCCACCTGCAGAGAACACCGCATGCAAATGCTGAGTGCAACCCGCAATCTCTACCTAGATCGCATAAATGATACGCATAAAACTCCTGGGAAAATTTCGCCAGAGTTTCGTCAGTAAAACGGCCACAAAACCAGTAACCAAACTGACTGCACGCTCAAAACCATGAGAAACCAAAGCGCATCAAACCTCACTCCAAATGCATGCACCAATCTCCAAACTTTGCATACATCATTGCAAATACCTGCAAATCTAGTACACACATATCTGCTCTACCTGTGACTGCCAAAAAACATGCTCGAGGCATACATTGCCGAGCTCAAAATGCAATCACATTAGTCTCCTTGAGCATCAAACCACATAAGACATACATCGTATCCTCCCACCTGTGAGGAAACTTGTAGCAAATATCACTCTCACATCTAAGAGCAAACCATGTGTGGAATCCTCGACACACAATAAACAACTGCTGCTGCAGAAAATTCAACGTTCAGAATTTTAAAATTCTGATATGACGAGCGCATCCGGAGCATGCCAAAACCCCAAGGTAGACTCCTGGATCACATGTATCCGAGTCCCGGTGTGAAAGCTATGCCAAAAAACGATGTTTTCGGCCCAAAAACGCAACAAAAACTTGTTGCTACTGCAAAAATTTCAGAGGTCAAAATCAGCTCAAATAGACATCACCATTGCGTCCGGAGCGTGCCAAAACCCTAGGTTACACCTTAACCTTGCATAAATCGCATTCCATATGCAAAAGTTATACAAAAAACACTGTTTTTGGAGCCCGAAAAATGACCTGCGAAAATGAAAATATGCATTCTTCCTGCAAGTATGGCTGCAAATAACCATACACACTTGAAATACACTCTTCCCTCAAGCTTGAGAATGCCCCTTAAGCTTCCATGAGCACAGATCTGGTGGTTGCTCACCGATCTCAAGCTTCCACCGAAAGCGAGCTCACCATAGCCGAACGCTCACTTCTCTGTAGCACTCCATCTGTCGCGAAGCCAAAGCTCTGATACCAGTTGAAGGAGTATGAGCGGAAGTGCAACGCGAGAGAGAGTGCGAGAAGAAGAGCACGACGATATGGTGAACTCGCTCTACTGTGATGTGTAGAGCATAGTGAGTTCTTATTAGGTTTTTACAAAAGAATATGTGTACATACCTGGCGGCCCGCCCACTTACCTGGGTGACCACATTGGGCTTTATACCCCAACATGCACTGCTTGAATATGGTGGGCAACGATTAAAAAGTGGTGAGTAAGGACATGAAAGTTCTGGGGAAGTTCAGAACTAGCACTTAAAAAGTAGCTGGGGGGGACAAAATACTAGGCGACAGACCAGCATTAGCACTAGATAGTAGTCCAACAAAACTTGAAAGTGGAGGAGCTCTTGTGAAAATTGTTTGATGACCACTTTAGAGTGGTTAGCGACTAGTTCAAAGTGGCCAGTCACCAATTAAAATCTAGCACTTAAAAAGTAGCTGGGAGGGACAAAATACTAGGCGACAGACCAGCATCAAAACTAGATAGTGGTCCAACACAACTTGGAAGCGGAGGAGCTCTTGTGAAAAGTGCTTCATGACCACTTGAGAGTGGTGAGCAACTACTTCAAAGTGGGAAGTCACCACTTGAACGCGGATTTTGGTCACTTGAATGCGGTTTCTTGCCACTTGAAAGCGGGAACTTGCCGCTTGATTGCAGTGACAAGGTTTTAGCTACCACTTGAAAGTGGTGTCTTGCCACCAAAACATAGATTTAACTAGGAGTTTTGAAGATTGTCTGGAAATGACCGGGAACCAAGATGGATCTTCTTGGGGTCAATTTGATTGAAAGGCCGGCCCATTGAGAGGATTCTCTTGGGGAACTTGTCGGAGATTGGCCCTTTTCGGCTAGGGCGGTGTAACCGGCAAGTTGTTATACCTAGGTCATTCATTCCCGAGGGATAAGGGATGAATGGTTTTGTTTTATTTTTGCCCGGTTAGGTGAAGTACCCGCGGTATCTTATTGGAAATCGGCCATAATCCGGGTATGTCTTGATGCCAATAGTTGGATGAGAAGGTTATACTCAAGGAGGATGATGTGAATTTAATTAAGGAAATCTTTTCGACTTGGTTGCTTAAAAAGGAACTGGAAAGGCTAGGAATATAGGGGCTATCCTGTGCATCTGTCACCAGATGGTGCTATACCTCTCGAAATAAAATGCTTAAGAAGGAATGATTAAATTACATGATTAGCCTTTCCAAACACTTAATTCTGGGAATATTGTGAAGGTGTTTCCATTTTGATGGCTTATAACCGATTATCTTGGCCTGAATGGGGAGGTAAGATCAGTTGGTTGAAACTACATGTGTTGCATGATTAGTTAGAAAACTAGTTACAAGCTAATTATAGCAGATAAAGGAAAGGAAATGAATTAAAAGTTTCTAAATAAAGATCTGGTGGAAATAACCAGATGAATTTCCCTGAACGAGGGTATGCAACAGATTACATGCTGCTTGTTGTTTGATGATGTCTGATAGACTACTGCTTCCTGATTTTGTAGTAGTTAAGTACTACCTCGGGAAGGGATTTTCATGAAATGGTTCGGTGGATGGGCGGATCTGGAGGGTCAGATGGCTGGATGTTGATTTAAAATTTTTATGTTAAACGCTAGGACTACGTGGGATAAAAATGGGTAATCGGGGACGAGCGAGACTAGGTAGGATTGCAAGATCCCTCTTCTTAGGGGAAAGTGATAACTGCCGTGCTTGCTTGTCAGGAAAAAGGGGTTATCGCCATGAACCAAGGGAGAACAAGAAAGCATGAGTAGATCCTCAAGTTAAAAGATCAAGAGAAATCAAGACTAAGGACCACGATTTTGGGTGCAAAAATCTGTCAAGGACAGATTGATTATGAGAAATGGATAGAATCATTGAATGAAGGGATGTACCTCCTTGGGTTGGCAATTGAGATAGGCCGGAGTCCTGTCTGAGTGTCGCTCCCAAGTGGGAGGGATACCTGCAGATAGATCTACTTCATTCCCTGGAACGGTCTGGAGGACTGAGGGAGCTAAGTAGGGTCGAGTCTGGGTATGGCCCTCACATTGGGGTGGCGTTCGAGATAGACCGGAGTCCTGTCTGAGTGTCGGTCCCAAGTGGGAGGGATACCTGCAGATAAATACCTGCAGATAAATCAACATCATTCCCTGGAACGGTCTAGAGGACTGAGGGAGGTGATTAGGGTCGAGTCTAGGTATGGCCCTCACATAATGCAGGTCTCTAGGCCTAATAGAAATCAGACTCTCTAAACAAGAAAAATCCAGGGAATATACCTTTACCATTGACAATGGCTTGGGTTTATAGCCCTAGAAGAAGACCTAGTTCTATCTTGTAACGGAAATAGGACAACATATTAAAAGTCTAAAAACTATTTCGGCCGTATAACTTCCACAAATTGGGCTAAGGTATCCTCAACCAATGCTTTTTTCCCCCTAACAGCTGTGAGGGCATAGCCACTGGTGAACTCCTCTTCCAATTGGAGAAGTTTACTAAATACTTCTTTTTTTTTGTGCACAGGAATGGATAGTTACTTGACTAATCAAGCCCACCCATCCATGATCGACAACCTTAGTCAATCCCCACTTACCACCCTTTGCACTCACACCTGATACTTTGTTGTTTATTTTACTACCATGTTCTTATCACAATTAAAATAATGATTCCTTTTATCTTTCATAACAGTAATTCATTAAAACAACCCTTGAAAGCAGTATTGAAGACATTTTTTTACAAACAAACATCTTTAGACTTAAGACAAGGTACTATCAATTCTAAAGTACCTCTTGTATATTGACTTCTATGTGTACACTAACCAAATTTTGTGATGAGGAAGGATATGATATAATTCCATTCCAAATGACGAGCATCATCTTAAACGCAAAATCAAGATCAAAAGGACCCGACATGGAGGGAGTTACAGATTGCAGATGCATAGTGGATGAGATCTCCATACGAGACCTTAGTGAAACTGATGAAGAAGCATTCCAAGATTCCATGGATAGATCTTTAGAGAACGGTGCAGACAACGAGCTGTGTTCTAGTAGCTCGGATAAGGATATTAAACTGAGGGATTGACAAGATATTTTTTACGATTTTCCCAACCAAAAATCACAAAGACAATGGAGATACCTACAAAGACACATGAACAAACAAAATCAAAGAAAAGAAAAATTTGTACTTCATTAAAAAAACAAAACATAGTATTTGAGACTGGTGGAAGCAATTGATTGTCTTAAAAATGAGATATCAAAGAGGTTTTGAAACCCATCTCAACAGAAAAAGGAAACCCAAAAAAGAAAAGCAAACCAAAATCGCAAACAAAAAATATCTCTGAAAAGTCAACAAAATCATCGAAAACAAAGGGCAAACAGAGAGACAATGAATTGAAACGAAATTTGAAACAAGTTTGGACAATGGAGTTGTAGAGTGACGATGATTCTGACAAGGATAGTTTTGACGCATCTTCCCACTACAAAAGGTACACTATCCAAGACAAAAAAATTGTAGTTCAGAAGCCAAAACGAGACCCAAAGGAACGTGGAACCTCATATGATGGGCCAAAAAAAGCCAAGTGTATAGACCTAGCGGAACCAGGCAAGGAACCTAAGCCAGCATACATTTCCACGGACCTCACGAGAGAAGAAGAGCAGCTATTAATAGAAACACTCCGATGATATAAAGACGTGTTTGCATGGTCATACAAAGATCTAAAGGGAATAGATCCAGAAATCTTTCAACACACAATACCCCTTAAGGGTGATGCCAAACCGTGCAGAAACGTCCTTATATGTACAATGAGACTTTTGCCAAAAAGATTAAGGAAGAGATAAACAAACTCAAGGATGTTGAGTTTATCTATGAGATTGAATACACCGATTGGGTGTCCCCAATTGTGGTAGTGCCCAAAAAGAATGGAAAGTTACAGGTATGTGTGAACCTCAAATAGGTAATTGTTGCTACCATCAGAGACAACTATCCCTTATCAATAACAGATCATGCGATTAAGAGAGTTGTAGGGAAAGAAGTTTATAGTTTCTTAGACGGGTTCTTAGGCTACAACCAGTTGACCATAAAACCAGAAGATCAATATAAGATAGCTTTTGCAATAGAGTGGGGAATATTTGCATACACGGTGATTCCTTTTGTCTTGTCCAATGTCCCTGTCACCTTTCAGAGACTAATGAGTCATGCATTCAAGGAGTATCTCGGGTGAATTTTGAAGATATACATGGATGATCTATGCGTGCATTCTTAGTTGAGGAGTGAACACATAATACACTTGGAGAAAGTATTTGATAAGTGCAGATCCTACCGTATTTGCTTAAACCTTGAGAAATGTGTCTTCATGGTAAGACAAGGTAAAATCGTGAGACACATTCTGTCCAAAAATGGAATTTCCACTAATCAAGATGATCACTGTACTTCCAAGACCAACCAAGGTAAAGGAAGTACAGACATTTATGGGTCATTGTGGGTATTATAGGCGCTTCATATATATGTATGATGTAATAGCTAAGCCTCTGTATGCTCTCATTGCCAAGTTTGAGTGGACAGAAGAATGTGGGAGGGCTTTCCACAAATTGAAGTAAGGATTAATTTTTGCTCCAATTTTGCAAGCCCCTGATTGAAACAAGATCTTCCATGTCCATGTAGATGCATCAACCTATGCCATAGGATGCATATTAGCTCAATTTGGAGAGAGAGAAATGGATTTTTCCATTTGTTACTCTAGTAGGCAGCTAAACAACGTAGAGAAAAATTATACCACTATGGAGAGAGAGGGCCTAGGAATGATATATGCTGTCAAAAACTTTAAACACTACCTTCTTGCGAACAAGTTTGTTTTCTTTGTAGATCACCAAGCACTATTGTATCTGGTAAGCAAACCTTGCAACACTAGAAGGATTGTTCGTTAGTTTATAATATTGCTAAAGTTTGATTTTACTATGGTCGTAAAGAAAGGAACAACACACAAGAGAGACAATCATTTTTCGAGATTGTTCCATGGAGAAGCACCCGAAGGTATTAATGATGACCTTCCAAATTCTTATATGTTTAACTTTGAAATGGTTCCAAGGTGGATCGAAGAGGTCATTCCTCTACTCACCATAGGATCATTACAGGTAGAAAGACAACTATCAATCATTCCTCAGAGCAAAACTATTCATCTTTTAGCTAGACGGCTTTACAAGAAAGTTAATGATGAGATCTTAAGACTATGTGTACAGCCGGACAAAAATAAATACTACCTGAAACTTGCTCGTATACAACACACGGGGTTTCATAATGGCAAACACAAACATACCAAAGACTAATGAGACTTGGGGTCTACTGGGCTAAACATGGAAAAACGTATCCATGATTACATAAAATCATGTGAAGCGTGTAAAAAACAACCGCCAGTGGAACACGTCACACTCTTTAGAGGAATTGGAGAACCGGAATGGAGTACTTACATTATCAAGTACTTAAATGCCAAGACCTTTCTAGAGGGATTGAGTAAGGCACGAATGAGAACCATAGAGGAGGAAGCAAATCACTATGTGCTGATTTCAAACTATCTATACCGACGGGGGAAAGACAATCAATTGAGATTGTGTGCTACTGAAAGCGAATTATTCTCCATTCTAGAACAAGCACACTCAGGCCAGTCAGGTGGACATTTTTCTGCTGACAAAAATGCAAAGCTAATACTTCTTCTCGGAATATGGTGGCCAACCCTATTCACACACACGGAGACATATGTAAAACGCTGTGATGAATTTTAGCGCACTAAAGCACCTCTGCAAAGAGGTAAAATCCATCACACCCAATGATAGGAGTTTGAGCCTTTGCCAAGTGGCACATAGATTTTGTAAGTCCATCATACCTCTTGTATACCGTACACACGCCCAATATATTATAGTAGCAACAGATTATATGACTAAGTGGATGGAAGCAAAGGCAACACAAAAAAAATGATGCACAGACTACGGCACAGTTCCTATTCGAAAACATCTTTACCAGATATGAGATTATGAGTGATCAAGGAACCCACTTTGAGAACACCATCATTGAAAGCATACTCGACAAATTCATGGTGGTTTATCACAAATCAGCCCCCTACCACCCCC
Organism: Adiantum capillus-veneris; assembly: GCF_014529385.1. Lineage (NCBI taxonomy): Eukaryota > Viridiplantae > Streptophyta > Polypodiopsida > Polypodiales > Pteridaceae > Adiantum > Adiantum capillus-veneris. The sequence goes on along the minus strand of NC_140953.1, from coordinate 114,614,046 downwards.
AAGCTAACAGGCAAGCAGAGAGTACCAATAAAATCTTATGCACGGTGCTAACCAAAATAGTATGTGACTCAAGGACTGATTGGGACCTAAAGCTACACTCAGTGTTATGGGCTTACAGGAGGGTAGCATTTAAAACTTTCATTAGAACCTCTCCATTTAACCTTGTGTTTAAAATTAATGTTATTCTACCCATGGAATTCTTGATTCCCACACTTCGAGTCGCAAGACAGCTAGGTTGGACGGGACACGAACTATCCAAAAGGCTAGACATCTTGGAGCAACTAGATGAAACTAGATTAAAGGCGGTCACAAGGATATATGCCCAGAAATGACAAATAAAGGCTTTCCATGACCAATACATAATTAGCAAGGAGTTACAAAAAGGTTATTACGTTTTGGTGTATATCCTAAAGCAACACTCCAAAAAGCTCAAAAAGCAAGGGATGGGACCTTTTGTAATCCATGACATATTGCAAAGTGGCGCCATCAAACTTGCAACATTGGCAGGTGAGGAGATGCCTAATTGGATAAGTGGATGCAAGTAAAAAAAGTATCTTCTCCCAATGACACAAGAAGAGCTACAAACAATTCATGCGACAGTAGAGCGAAAGAATCGAGCCCATTGTAAGGTTTCCAGTTTCTGAAACCTTAAAGATTGTATAAAGCTTAATCAAACTGATATGATTATTGAAAACGCAATGTAGAATTGTTCGACCGTGGCAAATATTGGTATTTTTGGAATCTTAAGCATAGCAAACCCTGGGCTAGAAATTTTCAGAACAGAATTCCGATAAAATCTGGAAAAGTTACGGGCTCTGAAAGGTTACACTATGAATTTAATTAGTTAAGTAAAACTGGATGGTTTCAGTAATTATTATTAATAAAAACTTTCTTATCTTAAGGTTCTAAAAATTACTGATATTTCCAATTTTCATCATTAAAAAACACTGAAATTAGTAAAAATCGATTCTGGAAGCTAGGGGGGCTGTGTGGAGCTGTGGGGAACCTGCCCGGGGCTAGATTTAGCAGCAGGGGGCGTTTTTGGAGCTATAGGGCTACTTGAGATGCGAGTTACTGCCATCTCTAGCCTGTGAGTGTCCAGAAATCTATAAATATGACCCTTGCTTCACAATTTTAGATAGACTCAGAGCCTTGGCACATTCAATCTCATCTAGAGAGACCGCTACGCAGAAATCACTAGAGATCAAGCTCTAGTTGGTTAATTAAACGGTAATTAGCTTAATCTTTCTTAATTAGCAAAGCTAGGTTAACCTATTTTCTTAATAAATTGAAGATTAATCCTATGTATACTCAAAAATCCTCTCTTAATTAAATATTCTCTGTTGATTATTGTGATTAAGCTTAGGGATATTAAGTTAATTAATTATTATATCATATTAGGGCTGAAATTATCCATTTTAACCATAAATTATCCATTTTATCCATGATAAATCACATCTTTGAAATCCGTAATAATTATATTAACCACAGATAATTAGTTTACCTAACTATCTTAGCAGAATTACACTGTTTTTAGGATAAATTAAAAGAGGAAAAATAGAAAATTGATTCAAAATTCTTTGAGTTATATATCACACACTAATTACATCTTAGTTAATCCGTGATAATTATGTTAACCTTAGATAATTAGTTTACCTAATTATCTTAGCAGAATTACAATGTTTTTAGAACAAATTAGAAGGGGGAAAATAGCAAAGTGACTCAAAATGCTTTAAGATAATTATCAGAGATTAATTACATCTTAGGTAAAGTGTGATAATTATGTGAACCTCAGATAATTAGTTTACCTATTTATCTTAGCAGAATTACACTTTTTTTAGGACAAACTAAAAGGGGGAAAATAACAAATTGATTCAAAATGCTTTAAGATAATTATCAAAGGTTAATTACATTTTAGAAAACTCATGATAATTATGTTAACCTCAGATAATTAGTTTACCTAATTATCCTAGCAAAATTACACTATTTTTAGGACAAATTAAAAGGGGAAAAATAGCAAATTGATTCAAAATGCTTTAAGATAAATATCAAAGAAAAATCACATTTTAAGAAAATAGTGATAATTATCTTAACCACAGATAATTATCCTATTAGAAAACCACTATTATTGAGGGTAAATTAAAGGGAGAAACTAGTAAATCATGTGCTATGATTACATGCTATTTATCATAACTATATTACAGGATAAAGAGGCTCTGATAATTATGTCAAGGTTAGAAAAGTAGTATAGATATTTATCTAAGTCAAATTACACTAATTATAGCTAAAAACTAAAGAGGAAAATTAGTAAATCATGTTATATGATTACATACTATTTTTTAGAGCTAGATTACATGATGGAAAAGCCGTGATAATTATGTCAAGGTTAGAAACTTAGTATAGATATTTATCTAAGTCAAAATATACAAATTCTGGTTGAAATTTAAAGAGGTAAATTAGTAAATCATGTTATATGATTACATTCTATTTATTAGAGTTAGCTTATATGATAAAGAGGCCGTGATAATTATGTCAAGGTTAGAAAAAGTAGTATAAATATTTATTTAAGTCAAGTTATCCTACTTTTAACTAAAAATTGAAGATGGAAATTATATAATTGAGTTGGAAAATAATAAGATATTTACCAAAGGTCAAAAGTATCTTTATATACTTGTGATAAATATACCATAGTTACTTAGTGAGTTTAGAAAATTGACCAAAAGTCCTATTTTTAGCAAAAGATTAATTAAAATAAATAGACTTTGCAGTCAAAAGTTTTTACGAAAATTATAGTAAGTGTAAACCTATGATATAAAGCTAAGGAAATTAAATCTTTACAAGAAAATAAATAGAAATAATATTAAGCTCAAAATAAGCAGATTCCAAGCTTAACATTTGATGGAAAAATTAGCAAAAAGATATACAAAATTATAAGAAAATTAGGATAGCTTAGAAGACCCTTAGGGAAGCTGTGGAAAAAGTTATCATACCTTTATAGACAAATAAAAAATTACTAGGTCAAGAATTTACCAATTAAGACTATAAATTTAACCTAGATTTGGGTAAAATTGAATACAAAGGTTAAGTCTAGATTTCATCTAAAGATTAAACGTTCTTTTTAAATGGATAAGAAGTTATGGCACAAGTACCAGAGAAAATCCTACATCTGATGATGAGGACGTACCTCCAAAAACGAACTAGAGCGTCGCACGACCACGAAGCCGGGTCTAGTAGTAGGCCTACAGAGGAGAGTCTTCAAGTGCGAGCGCAGCAGCAGATGGCCGATCAATCCCAGGTGGGTTTCCCATTATTCAATTAAGTCTTTAAATAGTTTAAGTTCTTTTATAAGTTAGCATTGCATACGTAAGAAGTGAGTAAGAATCAGGAAAGGAATAATTGACCAAAAAGGAAAGGTAACTTCCAACGTGCATTTGTTTATAATGTGGGAAAGAATTGTTGGTTAAAACTGGTTGAATTAGGAAAGATATGATTGATCATCCTTAAGATAGCTTGTCTCAAGACACCTCCGACTCCTTGGTATGAATTGATTATAATGATGGCTTTCTAGCCACGGATAAGTCGGTTACCCCCATGAACATTGAGTTTCTACTCTGTGTCATGTCTTGATGTTTCTACATAAGTTAGGATACCGTTTTTTATCTTAGGGGAGCCGCCCGGTTGTATAAGCAATTGGTCTGGTGTATGGGCACCCGGAACCTTGGGTGGGGGTTTATCCACTCCGGATTGTGAACAAGGAATGGGTGCCATTTTTCACCCTTAGGTGGTCTTCAGACAAGAAGAGTACTAGTCATGGTTATTATGGACAATGTTTTGATTGAGAGTACCCTGTCTTAAGTTTAAAGATGTCTGTATTCTAAAAGAATGCTTTCAATGCTGTCTTCAAGGAATTACTATGATGGAACGTTAAAAGAAACCATTATTTTAAATGTTAAAACAATGTGATAGTAAGATAAATGAATCATGTGTGAGTGCGGGGTGGTAAGTGGGGATTGACTAAGGTTGTCAATCAAGGATGGGTGGACCTGATTAGTCAAGTAACTATCCATCTCTGCGCACTAAAACGTTTAGAAAACTTCTTCACTTGGAAGAGGAGTCCATCAGCGGCTGTGCCCTCACATCTGTTAGGGAGAAAAAAGCGTTGGTGGAGGATACCTTAGCCCAATTGTGCCAAAATAGTTTTTTTTTGGACTTTTAATACGATTTCCAATTTTCGCTTCTACAAGATAGGACTAGGTCTTCTTCTAAGGCTATAGACCCAAGCCATTGTTAATGGTATAGGCCTATTCCTTGGATTTTCGTGTTTAGAGACTCTGATTTTTATCAGACCTAGAGACCTGTCAAGGATCCCATCCCGATCTTGGTATTGGCAGGTTGGGGACCTCACACCCATGCTATTCAAGAACAGGCTAAAGAGGAAGCCAAAATCAAAATATTAAAGCAAAAAGAACACGCCAACCATATGAAAACTTGACAGCAATGCAAAGGCCTCAATCCTCCTCCAATTGCATCAATTCATACGGAACCTACATAGCTTGGTGGTATGGATGTACGACTTATCCTTCAACTTCCTCATGGTTCCACTGAACAAGCACTAGTAGACACCAGAGCACGAGCCAATGTCATCAAATACTCGGTGTTTTTTAAAATGGCCAACAAAATTCTAACGCTGAACCAAATTGAGCTCAAGGCAGCAAATCAAGGGACGAAGCTTAGCATGGGTCAAGCCAATTTTTCAATCAATGCGGATGGTCAGATCTTCCCTCACCAATTTAATGTAATCAAAGATGCAGATCTTAAGCAGTGATTCTTGGAGTATCATGGATGCGCACATACAAGGCAACACCAAATTGGTGAGATGACACATTAAAATTCCACCTCAATGACACCTCCTTCACTACTCCATTGGTGCAAATGGATCACATTTGGAAAATTCAGCCCCTTTTAGGAGAACCTAAACCTAAACCTTCTCGTTCAGCCAAGACAGTCATAAAATTTTGGGTCAAGAAATCACTGATGTAGTCCAAGCCTAAACAATTATGGATTCCCAAAAGCAATTTTATACATTTTCAAACACAACTAATTGGATCTACTTATTCAAACACAAAGCCTGCTCATTCCAAAGAAAAAAAATGCCCAATCAGACACTTCTCCTTGGATATCAAAGCCACTCCAACAAATCAAAAAGCTACCTATAACATGGCAATAGAGACCAAAACAACATCAGCAACACCATCAAACACAGTCTCTAATATACCAATCACGACAAGTCAAATGGATTCCAAAACAAGTCACACCAACTAACCTAGATATCATGTCAAGGTTACCATTTTCTAGCATCAAAGAACGAGCACGTCTTATCCAAATTCTTGTTGGGATTAAAGCCCAAGTGGCCTCTTATGCGGATATGGCCGCCCGCCCGCCTAACTCACTTACCTCTAACTCTTTGTATATACTAACATATTCTTTGTGAATACTAAAGAATTGGGAGATAACCCTTCTAACATCTCTCTGCGTACTGTACTGTGTAAGCTCACTGTGTGTGTGTGTGAGAGAGAGAGTCGACCCACGCTCCGCTCCGCGACTTCAATTGGTATCAGAGCCTTGGTTCAGTGCGGATTTGCGCAATCGCGCGCGCGCGCACTTTTCCGGCAGATTCTGGATCCGGAGTTCGAAAATTCACACTCGGCGTTCCGGGAGCGTTTCCATCAGGTGACCTGGGGGTTTTACCCCCCTTTCGAAGCCGTTTATGCCCTCAGAATTTCGTTCTGAGCACTACAGCAGAAGATAGATTTCAGCCGCAAAGAAATCCGTCTTGTGTAGATTGGCAAGCAGGAGGTGGTCGACATCAATATCGACATCGACATACATCACTTATTCGTCTTCAGAGCATCATCTATAGACCAGGTACACATATATATCATCAGATATATATATTGCAGTCTGCATTGCTACTTCTTGTGCTTGCCAGGTTCCAAGGGAGGTGTGGCCATACGACGGCTTGACACCACTGGCATGTATTGCAGATTGATGTACTGTGATTGTGGGTCTGCTAGTTGTGAGTCACGCTAGCAGACAGACCGCCGCAGCGGTCATAGGACAGTGATTGGTCTATTATAGGATGTATGCTAGTTCTGGGCAGTTTGCTGAGCCATCTGAGAGGGTCGTGTGTGAGGTTTTTTGAAGCCAAGCACTGGGGGCTGGGTTACCCAGTGTGAGGTGGATTAGGTTGCTGGAGTTCCCCTCTACACGCATCCTCTTCGGCGACTTTTATCCCTTAGGATGTATGACTTTGTGTAGACACTGGATTGCATCTTATGCGTCAGGCCGTTAAGGCATTGTTCAGGGTTCAGTCTTGAGACAGATACAGGTTCTGTCATCGCCCAGAGAGGAGACAGTGTATGCTTACAGGACAGCATATTACAGGGATTTTTTAGATTTGTCATTGGTCAGCTATTTATGATTGTTTCTTGAGCTATCTTTTGGTTCCCAGAGCTCAGTTTACAGGGGAGACTCTGTCAAAAATTTTCAAAATACTGACAGTTCCTGAGGAGAGGTGTTCAGCTTGTTGATTATAGCTTGTTTACTGTGTACAGAGGCCAGTTTACAGGGGAAACTCTGCCGGATTTTTCTCAGGAGTAAACAGTTTGGCAGATATGGCATCTTCTCACAGTGAGACTCTTTACAACATAAAGAAGCTGGATGGCACAAACTTTCCATTCTGGAAGAAGCAGATTTGGCAGGTTTTGGTGCAGAAAAAACAAGTGAAGCCACTGAAGCTCAAAGGGGAGAGACCAGAATTTATGGCTCAAGATGAGTGGGAAGAGCTTGACGAGTTAGCTTGTTCCACAATCATGCTGACACTGGCAGAAAATGTTTACTTCAACGTAGCAGAAGAGACTACAGCGTATGGCGTATGGCAAAAGCTATGTGATATGTACGAGAAACAAAGTGCTGCTTCTCAGATTTACTGGCTCAAGAAATTGGTGGATTTGAAGATGAAGGAAGGGACAGCCCTGTCAAATCATCTGAATGAATTTCACTCAATTTTCAGCCAGTTAACAGCACAAGAGATAGTCTTTCCAGATTCAGTGAAGGCTATGTTTCTCTTAATCACTTTGCCAGACAGTTGGGATACTTTTCGTACAGCGTTAAGTAATTCTGTCGCGCCAGAAGGTCTTACAAGTGCCAATGTAGAAGGCAGCTTGCTCACAGAGGAAGTGAACAGGAAGAACATTGACAAAGGCAAAGGCAATAGTGCTTTGGTCGTTCGAGGGAGACAACAGTTTAAAGAGAAGAAGGGTAAGAAGGCACAAAATCGAAGTAAGTCTCGTGATTCGAAGTCAAAGGATGACATAGAATGCTACCATTGTGGCAAGAAGGGTCACATGAAGCGAGACTGTACGAAGTGGAAACAAGAAAAAGGCACAACAAAGAGTTTTGAGCAAGATGAAAAGAAGAGTTCAGTGAAGATTGAAGAGGTGAATGTCACAGGATCTGGTTCAGACAGTGATTCTGGTATAGCAGCTGGTGACATCTTCCTTACAAGCAATCTTGATTCTGTTTTCTTGACTGCAGAGGATGGACATGCTATGAGTGATTGGATTATCGACTCAGGGGCATCTTTACATGTTTCTCCGCACAAAGAGTGGTTTACATCATATGTGGCTACTAAAGACTATGTCAGACTTGGCAATGAGCAGGTTTGTGACATACTTGGAGTGGGAGATGTGCAGTTGAAGTTTCAGAATGGCTCTTCTTTATGGCTCAAGAATGTCAGACATGTTCCAGCAATCCGAAAGAGCTTGATTAGTACAGGGAAGTTGGATGATGCGGGTTATGTGACAGTTTTTGGGAACAGCGCTTGGAAGATCTCCAAAGGTTCGATGACTGTAGCACATGGCAGCAAGTCAGGAACTCTGTACACTTTACATGTTTCAGAGGTTAAAAACCATGTAATTAATGTGATTGAGCAGCCAAGTGTGTCACTGTGGCATCGTAGGTTGGGACACATGTCAAAAAGAGGAATGGAAATACTTTCTCATTATGGTTATTTGCCTGGCTTTTCATTTCAAGATTTCGAGTTTTGTGAGCATTGTGTTTATGGTAAGCAAACACAGGAACCGCACAGATCAAAGAGGAATCGTAGGGACGAACGGTTAGCTCTTGTACACAGTGACCTATGCGGACCAATGCCTCGTTTGTCACTAGGGGGAGCAGCGTACTTTTGTACATTCATAGATGACTATTCTCGCAAAGTATGGGTTTACTTCTTGAAGCACAAGGATGAGGTGCTCAAGGTCTTTAAGACATTCTTGCAGCTGGTGGAGAATCAGAGTGGTCAGAAGCTGAAGTGCTTGAGAACTGACAATGGTGGAGAGTACGTTTCCAAAGCTTTTCAAGACTTTTGTCAAGAAAAAGGGATTAAGCGGGAACTTACTGCACCATATAATCCTTCACAGAATGGGGTTGCAGAACGTATGAATAGGACCATACAAGAGAAGGTCAGAAGCATGTTGTCAAATGCTGAGTTGCCTGATGGATTTTGGGCGGAAGCAGTGGCTACAGCAGTCCATTTGATCAACAGGTCTCCTAGTAGGGTTCTGGATAAGAGTGCAGTGGCCGAGATGCTATGGACAGGCAAGGCACCTTTGTATAAGCATCTCAGAGTCTTTGGTTGTGAAGCTTATAGCCATATTCCTAAGGAGTTCAGAAATAAGTTAGAACCAAAGAGCAAGAAGTGTATATTTCTTGGCTACGGAGAATCGGGCGAGATGGGTTACCGGCTTTGGGATCCTGAGTCCAGAAAGCTTATTCGTAGCAATGATGTGCATTTCAATGAAGCCAAGTTTCACGCTAAGCCAGAGAAGACAGAGGAGATCAGAAGAGTTGTCTTCAGGGAAGATGGACCTAGTGCTAGCACATCAAGACAGCATGGTCAGGCTCAGGAACAGCCTATAGTGGCTAGAGAGGCAGAATCAGTTGTGGTGAGACGTTTTGAGCATGTCTCCAAACCACCTGATCGTTATGTGCCATCTCTAAATTATGTCATGCTCACAGATTGCGGAGAACCATCTTGTTACAAGGAAGCATTACAAGTGGTTGACTCGAAAAAATGGCAGTTGGCCATGCAGTCAGAGATGACAGCTCTGCATAAAAACCAGACATGGAAGTTGGTTAAATTACCACAGGGCAAAAAGGCTCTACCTTGTAAATGGGTTTACAGGTATAAGATCACCGCTCATGATAGTCAGCCAAAGTACAAAGCAAGGCTTGTTGCCAAGGGCTTTAAGCAAGAACAAGGCATTGACTTTGATGAAGTCTTCTCTCCAGTGGTCAAGATGACTACATTGAGATGCTTTCTTGCATTGGTTGCTATATTGGATTTGGTGTTGTACCAAATGGATGTCAAGACAGCGTTCTTGCATGGTGATTTAGATGTGGAAATTTACATGCAGCAGCCAGAAGGGTTTGTTGAGAAAGGCATGGAACATTTGGTATGCCAGTTGTTAAAGAGTCTTTATGGCTTAAAACAATCACCGAGGGCATGGTACCATAAGTTCCACCAGTTTATGCTTTCTCAAGGCTACAAACGTAGTGAGTTCGATCACTGTCTATATACAAAGAAGGCTAAGGATGGCAGTTGGCTGATCCTTATTTTGTATGTGGATGACATGTTGATTGCTGGCAAACACTTGGAAGAAATTTCAGCTTTGAAGTCAAAGATGGCAAAATCGTTTGACATGAAAGACATGGGTGAGGCAAGTCATATACTTGGTATGCGCATTGAGAGAGACAGATCAAAGAAGTTGATTTGGTTATCTCAAACAGAGTATATTGACAAGGTTTTGCAACGTTTCAATATGGAGAAGGGAAAGGCATTGAGTGTTCCATTGCCACCATATGTGAAACTTAGCAAACAAGATTGTCCTGTGTCTGAGGAAGAAAAGGCTGAAATGGATAAGATTCCATATGCGTCTGCAGTGGGTAGTTTGATGTATGCAATGATTGCTACACGTCCGGATATTGCATTTGCAGTGGGAGTGGTTAGCAGATATATGTCAAATCCCGGCAAGAAACATTGGGAGGCAGTGAAAGGTATCATGAGATACTTAAAACATACAAAGAGTATGCGCATATGCTATGGTAGTCAGGATTTGAGTGTCAGAGGATACACTGACTCAGATTATGCAGGAGACTTGGATAAGAGGAGATCTACATCAGGCTATGTCTTTACATTGGCTGGAGGTGCCATATCATGGCGATCTCGATTACAAGATTGTGTTACGCAGTCTACTACAGAAGTTGAGTATGTTGCAGCAAATGAGGCATGCAAAGAAGCTATTTGGCTTGGTAGATTGGTTGCAGACTTGGGAATCAATGCAGATATGCCAGAGTTATATTGTGATAGTCAAAGTGCTATACAATTGGCAAAGAATCCAGTGTTCCATTCGAAGACTAAGCATATTGATGTCAAATATCACTTCATTAGGGAAGTACTTGAAGACAAGCAGATACAACTGCTGAAGATCCACACCAAGGACAATCCTGCTGATCTACTCACAAAGGGACTTCCAGGAGAGGGCTTTGTGCATTGTCGTGAGTTATTGGGCATTGGATAGATGGCAGCCATGTAAATCTTTGTACATTTATGTTCATAGATTTACAGTTACTTAAAGTGCCACATTGGACTTTAAGTGGGAGGTTGTTGGGATTAAAGCCCAAGTGGCCTCTTATGCGGATATGGCCGCCCGCCCGCCTAACTCACTTACCTCTAACTCTTTGTATATACTAACATATTCTTTGTGAATACTAAAGAATTGGGAGATAACCCTTCTAACATCTCTCTGCGTACTGTACTGTGTAAGCTCACTGTGTGTGTGTGTGAGAGAGAGAGTCGACCCACGCTCCGCTCCGCGACTTCAATTCTTTTATTCGAGCCTATATAATCGATCATAGATCTGACACCACAGTTCACTCGGCCCCATTGCACTATTGTTACACGTGTAAAGCGGATACTGATTTTGGGGAAGATTCTCCTTATATGGATGTACTACCTGGGATGATTGAGTCGGAAAATGTGGATTGGGTCCACCTAGCAGCAACCATAAACACTTGGGGAAACAGGGGGACGACCTAGGTAACACCTAAGGGGAATGAAATGCCACCACTCGTACCCTTAAATATGCTAGAAGCAATGCATATAGCTTCTGACAAGACTCATCCTAATATAACAAAGAAAATATACAAGTGGGTCCCTAAAGATTCTTTAGCGACCATAGCTAGTGCTAAAAGAGAGGAACCTAGTAAGAGACGTCCCACTTGCTCCAAGAAATGTAAGGAAACATGGTGGTGGATTCCTCAACGACTATTGGAAGCCCAAGGCTCGTATCAAGGAAATGATCAAATCTGGGTGCCAAAACGTAGATTGTGTTCTTACCCTGTCACCTAACCCATGTGAGCCCAATACTGTAGCTCCAAAATGAATTAACGATCGCGGAAAGAAAAAAATCACAGAATGCTACACACCCGCTCCAGAGCTATTTTGGGTACCGAAGAAAGAACGATTTGTTCCCCCTAGCTCAGGAAGGGGGGAGTCCCATGAAGCTTCTAGCTCCTCATGTAATGCATCCATAGAGGTAAAACCTTCTCCACAGCCTCCACCTACAATAGTGGACCTCCATGAAAGTACAAAGGAATCCACACCTCCTAGTGTTCAAGAATCACCTGATGAACCACTTCAAGTTCGATCCCTGGGAGAGTACCTTACCACCCTTGCAACTTGACGAGGCACCTAAGGTAATAGAAAACTAATGGAAAAAATCCTCACTTATTACCAACTGGAACATTGGTTTCAAAGGGGGACAAGCACATTTCAAACAATGTGACCTACCCAAGGAAGGGGGAAAGTCTTCATTCACGTCAGCCTATTGAATTATTTCCCTCTTATCCTTCTTTACCTGACCTCTCAATCACCAATCTTAGGGAATGTATATATATAAAGCTTATACTCACAAAAAAGAAAAATAGTAAAGAGCAAGAGCAATTAGCAAACGAGGATGCACAATAAAAGTCAAAACATTGACCGAGACCTACACATTCACATCCGGTACATTGAAACAGAAACCTATGTCATTAAATACCTTTGATTCTCAGCACTCGAGTGATGGAGGGTAGGTAGGATTAGTATGATAGGAGTGTATCTGTTTTAGAGTTTAGTGATTAGCAAAGCTCTTTCTTCCCACTGATGTGCCTCCTAGAGGTATTCTTTGTGTTTCCTCGTGTGTACAGGAACATGTTGCTGTTGTTCAAATTTGGACCGTCATGGGATCTTTCTCTCGTTCACTCTTCAAATCAAGCGCGATTATCAACACAAACAGGTGTTTCTTGTCCATTAGCATTGTCCCTTATCTTTTTTACATCCATGTTTGATTGGTAGCATAATATTCAGCGCATTTTCTTAGCATCAAACATTAAATTCAATGTAATTTTTGTCATAACCACTTGTCTAGGTTTTAAAAATCAAGCAGTCGGACTAAGCTAGTTTGACCAAGCTAGGCATTAGAGATCTTCTCTTAATACCATGGAGAATGCCTTCCTAATAATCAATGGTTATTTAGGTTCTTAATCTGATTCAGGCAGCATTGTGTGAAATGTACTAGGGCTTTCTAGTGGGCTTAGTCCCTATTGACCTTTAGCTTAAGTATGATAAAGGGAGTTTACTAGTGTGATGAGCCTGGGGAGGGTAACAATGTTATATGACCCCCCAAAGTTAAGAAATTAAAATGCTGAAAACGAACAAACAAAAAAATCAAAGTGCCACAGTGTAAAATCTTAAGCTGGAAGAGAAATCTCAGCTTGATTTGGTACTTCACTCACATGTATCACCTATGGTACTAGAGCCCTAGAGGTTCCCAGTGTGGGCGCTTTTCCTTGAAAAGAAAAAAAACCCAAGGCATACAAAATAAGCACACACATCAAAATTGAATCAATGTAAAAAGACTTTGGGGGGTCAAAGAAAAGGAAATAAGTCAGCAATAATTTCATGAGCAATTCCTTTTTTCGTAGCTTAACTACAAGGTTTTCTAGGTATAGCCTCTAGTCAGCCCTCGGTTATGAAATACTTGGATCTCGCGATTAAACAACTTAATTGACTAAAGAAAATTGAGAAGCATGCCCATGGTATTAATAGTTGATCTCTAGTGCCTTTCGATCGTTAAATTAGCGACCCCAGACTTGTTTAAATTTTTTTCTTTACAAAACTGTTTATGCATTTGATTATATTGCAATTTAATGTTTATTGCTGACAATGGTTTAAAATTTTGTTACCAATCAAATCGTCTGCCTACAACTGCATATGCTTTTTAATTCTATATAAGAATGCAATTACTGTACCACTTTTGTTTGATTTTGCAGGGACTGAAGAAGGCTAAGGACACTCATCTCAAAGGCTCTTCCACCTCGATGAACGATCTTCAACTCAATAGCTTTTGAGGACAGAATCTACATCAGGAAGGGGGGCATGTTAACCCTCACGCACATTCCTATCACCTACAATAGACGCTGTATTATTTATTTGGTAGAGTTAGGTACCGGGCTTGTCGGTTCAATAGAAATGGTTAAGAGTAATTGCCGATGAGAGGTGCACTCTAAAACTGGAACCTATAATGTTTGGGTAAGATTGGCTAAGTGTGGGCGCCCAAATGTGAACGGGCAAGCCCATATAAAAGCAATCTAAACCTAGAGAGAGAGAGAGAGAGAGAGAGAGAGAGAGAGAGATTGAGCATTGCGGCAGCATGATGGCGGCGAGGCGGTTGTTTCATATCGATGTGCTCGCCTAGTTACAAGATCCACTCGAATGACAAAATATTGGAACTGCAAGTAGACATGGTTTTTAGACCAGTCATGCACCATTTTTGCTTCCCTTATGAAAGGACGTCCTAAGATCATCTCAAATGCCATAGTGTGCTTGGAGAAATCCATAACAATGAAGGTAATTCTTATTTTATGTCCAAATACCTTGATCTTGAGATCTTCTAACATCCCAATAGGTTTAACAATAGACCCATTGGCCATCTTTACTACTATGGTTGTGGTTGCAAGGTGAGGTCTTCCATAGTTTCCCATCAATTTTTAGTCACAATGCTAACCCCAGCACCACCATCAAGGATTCCCTTCACAGTTAATCCCTTGGTAGTGATTGTTATGGTTGCATTGGATTCATCTCCCTCAAAGTATTGTCCCAACTTGTTAACAGGTATTTCTACAACAAGATTCTCATCTAGGTTGGGTTGTGGATCTAAGTGTTCCTCCTCTATTGGCATCTCCCTAACTCCATCCATCTGTGAAAATTGTGGTAGTCCAATCTTCAGTTCTCCATTGAGGAAGGCTCGAAGAGCTAAGAATAGCACAGGGTCTCCATATAGTTTGGACATGATGGTGGTTCTAACCTCTGAAGCCATGAAGTCCATCAATTTGGCAATATTTAACGGCATCTTTTGGGCTTCAGTCCCTTGACGTGGGGAAGATGGGATCTCTATTTCTTCGATAGGGTCAGGTAGTCCCTCCATAAACATTCTTTTCATCAAGAAGTGATTACATCCACTTTCCCATGACTTTAGGTCACTTTCTTCTTGGATGACACTAGGTATGGCTAAGGGTCTAGACTCTATGGACTTGGTAGGTTGTTGTTGCGTAGGGAACACTGTGTCTGTAATTTGGATTTGCCTAGGTGCTTGCTCTAGATCCCTATGGGTACCTTCTACCAAACTCATTAATTGCTTGACTCGCTCGATCTCCTCTGTATGGTTGGATAAGTTCCTATCTTCTTCTTAGATCCTGGCCATTGTGGCTCATGACGATCTTCCTTGTTGGTTTCTTTCCTAGTGGTCGTTTTGGTCTCCATGGTTTCACCTGAATCAAAATCCTCTTCAGCATCATTCATATATAAGGGGTCATCACTAGTCCCTATGTTGGTCTTTGAACTGGGGTCTGACTTCGCTACTTTTTGCGATCTCTTCCTTCGTGTTTTCTTCTTCTTATGAGATTGGGCAATCGATGCCGTGTCTCTTTCTTCAAGAATATAATTTTGTTTTTGGAGCATCGATCGTGTGAGTACATTTACTAGTACCACAGGTGTACTTTGTGATGGCTCCTTTGTAACCTCTATCAAGTTTAATGGCATGATCTTTGGCACATTTGGATTATTCGGACATTGGGCAATCAAATGATCTATGCCATATCGATTACACATGAGTATCGTCATTGTAGACATGCTCGCTTGATTGGTTTGCATTAGTGTGGCATTCTTTTGTAGCCTAATAGGACACTCAGCCACACGATGTGGACCTCCACACTCACAGCATTGAAGAGGTGGTCTCTTAGCAGTGTAATTGATATTTTGGCCTCTTGCAGCAAGAGCAACTACTTGATAAATAGGTATGACTTGTCCCAATAGTCCTCCATGTAGTATTGTGGACTTTCTTCAAGAGCATCCATCCCATAGGCAATATTAGGGTATATATCCTCCTCACAGCCTTCCAAATAAGCAATAGATGACTCACAACCCACTTGATTCACATAAGCAATAGATGACTCACAATCCATTTGATTCATAGAAGTGGTTCTTGGATGTGGTGGTTGTGGTCCTAGCACTGGAGGTGGTAAGGGTGTTGTTTGAACAACATTTTGTGTCCTAGGGACCATGTGTTGTGACGTTTGTTCAAGAGGTGGGGCCGGCATCAATGCAGGCACTCAAGGTGTGTCTGTTCATGCTAAGGTTGGTCTATTGGCCATCGCACTTAAATACTATGCAATCCTTAGCTTGATGACCATACCTCCCGCAGGCAGTGCAATTCCCATTGAATTTCACTCTAGAAGTAGGTCATTCACTGGTACTATGCGGACCATAGCATACTGAGCACCATTGTTGCTCCCTTCTTGGATACATCCGATTGTTTTGTGGAGCATGATTGTCTCTAAGACTCTCTTGGATGGCCTTGGTGAGATCTGCTAAAGTCATCTCTGATATCTTTGGCTCCTTAGCAATAGGCTTTAGGTTCATTGGTTGATGCCTCGATGCTTGCGAGCTAGTAGATTTAAGCTCAATAGACACTCTTTCTCCTTGAATAATTAAATTATCCTCCAATTGGATCGCATTGGTGGTGACCAATTCCCAAGTGGTGATACCTCTAATGACTAGGCCATTGTAGATATCCTCATGTCGTAATCCCCAAATGAATCTATTCAGCAATTGATTATTATTGAAGCGCTCATTTGGATCACAACAAGAATTCAAATGCTTTAAGTGATTGATAAAGTCTCTCACCGACTCTCCTTCTTCTCGTTGGGCTTTCTGGAGCTGAGAGGCTACACCCCAAAGCACTCCCTTTTGTATGTATTCTTTCAAGAACAGTCTCCTAAGAGTAGGGTAAATCGTTTTCTCTTCCACCCTTAGGGTTCTATACCAATCCCTTGCCTTCCCACTTAAGGTTAGGCTTAAAGCATTGCTCTTATGCAAGTCATTGTGTTCTCCTAGAGAATCGCATATTTGTTCAAACACTTCGATATGCTTTCTCATATCCCCGTCCCCACTAAATTTTTGTGTGAGCTTGGCTATTTTTAGTGCCTTACTTCTAGGCTCTCTATCAGGCGTGTTACGCATATTCTCACCAATAGATTGACCAATAGCTTGAGCAAATGTTGCCAAGTCACCTAAGTGAGCAGGCACCGTGGGTCAAGGCACTCCAGAGACTACATGTGGAGTAGGTATTGGCATTGGGCTTGGTGTATAGGAAGCCCTTGGGTTCCACGTTTGGTACGATGTTGTGCCATGTGGTGGCCCAAAGTTCATATGTGTGGCCCTAGGCATAGCAAACATCGGATGTGACATGTTAATGCTAGCCGGTATGGTCCCATGGAAATAAGACCTTGGGTGTTGTGGTTGTGGAGCATAGGTTGTTGAAACAATGGGAGGGGTAGGAACCACATGAGTACGAGGACCCATGGGTGTATACGATTGGTACACACTTGTAGGTATTGTTGCAGGCATTGAGCTACCATGTAGCGGTGCTTTACTAACAAATGAGGTCCACGGTGTGTTTCTTGGCATGCCCATCATTGGGGTAGGCATGGTAGCCGTGGTGTCATCAAGGTAAAGATGATCTAGACTTGTAAAGTTAAAGCTATCACTTGTGGGCTCATATTGCACTGAGACCCCTGGCGAAACAACATATGGAGGATCCATCGGACTTACCGAGGGAGTCTCCATTTGCGATAAGGTTGGTTGTTTAGCCTTCCCTGTATCCAAGAATCTCATGAGACCCATTGAAGGCATGTTGATCCCCTTGTTCTATCTCTCTAACTCAATAACCCTATGGATGACCTCACAAACTCTCTAACTCAATACCCGTTATGGATTGTAGGACATCTAACCAACCCACGTGATAGGTGTGACCTGTGTATAGGTCGGTTAGAGTTTTGGTTTGTAGTTCGTACTCCTAGTTCTCATTTAGGAATGCTCCATCTAGGATTGAGGTGCTAGAGGTGTCCTTTGAGCTAGATGCAATGTTTCTCTCTAGAGGTTGTCCCTTAGCGGTTGCTAAGTCAGGAGCACTCAATTGCTCTCCTAGCAAGGATATTGACATAGGGGCTTTCACTTTTAACTCTCTTCATTGATCCACCTTACGTAAGCTCTCGATTTCCTTTTCCCTAGCCAAAATAATATATCGCTCAGTCTCTTGAACTTCGGCAAGGCTTCTACCATTAGGTAATATAACCTCGGAGGGGAATAGCTCTGAAGAGTCAGGGGGTGCAGTGAATGGAGTATTCACGTGTATAATTTTCAAGAGCATGGGGTCTACGTTGGTCATGAATGGAGAATTTACTTTCCCACCCCCCTCATTTACATCGTTAACTCCATGTTCGGAGTGAGTGGCTCTACCAAGGTTTCCTTCAAGCGGCTAAGCATGCTCGGCCTGGACCGTGGGCCCATGGCATGCATGTCTTGGCTTGAGCTATCAGGATTACGCATTGGGTAACCCTCCATGATGTCATAGTTAGAGGAAGAGTCCCTAGCCTCTATGTTTGGGTCTTGGTTTGTACTACCTTGGGTCCCCACTGAGGGCACGGAACCTAAGGTAGGTGGATATTGAGAACTCACGTAAGTCGAAATGCTCACTAATTGCTCCGTCTCTAGCACACGACCAAAGCGCACATGCATGTGCCTTGGGCACCCTACAAGCGTCAGTGAATAACCTCTAAGGTTAACCGCTTACTTTTTTAGGCGTCCGTTTTCACTCGTTTTTTGATGTTTTTTTATGTTTTTTGTTGGTTGGTTTCTGGATTAGAGTGTGTGATAGCTTGAAACAAGCGTATCGCTTAGGGGGTCGTGGTGTGCTTTACAGCACAGCATTCGGTTACCCGAAGCTCCATTGGTTTTCACAAAGGTCAATTTTTACCTACGCGTGAGGCTAAAATACGTAATTTTAAAGGGGGACTGAGGCCTGAGCCTGAGCGTGAGCTTGGGCTTGGGTCTGGGCTTGGGTCTAGGGGATATTCCCAATCCCGGTCCTACCTTTTAAATTTTAAACTTTTTTTTTTTTTTTTTTGGGATAAGGTCCTTACGGACGCGCTGTGGCGCAAGCACACACACACCTAACCTACCTACTTACAACTAATACAGCTACTGTTACACACTAACACACTACTATAGAAACTCTAACAGATCTACTTACTATACTTTACACAGAACTAACATTATGGATCTACTACCTTAATTCTAACACTATATCACAAAGAAAACACCTTATGAACATAAAAAACACAGTACCTTTCAATACCTTATTAACAAAACAATACAGAACAGCAAAACAAACTCCTTCTCAACACACACACCTTCCTTCTCTACCTTTCCTACATTTCATAATGCACCACAAAGCATCACAGAGTGCCATTCAAACTTAGTGCAGGGCATTTCCCCGGCAACGGCGCCAAAAATGTGTGCGTCTGTCGCACGTATCAATGCAAGGGACTTGTCGATACACAGTGTGCAAGCCATAGATGGCTCCAAGCATCCAGCTAGCCTAAACTAGTAAGCTCAAAGATGATGATGGTGTATCACTCACCGCTCTACGCTTGCTCTCATGGAGGATTCCTCGCCACGAAGAAGAGCGAGATGCCGCTACGCCACGCTCAACCACCTCACCGTCATCGTGCCTCCGCAATGCTCTCTCTCTCTCTCTCTCTCTCTCTCTCTCTCTCTCTCTCTCTCTCTCTCTCAAGCACACACACACACACATACACACACACACACACACACACTAGTACACAAGGGAGACGGAGAAGGAGATGGAGCAAGAGCACTCTTCTTGCATTGCACAAATGAGAGAATGAGGTATTTTAGGTTTAGATTTACTTTTATATGGGCTTGCCCATTCACATTTGGGTGCCCACACTTAGCCAATCTTACCCAAACATTATAGGTTCCAGTTTTAGAGTGCGCCTCTCATCGGAGATCACTCTTAACCATTCCTATTGAACCGACAAGCCCGGTACCTGACTCTACCAAATAAATAATACGGCGTCTATTGTAGGTGATAGGAACGTGTGTGAGGGTTAACACAAAGGGCTCTAATTCTCCAAGTCTGTCAAATTTTTCAAAATTTGGCCTAAAATCTTAACCAATGATCCAAACTCCAAACTTTTTGGACCAAAGCATCACCTTAATGTGCCCAACCAAGTGGTATGATCAAATCATCAAAATGTGCTCAAACAGGGATCACGATCCATGTACCTCATAGCCAGAATTCATATGTGATCACTTGCCCTTGTGACTATAGTTGTCCTAGATGCACTGGTGAAGTTTGGTCAAATTTGGCGTAGTTTTTATAGTTATTCTCATTTCTCATTTTATGGTCAAGTTTGCATTTTTCTGTTTCTCGATAACTTTTTGATCATTGTCTAACTCTAAAATCAGCTTGAAACTGGTCTCAGGATGCCCCGCAGGAAAGCACAAAAAGAGTGGGAGGTGGCACCTTACAAGATCACTGATATCTCATCAAACGAGAAAGCTCACATCACGGATCAGGAACTAGAAGCAATACCCGCAAACATCTTCATCGAGAAATTCCAAGCGACAGATGGAGTGATAGTCAAGACCACCTTATTTCCAAAGGAATTGTGGACAATACATCAAAAATCCAAAGTGCTAGAAGGGGCCAGATGTCTACAGTTGGTGGACAGCTTCTTGAGATTACCGCTATGGGGAACAGATTTCGAGAGAGCCCATGAACTAGTTAGCTCCATTCAATACAATGGGGAAGCAACACTAATAGACAAAGATGGGGCTACCAT
Organism: Adiantum capillus-veneris; assembly: GCF_014529385.1. Taxonomy (NCBI): domain Eukaryota; kingdom Viridiplantae; phylum Streptophyta; class Polypodiopsida; order Polypodiales; family Pteridaceae; genus Adiantum; species Adiantum capillus-veneris. Next base: position 114,593,676 of record NC_140953.1, on the reverse strand, counting down.
GAAAGTATAAATCACCACAGAAATCATCAAAGAGGCTCTTCACTTGCATCACGGAACCCACAATCTATTACACAAGACCAAAGCCATAGATAATGACAAGGCCTTCGTGAAGCAAATAGACACAAATTGACCTATCAAGATTTGATCTACTCTGACACGGAGCTACGTCTGCGGTTAATATCGCAACACTTCAAAGTGCAAAAGCCATCATGATACACGGAACTAATCTTGCATATGGCAGTCAGGGATTTAATATTTACGTAATTACGTCAAAGTTTGTGTGATCACAAGGTCTTATTGACACATTTACATGATCACAGTAAACATGATCACACAGAAACCGGTTTAGGGTGACTTGCAAACCCACAAAATTCCTGCCTGGCTTTTCAGTTTCCCCGGCTAGCCCGCCCGGGTTTATTATTTTCCCTGCGGGCCCGCAGGGGAAACTGAAAAGCCTGGTGGGCTATTAGCGTTTTATATACGCGGGCCCGATCGGGCGCACTGGGTGTATTAGCGCTTTCGTCTTCTAAGAGAGAGAGAGAGAGAGAGAGAGAGAGAGAGAGAGAGAGAGAGAGAGAGAGAGAGAGAGAGAGAGAGAGAGAGAGAGAGAGAGAGAGAGCTTGCGCCACCTTTGCAAGTACGTCGAGAGGAGAGAGGAGAGAGGGAGAGAGGGAGTCGTGTGGGAGTGTGCTCTGCATCGCAGTGTGTGGCAGCAGAGCAGAGTACCTGACCACACGATCCGGGTATGTGTTGTGTGTGTGTGTGTGTGTGTATGCGTTGTGTGGTAGCGTGCCTTTTGTCGTAGTGCGCGATAGTAATAAGGTACCTAATTACCACACAATGGGAGTGTGTGTGTGTGTGTAAGCTGTTCTACAGAACAGTGCTTATCATGGGGGCATCACCTCGGTGACGCGGGGAAGATGGTGTCATTGTGGTAAGTATTGGCTTACTGTCTAGGTACTACGTCGGTAACGCGGCGAATCTAGTATCCTCATGGTAAGTCAACTTCCCTTCCCCTTTCCCAAAAAACATATGGGCATCGATCGGTAACACGACTATATGATGTTCGTATGTAGGCCATTGTTTTTCCTTGGATTCAGGCGGCACTCGATCGGTAACGCGGCTAATAGAGTTTCTTTTGTTAGAAGCATATGTTTTTGCATAAATGTGGCGTGCAGGTCGTTAACCCGGCCGTACGAACGTCATATAATTTGTATATGCATGTGTAGTTAATTTTTTAAGTATTAAGTATATGAAATACTTGGTCGGTAATGCGGCTGTGAAGAGTATTTCATATACAAAATGTATGAATTGTTTGATGTTGTTGTTTTTACCTGTCCATTTGAAATTATATACTAGCTAATCATATTCAAAAGAAGACTTTATTCATCAATCATCTCTATTTTAAATGTTCCATTTATATAGCATACTTTATTCATCAATCATCACTATTTTAAATGTTCCATTTATATAGAATACTTTATTCATCAATCATCGCTATTTTAAATGTTTCATTTATATAGAATACTTTATTTATTCATCATCGCTATTTTAAATGTTCCATTTATATAAATTACATGTAAAAAAATACATTTTTCCTCACCGAAGGAAATAAGGGCAAACTTGAAATTCTACCGGTTTTTTGGCCAAAATTTGAAGCTTTTGTCGGTATTTACATTTAAACTTGTGTAAATTTGTCGGTTTTCTTCAAGGCAAGCTCAAAATCTAACCGCGATTTTATGATTTTAGCCAGTATCCCGGTTTTTTTCTAACACTGGAGCGGGTTGGAAACAACAAAAAACGACGAAACAAGCCCATGCCTTGATTTGGCACAACACGCTATTTTCTTGTGTTTGCTGAGAAAGGAATACTTTTATTAGTTGGCTTTTTGACTTCTTCTTGCAAAGTGAAACACTCCGTGTGAACTGAAAACACTTGGTTGCTGGTTGCACACAAGTGCACAACCTTGAGACTATATGAACCGGCTCATACATGCTTCCATGTGAGCAATGAAGGGGAGCCTAGTCACTAAAAAACACCTCACATTTGTAGGGGATCTATGGTTGATCCACCATTGATATAAGGCCTATGTCACACAAGTCTGAACTGACAAACAAATTACTGAGGTGTTCCAATCGTTGCTGCCACTCTGTAGAGATCCTATCAGACAAGGCAATGGACATAGCGAGGGGGAGTTGATGTGCTCCTCCAGCTCATGGCTACCATAGTTTCACGTATGAGGGGTAAACCGGTCCACTCTTGCCTAAGCAAATTTCCTCAGTGCTGATCATACAAGAGCTCTCAACCTGCGACACAAGTGCCGCCTTGTGTGACAAGCAGGGTAGACATCCTTCGATCTCGCAAAATCTATGTGCACATGCTACATGGAAGCACCACGCTAGTTCACATATGGGCAGCGGTTGTGACAATGGCCTAAATGTAAAACTTGATGTGAATCAAGTGCAAACTTGAAAAATGTGAACTCGATGAGAATTGAGTTGTAAATGAGGTTGTTGGCGGGTCGCCGCGACGGACGTTTACAGCATAGCTATCTGGCACTAACATATGTCAATACTCAGGGAAGCGACTCGGGATGGGACACAGACTCTTTGAGATTGTCAGTCTTAAGAAGTAAACCTATGAAACTACGCGATTAACTACTTTAGAAAATCTATCACTCTCTAGTCCGAAAATTAGTCTATGTTCCACCTCATCGCTCTAGGATTTTCGGCATCCAAATAGTACCGGATTGCAATGCAACTTAAGGAGGAGTATTACAACACTTAAAGGCACAATCCTACCAAGTCATGTGGTCATCCTGGAAGGTACAAAAATCCCGATCCATCCCAAAAAATGTGCAAAAAAATTGCAACAAAACTATTCAAAAAGGTATCTCTATAGTATAGAAACACTCTTCCAAAGGTCAAAACATCAAAATATAACTATTTTAGCTCTCAAATCCACGCATTTAGCTCACAAACCGGATGTTGTGAACCATAGAAAAACTGAGAATGGTTACACTTAGATTAAAGAGCAAGAGGCAAGGAACAATGCACTAAAAAAAATCAAATTCTGAATATCAGTCAAAGAGAAAGATTGATTACAAATTGTAGCAGACTTGGAGCTCACAGTCGATTTCCAAAAATCTTTTTAGATAATGATGTTGTTCCCTTTCAAACTAAGGGTTTTGATTCAAAAACTTGGAACCCTTTCTCACGTCCATTGGTCACTTTACAAGGCTTGTAGGTTCTGAGCGGACAATACACTTCAAGAATCATAACTAGCATAATTACAAGGCTTCTTTTGAAAAAAAGGATTGAATACAACGAAGTGTGATGTGTAGCTAGCTCTTTAGGTGACGGTCTGCTGCATCCCAAACATTCTCCCCTTCCTATTCATTACACGTCCTCGTGCAAGTGCATTTGTGGATGGCCAATGACTGTAGTCTTTAGTAGTCTGTCATTCTTTTTTCTAGCGTCTCTGTGAGTCGCCTGAATTTCTCTGTCCTTGCTTCGATCTTGATCTTTGTTGCTAGCTCTCTGAATGAGTTATTGTTGAGAATGTTGCAATATGCAACATGCCGAGCATGCAATTCCTTGGTCATGGGATTGAATATGAAGGAGTCAACTTCAAAAATTACAGTCATAAATGCCTCCTCAAAGGTTTACATGTAGTGTGAGGGCAAAAACGTGACTCTTGCATATAATCCCATGATGATGTTTATGTTGGGAGCTCCAGTTTTTAGATTCCGGCATAAGCCTCTGGTTTCCTTCCACAAACACCTGCCAGGGGTGCTCTGCTGCTTCAATATCATTAAACACTGTGATGCAGGTGATTAGCATTTTTGTTATTTTCACAAGCATTTGGCATGCAAGATCTGACACCTCCTTTATTATGTTGATGACTCCTTTCAGTGTGTGAATCATATATTTCTCTGAAGGGAAGATATTATTGATTGACTTTGTTATTACGAGGTAGTTGACTATCCGAAGATTGCCTTCTGCTGGATGGGACCATAGGTCGGGTCGATCCGGAGATGTTGTGGAGAATGCTTGTAATACATTTCATTTGTTGGACGCCGCTCGAACTATTTCTTTCACCAGGTGGGTTGATTATCGATGATTGTTTGTATCTGTTCAATAGTTGCAAGAACATCCCTGTAACACCTTTGTGGTCGGCCTTGATGGTAGGTAGCATTTTTCTTTTCCATAAGAGAGCCTCATGTCTCATCAATGGAAGCACAATCATTTCATGCCCCAGATCCTTCACCACTTCATCAGGAGTGATCATGAGAAGGGCAGATGATTCCAACACCTTGAGTTCGCATTGCAGATATTCTTTGTGTGAAGGATCACTTACTTTTGATATCCACTGCTGAATTTCATCTTTGGCAGTATCAGAGATTGGTGTATTGGATGGATCTTCAAAGTCATGCATTACTGTTTCTGTGCTCGTACTTGACACTTATGTGTGTTGAATTTCCGGTGTCACCTGTCCCTGTCCAGTTGTGTAAGAGACTTCTACATGGACGGGCTGGGCTTGCATTGTGTTTATGGTTTGTTCTTTTTGTTGTAATGTCACCCGTTGTGTCGTGCATTGAGAAACCATGTCCTCCTTTGCTTTGGCAAGTTATTTTTGTAGCTTTCAATCTCCTCAACTTTAGCTTTTTGTATAGCTTCATGCCCTGCTGTTAGGATTTATCTGTCGTACTGTTCTTGAGCTAGGACAATTTTTAGATCCTGTATTTCTTGTGTCAACAAAGTTGGTTTAGCTGACGTACTCGTTGAGCTTGGCATCTCTTGCATGGCTAAGAGCTGTGTAAGAGTCTTGCTCACCACTGCATAAGACTCTCCAAGTTTTTTGTTCTGATGCTTCTCTTTGCACACCTCTTCTTCTAGTCACTATTGCTGCTCTACCTGCAAATTTGTATTTATTTCATTGAAGGATTGAACTTCCTTGTCATAATAAACAACATTCTCTTGTTCTCTCTGTAGTTTTGAATGGAGTTGTGTTTGAACTGTTTGTAACTCCTTGATCCTTTGTTGCAGTTCCAGATTGCCTTTGGTTGCTTTAATTGCCTCTTTCTTGGTGTCTTCCAACTCCAATTTGTGCAAGTTGTAGAGTGATCTTTGACATTGAAATTGGAGCTTGATTTGTTCCAAATGTGTATCAATGTCAAAGGACCTCATCAATTGTGCCCCTTCATCTACCACTACCTGCGAATGAGGCGACCTTGGCTTTTGTTGTTCCCCTTGAGGTTGGTCGGAAGTGCCAACCTCTATTGTCGTTATTTCTTTTGTTACCTTTGCTTATTCATGTTGTGCTTCATGATCAGTTGGAGTTTTCGTGATCTTTGGAATTGTGGCCTCTTCCTCTTGAACCGTTTGTGTTGGCAACACTTTGTCCCTTGTTTGTTCAGGTATATCTATGGTGTGCTCTTTTTGTTCCTTTTCAACCTATGGGTCAATTGATTCTCCAGTAGGGGAGGGAACGTTTGCCTTGATTGTTGGTGGCGTTGTGAGCGGGATGGAAACACACACAACGCCTCTATAATGACCCGACACACACTCTTGGAATGATACACACACACACACACACACACACACACACTATGGGACACCACTCGGCTTATACAACCCACCTGGCCGAGACAAGGAACACACCGATGGAGTGAGAGGAGAGAGACTACCCATTTACCCACTCCACACAGAGAGAGAGACACACACACACACACACCCAAAAAACTCAGCTCAATAGAGAAGAATTTCTGATGTTTAGATACAATTGAGCTTGGGCCAACACCAATGGGGCAATTAGCTCACACAATATGGGTAAAGTATGCCAGATACAATCACAAATTGGAGCAAAAGCTTCACTCATAGGAGAAACTTACACAGCCAAAACAACAAAAAAACAGTGAGAAATTTGGCAAAATGGATAGCGCCATCGTGTCCAGAATGGCCCAAAACCCCAGTCTACAATGTCAAAGTGCTCAAATCCGACCTCGGATGAGCAGTTTACGGCCAAAACAGGCTCCAAAAACAGCAAAAACACAGTTGCGGTTGTTCCTCCTCTTCTCTCCACGTTTTTTTCTGGTCTTCTCTCTGTTTTTTCAGTTCCCACACTTAGCTTTATCACTTGGGCACCCTTGGCCTTTTAGTTGACCTCAAACGGACCCCGAGCATGCCAAAAACTAGCCTCGCAGTGCATAGTTGTCACCTTGCTGCATCCATCTATACACCTGGCACTTAGCTTTTTCCAATAATGCATCCCGCCACCACGTGAAGTGGCCCCAAAAGATGGTTCTCATGATGACCTCTTTGCATAATTATCACAAGAAAACAACCACGTTGTGTCCGTACTTATCCATGTGCAAGTATTGACCCCATTCGACATCCTGACGCCACTAGATGGCATCTGACGCACCTCCTTACCTCATGTCGTCCGCCCGTGGATAGCTTCCTCGAGAAGTTTTACGCGCCACCAACTCCTCATTATTATGAAAAAAACACATTGGTACTGGTGATAGTGAAAATCGATGCACTATGTACATGCTGTCCTACCTGTACACATATGGGCCCCACGTAACCACCTGGATCTGAAAAAATGGGCAATCCTTTATTTGATGCATCATGCATGTGTATGTACATATGCGCAATCCCTTGCTCCAAAAAACTCCTGACATAATTTGCCCATTCCCTAGCCTGCTAGATCATTCATGATCAGCAGCAGCAACAAAAAGAGATATGAGACTCGCCGCGTCACATGTCTCTTCATCCTTCACAGACATTACTTGTTCTGCAGACAGCTCATCTTGCTCCACCATCATCAACCTGCCATGATATAATTTAAGACGCCATCCATTTACCCTTGACTTATGTAGAATCCCATCCAGGTTAGCCAACTGATAAGTACCATTCGGAAAACACACCACTACCTTGAAAGGGCCTTCCCACTTAATTTGAAACTTCTTTTGGAAGGTGTTGTCCAGCTTACTGTTGTATCGCAAAACCAAATCATGCTTTTTGATACCCTTACTTTTGACCTTTTCATTTATCTTTGCTAAAGCCTTGTTTTGCATCTGTCCATAATGTTCCAATGTACTCATTCTATCGAGTTGAACCTCTTGTAACTGTAAGAGCCTCTCCTTGAATGCATCACTAGGCGGCCCAAGAAATTTATCTAGCATCTTGACCGCAGGCAACTCTACTTCCACAGTCAATAGTGCTTCCTTTCCATATACCAAGTGAAATGGAGTAAACCTTGTACCTGTCTTCACCGAAGTACGGTAAGCCCATAATGCACTAGGCAATTCCAAATCCCAATTCTTTCCTTGGTGCTCTGTCACTTTTGAACGAATTTGTACCAACTCACCATTGAATCTTTCATTTAAGCCATTACACTGTGGGTAATAAGGAGTGGTATGCTGGTGCCTAATCTTCATCTTCGCGCATAGGAAATCTAGTAGTTTAGCTCTAAATCCTGGCCCCTTGTCCGAAAGTAGCTCTAATGGCACCCCAAACTTGCAACATATTTCATCATACACAAATTTTGCCACATCCTTTGCAGTGATTTGTTTTACTGCTATAGCCTCTGCCCATCTAGAGAGATAGTCCACTGCAGTCAAAATATAGCTTTTGCCCCTGCTTGTGATAGGTAACGGGCCGATTGCATCAATCCCCCACTTTTCAAACACATCAAATGCCATAATGGTTTTTCGTAACTCTGGCTTCAACACTTTCTTCCCAAATGCTTGACACCTATTGCAAGACCTACACCAATGGTGAACATCCTCGTGCAAACTAGGCCATACATACCCCTCTTGCAAGATCTTATGCAAAGTGATCTTTAGAGCAAAATGTCCGCCACATGCACCTTCATGATTCTCTTCCAACACTCTATAAAGCTCCTCCCGCCAAGGTACATGTCTCAACACGAGATCAGCCCCTTTCATGTACAAGACATCACCAATCAATTTGTACTTGTATGCTCTACGCACAAAACCATATTTCTTAGACTTCTGAATATCTTTCGGAATGATTCCTGTTAGCAAAAACTCCTCTTCTTGAGCCAAACTTTCCCAGCCATGATAAAGAGGTAAATTGGTCCTAAACACAAATAGCTCCCCAATCATGCTTTGAGCTGCTTCATGTGCCGCCTCCATTTAGAGCACGTTCAATGTGTCTAATTCTCCATGCTTCAAAAAATTTTAACAGGCCTTTAATTTTGAAACACATTTCCTTCAATGAGGTGTTCTTGCTCTTCCACACACCTAGCACTTGCTTCACAACTAACAAGGCATCACCTTTTATGCTCAACCTTCTAATCCCATTCTTCAAACAAATGTGTAAGCCGGCTTCCAACGTAGCATATTCAGCCTCATTGTTACTATGAGTATCCAATTTGAACCCTCTCTTGCATACTAGCTTCCCCTCTGGATCATAAAGTGCTATACCCCCTGAAGCCGCATCATGGCTCTTCCTGTATGAGCCATCAAAGAACAACACATGTGCATTGCTGATCTGTGGCACTTCTTCAACTACCTTTCTCACCACCTCTTCCTTAACAAGAAGGGGATTCTCCTTGTAGGTCAACAAATTGGCTAGAGTAGCTCTTGTACTGTCTTCCACTAAAAAAGAGAACTCAAACTCTTGCAGCTCAATTACCCATTTCTTGACCACATTTTACACGTTAGTGCCATTAATTAATTGTGGCAAAAAGGCATAACTCGTCAAGAAAACAGAAGGTCGTGGTAGCAAGTAATGACGAAATCGTCGACAAGCAAATATTACACTAGCCATCACTAGCTCTACTTCTGAGAATTTTCTCTCAGCTACCAGCTTAACTCGGCTTGCACAATACACTAGCCTCATATAATGGATGCCCTTCCCTTTTTGCAATAGCATGGCTCCAATGGCATCATCTCCTACTGATGGATTTACATAAAACGCTTTCTCCCAATCAGGAGCCTGCATGGCTGACAACCCCGCTAACACCTATTTCACCTCTTGAAACACTTATTCACACTTGTCATCCCGTTGCAATGGATCATGCTTTGCCACTTGTTGTAATGGATAAAGGATCTGCAAAGACAATGGAATAAACCGCGCCATGTACTTCACTTTGTGTATAGGGTGAAAGCATGTATAGGTGGCTTCGAAAGTAATGTCAAGGACATTGCTTTTTTGCGCTTAAAAGTGGGTGTTTTAAAAGTGCTTCAAATCTCAAAAAGAATATCACTCTCCTAAGGTACGTGAATTAAGTCTCCTAACGTACCACAATTAATGAGACTAAATATAATTTACTGCTGAACGCTGGGTTATTGTCCGCCGCTTCTTTCCCGCTACAACCTGTCTGAGCTTTCTTTGTCTCTGAGATCTCTCTTGGAGCTCTATCTAGCTCCTCTCTGTCTCTCTCTTACAGAGCTCTTGCTGAGCTTTCTGTATCGCTCAGCCCCCCCCCTCTCTCTCTCTCTCTCTTTCTCTCTCTAAGCATGGCTCCTCTTGTGTCTAAGCTCGCGTTCATCTCTCTCTCTCTCTCTCTCTCTCTCTCTCTCTCTCTCTCTCTCTCTCTCTCTCTCTCTCTCTCTCACGAACTCTATCTCTATAGGTTCCTCTTCTACTTGATGATTCTTGAGGTATGTAAACACTTATTATGCTTTGTTAGTATCTTGCTAATTAGTGCAAGAAGTGTCATGTATTGATTAAAAGTATAGCATGTAGTTATGATTTGTATTGTATTTCTTGTAGAGCAATCCTTTGAAAGTACTGCAACAATGGAGCACAATGAAGAACTGTCTATCAGCTCATTGTCATCGAGTAGAGAAGCTCAACTTCAGCGCAGAAAATTAATGAGGGAATATTGGGCTACTCAGAAACGAAAGCACCGGTCAACTTTGTGACGGAAAGCAATACAAGGGAGATGGATGAAAGAAAGAAACGAAGGATATGTCAATCTATGGTACAGCACTTTGATACATTAACCGTGGGAATAGATGCAAGTGGTAGGAAGGAAATCTTTGATAAACTTCTTCAACATCCTTGCTTCCTTACTATGCAGAGTAAATCCAAAGAGTTGGAAGCAATTATGCTGAGAAACATCCACAACACTTTGAATCATGTGAAGGTCCCATGATCTTCAGACGAGTTTTTTGTGAACAAATCAGCAATGATGATGTTGGTGAATGGTGGAAGCAAGGAGAAAAACACTGACATGAGCATACTGCAAGTTGCCAAGCTTATGGGGATCCACAAAAGAAACTTATATTTAGCCAAACATCACTTAATAGTGTCAACTGAATCCGATGGTTCGTTCCCTGCATCTGCGTGTCATAGAGATGATGCACGGAGAACTCACATCACTCAAACTGTTAAAGACATAGTCTTTCAACTTTGGACGGATGAGACGAGGGTGTCCCCCAACAAGAAAGATGTTTACAGTAAGAGACTAGCTAGATGTTCATATGTAAAGCATCCAATCCACCTTCTTGAGGAGGCTCAGGTAATTGATATATTTTTTTAGCACTTTTTATTGGTGCTACAACTCATATTCTTGCACAACATTATGTTTCTATACCACTTTTTATTGGTGCTACAACTCATTACTGCCACAAAATTATGTTTCTATACTTCTTTTTATTAGTGCTACAGCTTGTTTTGGTGGTTTGCACCACTTTCTAGTGGTGCTGCTACATTAAAAAGTGGTGAAACATTACTATACTGGTCTCTAATTGTATCTGAACCACTTCTAAAATTTGATCAATAGTTCTAAATGTTTTTGAAGCACTTTTACTTGTGTTTCCACACCACTTTTTAGTGTGTTTGAACCAATTTTTAATGTTTTGCAGCAGGTTTTAATGTTTAAGAAACAGTTTTTACTAGAAATACACCAACGCTTCACCGTAAACCCTACAAAGTGGTGTTCACCCACTAAAAAGTTTTGTTTACCCAATGCTAACAGACGTGTTTTACAAACTCGTAGGGGTGTTACAGGTGCAAATGTTTTTGGTGGTGCAACTCACTTTTTCCAAGTGATGTAGCAGCTTTTAGTCATGGTGCAACAGTTATAGTAGTGCCATAGACTTTTTACTGCTACTGCATGAATGGTGCCCACCACCTTATGATGGTAACCAAAATCATATTAGTGGAGTTTGAACACATTTTGTTAGTAAACACTTACAAGTGTTGTCACACCACAATGAAGCGGTGCACACAACACTTACACGTATAAAAACCACTTTCACGTGGTGTCTGACCGCATTCAAGTGGTGAGAAGCCACTTGAATGTGCTAAGTCACTACGTCAGTCCATCACTCCATGCAAGTGGTGAGGCACCACTCCCAAGTGGTGTGACACCACTTTCAAGTAGTAACTAAAACCTTATCACTGCAATCAAGCGAAAAGTTTTCGCTTTTAAGTGGCCAGACACCACCTTCAAGTGACAAGAAAACGCGTTAAAGTGGTGACTGCCCACTTTGAACTAGTTTCTCACCACTCTCAAGTGGTGAGACACCACTTTCATGTGCAAAGTACTACGTTAGTCATCACTCCATGCAAGTGGTGAGACACCACTCCCAAGTGGTGAGACACCACTTTCAAGTGGCCGAACACCGCATTCCAATGACTTGAATCCGCGTTCAAGTGGTGACTGCCCACTTTGAACTAGTTTCTCACCATTCTCAAGTGGTCATCAAGTGGTGAGATACCACTTTCAAGTGATAGCTTAAACCTGGTCACTGCAATCAAGCGGCAAGCTTTTGCTTTCAAGTGGCCACACACCACATTCAAGTGACCAGAATCAGTGTTCAAGTGGTGACTACCCACTTTGAAGTAGTTGCTCACTAATTTCAAGTGGTCATCAAGTGGTGAGACACCACTTTCATGTGCTAAGTCACTACGTCAGTCATCACTCCATGCAAGTGACAAGGCACCACTCCCAAGTGGCAAGACACCACTTTCAAGTGGTAGCTAAAACCTTGACACTGCAATCAAGCGGCAAGTTCCCGCTTTTAAGTGGCCAGAAACCGCATTCAAGTGACCAGAATCTGCGTTTAAGTGGTGACTGCCCACTTTGAAGTGGTTGCTCACCACTCTCAAGTGGTCATGAAGCACTTTTCACAAGAGCTCCTCCACTTCCAAGTTGTGTTGGACCACTATCTAGTTCTGATGCTGGTCTGTCGCCTAGTATTTTGTCCCTCCCAGCTACTTTTTAAGTGCTAGATTTTAATTGGTGACTGGCCACTTTGAACTAGTCGCTCACTACTCTAAAGTGGTCATCAAACACTTTTCACAAGAGCTCCTCCACTTTCAAGTTGTGTTGGACTACTATCTAGTGCTAATGCTGGTCTGTCGCCTAGTATTTTGTCCCCCCCAGCTACTTTTTAAGTGCTAGTTCTGAACTTCCCCAGAACTTTCATGTCCTTACTCACCACTTTTTAATCGTTGCCCACCATATTCAAGCAGTGCACACCATTTTTTATTGGCGGTTCATCACCGTCAAGTGGTTTGAATTCACTTTTAAGTCGTGCCAAACCACTTTTTAGTTACGCTGAATGCAGTTTCTCACCACTATTAAGTTGTCCTCACACAACCTCTTAATATTCTACCTTTTTGTATGGTTACTAGTTTCTACAGTAATTTGTATTTGTGGTGCATTATTTGCACAGGTAAAACAATACTACTGAATGTATCATTACTAGTTTTTAGTGGTGCACACCAGTTTTTAGTGATATAGAATCACTTTTTAATGTTTTGAAACAATTTAACCAGTTTTGAATGCTAAGTTTATTTTTAACATTTGTATACATGTATATTGCAGGTGGAGCTTTATTTAAAATTCAAGACAAAGTATGCAGATATTCAGATTTCGCAACGTTGCTTCGAGTCTATGAAACTGTTCTTTGTCCGAAAAGGGATCTCTACACCTGCTGTTGTATTGTGCATGTACAAATGATTTTCCTTAAAGAGGCAGTAAATCACATGCGGACTCGAAGTTTTGATCTTCATTGTTCTTGCTGCATGTGCAGCTGCCCTATATGCCTTTATCATGATGAAGTTGTCAACCATGGATGTCTTGCATACAAAAATGCAAGTATGAGTACTAGTTCACTGTTGGAGTCTATACTCTGCCCTATACTTGTAGAACATAGTTTCCATAGCTACCAATGCTTAATGGGAACATGCAATGCATGCGGTGTAGGTGATATTCATATATGTCCAAGAGAAGAAGTTGAGCAGAGTAAGCAAGTATCTGTGAAGTTTTTTGAAAATATAGTGGGTGCTACTGAATTAAACAATGAAGCTAGAAAGAGCACTGTGAAAGACATTGTCCACAAGAAAATGTTGCCTAGAGAACTTTTTCAAGTGTACCAAGACCACTTGAAGAAGTATGTCACTCACAATTTTATATTTAGGTGGCAAGCACAAGAGTTCAAGGACTGCATTTCTTTGTTTCCAGATGATGTGGTTGTCTCCGTCGTTGACTTTGCAGAGAACTACTCCTTCAAGGAGCAAAATGAGATCCAGTCAATGCATTGGTACACTAAGCAGGTCACTATCTTTGTCCTGATTACTTATTTCCGCATCGCATCAGGTGCAATAAAGAAGACCATGCACTTTTTTGTCTCAGATGATAAACAACATGACACCTTATTTGTGCAGCATGATTTTCTCTTACATGATCAATGGTTGAGAGATCAAGGGCTAAGCTTTAAAAAACATTGGGTTTGGTCAGATGGCACAGCTTCACAATTGAAAGCAAAGCGACCGTTTTACTTTGTTGCTAGATATTGGAGCCTTACTAGCATGTAAATGAATTGGATTTTTTTTTGCTCAGGACATGGAAAGGGGGAACATGATGGGGCTGGGGCTGTCATTAAAAGGGCTCTAACTCATGAGCAATTGAAGCAAAATAGCGTGCGGTTGACTTGTGCAGTTGAAGTTGTCTCTTTTTTGAGAATGCATCTCAGTACTGGAGCAACTACTATGTATGACAAGCAAAAGAGGGAGGTCAATAGGGTGTTCTGGGAGGTCAAGCTAGGCGATGTTCATCGATCCCATCAATGGGACTGCAAACCATTGAAGGGCTCAAAAGCAATGCACTATGTGAATGGGTATTCTGAGAACAACACTTGTGCATTGCGATCAAAACGATTGTCATGCTTTTGTTTTCCTTGCAGGCTTGGCCATTGGAGAAAGTGTATGAACAGATCACATGTGGAGACGGCAATATCACACTTTGGAGCCACTTGCTAATGATTCCAAGTCATACGGAGACTCAGACGATGAGGAGTTCCATGGTGCCACTTATGCAGGTCATTATGACTCCTTAAGCGATGCTCTCACACCTAGAGACAATTTTGTTGTCACTTTTGAAGAGAATAATGAGGAGGCTGTTGACTTCTACATTTTGAAGTGTGTAGTAGCTAAGGGCCTAACAACTAGCGAGCAAATTGATGCATGGGGCAACAAGATAGAGAAGCATACTTATATGGTCACGGGCCATTGGTATAAATCCTTACAAGCAAACTTGTATGAGCTGTGGGATAACAAGCCAGTAGTTTTCATATATTCCCACTTGATAAGGGCAATAAAGTTCCCTATGGAGCCTGTAGTGCTCTATGGCATAGGAGAAGTGTTCGAACTTTCCAATGAAGACCATGAGGCAATATACAATAGCATGCCCTTTGAATTGAAAATCAAATCTGATTTTATATCATCTAGTGAAAGATTGAACAAGATGGAATTGGTGTAAACGTACGATGGAATTGACATGTTGGTTTTTGAGAATGCTTCACCACTCCCCCCTCCCCCCCCCAAACATCACCACTAAAAAGTGTTGCAGTTTCAGAAAAACTCAATAAAAATTTACCACTTTATAGTGGTACTAAAGTGGTTTAGAACCACTAAAAAGTGGTTTAGCCCCACTAAAAAGTGGTTAAGAATGCTTCACCACTCCCCCCAAACATCACCATTAAATGGTGTTGCAGTTCCAAAAAAACTGTTGCAATAACATAATAAAAATTTAACCATGTTTTAGGGGTTTAGCACCACTAAAAAGTGGTTCTGAGACATTCAGAAGTGTAGAGACATGTATAGTGCAGAGATAGTAAAGTGCCAGAACTTCTGTATATTACAAAAAGTATATTACAACAATTATCCAGAAACGTCTACATATCCACCAAGAATGTACAATATATAACGTTTTTGGCACTTCCGAATGTACAATCTCATTCATCTCCATTTATAACAAAGTGCTCAAAGACTAGACTCGAAAGTTCATCTTTGGGATTGCTGATGGGGTTTGCCTTTGTATACTCCAGGGTATTGGGGGTTAGTGCCCATCTGCACAGCCATGGCAAAAGTGTGCGCGTGAGGTAATCAGGGTCTTGTTCTTCATCAAGAGGATCAAAGGTGGGTGGACATATACAGTTGTCCCAGACATTGCACAAATTTTTATATCTGGAGTCATCTACCGGCAATGTCCGAGAGGAGCCGTATTCTGGAAACTTGTTCCAAACATGGTAAAGGGGCTTGAAAGACACAGGTTCACTTGCAAGGTCTCTTGGAGCTCCAACAATCTCTTCAAAATACGACTACTTTTCGCATTGCCAGTTTGAGAAGAGATCCCTAAAGTAATAAGTAAAGTAATAAGATCCCTAAAGTAAAGTGTAAGTAATAAGATCCCTAAAGTAAAGTAAGAGATCCCTAAAGTAAAGTAAAGTAATAAGATCCTCATGATGATGTCGGAAAGAACAATACGAGTACAATAAATAGACAGTCAATGAACAATATGAGTAGAATAAATAGACAATCAATGAGCAATAAACAACTAGTGAACAAAAAATAAAGCCGTCGTTTCATTATCATCAAAATGAGGGTACAAAGACAAAATTACAAAGAGGCTACAAAGCACAAAAGGTTAATAGGGACTACAGAAGTTTCTTGCGGGACTTTGGTTTGGGAGGTTTAAGGTTGGGTGCTTGGAGGTTAGACTTTTTCCGAGCAGATGAAGGCTCCTTGGATTTTTTACCTCCTGGAGTAGGCTTTGGAGGCTCAGATGCAACCTTAGCTTTTTTCTTTGGTGTGGCGCGCTCTTCAGTGTTGCTCCTCTTTTTCCTACGCCCCAAAATCTCTGCACAAACCTCTGAAATAAGAAGTTCTGAGTCCTCATCAGACAAGTTCACTGTTGTATCCTTTTCAATTGGTTTCTCATATGATTTTTCAGCGTCCTTTACGTCCTTGTTCATTGCAGGTTCTGGCTTCAGAGGCACCTCGGCTGACTCCTTGGATGCGTCACCTTGAGCTCCCACTACATCTGCTCTTTTTTCAGCCCTTTTTTCTGTCTTTTGTTGGTCCGGAGTGTCTTCACCTGCTTGTTTCTGGGATGCATTCTTATCCCCGCACCCACCACACATGCTATCAATATTGGGCTTGCATGATGACCCAGCTTGGGAGTGTGCTACATAAAAGACAATGTAATAATACTCAATATTAAGTTATGTGAACATTCAAAGAGAAGAATGTTCCACAGAATATTACCAATTCCATCAACAGGAGATCCAAAGATGCCTTCCATTGGATCTTTCTCTGCAATTACATCAAGAAAAGAAACAAAATGGTCAAGAAATGAATCTACAATCAGCTTCATATCATAAGGTATAAAAACATCGATTACTTGTACCAACATGCTCATCCATGTTTGCCTCTCCAGGTGCCAGCAGCTTTGAAGCATCTTTTAAAGGTTCCTCACATCCATGAAATAGACACTGGTCGGCAGACTTACAGGAAGTTACAAAACAAAGTGGGTGATATGGATGTTGACACCGAAGCATGTAGACACCGGTAACAACAGTCTGCATGATAGACATCCCACAAGCAACAAAATCACCTAACTGCACACAGCTATTGTCTTATCCCAAATGACCAGGCGGCCTGACAGGAAGGAGAGGCATTCTTGACTTGAACAAATTAATAATCGTTTCCACAAATCGAAGATGCCCTGTCGCCACTTCTACTTCCCATAACAAAGTGTTATGCTGACCCTGTAAACAAACAACACTGCGTACTTTATAAAACAGTAGAAGTGTTTGTGCATTACTTTCAAGAGTCTTCATCACTTTATGTGGTACCACTTAAGAGTGTTATATAAACACATTTAAGTGGTCTTTTACCATATAAAATGGTCTCTAACCATTTTTTCCTAATTAGAGTTTAACCACTTTTAAGTAATATCAACTACTACTAGGTGAATCAATCAAGCTTACATATCTGTAACTGTGCCGCCTCTTCACCTAGGTTATCGAGATTGTGCACTTCAATATCAAGTCCCATGTCTTTGAGAGCCTCCTTTCTGATTTGAATCAAGGTCTCAAGCTTTGCCATTGCTTCCTCGTTTGGTACAAGCCCAGCCTTATGCAACTTGAGTTCCTCCATATCCTTGTTCAGTCTCTCTACGATCTTGGCGGCGCCTCGCATCAAACCAACCTACTCATCTCTCTTTGTCTTTGATTGATCTAAAGGAATTTTTATTGCTTCGAGACATTGCTGCTTCTCTTTTAACTTTTCAACAGTATTAGCCTTTATGTTAGAAATAGCTGCTATATCAGCCGTTGACGCAGAAAATGTAGTCGAGGAAACATTTGACATTCCAAATGTTCCCATCGAGCCAAAGGCCCGCTTCTTTAGAAATTCCTCCTTAGCCTGCCATGAAAATTGATGTCCACCTGAGTATGTCTACCACTCAAAGCCTGTGCCAGTACTGTCAATGTAATTAGGCATATTTTCTGCATTAAATTTCCACTCGCTTCCAAGACATGGACCGTTTGTGGACCTCCATTTCTCCAATTTCCTATTTAAAGTTTTCTGTTGGCATAACATTTTGATAACACCTTCAGCATACACAGCCCATGCAACTAAACCTTCAGAATCTTCAGCGGCCTTGCACTTCTGCCAAGTAAATCCATGTGCAAAATGCACGCCTACCTCGTTGTTTGGGGGAGCTCCCTGATATACTTTGTGGTATAGAAGGAGAAATTCTTCATACATTTCAGGCCTCAGCCCCTTTAAATGCATCTTCTCCTTTTGGTGGCGCTTGTAAAGCCATACACTAAGCCACTCCTCATTTGAGAAATCATCATCACATAGGAGCTTCGGATCCTAGCCAACCAAGCATAGCCCATATTCGGTATGTAATGAGCCATAATTAAACTTATTTTATCAACAATAAGAAGTGGTTGAAATGATTTCTGCACCATTCTCAGTGGTACTACAAAATTTTTAAGTGGTGGTGTACCACTAAATGGTTCTCAACCACTTAAAACTGGCTAGGTAACACTAAAAAGTCCTGCTACACCACTATTTTCTAGTGATACATCCCCTTTTGGTGTTTCTTCACCACTTTAAAGTGGTGCTCCAACACATAAAAGTGGGTTGAACCACTGTTCAGTTGTGCTACACCGATGTGAATTGTTGTACACAACTTAAAACTGGTGCTACACTCCTAAAACTGGTGCTACACTCCTAAAAAGTGGTGCTACACCAATAGAATGTGGTATCTCCTTGTAAAGCTTCATCACTTAAAAGCACTTAACCACCACTTTTAGCAAAGATGCAGAACTAACGATTATTGCACTTTTGTAAAGCATCACTAAAAAGTGGTTCTATAGCACTGAAAGTGGTTGACCATCACGCACCACCACTTAAATGTGATTTGAACCACAAAAAGTGATGGTCCATTGTATCGCCAGTTTTTACTAGAACCTTACCTCTTTTTAGTGCTGCCCAGCACTTTAAAGTGGTCCAGTATCACTTTTAAGAGATGGTGCACCATATCAGCATAACTATGTAGTGATGCAACCATGGTTTGTGCCCAACTTTAAAGGGTGTTGCAGGTGCACCACTTCAACACAGCCTATCAGTGGTGCTGTACCCATAAAAAGTGGGGTTCACCCACTTGATATTTACTAGTGGTGTGCACACTACTTTTTCCTAATAAAGCAACACTTTAATTGAATCCATGGGGGAAATACCTGCATCTAACCTGCTGAACATTTTGCTTCTTAGGTGTACCCTTGGGGGACTCGGAAGTTCTTTTTGTAGCATGCATGTGCAAAAAATTCAGAAATTTTACAAGACATAAAACCAATTTTAGAAATGCATGCATGATGCATCTAACCTGTTTTGATAGGCGACTCCTGCGTAGAGCTCTTTCCCTTCCTAGGTGTACCCTTGTCAGAGTCTGAAGGTCCTTTTGTAGCCTGATTCTTCATCCTGAAAAAATCACAAATGCCACATAGATACAAGATCAATAGTTAAATGCATTCATGCTTGAACCTGCATGATGCATTCGTATAAGTATGCACACACAGTTGATAAAATCTTCATTCATGCTTCAAGCTACATGATGCATTTTTATAAAGCATTCACAAGGGTGATCAATTAGATGTGCACAATGCATATACATTCCAGAAATAAATTCTAAACTTACACATGCATCATTAATAGTTACAATCCATGATTATCTTGCCACCCAACAGAGGGCAGACCATATCGCCAGGGGTTGAACCTGGGTCCTTACGCACCCACCCATTCACTTTAACCACTAGGCCAAGCCCCCTTTGGTTATTTTGCCACACATTCAGAGACAAGCATACATCGCTTCTACATCTGCATGAAGCATGTTAAAACATGGATCAATGCTACCTGGAAATGCTACCTAGGAAAACCAGCCACATTCAAATTCAACCAACATTCGAGATAGAATGCTTCAAGCTACATGATGACACATACCTGTTGCTGCTGTACAGGGGATTTTTACTGAAGTTGATGACCAGCCCAACAAAAAATACTCCTCCTGAATTTGCTTGCTGTTGTTGTGATGTTGCTGCTTGTTGCTTCGGCTAGCAGAGAAACGCAAAGGAGGGAGGAAAGAGGGAATCAGAAACCTGAATGGCGATGGCGAGACAGAGAGAGGGGGGAGGAACGAGCGAGACAGAGTGGGAGGGACGAGACTCGAGAGAATATTTGCATTAAGTGCTTGAACGTACCTTGAGGTGATCATTAATGAGTAAGCGCTTTCACTTAGTACACGTCAAATTTTAACCCTTTTTTTCCATAAATTTTGAATTCAATTCCATTGTTTCAAACGCCTAAACCACCCATTTTCTCAACCCCAAAAACCATATACTATATAGTGGCAAAATCGGTCCACCTATACATGCTTTCACCCTATAAAGGTTGCCAATTGCTTTGTACTCGTAGGTGATGGAAGAAGAATAATAGACTTAAGCTTGTCCGGATCAGCCTCAATGCCATTTTCTGACACCATATGGCCCAATAACTTCACCCTTGGCTGTGCTAGATGACATTTCTTTGGATTTAGTTGTCCTCCACATTCATCATATCGAGCCAATACCATCTGCAACTTCTCATGGTGTTCAGCCCTACTGCTGTAGACACAAAAGTCGTCCATAAAAGCCTTAACACAACTACCAATGAATGGTTCCAATACCCAATTTTCTCTCTCTTGATAGAAAGATGATCCATTTGACAACCCAAATGGCAATACCGTGTAGCAATAGCAGGCCCATGGCGTAATAAAAGTTGTCTTTGTTCGGTCTTTAAGAGCAATCTTCAATTGAAAATAGCCTGAAAAACCATCACACACACTGTACCTCTCATAACCTTCCATTGAATCCAAGATCTGATCGATGAATGGAAGAGGATATGGGTTCTTCTTAGTGGTTGCATTTAAGGGTTTAAAATCTATACAAATCCTCCAGTTTCCATCCTTCTTTGGACTGACTACTACTGGACTCACCCATTCTATGGTTTCCACTGGGACTATGAACCCTGCCTTCAATAATTTGTCTACCTCTTCCCGCAAGGCTTCCATTTGCTCTTGACCCATCCTTCTTAGCCTTTGCCGCACTAGCTTAGCACCCTCTTTCAGCTCTATATACATCTCTTCTCCTTTGAACCCTCTATCTCTTCATATGAAGTAATGAACAAATCAGGAAAACTAGCTAGCATGTGCAAATATATCTCCTTCTCCATAGCTGAGAGGTCTCCACTGATCATTTGTGTCATCATTTCCTGCTTCTTTAACATTTCAACCTTGGTTTGCATCAGCCCTTCAATCACTTCATAAGGCCCTTCACTTTCATTTTCAACCTCATTTGCAAATGCGACTAAACCAGACTCCTGGATTTCTTTGTCCATCAAAAGAAATGCAACATCAACATCCTCATCACTGCTGGTAGTGTCTTCACTATCCTCGTCAGACACTATGGAATAGTCTTCATCACTAGACTCATCCTCATCTTCATAAAGCTCCTTTAATCGTTTCCTTGTGTCCATAATATATAGCTTCTTGGCACCTGTCTTTCCATAGAGGTAGTAATCGTACCAGTCGCCAATCTTGAACAGCTCCCACCGTACACGTGACCATGGCCTGTCCAATATAATAGGATATGCTCCCAACCCCATTGGAATCACATGAAAATCAACCACCGCCTTTCCATCATATGCCTCCACTTCTAAGGTCTTTACAACACCCAAACATTTTACTTTTTGATGGTTTGCCAATGTAATCCGAAAGCCTGACACCCAAGTCACTGTAAGACCCATCGTCTCAACGCATGAGTGTGTTATGACACATAACTCCACCATCCACATAACCTTGTCCCAGATTTTTTCTTTTATGCCACACATCTACTATTGGGCAAATATCTGGTAGCTCGTCCATTGCCAACACCTTTACTGAACCTCTCTCTGGCTCTTTCTCCATTGGATTAACCATCCTCTTCCACTATCGCTTTAGCTTAGGCACCATCTCTATAAGCTGCCCAAAAGTAACATCTGCTTTCCTGCTTGTCAGATCCTTCTTCAAGTCATAGCTTAATTGCCCATCCCCTAGTGGAAAATCTAAAACATGAAACTTGCGATGAGCCCTCCTTTTCCTCTTGGCCTTGACATCCTCGCCTTCATGACTCTTTCCCTTCTTCTTACTAGGACCTGGGACACTTCTTCCTTCCTTGTCCTCTGTGGTCCTCTTCCCAATAGGCATCACTAATGCATCCTCTAGCTTTGATGCCTTCTCCAAAGTGACCACACTTATCACTTTTGTCTTTCCCTTTTCCTCTTGAATTAATCCACTGGTTCCTTCTTCTCCCTTAATTTCAATGCCATAATCATTTGACCTAGTTAGCGCATGTCTTGGAAATGGATACATGTCTCCCCCCATCCTTGGTGGCTTATCACATAGTGGGCTGATGTGGCCCAACTTTCTGCAATTATAACATGTGGGCGTCTGCCTCCAGAACCAACCATTGTTTTGTCCAACACCATTCCTAGGTCTTTCTGCACCTCTTGAATGATTTGCAAACCTCCCTCGACCTCGATTATTTTCCACTTGACCAAGCATGTTTAAGTTGAGATTCTTTATTAAATCTACCACTTGCCTCATGTCTTGCCTTAGTCCATCATCTTGCACTGATGTACTGGCCACTGCTGGCATAACTTGAGGAGTAACAAAAACCACTGGTTCATGATGAACCCCTGGTATGCGACCTTGTAAAGAGTCCATAGGCTGAAATTCAGACCTCATGGGCAAAGACTCTACTCCTAGCTTCCACTCTTTGTTCCTTGCCACCTCTAGTGCATCTTCATATGTCCTAGGCTTCTTTAGCTCCGCTCTCCAACGTATATTCTCCCAAAGACCAGCCAAGAACCTGTCCTTCTTCATCATGTCAGAGGGGGGTACCTATGGTGCTAAGGCCTTGCACATCCGCTCCCATGTCAATGAGAACTTACGTATGTATGCATCTACTGGCTCATCTTCCTTTTGTACCAAACCTTGTACTTCCTGCCACACTTTGTTAGGATCTTCTGTCTTCACAAACTCCACTTCCAATCCATGCCTTAGATTGTACGAACTCAATCTTACAGGTGGATCAACCACACACAACTCCTCTTTAAATGCTTTGGACCAAACTCGTACATCACTCTATAAACAAATTTGGAGAAGACGTAACATCTGCGCCGGGTCATGAATTTGGTTGCTAATGCAGGCAACCTCCATCTTTTCCAAAAAGTCTTCCACATCTTCATCACTTCTTCCATGAAACTCCGGATAAGAGAAAGCCATGGCTACCCAAGTTACGATGCTTTGAGAACCCCTTCAAACACACATCCAAGAACCCAAAACTTTTGACTGACTCAATTCCCAGAAACTTCAATGGAGCTCAACTTTAGATAAGGACAAACACATGCACATCAAATGAGTTTTCATAGTTAATCATCGGAATTACAACAGGCAAAGAACATTCCAGGATCTCTCTTAATCTTCTTGGCCCAAACATAAAGACTATGCGCTGCTCGAAAAAATCTTCCTAGACACATGAACATTTATCTGGATTCTCTGAGTTAAATGAAAAGGAGTGAATTGAGGGCCATTTTGATCATCCATTAAAGTCAACCATGCAGCTCCCAAGAAAGCACACCTGTCTTATCCTTTGATTTTGCCAAAAGTTCAGCACCATAACAACATAAATGGCTTAAAAGACCAAAAAACCAGCCTTCATAACTTGGAAAAATTTTGGCAAAGTTTCCCCATAAGTAGAGCAGTAAGAACCCAAAATATAGACTGTATATATATGCATAAACTGCCAACAATAGGATCCGAGCATCAAATAGAAATCACTAATACATAGCCTATGGCGAGGTCATGAAAAGGGTGCTCCAGCTACATGTATCATCGAAAGGATCTCACATTTGAGAATTCCCCAGCTCAATAAAACCTCACGCTATCGACCCTCTCAGGAAGGCTTATGCAAATCTCGTATAGTCAAGTCTCAGAAATGACTATCTTCCAGACCAAGTCTCAGAAATGGTTGGGACTGCCACATAAAACCAAGTATGGCTCCACAAAGGCGTACAATGGCAGTTTCCACAAGTAACGTACAATACCAGCAGACAATGCGCTCAAATAGGCGCCAAATGATGCATACCCACGATAAGTGCAATTGACTTCCACTGTCAGTGTATCACTCTACTCCAGCTACCTGTACCTGTCCCTGTAACCTGTAACCTGTAATCTGCAACGTGTAATCCCGAAGCTGAAGGTACTCCAAGAAGATCCTCCGTGGGGGCGCCAAAAGAATGTGAGCGGGATGAAAACACACACAATGCCTCTATAATGACCCAATACACACTATTGGAATGATACACACACACACACACACACACACACACTATGGGGCACCACTCGGCTTATACAACCCACCTGGCCAAGACAGGGAACACGCCGATGGAGTGAGAGGAGAGAGACTACCCATTTACCCACTCCACACAGAGAGAGACACACACACACCCAAAAAACTCAGCTCAAAAGAGGAGAATTTCTGATGTTTAGATACAATTGAGCTTGGGCCAACACCAATGGGGCAATTAGCTCACACAATATGGGTAAAGTATGCCAGATACAATCACAAATTGGAGCTGAAGCTTCACTTATAGGAGAAACTTACACAACCAAAATAGCAGAAAAATAGTGAGGAATTTGGCAAAATGGACAGCACCATCGTGTCCGGAACGACCCAAACCCCAGTCTACAATGTCAAAGTGCTCAAATCTGACCTTGGATGAGTAGTTTACGACCAAAATAGGCTCCAAAATAGCAAAAACACAATTGCGGCTGTTCCTCCTCTTCTATCCATGTTTTTTTCTGGTCTTCTCTCTGTTTTTTCATTTCCCACACTTAGTTTTATCACTTGGGCACCCTTGGCCTTTTAGTTGACCTCAAACGGACCCCGAACATGCCAAAAACTGGCCTCGCAGTGCATAGTTGTCACCTTGCTGCATCCATCCGCACACCTAGCACTTAGCTTTTTCCAATAATGCATCCCGCCACCACGTGAAGTGGCCCCAAAATATGGTCCTCATGATGACCTCTTTGCATAATTATCACAAGAAAGCAACCACGTTGTGTCCGTACGTGCAAGTATTGACCCCATTCGACCTCCTGACGCCACTAGATGCCATCTGATGCACCTACTTACCTCATGTTGTCGGCCGGTGGATAGCTTCCTTGAGAAGTTTTACGCGCCACCAACTCCTCATTATTATGAAAAAAACACACTGGTACTGGTGATAGTGAAAATTGATGCACTATGTACATGCTGTCCTACTTGTACACATCTGGGCCCCACGTAACCACCTGGCTCTGGAAAATGGGCAATCCTTTATTTGATGCATCATGCATGTGTATACATATGCGCAATCCCTTGCTCCAAAAAACTCCTGACATTGTATTTTCTATATGACTTTCAAATGTGTCTAAACCACCTTTCTCCTCTCGATTTATTTCTGCCTTGTTTCTCTGCCTTAGTAGACTCGTCAGATGATGCAAGATCATCGACGTGTTGGCGCTTGGCTTCTTCTCTTTCCCTTTGTTCCATCTTGCGTTTGAGCTCGTTCTGAATCCATTTTCGCATATCACTTGCAAAATTTAGATTTTTTGCTGCCTCTTTTCTTCTTCGTTGTTTGATTCTTTCTAGAGCTTTTGTCATAATAACTAATATCTAATTCTCCTAAATGATTTTCTCATGTTAAACAGATCATTTGATATGGGGAAGTGCCAGGGGAGAAAAAGCTAGAATATTGGTTAAGTTGGCAGACCGGCCACAGTAGGGATCCAAAGGAGGGAAAATAGGGATCCAAAGGGGGGGGGGGGGGGGGGGGGGGGCATCTGCAAAAGAGAAATGGGCTTTATAGACCCTAAGGTTCAGCCCATTAAGTCTTCCAAAATGCTAAGGTTCCAAAATTCAAAGGTTGTGTCCAAAGGTCAAAAGCTTAGGAATATTGGATGCTTTGTGTGTGTACCAAAAGTCTTCACAACTCCTACAAAGGAGGGGGCTAGCCTTGCAAGTAGGGAGATGAGAGAGAAATACACACACACACACACACACACACTCACTCACTCACTCACAAGCCTCCTTTACACAAAGGGAGTGACGGACACATGTCAGCTCCCACAAGGTGTACTCAAACCCTATTGGATGGCCATGGAGGTGAACCAATGAGAATTAGGCTAGAGTTAATCTAGTTTAATTAATTTAAAAATACTTAATAAAAGAACCAATAAGAATTAAGTTCTTTGGAAGACTATTGGACAGTCTCTCAAGGGGTCCAATGAGCATTTAGCGGCCCAATGGCTTGCCTGATTCCTATTGGCCAGGAGACAAACAATGAGAGTTTACAGTTGCATTAATTAATTACCTAAAGCTTTCACAAAAGGGAAAAGGGAAACACATGTCAGAAGGCTATCACTTATGCTCCTTAAATCCTATTTGCTAAGCCTGGAGAGGTACAATGGGGTGTCAGCAAGAGCAAATAGCATGAGGGGTCAACCAAGAGAGAGATGGGGCTGAATTTTCAAAGGAATTATTCCACACACACTCACACAAGCTCATGTGTGAAGCAAGAAGACTCTCTCTCTCTCTCTCTCTCTCTCTCTCTCTCTCTCTCTCTCTCTCTCTCTCTCTCTCTCCTTCTCAAGTTTTAATGGAAAGCTTATCACCTACTCCAAGCTTGTGAGAAGGGAGGCCTACACCAACAACTCTTGGCTTTGTGATGCAAATCCAACCAAGTGCCAAGCTTCAATGCATGCTCATCTCCTCTACCATGCTAATTACTAAGCTAAGCTATACTAATATGAGTGATTGTGTGAGGATATGTACATCTTTCTTGTAAGACTACTCCTTCTCCCTCTCACCGTCGAGAGCTATGGTCTTAATAGTAGAGTCCTACGGGGCTTGCCTACGGCTTAACCACTATTGAGCTATTAGAAGCTTGACAGGAGCCGGTGCTGGTTTGATGTTGAACGACCCTCTCTTCTATTCCTTGCAATTAATGATGTTTGAGCCACGGGTACAGTAGCTTGAGTGCTTTTCTAAAGGGGTAAAGAGGAGTAGCAACTAGGGCTTGAAGTGCCAACGTAAACCTAAAAAAAGTTTATACCTAAAAGTTGTTAAAATGGCTGACAACAGTAAAGAGAGTGAAATCAATGTTGATAGCTTTGATTTTGCTAATGAGCAGGCTACTAATGATGCCTCTATGCTTGTTCACTACCTTGTTTCTAGGCTTAAACAAGACATGGGTAATCCGTCCCTCCAAAGTGAAGTGCAATGGTAGCTTTGTGCTCATGGGATTCTCCAAACTCCCCACCATGAAGAGAGAGTAACTCGGAAGCCTCCTTGTGAAACTTCCAAAAGAGGCCTCTCTACGATTCGGAAAGAAGAAGAGGATCCATACGAAGGGCTCAAAAAATTTCTTCTTGATGATGCATCTCCTTCCCAAAGGAGAACTCAAGAGGCCCCACCGAAGGAACAAGAAATAAGTGAGTCTCTTGCCACCTCGGTGGAGATGGCTCCACGAAGACGGCGGGCAAAACGCTCTTCATCACCTCCTAAACGGAGAAGACCATCACACACATCTCCACACCATAATTCAAAGAGGGATGACAAAAAGCAAGAGAAGAAAAAGGCGAGAAAGAGGACACCCTCTTCTCCATCTTCTTCATCCTCTTCCTCTTATGAAGAAAGTGATGGTGCGGACAAAGAGAACCAAGGCAAGAAAAGGCAAGAAAGAGGTCACTCTCTTCTCCATCTTCCTCAAATTCTTCAACTTCTGGAGAAAGCGATGGTGCAACTTTTGAACCATAAAAAAGAAGAGACCATAGGAAATATCTATGCCGCGTGGAAGAGGTCATCCAAGCTCAAGAAGTTCAAAGAGGGAGGAAAGAGCATATCTTTTCTTACCTACGATGGCACCTTTGGTGCTACTGACAAAGTATTGGCCTTTATCCAACAATCTAATGCGGCGTTTGGAGATGAGGGCTTCATGGAGTCCTCTAAGCTATGCCATGTAGCTATGCACTTTTAAAAGTCTGCCAAGAAATGGTGGTCTAGCCTACGGGCCAACGGTGAAGCTCCACGAACATGGAAAGCCTTAAGAGCTTCCACTATGAAGCAATTTTTGGCCACCAATGCCAAAGACAAAGTACTCACCGAATGGCAAAGTTTGAAGCTCTCTCCCTACAAATCCATTCATAAATATGTAGACAAGTTTTGAGATTTACATCTCAAAGCCACTGTTAAGAAAAAGCAACAATTTTGCGCGGGCTTAAACTGAAGAAATGGTGGAGTATGTCAACTCCCAAAGGTCACGTACCATATCGACGGTTATACACCATACTATGCTGGCTTTCAGAATCAATTTCCAAAGAGGGGCTAAGAGAAATTCTAAGCCCACGAAAAACAAGGGTTCCGATGAGCCTAAGGAGAAGGACAATGTCCAAAAGTCTCCTAAGGGA
This sequence comes from Adiantum capillus-veneris, assembly GCF_014529385.1. Lineage (NCBI taxonomy): Eukaryota > Viridiplantae > Streptophyta > Polypodiopsida > Polypodiales > Pteridaceae > Adiantum > Adiantum capillus-veneris. The sequence continues at coordinate 114,565,305 of NC_140953.1, read as the reverse complement.
AATTCCAACAAAGCTAAGGAGAAGGGAGTTTACAAAGGTAAAAAAAAACTCTCTCCTGAAGAGCTTGAACGTTATTGCAAGGATAGCCGTTGTTTCAAGTGCGGCGAGCAAGGGCATGTGTACCGCGCTTGTCCCCAAAAGAACACCCGCCATGAGCCTCCTAGAGCTACCTTGGTCGAAATCCAAGAAGAGGAAGCTCACCACAAAGGATCTCCTCTATTCCATGCTTGGGGAAAGGTAAGAGAACATGATGCTTTTATTCTCTTTGACCCTGGTTGTTCTCATAATTCATATCCACAAAGTTGGCCACCAAGCTAGGCATCCAAGCCTATGAGATGGGAGATGTCCTACCCGCAGATGGTGCTTTCAAGGGGCAAGAAGCTTCAATCACTCCCTTAATCGAGAAATTGAGGCTCCATGTCCAAAGCTATGTTTACAAAGAGGACTTCTTTATCTCTCCTCTCAAGCACGAGGATGTAATCCTAGGGGCACCATGGTTTGATTGCATGGCTGCTAATGTTAAATTCCCTGAAAGGTAAATCCAAATTAGGTTCAAGGAAAAAGATATGTACATAAATGCTAAGGAAATGGGTAACACCATACCCATTGTACATACGCAAGCTTTCAACAAGTCAATAAAGAGCTCTATTTCCAAGTACATGATTTTTGTTAAAGATTCTCAAAATGAACCTAATGCTTTAGCAAAAGAAAATATAAATGATCACAAAGAATTAGAGTTATCAAATTTTCTCAAGGGGTTTCAAGATGTCTTTATTGACGTCATCCCTTTTGAACTACCTCCTAAACGAGGCAATGATGGCCATGCAATTGAACTTCTTCCAGCAAGTTCAAATGCCTAATAAACCTCCTTATAGAGTTCCTCAAGCTCAAAAGAGGAGATTATGCGGTAAGTGCACCAGTTAGTTGAGAAGGGCATGGTTATGCCTAGCTCATCTCCATTTTGCTCACCCATGTTACTAGTGCAAAAGAAAGACGGCATATATCGTATGTGTGTCAACTATAGAGCACTAAATAGGATCACTATGAAGAATAGGTTTTCCGTTCCACGGGTAGAAGACCTATTTGATAAGCTACAAGTGTCCACCTACTTCAGTATGATTGACCTAAAAAGTGGCTACCATCAAATAAGGATAGTTGATCAAGACATTGTAAAGACCACATTTTGCACTACGTTTGGTCTTTACGAATATATTGTCATGCCTTTTGGCTTGACCAATGCACCAGCCACATTCAACCGCTTGATGGAGAAGCTGTTCAGGCCTCACCAAACCTTTACTGGAGTGTTCTTTGATGATATCATCATCTACTCTAATTCATTAGACGAACACAAGCAACACCTCCAGGTAATATTTCAAGTTCTAAGAGAGTATAAACTTTATGTTAACCGAAAGAAAAGTGAGTTTTTCTTACAAGAGATTCAGTATTTAGGTCACATTATCTATCAGGATGGCATGCAAATGGATCTATCAAAGAGGTAATAAAAGGATGGCCCAAACCAAGGAGTCTTGATGAACTAAGAAGCTTTATAGGTATGTGTGCATACTATAGACGCTTCATAGAAAAGTTCACACTAATAGCAAGACCATTACATACCTAACAAAGAAAAACGTTAGGTATACATGGTCTGCCAAGGAGAACAATGCTTTCAAAAAGCTTATCTCTCAACCTGTGCTTACACTACTGGATCTCTCAAAGCCATTTGAGGCCCAATGTGATGCTTGTGGTGATTGCCTTGGAGCTGTTTTGCTCCAAGAAGGGCACGCCATTGCCTATGAAAGTCGAAGGCTCGACCCTGTTGAGCAAGCTCTAGGCATATATGAAAAGGAACTCCTCGTAGTTCTACATGCCTTAGAGTCATGGAAGCACTATTTATTGGGGACTACTTTCATTTTGCGAATGGATCCCCAAAGCCTTAAGTACTTCATGATGTCGACCAAGCTCTCTGACAAAAAAATGAGGTGGGTAAATTTTCTTTTCGCAATTTCATTTTCATATTGCTCACATTCTTAGAAAGCATAATCAAGTAGCCGATGCACTCTCAAGACGACCGAGAGTGAATATGGGCTCCATAGCAACTCACAATGATCTATCTTCCATATAGATGAGTATGCTATTGATCTCAATTTTAAAGATGTGATTTCAGCCCTTGCACTAGGGAGAAAGAGGAACCATTTACTTTACAAGATGGTTATCTTCTCATGCTCCTCCTTATGCGTGGCATAGAGGGATTCAGTCTACCCTAAAGGGGATTGAAACATATTTCTATTGGCCTACCATGAAGGCAAACATACAAGAGTATGTTTTTAAATGTGTGGTATGCCAAAAGACAAAGTTTGATAGAGGGAAGCAACCTGGATTGCTTCAACCTTTTCCAATCCCTAATTCACCATGGGAGAGCATATCCATGGATTTTATCTTTTGATTGCCTAATTCTATCCATGGGAATACGGGAATATGGACGATAGTAGACATGTTTAGTAAACAAACTCATTTTATACATGTCAAAAAGACTATCAAAGCCCATCAAATGGAAACCCTCTTCATTTCACAAATCTTAAAGTACCATGGCTTGCCAAGTCCATAGTGTCGCGGATAGAGGTCCTAGAATGACCAATAATTTTTGGAAGGGTCTCTTTGAGAATTTAGGGACAAGGCTAAATTTCTCTTCGGCCTATCACCCACAAATGGATGGCCAAAGTGAAATAGCTAACCTAACAATCCTTGATCTATTAAAATCCTATGTAACGGAAGTAAATCAAATATCCCAATAGGAGAAGTACTTACCCTTAGTGGAGTATGCCTACAATAACACTGTACATACTTCCATGGGAAAACAACCTTTCGAGGTAATTGAGGGAAGATCAAAAAGTTCCCTGCTACTTAAGGTACACGAGAAGATCTTCGCTGCAGATGAGTATAGCCGAGACCTACAAGAATATTTCCAAAAGATTAAGGATGCTATCTCTATCTCACAACAAAGGAAAAAGGCTACTGTTAATAAGCACAGAAGAGCCCAAGCCTTTAAAGAAAATGATTGGGTCTTACTTAAATTTCCCAAGGCTCGATTAAGACACACGATAGCAAGAATCCTATGGGACACCAAAAATACTATGCTAAGTTAGCAAAAAGGTACTAGGGTCCCTTCTAGATTCTTAGTCCAATCAATAAGATGGCCTATCAACTCAAGTTGCCCAACCATTGGCTCATACACAATGCTTTTCATGTGAGCCTACTAAAGCCTTGCAAAGGAGATCCACCTCAAGAACCAACTATTGAAGACCCACCAGAGATCAAGGACCAAGAAGAGGTGCTGCAGCCCAAGTCCATTCTCCAAGATGAAGACAAGGTATTAAGAGACGGTAACACTATCAGATGAAATCTTATTAAGTTTAAGAATTATTCTTTTGAAGATGCTAGATGGATGCAAGGCATACAATTAAAGGATAACCTAAACCTTGTCAATGCTTACAATGCTTCCCTAGAGTAAGCAAATGTAAAAATGTTTAAAATGAACAAATTTTTTGTCTTATAAGACTCTCTTTTTCTTTATTGTGCACAAATGTGAAGTAGTATGCATGCTTAGATCAAGTTTGCGGAGACGAAGTCTCCCAAACACCAAGTAGAGCTTGTCACTCTACTATGGAAGATTGATAGGACTAATGTGCTGACATGCTTGCGGGAGATTAGGCTCTCAAGTGCCGAATGGACTAGTCATCCATTCTGGGACGATGTTGTAGGGTAACATAGGGATCCTCTACCGCTAGAAAAAAGGACTAACGAATAGGCTTTATCTTCTCTACGCGATAGTCGAGGACGACTATGATTTCAAGAGAGAGGTAATGTCATAATAACTAATATTTAATTCTCCTAAATGATTTTCTCATGTTAAACTGATCATTTAATATGGGGAAGTGCCAGGGAGAAAAAGCTAGAATATTGGTTAAGCTGGTAGACCAACCACAATAGGGATCCAAAGGAGGGAAAATAGGGATCCAAAGGTGGGGACCATCTGCAAAAGAGCAATGTGAAACAATGGGATTTAAAGACCCTAAGGTTAGACCCATTAAGACTTCCAAAATGCTAAGGTTCCAAAATTCAAATGTTGTCTCCAAAGGCCAAAAGCTTAGGACTTTTGGATTCTTTGTGTGTGTACCAAAAGTCTTCACAACTCCTACAAAGGAGGGGGCGAGCCTTGCAAGTAGGGGATAAGAGAGAAACACACACACATACACACACTCACAAGACTCCTTTACACAAAGGGAATGAGGGACACATGTCAGCTCCCTAGCCCAGATGCCCACAAGGTGTACTTAAATCCTATTGGATGGCCATGGAGGTGGACTAATGACAATTAGGCTAGAGTAAATCTAGTTTAATTAGTTTAAAAACACTTAATAAAAGAACCAATAAGAATTAAGCTCTCTCGAAGAATATTGGACAGCCTCCCAAGGGGTCCAATGAGCATTCAACAGCCCAATGGCTTGCCTGATTTGTATTGGCCAGGAGACAAACGAGTCCAATGAGAGTTAAGTTGCATCAATTAATTACCTAAAGCTCTCACAAAAGGGGAAAGGGAGACTTATGTCAGAAGTCTATCACTTATGCTCCTTAAATCCTATTGGCTAAGCTTGGAGAGGTCCAATGGGGTGTCCGCAACAGCAAATATCATGAGGCCCCCGACCAAGAGAGAGAGAGGAGGCTGAATTTTCAAAGAAATTATTCCACACACACTCACACAAGCTCATGTGTGAAGCAAGAAGACTCTCTCTCTCTCTCTCTCTCTCTCTCTCTCTCTCTCTCTCTCTCCTTCTCAAGCTTTAATGGAAAGCTTATCACCTACTCCAAGCTTGTGAGAAGGGAGGCCTACACCAGCAACTCTTGGCTTTGTGATGCAAATCCAACCAAGAGCCAAGCTTCAATGCATGCTCATCTCCTCTACCATTCTCATTACTAAGCTAAGTACTAATACGAGTGATATGTGAGGATATGTACATCTTTCTTGTAAGACTACTCCTTCCTCTCAATCTACAACCAAGAGCCAAGCTTCAATGCATGCTCATCTCCTCTACGATGCTCATTACTAAGCTAAGTAATAATACGAGTGATTATGTGAGGATATGTACATCTTTCTTGTAAGACTACTCCTTCCTCTCAATCTACTCTCATACCCCGCTAGCTCTCACCATCTTCGAAGGTGTGTGAGGTCTTGGGTCTGAGACCGCGGGGGAACTGATGTTGTGTTTTATAAGTTTTTTTCTTAGTGCTTGAAGATTCCATCTTCATTGCACTAGCTAGTATTGAAGGAACACAAAGGATTGTATTGTAAAATGTCTCTCTTGATGGGAAAAACCTATAATACAAAGCCTTTTTTTTTTAGGGGGGACCGGCTCCGTGAAAATCTGGTCCTCAACTATTGTCAATTAACTAAGTGTTTTGCTTTTTGTTGCTTTCTCCACCCAAGCACTCTTGCTATGCTTATTAGGAATCTATTCTAATGAAATGCTCACTATGTCTATGCTATTTTCCGCTACACACAAGTTACTAGGCCATTAAATATTACAGCTTTAGCATTCATGTGTTCTAGAGGCATGTCCTCCTCATCCTCTCTTTTGTCATTGGCTTCCATTCCAAGGCTTATGTTTTCCTCATTCTTTTGTTGGAAGAGTCTTTCCCTTTGTGCTTGAGCCTCTTCTATAGATCTTCGTGCTTGTGCAATGGGAATTTCTTCGGTAGCCCTGGTTGATCTTACCTTTACTCTTATTTGACTGATTGTAAAGTCGTCTTCTTTTCCTTTCTCTCAAGATTGATACTCTGAGGTATTTTCTCTCTCCTTTGATTTAGCTTAGTCTTTGTGCGGCATATCTGATTTTGTCTCTTCGTTGTCAGTGTTATGTTTTTTAGAGATTTGCCTATTTTGCTTTGTCTTTGATGGTCGTCTTCCTGCAATTGGCTTCACTGCACTTTTGGATTTATGAATTAAATCCAACTATGGTTTTGTAGGTGGTAATTCATCAATCATGTCTAAGGCTTGAATAGCGGTTAGTCCTCCGGGCTTTTTCAATTTCCCTGCGGAGCCCACCGGGTTGTTTCATTTTACTGACGAGCCCATTGGGTAAGTGCAGTAGCCTGGCGGGCCCGCCAGGAAAATGAAAAAGCCCGGTGAGAGTAATTATATATAGTAAAGAGTGTTCTAACCCCCGTCTTTTAGCTAGGTAAATCCTTGGGGAGTGTATCTGAGTGCCGGGTATTGTCATCTCTTTGTGAATTGACCTAAGGTTACAGAGTCATAGGTCCTTTTTTTGGGCCGAACGTGATTCTTAATTCGGTAACCACTTCTAAAAAATTTTAATTTGTTTACCGACATAAAGGTACAAAACCAAAACAACTGAAAACTTGGGGAATCATGCTCATTGTGAAGAAGCCATTGGTCCAAATGAGGGCTGTAATTGGTTTTAGAAGATGATCATATGTAGATGACGAGTCGATAGTCAAGGGTCGGATGTCCTCTACTAGTGTACCGGGCATATAAAGATCCTTGAAGTCTTATATTTGAGTTGATTTACAATATAAGAGCTATAATCCTTGATTGGGTTAAAATAGCTTTTATATATTGAATTGGTTGCATGGGTGGGCTACAATCCTTCAATGGGTACAAGTAGTCCCCAATTGGGTAATTATATTGAAGATTTATTTGCGTTAGTTCATGCATTGGTTTATACAGAGAGTGCATTATGTATTACGATAGATTATTAGTGCATGAAATGACCAATCATATATTTTATTGCTTTCATTTGTTTTTTTTGTAGCAAATGAAATTAGATGTGTCTTATTGTTTGCAAATCAAAGTGGACATATAAATGATTATTATAATAATAATTGTATAGAGTGATTCATAGCATTGTTATGGTTATTACTCCATGTATAGACTACATTGCAATGTGTATGGTTACTCACAATATAGGTGATCGATATGTGGATTGACTAGCATGCATTGAAAATCTCATATTGTGCATCATGGTTACTTTCATATTGAATGGTTTTTAAATTATAATATATATTGAAAATAAAAAAAATATTTTCAGAACTGAACATCTTGTTCTTTTCTCTTTAGTTTTAATTTAAAAGCAATGGAGCAAAATGTGGGCACAAGTGGTACGAAGAAGCCAAAGAATAAAAAAGCTCCTGGCAAAGAGTGGGATTATGCTCACAACATATGCGGCCGATATATGGAGTGGCAATGTAAATTTTGTCACACAACAAAATAAGGTGGTGCACCACGTATTAGGAATCATTTTCTGGGTAGTGCTAAAAACAATTGTAGAAAATGTGAACATTCTCAGGCACGTGCAGTTGCAAAGCGTTTGAGAGATGAGCTCGCCAAAAAGGGTGGCAAGAGACAATAGATATATAGCTTTGTGCCTTCGAATCAAGAGTTTCCAGAGCCAAATATTAACTCCGTAGATACTGTAGTGACGCCAACTAACCTTGGAGAACAACCTGCGCAAGGAGAGGAAATTCCAGGCAGTGTTCCTTTTAAACGTCACAATGAAGGTGGACTTTGTCAAATGCGTCAAAGATCATTACATCAAAGATTTCGAGTGCAGTCTCTAAAAGAAGCACAAACAACACTTGCCAAAGAAATATTCTTTACTGAAAGTGCTTTGGTCATGGTAGATAGCAATCATTGGAAGGCTGCTTGGAAGAAAATTGGTGAGTTTGGTCTAGGATTTTCAGCTCCTTATCACACGATAAGAAATGTTTTCTTGGACAAATGTTAGATCAAAGTCAAACAACGTGTTGGCAAAATAATACTTGGGAATATTTCGCTTTCAGGATGTACGATTGTGAGTGATGGCTGGTCAAATGTTCAGAGAAGACCGTTGATCAATGTAATGCTGGTTTGTTCAAAGGGAGAAACGTTTATAAAGGTGATTGATAGTTCTGGTGCAATTAAAAGTGGCAAATACATTTTTGAGGTCTTGATTAATTTAATTAAAGAAATTGGTGTTGAACATGTTGTTCAAGTTGTGATGGACAACGCAAAGAATTGTAAAAACGCCAGTAAATTAATAAAGAAGTGCTTTCCACACATTTTTGCCAATGGTTGTAATACGCACATCTTGAACTTGGTGCTGAGATTGGTATACTAGCGAAGAAACCACATGGTTCGCCAAACTAATTGATATAACACGTCAGGTTGTGAAATTTATCTTGAAACGACAAAGAGTGCTCGATTTGTATAGGATGCACATGTCAGTGATGCTGAAACTTGGTTCTGCACACACTTTTATATCTTGGAATCACTTCTCCGTAATAAATGTGTTGTGATTGACACATTCAATTGCGCGGACTTTGATGAATGGCAGCTTGAGCAAAAAGAAACAGTGAAAGATAAAATTACATGTCTACGTGGCAATGTAAATAAGGTTGTTTGGTGGAGGTGTAATGGATGCATACCATGTAATGATGCCTATTATGTTCGCGATCCGCAATCTTGATCAAAGGGTGCCAAACTTAGGCAAAGTGTGGATGACGTGGTGGTCAGTCCAACAGAGTCTTGAAAAACCTGAAGAGCTGAAAGAGTCTGTAGTAGAGAAGGAGTGACGATTACCATTCTCTGGCAAACATCGGAAAATTTTGGCTAAGTATTTTCATGCAAGGTGGGAGAGCGCTCATAGTCCATTCCATAGCGTGGCTTACATGCTCAATCCAGAGTATTAGAATTTAGATCTGATGTCTAATACAGAGGTGGTAGGTGATTTCTATCATGTGGTCAACACGTTCTACTCCAACGTTCAGGACCGAATTGATTGCATCAAAGAAATGAGTGCATTTAGATTAAAAGATCCTTTTGCGAATGATTTTGTACAGGTAATGGCAAAAGAGCAACCTACATGGAAGTGGTGGACGATGAATGGTGGAGAGAATTACTCTACCTTACGTCCTCTTGCAATGAAAGTACTCGCACAATGTGCAACAAATTCAAGTTCAGAGAGAAACTGGAGTACGTACAAGTATGTTCACAACACTATTCACAACAGACTATTAGCAGATAGAGAAGAGAAATTAGTGTATATGTATTGCAACGAAAAGATACTGAATCACATCGAAAGTGATGGCTACAAGGAGGAAATGCCAACCTGGTTGTATGATTGTCAAAACGAAGATGAAGAAGATTTCAATGTTAGTGTATCTCAATGCATTGTAAACGAAATAGAAGAGAATTTGATAATAGATGTGGAGGTTGAATTACGAGGAGAACCACAACACTCAGACTTAGAACTAGATAACAACTCAACTGATTCAATATAGCTTGAGAGTAGAATGAGTAAATGTAAAAAACCATTGTAAAAGAACTTGTATTCAAATGTGTTTTGAGTAATTACAATGCTTCATATTCTCGATAGTATATAGTTTGTCGCGATATTACATAGTTTGTCGATCTCAATTGTGTTGCCCTGAAGTAGCATCTTGCTCATCAAACAGATTTCCAATTGTGCTAGGGATAAATGGGCGTGCTTGCTTGAATTTATATTTGTTTGCCATGCCAAACATAATATATATTCCTTGTGGAATATCTTGTGAACAGATTGCGTATCGACTACTGTTTTGCATCAAACGAATAAGACAAACTAAATGATAATAGTGACCACATGTCAATGTATAGTATCCACTCCATCCATCAAAATTCTTGTAGAAAACTGGACATTGCGAAGATGAGGATGCATTTGAAGTAGACGAGGAAACCAACTCCGGATGCAAGACAAGGTGGCTGATGTGTGTCCCTTGTACAGGTGTTGGATTCACTCGTTGTGTCAGGTTTTGAATGTCTTGACTTAAGCGGTGAATGATTTTCTCCATACGGAGTTGTGAGGGCTGCGGTGTCTGGGTGGCTATAGAAAGACATGTTATTTCTACATCTTTCTCTGCCAACTGTGTGGTGTAAATATCCTTCTCTCTCTTTAACTGTAGGTCGGCGCCTTCCACTATCAATGCCAACTCATCTCGGGTGAAAGTGACACAACTCTCCCTTAAATCATGAGTGGCAACAGTTGTCTCCGTTGACGAGAAGTCTACTGGTCGCTGTTGCACAAAGTGAACATATAACATTTTGGCAAAATAGAGCGCACAATCTGCATTGTGTAGGAGATGGCCATAAACCTCCAAATAAATCCTCTCAATGTTATTTTTGATACCATCATGGTTGCACTTCGAAACCTTCCACCTTCCTTTCTTGATCTTTGTGTCCTCACATGGCCATATTGTCTTGATCATGTCCTTTGTCACTTCTTTATTGATCTCTTTCCATTGCATATGGTTTGGATTTTCCCACTTTGAGAGTCGGCGACCAATACGCGTCGCTTGTTGTGCCGACATGCCATGTGCCAGAGACTTCATGCGCTGAAATGCATTAACAGCCGCTTGTTGTTGATCATCAAGCAATCAATCAACAACAAGCAATCATTGGGTGCCAATATCTTGTTCTTGATCGGCCATTTTCTCTTAGAGCTGCAGTCAACAGAGTGGCAAATATTCAATATCATTGGAAAATATATATTCTCACTCATTGGGACACTGCGTAGAATCCACTAAATCAAACCACAACAAATGCGACTCATTGAACCACAAGGCAAATTTGAAATATTGACAGTTAAATGACAAATTTGAAATGATTAAAGATAATTGACTCAATTAGGTGAACCACTTCAAACCAGATAATACACTTCAATAAAAAAAAGAATACACTTGACAAGACATGTGTATCATAGAAATGTTTAAATCGGATAAAATGATGGTGCAAGTTCAACAAGTGGATGTTGCATAGGGTTAGGGCCTGTCTTTAAATGTTCTTTAAAAAATATCAACACGTCAGAAGAATTCCTTCTTTGGTCCCGCTCTTTTAACTTCATCACACAATCTACTTTAATTCGAATAGCCCTCATAACATCTTCGTCCGGGTGGTGAAAAACTTCTTCTAGAAAATAAAATTTTCTGGCTGCACTCCAAAAATCTGCGAGTATGTCGAACAGGTAGCCCAATGCATAAATGTCGCTCGCTTTTGTGTATGTATCTGCGCACCGTGGATCGTATAGTTCGGGAGCAATCCATGGTCGCTTAGCCATCTCGGCGTTCCCTGGTCTCTATGCATTCAAAACTGCTTCGTGTGACTGTGCACTTGGAGACAAATAATTATTTGCTACGCGCTTAGCAGGTGTTCTCAACATCATACCCCAATCAATGATACCGACGCGGGATTTATTGACGCGAGTAAAGTCCTACATTACGTTGAACGGGTGCAGGTCACTGTGCACTATATCGACCGAGTGGGCAGCCACAACGCCATCGATTAAGGCATGACAAATTGCCGACATCTGCTCGACCATTGCTTTGATCCGTATCGTGTCTATCTCGCTTACAGGGTTGTTTGCTACATGCAATGACCTCCAACCGTGTTGTAGCATGTGCATGTGTCATTTGAACAATCCGTGAGCGAACGTTAAGTGGCACATCATGTCGCCCACGATACCCCATTGTAGTATGAGAATATCGTGATCCAAGGAGCTTCTGTAGTAAACCCAATGCACCTTACAATGGAGGGGTGAAGCGTTTACATTCCTTGCTCTGTCTGAAAGCTGTCAAATTTCGCCACTCCCTCCGTTTTACCATTTTCCCACATATGTAATGTGGTCTCGAAAAAATGAGATGCCTTGGATAGTGTACAATGTGCACACACCGAAGGAGCCTGCTCCAATCTTCATACCTTCTACCAAGGCTTCATGAGGGATGTCGACAAGATGAGTGCACTTTGCATTCAAAGCAGTGCGCATGATTGTGCCGGTGCCGCTGGCATCGGATCGACCTCCCAAAGCTGCTTGCGCATCTTGGGCCATCTTAAATCTCTTGGGTAAAGGTGCTTGGTCCTGCGCTTTCACACGCTTCATCTTTACCTTCTGTTCTTCCCATAATTATCCCAGAGCTCTAATTTTGACATGTCGCAAGCAGGTGGGATATCTTCCTTTAAGTCTCTGCAACATACTTTCATATTGCCCAACACTGTCCTGACCTTGTGGTGGGGATCAAATTCTCGTATCCCAGCTGGACTCAACAGCTCGTATTGGCCTTCAAGTCGCAACCTGCGCTCTGTGTTCTCCCATATAGCGATAGTGATGTCTTTGATGTAGACATCACTTTCACTAATCTGCTGTATGCGATCAGCTGCACATGATGAGATTTCCAAAATACATTCTTTACAAATGGTACGCATAATACATTTCTTTTGATCTGACGTCATATTTGCACTGGACAATACAAAAACAGCATATCAAATACAAATTCATGGTTGCGAATGACATTACCACTCTCACACTATCTAAGGTAAACTCTTAACCACCACTTGAAGACTTTAACAAATGTGCAAGAAAATATTGATAAAAATTGAATATAATCTTCACTTAAAATTGCAATCTGTTACACGTGTAAAAAGTAGTTCAAACAAGTGGTTTATAAGAACTTAATTTAGATCAAACAATACATGTTAACGGTTTTTAACATTTCAGCATATATTGAATTTTAAACTTATATTTTTCTCCGTTCGCACATACTGATTCAAACAAAGCACACAACACCAACTTAAAATCTTCAAAAACATTTAAAACATTAGAAATATACAAATTGGATTAGCAATTTGTATTCACACACTTTTTTACATAGAATTTATGTAAATGTAGCAATCAAAAAAAGATGATAATTGATGCTTTAAAAAGATACAAAAGAATATTTAACATGCAAATTGTATGCATTTAGATTTTTTCAGAGAAAATGAAACATTAAAACTGCGATAATGGTTGAGAGTCCTTTAAAAAGATTAAAAACGAATATTAAATATGCAATTTGTGTGCAAATATTTTTTTACATGTAATTTATATACCCGCTCCACCTTCGACACTAGGAGCAGCCTCGCAATTGGTTGCCAATCAGTTTCGCATTCACTACCAATAAATCCTCACGGGAACAAAGATTGTTCCCAATTGGTTGCCAACCGGATGCGAAGTTCGAACCCAAGCTTCACATGAAGAAGCTTCTCAATAGAGTATGGAAGTACAGAGCTGCCAGGGTAGAGTATATTCCATACGGGAGTTCCAACTTCCTAGTCCAAGTATGCTACTCTGCAGTTAAAAGCGAGATTGAAGTACAACGGGGTATATTCTATACAAATAATAACGCAAAGCTCTAAAGAGAAAACATTCTAGACGTCAGCGAGGGGTCATGTACACGTGCACACAAAAGCATATATATATATAATAGTTTTCGAAGGTTATGTAGGGGAGAAGGGCCCCGCATGCACACGAGTGTGGCTGCGCACGACGGGCATGCGCACGTAATAACACGGAGCCGCACTGTTGACTCGTTGTCTCGCTGTGCAAAAGCCAAGGAAGTGCACGGGCGGGTGCGGGGCCGAGGGGCCCCAGAGGGCTTCTGGCGCAATGCAAGCCTGCAGGCAGTGCCAGGGCTCCCCGGCAATCCAGGAAAGGCCGCTGTTTTTAGTAAGCTGCTTGTTAACGCAGGGCGGTAAGGGGACGCGGACCCGCAAGCCATGCTTCGTAAGTTCGTAGCCATGTTTGGCAAGCGGGCCCTAATTTGGCTGCGTGCTCCTGGCCGCCCTCCCTCTCTCTCTACTGTCGTTCCCTCTTCCTATATTTCCCGCAGCCCTCTGCCCTCCACTGCAATCCAGCAATGCCTGACCCCCTGCAACTGCCCCTAATGTCACATCCCTAACTGCCATGGGCTTCGGCTGGCAGCTCCCCATCACTAGCCTATGGGACCTCCTCACTCTCTGCCTCTTCGCAGGCCACTACTTCTCCGCTATCTACACACAGGAGGACCCCGGAAGCGGCAGCGGCGGTTCTGTCACCCTTGCCGACACCACGCCCCTCCTCCGCTTCAAGCAATCCATCGTCACCGACCCCTCTGGCGCCCTCTCTGGTTGGTCGCTGCAGCGCACCTCCAACAGCTGCTCCTGGTTCGGCATCACCTGCAGCTCCAACGGCCGAGTCATTGCCGTCAACCTTACAAGCTGCGGCCTTGTCGTGCCTTTTTCTGGCCTCGCAGATCAGCTCACGTCCTTAGACCAGCTGCAAGAGTTGCATCTCGCTGGCAATGCAATCTATGGTGCTGTCGAGCCGGAGGTCATCGCTTCTACCTGCAGCGCTGCCCCGCTCTCCATCCTTGACCTTTCCTCCAACAACCTTGTTGGCAGCTTCCCCAGCCTCAGCTCCTTGAAAAGCTGCAAGACCCTCACCCACCTTAATGTCTCTCGCAATTACTTCGATGGGCCACTGCCGCTTGACGCCGCTGGCTTCCTCAGCAGGCTCGACCTTTCCCACAACAATTTCTCTGGCGAGGTCTCCCCCGCTATCTTCCACTACTGTGGCCCTTTGTCATGGCTTGATCTCTCAAATAATAGCCTTTCAGGCAGCCTGCCAATGGGTATCGGCCAATGCGGTACGCTACAACATCTCAACATCTCCTTTAATTTTTTGTCTAGCACAATAGTTCCTGAAGCCTTCTCATTTATGTCTCCCTCAAACCTCACATCTGTTTTAGCCGGTTGCTCCAACCTGAGTGTGTTGGATCTCTCTAAAAACCTTTTCACAGGCCTAATTCCCACATCCCTCACCACTTGCACGAGCTTGCGCCATGTTAATATCTCCTTCAACTCCTTCATAGGGAATATCCCCACGACCTTCAACCAGCTATCAAATCTGGAAGTGCTATCCATCTCCAGTAACAATCTCACAGGAGCAATCCCGCCGGGCTTCGGCGATTCTCTACAGCAGCTTCATGTGCTGGATCTTTCAGCAAATGACCTTGTGGGAGGAATTCCCACCTCTCTTGCACGCTGCTCCTCTCTTCAAGTGTTGAATCTTGGCGACAATTGGCTTACAGGAGAGTTTCCTCAAGCTGTAGTAAGCCAAATGCCGACTCTGCAAAAGCTCGTACTGAGCTTCAACAACTTCACAGGGCCTCTCCCTGTATCTCTCGCCAACTCCAGTAGCTTGAGGATACTTGACCTCAGTGCAAATGCATTCACAGGAAGCATTCCTGGCACTATCTGCAGCCCTAGTCTCCGAAGACTGCTACTGGCAGACAATGAGTTGTCCGGAGTGGTACCCTTGGAAAGCTGCAGCAGCCTTGCTGCAATAGATGTCAGTTGCAACTTTATTACCCGCGCCTTTCCAACACCACTTCCCACTATGCCTAACATGCGAGAGATTGTCATGTGGGGCAACTTTATCGAGCAGGAAATTCCTGCTGACATCTGTAGCGCAGCAAGTCAATTGTGGTTGCTGGTACTCAATGTAAATCTTATCAATGGTACCATCCCACCTACCCTCGCTAACTGCAGCAGCTTAGAGTGGCTTGCTCTCTCAAACAACCGCCTCACCGGACACATTCCGCCAGAGCTGGGTCTTATGAGAATCAATTTCCTGCATCTTAATAATAACTCCCTGTCAGGCACAATCCCACCCACACTTGGGGAGTGCAGGTATTTGGTGTGGGTGGATCTCAGCAGCAATGAGCTGGAGGGCACCATTCCCGTGGAGCTCACCAAGCAAGCAGGGAAGGTGATAAAAGGGACACTCAGCAAAGGCTTGCAGTTTGCGTTTTTCAAGTATCTGTATGGAGACCGATGCACAGAGTATGGCTTGGGTTCAGTGCTGATTATGAGGGGAGTCCGTCCTTTGAGGCTGAGAAGAATTCCAAACTTCCAGATGTGCAACCGTACGCGTTTTTATCCAGACGTTTCTCCATACTACATCCCTGGTGCTCCAGGATCCAGTGAAGGAGGCACTTATGCATACCTAGATGTTGGCCACAACAAGCTTAAAGGAAAAATTCCAGAGGAACTGGGTACTCTAACCTACCTTACCGTGCTTGCAGTGTCACATAACAACCTCACAGGCACTATCCCCTTCAGCTTAGCCAACCTCATACATTGCTCCATTCTCCATCTCGATCATAACCACCTTGAAGGCCCGATCCCCCCTGGCCTATCGATGCTTGGGGTCATGAATCAGTTGGACTTCTCCAACAACAACCTGTCTGGCTCTATTCCTGACTCTGGCAAGCTCCCCACATTTCCTGCTTCCAGCTTTGCCAACAACCCCTACCTGTGTGGCACTCCTCTTCCACCTTGTGATACAGCGATTTCCAGGTTTGAGGATTCCCATTCCTCCATGGAAAGCTTGTCCTTCCACCACAAGCGGCGATTTGGAATAGTGATTGCAATTGTTGTTGCTGTGGTGGCCTTTGTCACCGTCATCACAGGTCTGTTAGGGTGCTCACATCGTTTTACTATCACGCATCAGCATGTCAGGGAGCTGATGCATAACAACTCCATGGACAAGTTACCCATCAGTACCTCAAGCAGCATCATTCACAGTGTCTTGGGAAGACGAACAACTGGAAAGCCACTCAGCATCAACATTGTCACATTCAGAATCACACCACTTCACAAGCTATCCTACAGAGAGCTCAAGGAGGCCACTAAGGACTTCAGTGAAGAGACCAAGATAGGCAGTGGAGGATTCGGCGAAGTCTACAAGGCCACCTTGGATGACAATACTGTAGTCGCCGTAAAGAAGCTTTGCCATCAGATTGGCGAGAATGGTGAGTCAAAAGATTTTGATGCAGAGATGACAACAATAGGGAAGATCAAGCACCCCAACCTCGTTTGTTTGTTGGGTTACTGCAAGGCAGATAATGAGAGGCTGCTCATCTATGAGTATATGGAGAACGGCAGCTTGGATAGGTGGCTTCATAGCAACAGTAACCAGCAAGATGATCCCAATAGCCAGCCCGCTGTGAAATTTGGGCTTAGCTGGGATAGCCGGAAGAGGATTGCTTTAGGCATAGCCAGGGGTCTACAATTTTTACATAGGGACTGCCTACCAAACATCATCCATCGAGACCTCAAAACAGCAAATGTGCTTCTTGATGACGCTCTGGAAGCTCGCGTCGCCGATTTTGGAATGGCACGGTTAATGAGTGCGTATGATACACATCATAGTACAGAAACATTGGCAGGGACATGTGGGTATGTGCCACCCGAGTACGGCATGTCTCTCCAATGTACGAAGCCTGGTGACATATTCAGCTTCGGGGTGGTGCTCTTGGAGCTGGTGACTGGAAGGGAGCCTACATGGTCGGTAGGAGCCTCGGGCAATGGCAGTGAAAAGAGAGGATATGAGGACCAGGGGGGCGAGGGTCTAGCTGGATGGGCACAAGGGAAAGTGAGAGAAGGCAGGGCGAAGGAGGTGCTTGACCAGCGGGCACTACAGGGAGGGGGTGTGTCAGGTAGAGCAGTCATAATTTCAAGCACGAGTTCTAGCACATACCCTACTAATATGGGCATGCCTATGGACATTGAAAGGAGAGAGGATGAGATGATGAGATACCTCTCTATTGCATGCCGCTGCGTGGATGACAATCCTTCACGCCGGCCGTCAATCTGTGATGTCATCGTTGCCTTCCGGAAGATCCATAGAGGAGGTGACCTTGATCTCCTGTAGTAATCTTTGTACACTTATCAATGTAATTTCATGTACATCATTTTGTCATCTTTTTATCTACTGAAAACCAGTGGTTGCAGGGATGTGTCGAGCTTTCATTATCCAGCACCTCAAAGGAGAGTGTACGTCAGGAATGCATGTTAAATTGTTAATAACTGTGTTACCTTTCAGGTTGACATATTCCAGGGGCATGACAGGAATCTTCTGTGTGTGTGTGTGCGTGCGAGTTTCCGTGTAACACCTCATAGGAAATGGTTCTCTCTGTATGCACATATTTCTAGCAAAGTCGAGCTTAGTGATGCCTATAAACTAATCAAATCGATTTACAAAAAGAGTGTGTGTTTTCGTGTGGGCATGCATGGGTGCACGTGCAGGCACGCAAGATGACTCAGACCAGTGACGGTGTATTGTTTAAGAAGCTATTAGTAGAGGACTCATGCCAGTTGTGCCTTAGAGCCAGGTTGCACCATGGGTTAGTGGGTACAAGAGGTGTAAAGCATTGCACAGGGTTGCACCATTGTAGTGGATGAAAAGGGTTGGAGTTTCTATTTTCAAGGAGATCATGGGATATTTGATTGGAGATGGCAAGCCTCTTTTTTAGGAGAGCCTTTCAACACCTAAAAGACAGCTTATTCCCCTCCTTTTTCAAAGTGCTAGTAGAGTTTCGAGAAGTCTTCTATATTTGTGGAGGAAAACATGGGCACGCATCTGTTTAGCAAACACTCACCCTACTAACCCATGGTGCAACCCAGCTCTTATGATGTTACTAAAAGCACACACACAAGGTCTAAAGAGATCCCCCATAGCCCCATTGACGGCGCATACAGAGGGCCCTCATGAGGGACAGCTGCATTCCATTTGGTATCCTGCATTTTTTATCTCCTGATGAACAATCACCAGAAAAGTTCCCTGCAATCTTCACTGGGGGGTTGCTTCAAGCTCCCCCTAGATTTGAGAACCACCTTCGAACCCGCTTGAGCAGGTTTCGTATTGCCTGCCAAACGATTCTTCAGCAAAAATAGCTCAATTTATTGCCTGCTGTACGTTAAGCCCCTAGCTTGTCATGGAATATGGGCATGTGATTCAAAAATCTGCTGGGCCCTCAATGATGTAAACAGCCCTCCAATCTGCAGGCCTTTTGGGGGTGGGAGCCCTCGACGTCTTAGTTACACCTCGTGAAGATGCAAACCAAAGTACTGATATAATTTTTCAAATTGCCGGATGTTAAATATTTTCTTGTATTTCTAATCAGTTTTTAGCAAACAAAAGGTACTAGATATTTCATCAAGCCAATAACAAGAGCACACAAAAGGTAAACCTTCGAATCGAAAATTTCTATAAAATGAGTAACATTATAGTTCCTTGCATTTATTATCAATGCTACACCCAGACACTTGATGATTATATTACCACCACGTTTCTAGTTGTATAGCTACGCCTTCTGACTTATTAAATTAGAAATAGTAAAAATCTTAAGACTTTTGAAGCATGGAAATCCCTCAGAAATCTAAAGTGGAAAGGTTGATGAGTGATAAGAATGCTGTGATTGAAGGTCTCAAAGGTGGAGTCGAAGAATGATGGGGAAACTCGGCCGTCGTTGACAGAGGAGCTGAGTAACATTCAGGAGCAAATGAAGACACTCCAAGAAGAGGAGAAATAGAAAATGCGGGAAGCCTCCTCATGGGCGAATATCTTCTTCAAAACGCAAAAGAAGATTGACCAAAGCGGAGAAGTGGATCAAGGCTGCAAAGAAAGCAAAGCAGCTAGAGAGAAAGGGACTGAGGGTTGATGTAACAGCTTCAAAGGAAGGGTCCAGGGACATTATCTTCTATTCAAAGACACAATTGGAACCGAGTAACACCCTACCGAAGGTGACAGGATACCACTGGGAGCCTACTTGTAGAGAGGAGGTGAGGTCAAAGCATAGAGGACGAGGATCTAGCGGTGTAGCAGTATTGTATACGGAGGAGCTGTAGTCCATCATTCATATTGGACGAAGGGATGAACATGCCAGATATATGTGGGTCAAGGTGAGAGCAGAGATGGGTAGACCATTGTACATTGCAATGTGTTATTTTGCTCCCACCACATCTCACTATGCATCTCCCAAGGGCCAGTCGCCCTACATGATTTCGGATGAGGACATATGGGAGTTCACTAGGGATGGGGATATCATCCTACTAGGAGACTTTAATGCAAGGCCAGCCCAACGGCAATCTTCCTTTTTTAACATGACTGAGGAGAGCTTGATAGAGATAGGTACTACAAAGCTCGGACTTAGTTGTAGCTCACAAGCTGAGGAGTGCACAGAGTATGGAAGATATTTACTAGAGATAGGGACAGCACATGGACTAGCCTTTCTAAATGGCTTGGGGAGATATCTAACATCCATCAGTTTTTCCTTGCTTTCCTCACAAACATGGAGCCAGCATGGTAGATTATGTGCTAACCCAGATGGGCTCCATCCCACGTATCTAGGATCTCACAATGGGACCGCCTCCTATTGGGGTGGCAGCAGATCCTAAAATCACATCATTTTAGATAAAGTTCCACTAGAGTGGCAGCCATACTCGGGAGTCTATAAGCCTTTTCCCGAGATACTTTCTCTAGGGATCCGAATAGAGTCTACACATTGAGATATGTAGACTTCTAAGCTGGAGGATCCATGGAGGCTTTGGGAGAGCTCGATCAAATCTTCACTGAGACTCTACACGCAGCTGCAGTGACATCTTTCCCCGATAGCCAGCCCAGTGCACTGACATTCTGAGAGCATGTCCCAGAATAGTTGGTATGATGAGGAATGCAAAGGGGTGAGAGCTCAGTTACAGAGAGAGGTTGCTACTGGGATGACCACTCCCAAACAGTCATATATCCTCTTCCGACGCCTTGTGTGAAGGAAGATGCAAGCATTTTTGGGCCAGCTTGAGAGAGATATGTACCAGCTGTCACAAATTGCTAACGTGTCAAGCCACTGAAGACCCAAGCCAGTCTACACATCCCGGCCAAGGGGCCTAAACCCTAGAAGTAGTAGAAGATGCAGAAGTACTCACCAACTTATAAATCGTCGCCGAGCGGGGCAAATTATTAGAAGAAGGTTTTACCAACTTATGGGACCCTGTCTGATAGGGCCCAAGTCACTAGAAATAAAGACGGACCCACACACAGAAACTTGTGGGCAAGTGTTTGATGACGTGACATGATTGTACAAACAGTCCGCAAGTCGCGCTGACAGTGCCACGTCGCAAGTGTACAGACGTCCGTGTTTTACGATATTTGATTGTTTTGAAGTGTTTAAAGTTGTCTGGTCTGTTCTTTTCCGTTCGCCCTTCCGTTATAGTGGTATCACAGCTCTAGTCGTGTGCTTTTAAAAAGCATACCTATCCTACCAAGAATATGGTGCCCTTCCGTTACAGTGGTATTAGAGCTCTAGTCGTGTGCTTTTTAGAAAGCATACCTATCCTACCAAGAACAGACAGAGCATTATGGCGTCTATGGATTCGGAAGAATACCTACAGTTTCTTCTCGACGAGCTTCGCGACATACTTTCGTTGCATCCTCAGCAAAATCTCCCGATGCTACAGAGTTCCCAACAGTTTCTAAATTATGTGTTACTCCCTCTGATGCCCGAGGTGGTACCACCTCCTCCAGCACCCGAAAGTACGAGAACTTCCAATCGGCACCTTCTCAGCGCCAAGGTCGAGGGACCTAAACCCTCGAAGCATACTTAGAAAAAGCAGAAGCATTAGGCAAAATTTGGACTTACAAAGGAGCCCTTTAAGGAGTTTGACTTTACCTCTCTCTACCAAAACGGGCGCATGGACAAATTTTTGCAAATAAACTCCAAAGTTGGCGGAGGTTTGACAGTTAGAATGTTCTCTTCAAGCTCTATCTATTGATATATAGCACGCCATGAGATTCCTCATATTTTAGAAGATTCTTTTTTTGATTCACCTATGATGTGACAACTCTGTCGGAATCTAAGTGAATCAAAAAAGGAATCTTCTAAAATATGAGGAATCTCATGGCATGCTATATGTCACAAAACGGGAGCGTACACGAGCCTTAGAAAATCTGAAAATTATAATTCTTTGAAAACATGAGAGAAGGGAGAAGATCGACACAGTACTGGGGACCAGAAGATGGGCTGGTCCCCCCCCCCCCCCCCCCCGTTAAGAGTATTCTTCGCGATGTTTACCGTCACCCATCAAATGACACATCAAAGTTTGTCCGTTCCTGATGGCAGTTCCTGTAGCTACAATCTTTTAACAGTTCTTAGTGCACATAATAAAATATCCTAAAAAGAGATTAATCATTAAAAATAAGAAAATAGTCCAATTAGCAACATCCCTCTGGCTTCTAAATAGTTGACCTCAACTATAGTGCTTGGACATATACCTCCAGTATCTCGGGATAAGCTGCTAATTCCTCCTGCGTCATCCACTGAGCATCTAGATTCAAATAGTTCTTAAACTTAACCAAATACTTCCGTGTTATCTTTCCAGATTTGAGAGACCGCTCCTGATGACTTATTATCTGCTCCGGTTGGAGTATTTCTTCTGTTTCCTCAACCTCAGGAGGTTCCTCAACGCTAGGCTGGCTTGGAGGCGGTCCCACATACGGCCGGAGTAAACTGACATGGAAAGCATTATGGATCTTCCAATTAGGCGGTAGCTCTAATCGGAAAGCGACATCATTTACTCGCTCAGTGATCTTAAACGGCCCATAATAACGGGTAGAAAGTTTTACCACCTTCCCCTTATGAGACGCTTGTTTCTTAAGTCTTGCCTTCTCAAACTTGAGTAAGACTAACTGTCCGACTGTTAAGTCTAGATTCCTTTTGTGCTTGTCTGCAGCTTTCTTATGCTTTTCCTGAGAGCGTAGAATAGCTCTCCTCACTTGCCCGTAGGCGGTGTCCAAATCCCGGACAAACTCATCTGCTGCAAAGATCTTATCCTTAGTTAAAAGGATCGGTGGAAGCAAAGGCTTACCATAAAGAATCTCAAAAGGTGCTTTCCCCGTCGATGAGTGTATGGTATTGTTATACGCATACTCGACCAGAGGCAAATATTTCTCCCAGTCAGATTGCCGGTCTGACACATAAGCTTTTAACATATCCAATACTATGGAATTGGCTATCTCACTTTGCCCGTCCGTTTGAGGATGGTAGGCACATGAAAAATTCAGCTTCGTACCAAGATTATCCATCAAGGCACGCCAAAAATTTCTTGTCATGCGAGGATCTCGATCGCTCACAATCGACTTAGGCGTTCCATGATGCTTAAAGATCTGTGCTAGAAAGACCCTAGCCATATGATCTGCTTTGATCGTTTTCTTGACTGGTACAAAGTGTGCTTGCTTGCTAAACCTGTCCACAATGGTCCAGATCGCGTCATTTCCAGTCTGAGTTCTAGGGAGGTCCATGATGAAGTCCATGGCAATACTTTCCAAAGGTTCATTAGGCACAGGCAAAGGTTGTAGCAACCCAGGCGTCTTATGCCGATCATACTTCACTTTTTGGCAAACCAAACATTCCCAGACATACTTATTAATGTCTGCTTTAAAGCTAGGCCAAAAGAAATATCTTTCCATTGCTAAGGTCGTAGGGAGAATACCCCGATGACCCGCATAAGGCGAAGCGTGTGCTTCATCCATGATCTTCTTTCTTAATGGTTCCGCCACACATATGGCCTGATGGTGGTAGAGATAACCATCCCGAATGGAATAGGGAAACTCATTCTCTCCACGATGTAGCTTTTCCCAAATGGTGGAGAAGTCTGGATCATTCGGATATAAATCCGGTAGTGCTTCTAATTCTTGGTGATACACCGAAGTGATAGTGTTCACCCTTGGCCGCCTAGACAATGCGTCTGCGACTACATTCTTACTCCCAGCCGTGCGAAGGATCTGGAAGTGAAACATAGACAAAAAGTTTGCCCATCTCATCTGCTTTTCAGATAGTTTTCTTTGCGTAAGAAAATACCGCAAACTTTGGTGATCAGTCTTGATCACAAAATCCGCTCCTAGAAGATAGTGCTTCCAGTTGGATAAGGCGTGAATCACAGCCGTGAGTTCCTTTTCGTAGATTGATGCATGCAACTCTGCATCTTTAAGCCGTCTGTTTTTATAAGCCACTGCATGGCCTTCTTGGTTTAACACTGCTCCGATGCAATCACCTGAAGCATCGCAGACTGCAGTGAACCTCAAATGGTTTCCTTAAGTCAGGCACTATCAAAATAGGTCCATGGCTTAGCAAGTACTTGAGCCGATCAAAAGCTCCTTGTTGTCTCGATCCCCATCTAAAAGGAATCTTCTTCTTTGTCAAATCATGAAGTGGTCCTGCTACATGAGCAAATCCTCGGGCAAACCTTCGATAATATGAACATAATCCCAGGAAGCTACGTACATCATGTACCGTAGTGGGAATAGGCCAATCTTCTACCACTCGGATCTTGGCAGGATCCATACTCACTTGATTGTGAGAAACTATATGGCCGAGATAGTGTATCTCTGAGAGAAAGAACTCGCTCTTCTTTGCATTCACATGCAACTCATGCTTTCGCAATTCTTGAAACACTAAGTCCAAGTGCTTCCGATGTTCCTCTTCTGACTTAGAGAAGATGAGTATGTCGTCAAAGAATACTCCCGTGAAAGCTCGATACGGGCTGAAAATGCGGTCCATCATGCGATTGAACGTCGCAGGAGCATTGGTCAAGCCGAAAGGCATTACCAAGAATTCATATAGTCCAAAGGTTGTGCGGAAAGCAGTCTTATGGACATCCTCACGGGCGATCCGTATCTGATGATACCCACTCTTTAAGTCTATGCGACTAAAGACACTTGCACCCTGCAACTTATCAAGTATATCATCAATCCGAGGGATCGGAAAGCGATTCTTGATCGTGATCTTGTTTAAAGACCTGTAGTCTATGCACATTCGAAACGTGCCATCTTTCTTCTGCACCAGTAGAACTGGAGAGCAATAGGGTGAAGCACTTGGCCGTACTAACCCTTTCTCTAGAAGCTCGTTGACTTGCTTCAAAATTTCCTCTTTTTGCGAAACACTTACCCGATAAGGGGGTTGATTGGGAGGCGAGCTACCCGGTATGAGATCTATGCGGTGATCTTCCGGGCGTACCGGAGGGAGTTCATCGAGAAGTGTTTCTGTGAAACAATCCTTGTACTTTTCAATAAATTGAAGACGCTTAATTTCCATACTAGAGAGAGAGTCCCTACTAGTTTTATCCTGTGCAAAATCAAGTAAGCAGAAACACACTTCTTCATTTCTTTCTTAATGGAGATATGGCTTACAATTGGGAACTGCCAATCTCCTGCATCAGCTTGAATCTTTATTTTCTTACCCCCATGATCAAAAGTGAGGGTCTTTTCCACAATCGGGAATAGGTGTCATGTGAAAGTGCCATGGCATATCCAAGATGATATCACATCCCTCGATGGGTGCCATCAAAAATGATTCGCGGTCCTTGTACTCGCCAATCCGAAGATTGAGTTGTCCTTGCACGGGAGTTGCATTGGTTGTCAACCCCTCGAATGCCGATCCGGATGTAACCGGTGTGCCAAGCTGAGCTGGTGTGAGACACAATCGTTCCGCAGTATCCAGGGAGATGAAGTTATCCGTGGATCCTGGATCATAAAGAATCAGTACTCGCTAGTTGTTCAAAGACCCCCAACCCTTCAGGAGTTGACGCTTCCCTTTCTCTGTTTCTGTGTTTCCTTGAACATCTGGAATTGACTTCGAGCTTGGTGGTGCGGGTTCCTTCCGTGCTTTCTCTTGCCTCGTAGAGGCTTGTTCTTGCCGTTGCTGCTTTAACGGGCAATCTAGTTTCATATGTCCTTTCTCGCCCCAAAGGTCGTGCTTTCCCGTAAGGGGCTTGGGCACAAGGCCGTTCCTTCCCGTAAGGGACTTAGGCGCGAAGCCGTAGTTTCCCGTAAGGGACTTAGGCGTGAAGCCGTACTTCCCGTTAAGGGCCTTCCCGTAAGACGGGAGATTCCTGCAAAACAGACCACACAAAGCAATAATTCTCAAAGCGTCTCAACACCTTATACCTGTCGCTTCTTGCTCGGAGAATCGATCTCCGTACTCAGTCGTCACGCGAACACTTGCAAATTCTGTCGCCAGGCTCTACTCCAAAATCCCAGCACTAGTACTTCCTGCTGCTCCCAGCCTCTGCAAACTGAAACGCTGGCTACCCTTTTATAGGGTCTGACACCCGACAGGAATAGGGGTCCAAAAGCAGAGCTGGGCGCTCCTAGAGAGAGGAGAGAGAAAATCGCATTTTCTAGAGAGAGGAGAGAGAGAGATCGCAATTCAGCCCCCCTGCCTTGGTTTTAGCACTGGCTTTTTCTATAAGAGCCTTGCCTGCTTTATTTTATTAATAAAGGGACCGGTCACTTAAAAGTGACCGGTCACTTTATAAAATAAAGTGTGAACCTGTTCAAACTTTAAAAACTCACTCAGTTAGTGAAAACAATGCTACACGGACACATTCCAGGCGTCCCCGGGTGCAAGACACGACACGGATGCAATGCAGACACAGACTCCTCGCGGGAAAACATCTGTCCTCCCGCGACTGTTCCTGTTTTTCGTAAAAAGCTTCATTGAACCCATCTTTATTCTTGTGCTTGCGTTCTTACGCATATTTTCTTACTCAGTTCGGATTTCCTCCTTAGCCTACGGGATGCCCCTTACTGATGCACCCGTCACCCATCATGTGACGCATCAGAGGCACTCGTAACCCGGCCCTTTCCACCAAACTTACGAAAACTCCTTCGCGATGTTTACCGTCACCCATCAAATGACACATCAGAGTTTGTCCGTTCCTAATGACAGTTCATGTAGCTACAATCTTTTAACAGTTCTTAGTGCACATAATAAAATATCCTAAAAAGAGATTAATCATTAAAAATAAGAAAATAGTCCAATTAGCAACACTATATATCAGTAGATAGAGCATGAAGAGGACATTCTAATTGTCAAACCTCCGCCAACTTTGGAGTTTATTTGCAACAATTTATCCATACGTCCGTTTTGGTAAAGAGAGGTAAAGTCAAACTCCTTAAAGGACCCCTTTGTGAGTCCAAATTTTGTCTAATGTTCTCAACTACTTACAAATCCTCGCCGAGTGGGGCAAGTTATTAAAAGTTTTTACCAACTTATGGGTCCCCGTCTGATAGGGCCCAAAGTCACTAGAAATAAAGACAGACCCACACACACAGAGAAACTTGTGTGCAAGCGACTAATGATGTGGCTTGTCTGTACGGACAGTCCGCAAATCGTACTGACAGTGCTACGTGGCAGGTGTATAGGCTTACGTGTTTTACGCTGATGGTTGTTGACGTGGCAAACTGTACAAATTACCTGAATTTATATTGCCACCTTTCACCAGATGCTTTTGGACCAGATTCTTTTTAGTTGATGCTTTTCATATACTGCTTTTGGATAGGCCTGGGGCCTTTAAATATGTGAAAAGGGCTCACTCTCCATCATGCTTCTGCATGAAGATGCAAAGACGTCGCTCTGTCTGTTCTTGGGAGGATCGGTATGCTTTCAAAAAAGCACACGACTGGTGCTCTGATACCATTGTAATGGGACAGGCACCACGGGCCAACGGAAAAAAACAAACTCAACAGACTTTCAGGCACTTCAAAACAACTGAAAGACTCCACACGGGACACGGAGTGCCAAAGTTCCACCCCCAAAGTCCACTGGCCAGCCCCAAACAATGGCGCTACTTTTGGTATTATTTATATCGCTTTAACAAGGTACACCTCCTGTGGCTCTGCTCTGCTTCACCCATTGGGTAGGATGCCAGAGTGAGAGCCCACAAGGCGTATTTAAAGGCCGCAAGTCCCCCAAAAGCAATTTATATGAAAAGCATACGGTCTAAAAGCATCTGATCCCAAAAGCAAGCGTCCACTGGGCTGATCTGTACGGTGATGCCACATCAGCAACATCTCCGTAAATCGCAGAATTTCGTACAACGGCCACGTCGTGATCATGTTAATGCAAATTGCGAGCATCCGTACAACAGGCCACGTCATCAACTTTGTGTCAAAGTCGACGATGCGGAAGCGTACAGACCAAGGAGAGAGAGAGAGAGAGAGAGAGAGAGAGAGAGAGAGAGAGAGAGAGAGAGTCTCCTGAACCAATCAACCTTGGCAATGAATAACTGAATGTCTATACAATGGAGGCAAGGGGTTTCTTATATAGTAAATGTCACCAACGTGTGACTACTATCTATCCTCTTTGTTGATTTCTTTCTTATTATTTATTTACTTTCACTTTTTGGAAACACCCCTCGGGAAATCTAATTGCCCTGCATTGCATAGCTAGTGTGGAACTGTCCAGAGGGAGTCTTGGCCTGAGGGCAAGAGAGCACTAAAGTTGGACAAGGACTATGGTTAGCCAAAGTGGGGTCATTGACTAGCTAAAGTGGAATCCTTTGCTACAGAGGCTACATTTCAGTTCTGGGTGTGGCTGCAGTGTACAAAGGGGGTCACATGACCTAGAAAGATACAATGGCAGCATCTCCTAAAATTTAGGGAACTGCTATTTTGAGACCTGAAAATGTGTTCGCGTCATTACCTCCGGAATGACAAGGGGAACATTTTATTACTCTGCAGTGAAGTCAACCGGGCAACCGGTCGGGAGATTTTTAGGCGGCAACCCCGAAACGGGAAATGACTTGTAAATGTGACAAGTGGCACATTTCTGTGCACTTTCCTCATGCAAGAGAAGGTGGCGCTGAATTTAGAGGGAGGAGGAGCTCATTTGCAGATTTTGTCACAGGTTAAGAGCTATGGAGTGCTTCCTTTCCCTCTTATGTACAGTGCGGTGCCAGGAGTGATGCCCTGCACGCTACGCATTGCCCTCTCTCCCCTATGGCAGTATGTTATGCCCCTGTAGTGGGCTTTTCAGTTCACCAATGTACAGTTGTGTGGGTTCATGCGCGATTGCCGAGGCAAGAGCCTCTTGCACAGGTACTGGATTAGCTAGCGGCTAATCCCCCGCAGGTACATGTGAATTCGGAGAGGTTTCACGCCAGAAATCTCGTCCGATTCAAAGGGCAAGTAGCCCTACAGGTGCAGGAGCTCGAGGACTTGCTATGGATGCGACCGGCACGCGAAATGGAGCCCGAAACAGTAAATTACAGCCTGCTGTGTATTTTTGCAGGTTTAGGGTTTTGGCCCTAAACGGTCCCTAATACCCCAAGGAGGTTCGGGGACGGGAGGGGACCGCTGTACAGGTGATCTGGCGCATTTTCGGGGCTGAAAACAGAGAATTCAGCGTGCTGCAGATTCTCGCCAGGTTTTGCAAAGTGCCCGTATGCGTCGGGAAAGTCATTCAATGCGTGGGAATACTCACTGTGAAGAGTCCTAGTACAGTTATGCTGCCGAAATCGGGCCGGAACAGTTGAAATTCAGCCAAGTTTGTGCGGGGCAGCTTGTAGGGAACCACAACGTTTATTCCCTCTTTTAAACAATAAAGAAATGCCGAAAGGGGCGCCTAAGTTAGGGGCCAATTTGGTGTCGGTCTTCTCATACAGGCAGCAGCCTGTATCCCTTTCCCCTTTGTTGTGTCTTGAAAGAACAGGTAAAGTGGGCGACAAATTAAATGGGTGAAAGCAAATAAGGTTTAAGTCTAAAGTCTACCGCCCTTTTTGGATTGTACAGGCCGGTTTCATGGTTCCATCCCCGGGATTAAATCACTTTTTCCCATAGAAGTGAGCCTTGGTCAGTTTGGGCTTGAAGACACAGGGGATCATAGACCAAACACAGGGAATTACAATTATGGCTGACAGACCAGATGATGTGACTGAAGAGGTTTCCTCTTCACAGGGTCAACAGACACATGAAGTGGGTGAGTCTTCAAGACCACCACAGATGGATGATGATATATTCAGGACCCAGTTGGCTACTGCTGTGGCTATGTTCACACAAGTAATGCAGAACCCGAGGTTTTTAGCCTTTCTGCAACCTTCTCTTCCGTCTCAGCAAGTTGGGTCACTGGATCATATTCAAAAGCCTGTTAAGGCTCAAACACAGGTGATTCATACTGCACAGTCAATGGAAACACTTATACATTTGACGGAGAACATGCAGTCCCCACAACCTGTGCCTAAGGTGCAAGAACAGGTGGCTGAGATGCCAGTCTTTCAAGTTGTACCAGTTCAGCCAACCACTTTTCAGCAGCCTATAGCTGGTTCTAATGGACAGGGAAGCAACCTACAGGCTATGGAACAGGTCTTCCCACCACCTTCAGTACACCCTGGCTATTTTGGAGGTGGATCGTTATTCCAGAGCATTCTTGTTCATGCACCTGGAAATCAGTTTTACACGCCAGGAACAGTATTCGGGGGTGCTCAAACGATGATGCCTAACCCCATGTATGGTGTCACGGGCATGCTACCAGGGTTTCAAAGCACTCAAGGCCATTTTGGGATGCCACAAGCAAATTTGGTATGGCTGGAATTATAAATCAACAGCCAAATATGGCATTTCCAGGTCAACTTAATTGCAGTCAGGGAACACAGATGAACCCTAACGGTGTTCCCATGTTTCAATCACTTCCATATGACAACTTAACACCGCTGGAGAGGCCAACTCCGTACAAACAAGGTGGCAAAGGTGTGACTTTCACAACCTTTACAGGGTTTGAGGACAGGAAGAAGGCTCTCTCATTCCTCCAGCAGTTTGACAAGGCCTATGCAAGGGGGAACTTTACAGAGGCTTCAAAGGTCCGCAAGGCAGCCACTTTCTTGACAGGGAATGCGGGACAATGGTGGACAACTTTATTGCTTCAAGGGCAAGCTCCGTCCACATGGATTTACTTCAAACAGATTTTTGCAGCAGCATGGTTATCTGATGACTTTGAAGCAGATGTCATGACAGAATGGCACCAGCTTAGTGCTGCTACTTCCAAGAATCTGGATGACTACAATCGGAAGTTTTGGAAAGGTCTACTTCCAGTAACTTCCTATAGGTTTGTGCCATTGACAGAACAGATTGAAAAATATTGTTGTGGCCTACCCAAAGGATTGAGAAAGTACTGTACGAAGACCAAAGTCACTATTTTGACGCAGCTCATCGAGGTAGCAAACACTGGCAATGGTTTGCTCAAGGGAGAAGATTGTGAATTCAATATTGGCGTCAAGGAAGGATCAGCGAAGAAGTATGTTCCCAAGGAGGTTCCTAAAGTGACTCAGGAGCCAACCAACGCAGGGAAAGTCAAAGCTACGGCTGAATCAGAAAAGGGACCAGCAAAGAAATGGAAAAGACGCTTTCCTCGCGAGTCGGAAGAGCAAAAGAAGTTCCTGAGGTCAGAGAATAAATGCTTTATCTGTGAGCAGCCTGGCCACATTGCTTACAATTGTCCTACAAAGAAAAGGCCAGCTGATTCTGAAGATAAGGAAGACAAGAAAGGAAAGAAGCCCATGGCTGGTCTAGTGCCAGATATGGTGGGCAACAAGCCAAATTCAGATGCAAGTGAGCTTTGCAGAGCATGGGGAAAGGTTAGGGATTATCTTCTTTGATCCAGGGGCCAAAGCCAACTTCATTTCCCCAGAATTGGCTTCAAAGTTGGGAATCAGACCTGAAGAGATGGAGTATACAGCAGAGGCAGGTTTGGCATGTCCTAGCCATACAGAGGCTGTGACACCCATCATCTGAAAGTTGCGCCTACATATCCTGTCCTATGTAGATGCTGAAGAATTTTACATCATGCCACTGGACGGATGTGATGTGTTGCTAGGTATTCCTTGGTTGTTTCGTATACAGTGAATCATGGATGCCTACAACAAAAAGATCACTGTACAGAGCAGGGGAAACACTCATTTTCTGGATGTAAAGCTTAGAGGGGAGTCTATTCCCACTGTATCAGCTTCTGCTATTACTTCTATAATGAAAAAGCATTTTTCTGCGTACTTGGTTTTTGCACGTGAAGTGTCAGATTGTGATGAATCAAATTTATCTGTGCTAGATAAAGAAAGGTCAATGTTTTTACAACAGTATAGTGACTGTTTTTCCGATTCATTACCGTCTCAATTACCGCCAGAGAGACCCGAGGACCATGCGATAGATTTGGTACTAGGCAGTAGCCCACCAAATAAGCCTCCGTACAGGGTTAGTGCGGCTCAGCAGAAAGAGATAATGGGCCAAGTACAGGAGTTGTTAGAAAAGGGGCTGATTCAGCCCAGTTCATCCCCATTCTATTCTCCAGTGTTGGTGGTGCAGAAAAAGGATGGCTCATGGCGTATGTGCATCGACTACCGTGCACTGAACAAGAATACCATCAAGAATAGGTTCCCTATACCTAAAATTGATGATATTCTGGACAAATTAGAAGGAGCAGCTATGTTTAGCAGGATAGATCTAAAGAGTGGGTACCATCAGATCCGCATTAGATCAGAGGATGTGCACAAGACTGCGTTTAGAACAACGTTTCGCCTTTACTAACTTTTAGTGATGCCCTTTGGTCTCACAAATGCTCCTGCTACGTTCAATAGGATGATGGACAGAATTTTCCGTCCACACCAGCAGTTTGTTGGTACATTCTTTGATGACATGATAGTCTACTCAAAGAATGAAGACGAGCATAGGCATCACTTGGCCATTGTGTTCAAAGAGGTACGCAGTCATAGGTTGCTCATCAATGCAAAGAAAAGTGATTTTTTTCTGAAAGAGATTCATTTTCTCGGACACATTGTCTCAAAGGATGGTGTCAGAATGCATCCTGCAAAAGTTGAAGCGATCAAGTCATGGCCAAATTTGAAGACGGTGCACGATGTCCGAAGCTTCTTAGGACTATGCTCCTATTACAGAAGGTTTATCCGAAATTTTGCTGAGATTGCTTCACCTTTACATGCTCTTCAAAAGAAGGCAGTCACCTTTAAATGGACACAGAAAGAGATTTCAGCTTTTAATCTCTTAAAGGAAAAGATAACTTCAGATCCAGTCATTGTGTTGCCAGATCTTAGGAAGTCATTTGTGGTTTAGTGTGACGCCTGTGGTAGTAGCATTGGTGCAGTGCTAATGCAAGATGGCAGGGTAGTAGCCTATGAGAGCAGAATTTTGCAAGGGCCAGAGATGACCATGCAGGTCTATGAGAAAGAGTTACTGGCTGTGATTCATGCTCTCTTAAGTTGAAAACACTACCTGCTAGGTGCAGATTTCGTTGTCCAAACGGACCATCAGACCTTGCGATACGTCTTAACACAGACAAAGTTATTTGAGAAGCATATGCAATGGGCAAATATCTTGTCCATGTTCCATTTTCAGATTGTGCATGTGGAAGGCAAGAAGAACGTTGTGGCTGATGCCTTGTCAAGGAAGCCATAAATTTCAACTGTGTCAATTCCTTATCATCATGAACTTGATGATATGAGGGAACAATATGCAAATGATGAAGATTTTGCAAGGGTCTTCGAGCAGCTAATGGATGGACAACGTCATGAACACTATCTTCTCAAAGATGGGTTCATGATGATGCATGGCAGATTGTGTGTCACAAAGCCATTGCGACGCAAAGTTATGGAAGAGAGTCATGTCCCACCGTATGCAGGGCATCGTGGCATCGATGCTACAGTTAAAGCATTTGAGACATTCTTCTACTGGCCTACATTGAGAAGAGATGTGGATGTCTTTGTGCGAGAATGCCTAATATGCCAGAAAGTCAAGTTTGACAGGCAAAAGGCACCAGGGTTATTGCAACCACTACCTATTCCAGATAAACCATGGGAAAGTATTGCTATGGATTTTATCTTTGATCTTCCAAGAACACAGACAGGAAACGATGGTATTTGGACCATCATTTGCAGATTCAGCAAGCAGGCTCATTTTATTCCTGTCAGGAAGAAGATAAAGCCAGATCAGATGGCACGCTTGTTTATGAGCAATATTTTCAAGTAACATGGCATGCCACAGTCGATTGTTAGCGACCGTGATCCACGCATGACAAGTTTGTTCTAGGAGGCTTGTTTGAGAATATGGGCACAACGCTCAAATTCTCTTCGTCATTTCATCCTCAAACACATGGGCAGTCAGAAGAGGCAAATTCTACTGTCCTAGATCTGTTGAAGTGCTATGTGTCAGAGCATAAAGGAAAGTGGGAGCAGTATTTGCCATTGGTGGAGTATGCATACAATAATACAGTGCATTGATCAACTGGCAAGGCACCTTTTGAGATAGTTGAAGGTGGCAAGAAAGTTCCTCCCATACTGCATACAAAGGACAAGATATTTGAAGCAGATAAGTATGTTCAGGACATGGATGAAATGTACAAGAAGGTCAAAGTGGCCTTGGAAAAGACTCGGGCAAAGCAAAAGAAAGCAGTTGATCATCACCGTCGTGAAGTGGTATTTTCACTTGGTGATTGGGTGCTTCTACGCTTTGAAAAGGCAAGGTTAAAGAAGATGAAGGGCAAGGAAAGACTCTTTCCAAAGCTCAGCATTCGTTACTATGGGCCTTTTCAAGTGTGCGACATAATCAGTGATGTTGCATATAGGCTGAAATTGCCTGACAGTTGGAAGATTCACAATGCGTTTCATGTGAGTTTTCTCAGACCTTATGTGGGTGATGTGCCAGAAGATATGCCAGTTGAAGATCAGCCGGAAGTCGAGGAACTTGATGAGATCTTGGTCCCGGAACAGATTTTGGCACATAAAGAAAGAAAAGTGAAAGGCAAAAGCGTTTTGGAAACATCTTTGCGTACCTTGTAACTGTCAAACTTGGAGGTCTCGCTATTGCTGCACGCTCTCCCCCCCCCCCCCCCCCCCCCCTCGCCCTCGCCCTTCCTCTAGCCCCCGCACTGCCCCCCTCCCCTTCGTGCTGCCTCCTGCCACCCCGCGCTGCCCCCCCCTCGCCCTCACGCTCCCTCCCTCACCCTCGCGCTGCCTAGCCCAACCCGCCCCCCCCCCCGTCGTCCTCACTGTTCCCGAAGGTCTTCTACACCTGGCTCTGCAGCATTTCTTCTTCGGACGAGTGCGCGGCGTACTCGGTTGCAGACTTCCTTCACCGTCCGCTTCTTCGACTCAGCAGTAGACACAGATGGAGGCTCCAGCTCCGCCACAGAGGGACTCGCCTGAAGCCCCCTCGCCCGACCCCGCTGAGCCCACCATTCGACTTGCTCTTTCGCCGACAGAGCAAGCGAGCCT
The DNA here is from genome assembly GCF_014529385.1 of Adiantum capillus-veneris. NCBI lineage: Eukaryota > Viridiplantae > Streptophyta > Polypodiopsida > Polypodiales > Pteridaceae > Adiantum > Adiantum capillus-veneris. Next base: position 114,530,543 of record NC_140953.1, on the reverse strand, counting down.
TGCCGCAGAGGTAGAGCGCTTGCAGGCGCCTTCTGTCATCTGCAAGGTTCTCGGCACCCGTCCTAGCAGAGGAGAGTTGTGAGACCTTCTCCAGGCCCGCCTTCTCGCAGAGGTGGGCAAGATCTTGGATGTCCAGATTCTCGGACGGGGGTACTACCAGATCGAGTTTGAGACTTCCGAGATGGCCTCCAAGGTCATAGCTATGAGTCCAATGGCCATCCGAGCATCACGCGCCCCCTTTCGACAGTGGCGACATGGTTTTGACCCGACTTCAGATGTGCTCGTAGAGGAGGCAGACATCCCCATCTCAGTTTGCTTTCCAGGTTTACGGAGGGAGTACCTTCCACTTCTCTCCAGGATTGGCTCCGCCATCGCGATTGTCCTGGAGACACCTCGTACGGCAGCATCAGTAGCTGCCAAGGCGGTTGGCATCCCTTCAGTTCGAGTTTTGGTCAGAGATACCCACACGCTCCCGAAGGTCATCCTTCTGCCTTGGGTGAGTGGGGGTTGGTTTAGACAGAGTGTGGAGTACTCGGGTCTCCCGAACTAGTGCTTCATTTGCAGACAGATGGGCCACCTAGCGAAGGCCTGTCCACGGAGGAGGCCACGACCTGCACCTCAGCCTCAGCCTCAGCCCCAGCCTGCCAAGGCTGGGCCGCAGCCACAGCAAGCGGCACAACGCACAGATTCAGAGCCATCCTCCGAGCCTGGGGCTCCAACGGAGGAGGGGTGGCAGCAGGCCCGTGGCCGTCGACGCCAGGGGCCACAGCGACAGCCTGGCACTCAGAGTGGCTCTCAGGTGCCTACTCAGCAGCAGTGGGTTCCCACGGGGAACCGCTTTGGTCCTCTTGAGCAGGAGGAGCCCCCTACGCAAGCCTCCACCTCAGCTTCACCCTCGCCAGCCGCCCCACCTTCAGATTTCCCCTCCTCCTCCACATCCCCTCCCCCGCCCTCTGCTCCTGCCTACTCCCCTCCTCGCCCTCCTGTCTCTGTCGCCCCACCCCGCTTCTCTTCTCCTCCGCCCCCCCCAACTCCTTCTCCCCCTCCTCCTGCTCCAGTACCACAGTCGACTCAGGAGACTGGTCCCTCGCCGGCGGCTAGGAGATCTCTTGGCAGCGCCTTTGCCACGAGTCGCCTAGCGAGAGAGGGTCAGCCCTTCTTGCGGCCCCCTCTGCAGATTCAGACATCTTTCCTTGCAACTATCCCTCGTGGTCTGACGAGCATTGACCTCCAACGCCGCTGGGATTTCTTCGACTACAGGTTCACTCGCTTCCTCGGCGATTCCGCAGCAGACCACGAGGCAGCCTGCTTCAGGGTCCACGCTTTGTTCCTCGCCGCTAGGGGAACAAAGGCCTTGGACTCAGCAATTGGTTTCTCCTTCCCCCTCTGTGGGAGGACCGAGACAGAGTGGTCCCTAGACTCAGTGGTGGGATGGTTGCATACACAGGTTCTCGAGTTCTCTCACCACATGGGAGAACTTCGAGTTACAGATTTGCTGCAGACTTTGTGGCCACTGGCCAAGTTTGCGGTGACACCCCCAGACTCAACAGGATGTAGGCACATTGTGGTGTACTTTTTTGCTGATACGCAGTGTTTGCCTTGCTATGTATACATTCATGAGGACTCCTGGACAGAGGAGGTTGCTTTACGCACGGCTCGCTCTGCTTGGGCTTGGGCCAGGCACTCACTGCAGTCTCGCCTATCTAGAGGATGCTCGGATGCGGATTACTCCCCATCCAAGCCAGCCTCGAAGATAGCCCGTCTTGCTGCCGCGGCAGCATCTGTTCTCTCGCTCCCCATGAGGATCGTCTCGTGGAACGTGCAGGGACTAGGTGGGCCCCAGTTTCAGCGACAGCGGGGCCGATTGCGTCGAGAGCTTCAGCGTTGCCTTGTGGGAGGAGAGATTGATCTCCTTATGCTTCAGGAGAACCATTTGTCTGAGAGCTGCATTCGGCGATGTGGTCAGATTTTGCGTGGACGGTATGATACCTTTTGGTCAGCTGCTTTTGGACCTGGAGGCATCCAGGGTGGGGTATGTATGACTATTGCGGACTCATTGCAGCAGGCCATTGTGGACAGAGGGATTATTGTGCCAGGCAGGGCTCAGTGGATTACTATGCAGCTTCAGGGTGGCCTTGTGGGCTTCCTGAACATCTATGCGTCCAATGTGGCGAGTGCTCGTGCAAAGTTTTGGTCACAGATTGTCGAGTCTTTGCCACAGGTTGACCATTGGTGTGTAGGAGGGGAGTTCAACATATTGGAGGACCCTTCTGACAGGATCGGAGGCAACCATGCTACTGTGCATGGAGTCGAGTTAGCAGCTTGGGAGAGGTTGTGTATGACTTTGAGGGTCTCGGATACATGGCAGCATTCTGGCTTTGTGAGGCCTCCAGAGAGTCTTGCCTTCTCTAGATCGGAGCGCAGAGTGGGAGGAGTGAATCTATCGCGGATAGATCGCTTCTACACTAGTGACCACTTCAGTGACTTGGGGGGCTCAGTGGGCATCCTGGCAGGGACTTCCTTCTCGGACCATGCACCAGTGATCCTCACAGTGGCAGACAGGCAGAGGAGCGGGAGCACGATGCTTCGCATCCCAAAGCGGGTCTTGTTGGACTCAGCACTCAAAGAGAGGGTAGAGGCTCTCTGGACAGAGGGCATGGACAGCCAGGCTCTACATGCAGACAGAGTGGCCTTAGGCCTAGCTCAGCTTAGCCACTTTTTTCTACAGGAGTCTCTGGCTCAACGGGCTGCAGCGAGAGAGAAGGAGCAGCGTCTCAGACGAGGCATTGCTTCACCACAGAGGATGCAGGAGCAACATCCAGACAGTCCATGGTTGGAGGAGCAGTTATAGCAGGCTCGACAGGAGCTTGCTTGCACAGAGGAGAGGCGCCATGAGTTTGCCTTTCACCGACAGGCATCTCGGTGGACTCAGGTGGGTGACAGAGTGACAGGTGCTTTTTTTGAGACAGTGGGACATCGGCACTCGCATGCCAAGGTCAATCAATTGAGGAGACCAGATGGGTCAGTTGTTTGTGAGCTCGACGATATGCGTACAGTTGCTACTAACTTTTACCGTGAGTTACTGTCGGCTGAGCCCCAGTCAGAGAGACAGGATGCATGCAGGGAGCAGGTGTCACGAGGACGTGGCAACTGATAACCTTAGTTGTTGGTTTCTTTCCAATGATTTTTATTTTATTTGTTTTAAGACCCTCTTTTTGAAGTAGCAAACGGTCGGACATTGTATGGCCAATGTGAACGGTAGATTCACCCGCAGACGGGAAGTGGTCGGCACTGGAATTCGTATGGTAAGAGGATGTCTAGGCTCAGAGCAAGATCATATAGGTCCCCCCCGTCGCACTTAGCAAGTTGGTGGATACTAGGAAGTGAACTCAATAAAGGCATAAAGTCAAGGTGGGATTACCAACAGAAAGTATCCGACAGTTGGGCCACATTGCACTTTTGGATACGGTCCCAATGAGGATAGATGGTCAGAAGCCCAACGGGAGCTCGACGGAAGCATCTCCTAAAAATTAGGGAACTGCTATTCTGGGCCGTGAAATGTGTTCGCGTCATTACCTTCGGTATGACCAAGGGAACATTTTAGTACTCTGCTGCAAAGTCAACTGATGCACCAGTTGAGAGATTTTTAAGCAGGAAACCCAATGCGGGGAAATTGCATGCATGAGTGCCAAGTGGCACTTTTTGGTCAATTTACCAAGTTTGGGAGAAGAGAACTCGTAATTGACTTTCTGGAGCAGTTTTGGAGGCTGTTAACTTGGATTTTCAGCCATTTCTCTCCATTTTTGAGCTTCCCATGACTTTACCTAGGTTCAAGGAGCTCATTTTCAGCATTGGAAGGCATCAGATGCGTGTTTACAGGGCTGTTTTGCTGCGTTTTCAGCGATACGCAGGTTTTGGCAGCCATGGAAATCTTCCCCTTTTTGCATCTATTTGTTCATAGATGCATTACAGGTCAAGGGCAGCAGAGGGGGCGCTCGATTTATGCTAGGGGGATGCCTCATTTGCAACCTGTCACAGGTTAAGAGCTATGGAGTGCTTCCTTTCCCTCTCATGTACAGTGTGGTGCTAGGAGTGATGCCCTGCACACTACACACTGCTCTCTCTCCCCCCTACGTGCAGTTATGTGATGCCCCACAAGAGGGCTACTCATTTGACTGATGTACAGTTGTGTGGGTTCATGCTTTTGTGCTGAGGCAAGAGCCTCCTTGAGCAGGAACAGGGGTAGCTAACTGCTACTCCAAAGCAGGCACTGGTGAGGGTCATAACCTCACCGTACAGGTGCAAAATCAGCGCTGTGTATGCGCTGTAAATTCACTGTTTTTCAGCCGTACGGACGCCAGGATCATTGGGAATCGTGCCCCACTGGCAAAGGACAGTTAGGGGACTGTTTGGGGCTGAAAACAGGGCAAAAACCAGTAAATACAACGTGCTGAATTTACTGTTTTTGGACAGGAATCAGAGGGTATACGCCAGTGCAAGCGAGTTCCAGCAAGGGAATTGGTTTCGCGCAAGTTTTGGGGTTGTTATGCTGCCGAAATTTGGCCAAATCAAATGGTATCTAGGTGGATACACATGAAGGATTCCCAAGACCTTTCCTTGTAATTTACCCTCCTAAAGAATAAAGAAATACCGAAAGGGGCGCCAATTTTGGGACCTACAGGTTGTCGGCGTCTGCTCAGAGCATTCTAGCTTCTCAGCCAAGTGTGTATTCAAGTGTTAACTCCCGTCGCAGGTTCTCTTTGCATAGTGCTCTGTGTGTGTATAAAGTAAAGAATTTCGGGTGAAAGTCAACGCCTACCGCCCTACGGGCCGGTTTCATGGTTCCATCGCCGGGATATCAATCACTTTTTCCTCAAAGAGTGAGCCTGGATTGTTCAGTGTAAGACACACAGTGCAGGAATACGGGATTACACTATGGCCGACAAAGGGAAGCGCAATATGGAAGAGGGTTCCTCTTTACAGGATAGACAAGAAATTCCGCACGTTCGCCCTGCCAAAAAGTGGTCAAATTAGGGCTGATTTTCTGCTGCGTTTTAGGGTTTGCAAGTATGAACCAAGATGAGATAGGGAGAGGTCTCACGGTGGTAGATTGGCCACTAGATCTCCTGCGGGAGTGATGTGGGTCTGCCAGGTGACATGCTGCTTGCCGATTCTCTGAGGCGATTGCTTGGATTCTATGATGCATTGGTAAATCATCTTGAAATTTGAGCTTGCTTGGTCGTGGGTAGTACGCCACAGTGTTGGTGGAATTATGCTCGTTTGCAGAGGCAAGAGTCTTTTGCATACGTAAAAGTTAAGGGACAGGTTGCAAGATGCTATGGTGAAGTTCAAGAACTATCCACCTATGGATGCAAAGTGGATGGAAGAGCATGAACTGTCAGAGTCACCAAATGTATTGCAGCTTTACCTTGAGGCCTTTGGGTTACAGCCTACGTATGCCCCAACCCAATGTTTGCAAAGGAGGGGTAATGATAGAGCTAGCACATCAAATGTACTCATGGATTCCGTGCAACAGCAGTGTACAGTTTGACAAAAGTATGAAGGTCTCATTAAGTCATTTGTACATATGTTTTGACAGTCTTTCTTGCGGATACATGCGATGATAAAAGGGTGCTTACCACACAAGATCATCTATGGCAAGTATTTATGGTATGCAATCGAGGACGTTTGCGATTTCAAGAGGGGGGTATGTCACGAGGACGTGGCAACTGCTAACCTTAGTTGTTGGTTTCTTTCCAATGATTTTTGTTTAATTTTTGAGACCCTCTTTTTCAAGTTGCAAATGGTTGGACATTGTATGGCCAATGTGAACGGTAGTTTCACCCGCAGACGGGAAGTTGGTCGGCACTGGAATTCGTACAGTAAGAGGATGTCTAGGCTCAGAGCAAGATCATACAGGTCCTTCCCGTCGCACTTAGCAAGTTGGTGGATACTAGGAAGTGAACTCAATAAAGGCATAAAGTCAAGGTGGGATCACCAACAGAAAGTATCCGACAGTTGGGCCACATTGCACTTTTGGATGCGGTCCCAATGAGGATAGATGGTCAGAAGACCAGCGGGAGCCCGACGGAAGCATCTCCTAAAAATTAGGAAACTGCTATTTTGGGCCGTGAAATGTGTTCGCGTCATTACCTTCGGTATGACCAAGGGAACATTTTAGTACACTGCTGCAAAGTCAACTGATGCACCAGTTGAGAGATTTTTAAGCAAGAAACCCAATGCGGGGAAATTGCATGCATGAGTGCCAAGTGGCACTTTTTGGTCAATTTGCCAAGTTTGGGAGAAGAGAACTCGTAATTGACTTTTTGGAGCAGTTTTGGAGGCTGTTAACTTGGATTTTCAGCCATTTCTCTCCATTTTTGAGCTTCCCATGACTTCACCTAGGTTCAAGGAGCTCATTTTCAGCATTGGAAGGCATCAGATGCGTGTTTACGGGGCTGTTTTGCTGCGTTTTCAGCGATACGCAGGTTTTGGCAGCCATGGAAATCTTCCCCTTTTTGCATCTATTTGTTCACAGATGCATTACAGGTTAAGGGCAGAAGAGGGGGTGCTCGATTTATGCTGGGAGGATGCTTCATTGAGAACCTATCACAGGTTAAGAGCTATGGAGTGCTTCCTTTCCCTCTCATGTACAGTGTGGTGCTAGGAGTGATGCCCTACACACTACACACTGCTCTCTCTCTCACCTACGTGCAGTTATGTGATGCCCCACAAGAGGGCTACTCATTTGACTGATGTACAGTTGTGTGGGTTTATGCTTTTGTGCTGAGGCAAGAGCCTCTTTGAGCAGGAACAGGGGTAGCTAACTGCTGCTCCAAAGCAGGCACTGGTGAGGGTCATAACCTCACCGTACAGGTGCAAAATCAGCGTTGTGTATGCGCTGTAATTTCACTGTTTTTCAGCCATACGGACGTCAGGACCATTGGGAATCGTGCCCCACATGGCAGAGGACAGTTAGGGGACTGTTTGGGACTGAAAACAGGGCAAAAACCAGTAAATACAGCGTGCTGAATTTACTGTTTTTGGACAGGAATCAGAGAGTATACGCCAGTGCAACTGAGTTCCAGCAGGGGAATTGGTTTCGCGCAAGTTTTGGGGCTGTTATGCTGCCGAAATTTGGCCAAAACAAATGGTATCTATGTGGATACACGTGAAGGATTCCCAAGACCTTACCTTGTAATTTACCCTCCTAAAGAATAAAGAAATACCGAAAGGAGCGCCAATTTTGGGGCCTACAAGTTGTCGGCGTTTGCTCGGAGCATTCTAGCTTCCAAGCCGTGTGTGTATTCAAGTGTTAACTCCCGTCGCACGTTCTCTTTGCAAAGTGCTCTGTGTGTGTGTTTAAGTAAAGAATTTCGGGTGAAAGCCAACGCCTACCGCCCTACGGGCCAGTTACATGGTTCCATTGCCGGGATCATCTATGGCATGTATTTATGGCATGCAATCGAGGACGTTTGCGATTTCAAGAGGGGGGTATGTCACGAGGACGTGGCAACTGCTAACCTTAGTTGTTGGTTTCTTTCCAATGATTTTTATTTTATTTGTTTTAAGACCCTCTTTTTGAAGTAGCAAACGGTCGGACATTGTATGGCCAATGTGAACGGTAGATTCACCCGCAGACGGGAAGTGGTCGGCACTGGAATTCGTATGGTAAGAGGATGTCTAGGCTCAGAGCAAGATCATACAGGTCCCCCCCATCACACTTAGCAAGTTGGTGGATATTAGGAAGTGAACTCAATAAAGGCATAAAGTCAAGGTGGGATTACCAACAGAAAGTATCCGACAGTTGGGCCACATTGCACTTTTGGATGCGGTCCCAATGAGGATAGATGGTCAAAAGACCAGCGGGAGCTCGACGGAAGCATCTCCTAAAAATTAGGGAACTGCTATTCTGGGCCGTGAAATGTGTTCGCGTCATTACCTTCGGTATGACCAAGGGAACATTTTAGTACTCTGCTGCAAAGTCAACTGATGCACCAGTTGAGAGATTTTTAAGCAGGAAACCCAATGCGGGGAAATTGCATGCATGAGTGCCAAGTGGCACTTTTTGGTCAATTTACCAAGTTTGGGAGAAGAGAACTCGTAATTGACTTTCTCGAGCAGTTTTGGAGGCTGTTAACTTGGATTTTCAGCCATTTCTCTCCATTTTTGAGCTTCCCATGACTTTACCTAGGTTCAAGGAGCTCATTTTCAGCATTGGAAGGCATCAGATGCGTGTTTACAGGGCTGTTTTGCTGCGTTTTCAGCGATACGCAGGTTTTGGCAGCCATGGAAATCTTCCCCTTTTTGCATCTATTTGTTCATAGATGCATTACAGGTCAAGGGCAGCAGAGGGGGCGCTCGATTTATGCTAGGGGGATGCCTCATTTGCAACCTGTCACAGGTTAAGAGCTATGGAGTGCTTCCTTTCCCTCTCATGTACAGTGTGGTGCTAGGAGTGATGCCCTGCACACTACACACTGCTCTCTCTCCCCCCTACGTGCAGTTATGTGATGCCCCACAAGAGGGCTACTCATTTGACTGATGTACAGTTGTGTGGGTTCATGCTTTTGTGCTGAGGCAAGAGCCTCCTTGAGCAGGAACAGGGGTAGCTAACTGCTACTCCAAAGCAGGCACTGGTGAGGGTCATAACCTCACCGTACAGGTGCAAAATCAGCGCTGTGTATGCGCTGTAAATTCACTGTTTTTCAGCCGTACGGACGCCAGGATCATTGGGAATCGTGCCCCACTGGCAAAGGACAGTTAGGGGACTGTTTGGGGCTGAAAACAGGGCAAAAACCAGTAAATACAGCGTGCTGAATTTACTGTTTTTGGACAGGAATCAGAGGGTATACGCCAGTGCAAGCGAGTTCCAGCAAGGGAATTGGTTTCGCGCAAGTTTTGGGGTTGTTATGCTGTCGAAATTTGGCCAAATCAAATGGTATCTAGGTGGATACACGTGAAGGATTCCCAGGACCTTTCCTTGTAATTTACCCTCCTAAAGAATAAAGAAATACCGAAAGGGGCGCCAATTTTGGGGCCTACAGGTTGTCGGCGTCTACTCAAAGCATTCTAGCTTCTCAGCCGTGTGTGTATTCAAGTGTTGACTCCCGTCGCAGGTTCTCTTTGCATAGTGCTCTGTGTGTGTATAAAGTAAAGAATTTCGGGTGAAAGCCAACGCCTACCGCCCTACGGGCCGGTTTCATGGTTCCATCACCGGGATATCAATCACTTTTTCCTCAAAGAGTGAGCCTGGATTGTTCAGTGTAAGACACACAGTGCAGGAATACGGGATTACACTATGGCCGACAAAGGGAAGCGCAATATGGAAGAGGGTTCCTCTTTACAGGATAGACAAGAAATTCCGCACGTTCGCCCTGCCAAAAAGTGGTCAAATTAGGGCTGATTTTCTGCTGCGTTTTAGGGTTTGCAAGTATGAACCAAGATGAGATAGGGAGAGGTCTCACGGTGGTAGATTGGCCACTAGATCTCCTGCGGGAGTGATGTGGGTCTGCCAGGTGACATGCTGCTTGCCGATTCTCTGAGGCGATTGCTTGGATTCTATGATGCATTGGTAAATCATCTTGAAATTTGAGCTTGCTTGGTCGTGGGTAGTACGCCACAGTGTTGGTGGAATTATGCTCGTTTGCAGAGGCAAGAGCCTTTTGCATACGTAAAAGTTAAGGGACAGGTTGCAAGATGCTATGGTGAAGTTCAAGAACTATCCACCTATGGATGCAAAGTGGATGGAAGAGCATGAACTGTCAGAGTCACCAAATGTATTGCAGCTTTACCTTGAGGCCTTTGGGTTACAGCCTACGTATGCCCCAACCCAATGTTTGCAAAGGAGGGGTAATGATAGAGCTAGCACATCAAATGTACTCATGGATTCCGTGCAACAGCAGTGTACAGTTTGACAAAAGTATGAAGGTCTCATTAAGTCATTTGTACATATGTTTTGACAGTCTTTCTTGCGGATACATGCGATGATAAAAGGGTGCTTACCACACAAGATCATCTATGGCATGTATTTATGGTATGCAATCGAGGACGTTTGCGATTTCAAGAGGGGGGTATGTCACGAGGACGTGGCAACTGCTAACCTTAGTTGTTGGTTTCTTTCCAATGATTTTTGTTTAATTTTTGAGACCCTCTTTTTCAAGTTGCAAATGGTTGGACATTGTATGGCCAATGTGAACGGTAGTTTCACCCGCAGACGGGAAGTTGGTCGGCACTGGAATTCGTACAGTAAGAGGATGTCTAGGCTCAGAGCAAGATCATACAGGTCCTTCCCGTCGCACTTAGCAAGTTGGTGGATACTAGGAAGTGAACTCAATAAAGGCATAAAGTCAAGGTGGGATCACCAACAGAAAGTATCCGACAGTTGGGCCACATTGCACTTTTGGATGCGGTCCCAATGAGGATAGATGGTCAGAAGACCAGCGGGAGCCCGACGGAAGCATCTCCTAAAAATTAGGAAACTGCTATTTTGGGCCGTGAAATGTGTTCGCGTCATTACCTTCGGTATGACCAAGGGAACATTTTAGTACACTGCTGCAAAGTCAACTGATGCACCAGTTGAGAGATTTTTAAGCAAGAAACCCAATGCGGGGAAATTGCATGCATGAGTGCCAAGTGGCACTTTTTGGTCAATTTGCCAAGTTTGGGAGAAGAGAACTCGTAATTGACTTTTTGGAGCAGTTTTGGAGGCTGTTAACTTGGATTTTCAGCCATTTCTCTCCATTTTTGAGCTTCCCATGACTTCACCTAGGTTCAAGGAGCTCATTTTCAGCATTGGAAGGCATCAGATGCGTGTTTACGGGGCTGTTTTGCTGCGTTTTCAGCGATACGCAGGTTTTGGCAGCCATGGAAATCTTCCCCTTTTTGCATCTATTTGTTCACAGATGCATTACAGGTTAAGGGCAGAAGAGGGGGTGCTCGATTTATGCTGGGAGGATGCTTCATTGAGAACCTATCACAGGTTAAGAGCTATGGAGTGCTTCCTTTCCCTCTCATGTACAGTGTGGTGCTAGGAGTGATGCCCTACACACTACACACTGCTCTCTCTCTCACCTACGTGCAGTTATGTGATGCCCCACAAGAGGGCTACTCATTTGACTGATGTACAGTTGTGTGGGTTTATGCTTTTGTGCTGAGGCAAGAGCCTCTTTGAGCAGGAACAGGGGTAGCTAACTGCTGCTCCAAAGCAGGCACTGGTGAGGGTCATAACCTCACCGTACAGGTGCAAAATCAGCGTTGTGTATGCGCTGTAATTTCACTGTTTTTCAGCCATACGGACGTCAGGACCATTGGGAATCGTGCCCCACATGGCAGAGGACAGTTAGGGGACTGTTTGGGACTGAAAACAGGGCAAAAACCAGTAAATACAGCGTGCTGAATTTACTGTTTTTGGACAGGAATCAGAGAGTATACGCCAGTGCAACTGAGTTCCAGCAGGGGAATTGGTTTCGCGCAAGTTTTGGGGCTGTTATGCTGCCGAAATTTGGCCAAAACAAATGGTATCTATGTGGATACACGTGAAGGATTCCCAAGACCTTACCTTGTAATTTACCCTCCTAAAGAATAAAGAAATACCGAAAGGAGCGCCAATTTTGGGGCCTACAAGTTGTCGGCGTTTGCTCGGAGCATTCTAGCTTCCAAGCCGTGTGTGTATTCAAGTGTTAACTCCCGTCGCACGTTCTCTTTGCAAAGTGCTCTGTGTGTGTGTTTAAGTAAAGAATTTCGGGTGAAAGCCAACGCCTACCGCCCTACGGGCCAGTTACATGGTTCCATTGCCGGGATCATCTATGGCATGTATTTATGGCATGCAATCGAGGACGTTTGCGATTTCAAGAGGGGGGTATGTCACGAGGACGTGGCAACTGCTAACCTTAGTTGTTGGTTTCTTTCCAATGATTTTTATTTTATTTGTTTTAAGACCCTCTTTTTGAAGTAGCAAACGGTCGGACATTGTATGGCCAATGTGAACGATAGATTCACCCGCAGACGGGAAGTGGTCGGCACTGGAATTCGTATGGTAAGAGGATGTCTAGGCTCAGAGCAAGATCATACAGGTCCCCCCCATCACACTTAGCAAGTTGGTGGATATTAGGAAGTGAACTCAATAAAGGCATAAAGTCAAGGTGGGATTACCAACAGAAAGTATCCGACAGTTGGGCCACATTGCACTTTTGGATGCGGTCCCAATGAGGATAGATGGTCAAAAGACCAGCGGGAGCTCGACGGAAGCATCTCCTAAAAATTAGGGAACTGCTATTCTGGGCCGTGAAATGTGTTCGCGTCATTACCTTCGGTATGACCAAGGGAACATTTTAGTACTCTGCTGCAAAGTCAACTGATGCACCAGTTGAGAGATTTTTAAGCAGGAAACCCAATGCGGGGAAATTGCATGCATGAGTGCCAAGTGGCACTTTTTGGTCAATTTACCAAGTTTGGGAGAAGAGAACTCGTAATTGACTTTCTCGAGCAGTTTTGGAGGCTGTTAACTTGGATTTTCAGCCATTTCTCTCCATTTTTGAGCTTCCCATGACTTTACCTAGGTTCAAGGAGCTCATTTTCAGCATTGGAAGGCATCAGATGCGTGTTTACAGGGCTGTTTTGCTGCGTTTTCAGCGATACGCAGGTTTTGGCAGCCATGGAAATCTTCCCCTTTTTGCATCTATTTGTTCATAGATGCATTACAGGTCAAGGGCAGCAGAGGGGGCGCTCGATTTATGCTAGGGGGATGCCTCATTTGCAACCTGTCACAGGTTAAGAGCTATGGAGTGCTTCCTTTCCCTCTCATGTACAGTGTGGTGCTAGGAGTGATGCCCTGCACACTACACACTGCTCTCTCTCCCCCCTACGTGCAGTTATGTGATGCCCCACAAGAGGGCTACTCATTTGACTGATGTACAGTTGTGTGGGTTCATGCTTTTGTGCTGAGGCAAGAGCCTCCTTGAGCAGGAACAGGGGTAGCTAACTGCTACTCCAAAGCAGGCACTGGTGAGGGTCATAACCTCACCGTACAGGTGCAAAATCAGCGCTGTGTATGCGCTGTAAATTCACTGTTTTTCAGCCGTACGGACGCCAGGATCATTGGGAATCGTGCCCCACTGGCAAAGGACAGTTAGGGGACTGTTTGGGGCTGAAAACAGGGCAAAAACCAGTAAATACAGCGTGCTCAATTTACTGTTTTTGGACAGGAATCAGAGGGTATACGCCAGTGCAAGCGAGTTCCAGCAAGGGAATTGGTTTCGCGCAAGTTTTGGGGTTGTTATGCTGTCGAAATTTGGCCAAATCAAATGGTATCTAGGTGGATACACGTGAAGGATTCCCAGGACCTTTCCTTGTAATTTACCCTCCTAAAGAATAAAGAAATACCGAAAGGGGCGCCAATTTTGGGGCCTACAGGTTGTCGGCGTCTACTCAAAGCATTCTAGCTTCTCAGCCGTGTGTGTATTCAAGTGTTGACTCCCGTCGCAGGTTCTCTTTGCATAGTGCTCTGTGTGTGTATAAAGTAAAGAATTTCGGGTGAAAGCCAACGCCTACCGCCCTACGGGCCGGTTTCAACAGGTTTGGGCACAGATGCCTTGTCTTGTGACTGAGGAGATGCGCCAGAGGCTAGAGATACCTCTTCAGCGTGAGGAGCTGCACACGGCTCTTAGGGCCCTCCCTCGTGGTAGTTGTCCAGGTGAGGATGGGCTGACTCCCAGTTTCTTCTTGGAGTACTGGGACCTGCTTGGCCCAGATCTGTGTAGTGCCTTTCAGTACATTCTGCTCACAGGAGTGATGCCGGATAGCATGAGTGAGGGCCTGATTTACCTCATTCCAAAGGAGGGTGGCTCCTTGGATGAGATTCGACAGTGGCGCCCCATCACCATCCTAAACTCAACCTACAAAATTCTTGCCAAGGCTCTGAGTTTGAGGATTCAACCACTCTTGGAGAGCCTTATACATGGGACTCAGACAGGTTTTGTCAAGGAACGCAATATCCTTGACAACATCTTCACCTTCTGGGAGGCTTCTACCCTGGCACGACGCCGTGGGGGGGACCTTGTGATTCTTCTTCTCGATTTTGAGAAGGCATACGACAGAGTTGACTAGGACTTTCTAGAGGGCACGCTACGCAGGATGGGCTTCTCAGATGCTTGGATCAGAGGGGTGTCAGCTTTGTACAGACAGGCTCACAGTCAGGTGCTTTTGGCAGGCGGTAGAGGTGAGCGCTTCAAGCTCACACGATCGGTCAGACAGGGTTGTCCTCTTGCCCCCTTTCTCTTTCTGTTCTATGCGGAGGCGATGAGCAGATTTTTGGTGTCACAGCAGGTGGGTCTGAGGGGCTTAGCACTCCCTATACGGGGAGATGAGCTTCTGGACGCTGAGTTTGCCGACGACTCGGCCTTGTACTTAGAGGGCCAGGAGGCCAATTTACACAGATGTGAGCAGGCTTTGGAGACCTTCTGCTGTGCATCGGGCGCACTGATCAACTGGAGAAAGACAGTGGCTTTCTCGGTTGGCAGTGCTCCTGTGCCAGATTGGATGCCAGGAGAGGGTTTCAGGTGGATTCCTCCAGGGACTGCAGTTCGGTACTTGGGTTGTCAGGTTGGTTTGGACTTGTCCCCCGAGCAACAGATTGCTCCTCTTCTCCTGTCCATCAGGAGAAAGCTGTTACATTGGAGCTCAGCACGACTTTCGCTGGCTGGTAGAGTAGTAGTTGCCAACCAGGTGTTGTTGGCGACTATGTGGTACATCACTTCTTGCTGGATCTTCTCGAGTTCTTGTATCAGCCAGGTAGAGAGGCTGATTAGGAACTTCCTTTGGTCAGGTCGCGACACTCAGATTGCCCGAGCCAAGGTGGCTTGGTCGGTCATCACACTTCCTTGTTCTCAGGGAGGGCTTGGGATCATTGATCCAGCATAGCAAAGCAGAGCTCTTCTTGGGAAGTTCGTCGTCAGAGGACTTCTTCCAGGCGAGGAGCCCTGGAAGGAGTTCTTGCTGCAGAGGCTTCGTGCCAGGGTGCCTCAGTCAGGAGGCCCTTGGCAACCTTCGACCAGATGGATCTTTACAGAGCTGCGCCGAGTTGGTTTGAGCAAGAGACTGGAGGACCGATTTGCTGTGAGTTTGCTTCGATCTTGGGAGCTCTTACGGCGTGGCCTAAAGCAGAGACCGCCGACGTGCACGGAGGAGCGCCTACGACAGCCCCTCGTCTGGAACCCCATGGTTAGCACTCAGAGAGGCCACTTGGTTGGGAGTTGGCCTCATGTTTCTTGGGGTCCCATGGCAGCTGGTCCAACGCGCTCTCTAGGTGACTGGCTAGAGTTCACAGGTTTGTCGGAGGAGGTGCAGGCTGTCCAGCTACAGGGCATGAGAGGGGTGCACAGCATGTGTGGCAGTTCCAGCTCAGTGGCTCACGCCTCTCGAGCCAGTAGCACCCCGGTGGATGGGAGCCTTCACACGACTGGAGGTTCTCATTTCAGTCAGGGCTTACTCAGAGACTGTCCCAGCCTTGTTCTTCGAGCTTCAGGGTGGGGGACGCTTACAGCAAGTTGCAGTAGAGGCCCCGCAGGTAGCAGAGTGCTGTTTCCAGAGGATCCGAGTTGTGGGCATCTGTGGGAGGACTTGCGTCTTAGACCCTGACCAAGCAGCTCTTGAGACAGGACACTGGAGGCTATGGGCTTGGGAGAGATGTCCACTGGCACGAGTGCAGTGGGATCCTAGTGAGTGGCTATGGAGGGACCCCTTCTCTTCTGCAGACCGCCCAGGAGTCCCCTTCTTTCAGTACATTGTTCGGCTTGGATGCCATATACTTGCAGCACAGAGAGAGGCCCGCCCCGCTGCAGCACGTCATTGGCAGGAGGAGGGCCTCACAGTCGAGTTCTTGGCAGCTTTTAGGCAGAGGCTGTGGGACTCCAGACAGCCGAGGCGAGTCACCTTGTTTCAGTGGCTGGTCGCACATAGAGCCACAGCAGTAGGGAGCGGGCTTGTGCATAGTGGTCTCTCGGCCACATATGCAGCTTGTGACCATTTGGTGGAGAGTCAGCGTCACTGTCTTTGGGACTGTCCCTCGGCCCAACAGGTGTGGCTACGAGTTCTTCAGTTGATGCCTGCTCTCTCCACGGCTCGACAGTACACTTGGGGGGCAGCGGCTTGGTCCACCCTCACGGGCCCGGCACTTCAATTTGAGCTATCTTCCACCAGCAGGATGATAGTGATACAGGGGGGCGACCTACACTTCAGCCTGCTACAGAGCTTACTCCACTGGAGTGGTGCAGTGAGAGAGAGGAGTGTTGGGAGCTCATCAGTGGCCTGACACTTTGGTTCGTTTGGCGGGCCCGTTGTTTCCGCATCTTTGAGGCTCGCCTTGTGCCACCAGCAGAGACTATTCGTGACTTTTCGCTAGAGCTGATCCATACTCTCAGAGGACAGCTTGAGGGACTACAGGGCAGGTCCGACCGCATGCGGGAGCGCCGCGAGGCTTTCCTTCGACTCTGGCGCCCTGGGCCTTTCTACACCATAGTCCAAGGGGTGCTCAGATGGCACTAATGTCCACCTGTGTGGCTTTTCCCTCCTCCCATCTCTTGATTTAGCCCCATTGTATATATGCTGTTTTTTCATTGGGAGAGTCTCCCCATCATGCTTATTGTAGCCCTCTCTTGCAGAGGTGGTTGTAGCCCTATGGGCAGTTTTCATAAACTAATAGAAGGATCTTTTTCTCGGAGAAAAAAAAAAGTGAAAGGCAAGGTTGCTAGGCGTTACTTGGTGAAGTTCAGAAACTATCCACCAATGGATGCTAAGTGGATGGAAGAAGGTGAACTTGCAGAGTCACCAACTGTGTTATCACTTTACCTTGAAGCCTTCGATTTGCAACCTACCTTGACCCCTTGAGTTTCAAAGCTACATGGATTGTCAGTGTGATAATGGCTTCTGAAACAAATGATGTACATGGTATTTAAAGTGAGCTCAAATCAAACACATGTTACATGAATGTTAGAGCTGTACAGATTGTCAGTTTGGCAATTGCTCTTATAGAATGTCCAAAAGTATGGTTAGTGCTATAGAAGTGAGTATTTCTTGTCAGTTTGTTAAGGATACAGTAATTGCTTCTATTAAAGGGTACATGTGTAACTGCATTCTTGAACTGTCGGTTTGGGTATGCTCGAAAGTGTTACTGGGCCCAACGTGTACTATAAGAAAGTGGCAAAATGTGTAGCTACCATTTTGTCATTGGAAAGTTAGTGACTCAAAGCAATGGCAGAGTGCGAAGCTACCACTATGTCATTGGGGCAGGGTTCACACGCAGGCAATACATGTGTCATCGAGGTGTTGAATATATCAGTGTTGACTTTGAGCATGTACGACATAGATACAAACGAGGACGTTTGAGATTTCAAGAGGGGGGTATGTCACCAGCGTGTGACTACTATCTATCCTTTTTGTTGATTTCTTTCTTATTATTTATTTACTTTCACTTTTTGGAAACACCCCTCGGGAAATCTAACTGCCCTGCATTGCATAGCTAGTGTGGAACTGTCCAGAGGGAGTCCTGGCCTGAGGGCAAGAGAGCACTAAGGTTGGACAAGGACTATGGTTAGCCAAAGTGGGGTAATTGACTAGCCAAAGTGATCCTTTACTACAGAGGCTACATTTCAGTTCTGGGTGTGGCTGCAGTGTACAAAGGGGGTCACATGACCTAGAAAGATACAATGGCAGCATCTCCTAAAATTTAGGGAACTGCTATTTTGGGACGTGAAAATGTGTTCGCGTCATTACCTCCGGAATGACAAGGGGAACATTTTATTACTCTGCAGTGAAGTCAACCGGGCAACCGGTCGGGAGATTTTTAGGCGGCAACCCCGAAACGGGAAATGACTTGTAAATGTGCCAAGTGGCACATTTCTGTGCACTTTCCTCATGCAAGAGAAGGTGGCGCTGAATTTAGAGGGAGGAGGAGCTCATTTGCAGATTTTGTCACACGTTAAGAGCTATGGAGTGCTTCCTTTCCCTCTTATGTACAGTGCGGTGCCAGGAGTGATGCCCTGCACGCTACGCGCTGCCCTCTCTCTCCCCTATGGGAGTATGTTATGCCCCTCTAGTGGGCTTTTCAATTCACCAATGTACAGTTGTGTCGGTTCATGCACGATTGCCGAGGTAAGAGCCTCTTGCACAGGTACTGGATTAGCTAGAGGCTAATCCTCCGCAAGTACAGGTGAATTCGGAGAGGTTTCACGTCAGAAATCTCGTCCGATTCAAAGGGCAAGTAGCCCTACAGGTGCAGGAGCTCGAGGACTTGCTACGGATGCGGCCGGCACACGAAATGGAGCCCGAAACAGTAAATTACAGCCTGCTGTGTATTTTTGCAGGTTTAGGGTTTTGGCCCTAAACGGTCCCTAATACCCCCCGGAGGTTTGGGGACGCGAGGGGACCGCTGTACAGGTGATCTGGCGCATTTTCAGGGCTGAAAACAGAGAGTTCAGCGTGCTGCAGATTCTCGCCAGGTTTTGCAAAGTGCCCGTATGCGTCGGGAAAGTCATTGAATGCGTGGGAATACTCACTATGAAGGGTCCTAGTACAGTTATGCTGCCGAAATCGGGCCGGAACAGTTGAAATTCAGCCAAGTTTGTGCAGGGCACCTTGTAGGGAACCGCAGCGTTTATTCCCTCTTTTAAACAATAAAGAAATATTGAAAGGGGCGCCTAAGTTAGGGGCCAATCTGGTGTCGGTCTTCTCATACAGGCAGCAGCCTGTATCCCTTTCCCCTTTGCTGTGTCTTGAAAGAACAGGTAAAGTGGGCGACAAATTAAATGGGTGAAAGCAAATAAGGTTTAAGTCTAAAGTCTACCGCCCTTTTTGGATTGTACAGGCCGGTTTCATGGTTCCTTAATAAATTGCCCTACCGAGACTTTAACAAATAAGTAAATCAAATGACTAAAAGCCAAACTAAATAATGGATCACAAGTGAGCTGCCAAAACTCTAACACCCTCTTTGCAGCTCAAAGTGGATATCAATAATGAGACCAAGTCAATGAAGAAGCTACCATGGACACCCCAGAAGTAGCCACCAAATGGATACACCACGGTGTTGCTCCCCTCAACTTTGGACCTGAAAATAATGCCATCTTGAGCATCGGTTGCTTTGTAGAAAATTTGAAGTGTCAACCACACTACGTCCAATAATCTCCATTTGTGAACTGTGAACACTTCACATCCAAAATATAAAACTCCAAGATAATGAACTTGGGACACATCCGGTCTATGATCTGACCAACAAGAATGGATTGGTGCACTCATCCATAGTGTTTTAGACATTTGATTGGTTCCCTGCCAGATGCATGTGCATTGAACTCCGACTTACAAGTCCAAACACCAATAACTTGAACTCCAACACAAGGGTCCATATTAATTATAGGGAGCACTACTTAACCCTCTCTGCCACTCACAAGCCTCTCTCTCGCTGAAGCTAGTGGTGACATTTGAAATCTGATGTCGAGGCCACTGTGGCCACCGCCACGTGTGCCATGCCAATCTCCTCTGTCAAATCTTTATTTCCGTAATCTTTGTCAAGCTTTCCTTTGTTCTTGTCTATCTGTGAGGTCCTGCTTTTTTCTTTGGCTTCAAACTCCCGAGCCAAACAAGGCGTCGAGTCACATTCATAACAATTGAGGTCGTACCTCGTGGGTACCGAGACAACTAACGGAGTACTGGTACCGCCATCCTTGTCGCTGACCTTTGCCTTTTTCCTCCAGCAAACTCGGGCATTTTCTTTTGGCTTCATAATCTCGAGCCAAACAATTTGCCGATTTCCTAGAGAACTATGTCAAAGCATAGGCCACTAATTGGATGGTTGATCCGTTATCCATAGCCACTTGTTGATTTTGGTCGTTAACGTCACTGGCACTCGAGCAAGGGGGGACCTCTTCCACAGTTACAAGATATGAAACTCCTGGTACCTTCTCATACTGTCACAAAGTGAGGACGTGGCGGACAGCAAAAACCCTAATTTTTGCCAGAAACCCTAAAATTCCTGCAAACCCTAATTTCTGCCACAAACCTTGATATCCGAAAATCGTGGAGGCTGGAAAAAAAAAAATTTTGAAAAATGATGAGCGACGCGAATTTTGCTTTTTTTTATAAAAAAAGAGAAAAGACTCTCTAAGAGAGAGAGAATTGATGCTTTTTATTCTAAAAGCTTTTGGGGCTCTGCTTTTGGGCATCCCTTGTACCTTTAAATAAGTGGTGAGGGCTTCACTTCTCAGAGCATCTGGACGCAGAGTCTGAGAGTGAAACCCTAACCGCTCTCTTGTACTTTGATGATTGATTAATACAAAAAGAAATACCGAAAGGGGCGCCAGTCTTTGGGGCCAATATCTCTAGGCACGGAACTCCGCCGGGCCAGTGCAAATCTATTGTGATCTGTGAATTGTTTTGAAGTGGTTATTTAGTGTTGTCACGGTTGATTCTTGACTTGGACTGTCCATGTCTGTTACAGTGGTATCAGAGCACGGCCGATTTCTCTTCTACGGGAAATCGGATCCCCGAATTTTTTTTCCGCGGCACCTATGGCTTCAGGCAATGATCAGTCGACTCCCTTTGCATCTGGAGATGCGGGCTGGGATCACAACTAAGATTCAGACAGAGAGTATGGCCCGCCTCGGCCTACTCAGGCGGAGCAAAGAGAGATGGAGCGTCGTCAATTGATTGGCGATGCAACAAAGATGATGCTCAATTTTGCCAAGGACCCGAAGATGGCAAAATATATGAACCAGACCTCTTTGGAAGAGGTACAAATGGAGTGGCAAAGAACCACAACACCACTCCCGAAACCCGCTCTCAAGAAACCTTCTGCCTCCAAGAAAATATACGGAGAAGGAATTGGAGAACGTGTTTGATGCACGGATTGCTCAGCTTTTTGACGCGCAAAAGAAAGGCAAAAAGCACGGCAAAAAGCAGAAGAAAGGCACTGACTTCCTGGGATATTTGGGTCGTCGGTCGACTTTTTGACAAGGCAAAAAAAACAGAAGAAGCGTGTTCGATTTGAAGGAGTACCCAATAGTTCTTCTTCTTCTTCTTCTTCTTCTGACAGTTCTTCTAGCTCCTCGCATTCAAGCGAAGAAGACAGAAAAGGTAAAAAGGGAAGCAAGAAGCAACGCTTTGGAAAGGGCAAGAGAAAGGCAAAGAAGGCTAAATCTCGCCCAGAGACTGACAGTTCTACTGAGGACTCGTCTACAGATAGCTCAGATTCTGATGACGGAAAGTTTTATGCGAACAAGAAGAATTTTTACAAAGCCAACCAGTATGACTTTCTCGAAGATAAAAGCGAGAAAGTCTGAGAGTTTAAGGAAGGTGGCCACTCGATCAAGTTTGATACTTTTTCAGGATACTCAGATGCTTCGAAGGCTTTGTCTTTTATACAGCAGTTTGACATCGCTTTCGCGGGAGGACGCTATTCAGAGCACTCCAAGATTCAGAGAGCTACCTCTTACTTTAAGAGGAATGCTCGTACTTGGTGGTCCACGCTTCTTTTAAACAAGACTGCGCCAGTTACATGGCTGAAATTCAAGAGGCTTTTTATTTCTTCTTGGTTGACTCAAGAGTTTGAGCGAGATATACGAGCTGCTTGGAACCATCTCCGGATGACCAAGAGCGATACAGTGAATTCTTATTGTGAAAGATTCTGGAGCTCTTTTCTACCCGCCTCTTCATTCAAGAAGATCTCGTTCAGAGAACAAATTGAGCGGTTTACCTTGGGTTTACCTATAGAGATCCGAGATCTCTCCTTGGAATAGAAGTCAGCTTCTATTTAGGAGTTGATGAGTCATGCGAAGCGGGGCTTTGCCATTCACTCTGGCAGTTTGACCTACCCCACAGATAAGGCCATGACACAACGAGCCGAACAGACTTCTGGGAATGAAAGTAGAAAGAAAAAGAGCAACCCAGAGAAAAATGATGCACGACCAAAGCTTACTCCTGAGGAGAGAGCTCGCTTCATCAGAGAGGGGAAGTGCTTTGGATGCGGGGAACCGGGACATATCTCCGCGAAGTGCCATAATAAGGCACAGAAAGAACAGAATGATAAAGACGATGACAGGTCTGAGAGTTCGAGAGCAGTTGAGGAATGTGGCAGAAAAGGTAGATAGAAAAGCAGAACTGGTACCACATGGCGTGGGACCTGCACCGAATCTAATGAATGAAAGAACAAACTTTGCCGCTTTTGGGGCAAAGTGAAGGATCAGGAAGCTCTTTTGAAGGAGCCACGGCCAACTTCTTTTCACTTGGAATTGGTGGCTCGATTTGGAATTACGCCCGACAGACTGATGCCACAGTCAAAGGAAGTTCAACTGGCACCCGGATGGGATGTTGCCATTACACCGAGCATTGGCAAACTTCGTTTGCAATGACAGGGGTGTTCAAGACACGCGAGTGACGTTCTACTCAGGATCCCTTGGTACCACCAGAACTACGCCGTGGTTGACTACCGGGCCGAGAAAGCGACTTTGATAAATGAAGGACTTAGAGATTGTACTTGATGAACTTCAGTTTCTTACTCATTCTTTTGGGAGAGAACTGAACGATGGATAAAGGTTGAATATGTTTTGACTTGATCAAAAGAACGCCAGGATTTTTCTCCACACTCATGCCGATTGCTTTTCAGAGGGCCTGAAGATCAAACCATTGATCTGATACCTGGAAGCACGCCACCGAATCGGCCACCTTACCGTGTGAGCCGAGTACAGAATGAAAAGATTATGAGCCCAGTGAAAGACCTCTTGGAAAAGGGTCTTGTCCAGCCTAGTACTTCACCGTATTGCTCTCCAGTGTTGTTGGTTTTGAAGAAAGACGGATCCTGGAGAATGTGCATCGATTATAGCACTCTCAACGAAATCACCATCAAGAACAGATTTCCGATTCCTAGGATCGATAATATACTCGACAGGTTACAGGGATCCTCGTGCTTTAGCAAGATTGACTTGAAGAGTGGATATCATCAGATCAGGATCGCGCCAGGAGATGTCTACGAGACAGCTTTTCGGACGACTTTTGGGTTATTTGAGTTTTTGGTGATGCCTTTTGGCTTAACCAATGCTCCTGCGACATTTAACCGAATGATGGACAGGATTTTTCGAGAGTACAGGCTATTTGTTGACACTTTCTTTTACGACATCATTGTTTTCTCCAAGAATGAGGCAGAACACAGAGATCATCTGCTTCAAGTCTTTCAGGCATTACGATATCACACGTTAGTGATTAATGCAAAGAAAAGTGAATTTTTCCTACCAGAGATACACTTTTTGGGACACATTGTGTCAGTGCAGTAGGAGTGCAAATGGACCCGGCCAAGATAGAGACTATCCGTGATTGGCCCGATTTGAGGAATGTTCATGAAGTTAGAAGCTTCTTGGGACTGTGTTCGTACTACAGGCGGTTCATATGAAAGTTTGCAGAGGTTGCTTCCCCTTTGCATACCTTGACACAGAAAGGAGTATCTTTTTCGTGGGGACCCACAGAGGTGACTGCCTTTCGGACATTGAAAGAGAAATTGACTACGGGACCTATTTTGACTTTGTCGGACTTGCAAAAGTCATTTGAAGTATATTGTGATGCTTGTGGTCGTAGTCTGGGTGCGGTCTTGATGCAAGAAGGCCATGTCATAGCTTACGAGAGCTGTTTGTTCTCTAGGCCGGAGATGACAGCACAGATTTATAAGAAAGAGCTTTTGGCGGTTATCCATGCTCTTACTCAGTGGCGGCATTACCTACTCGGAGCGGATTTCACTGTCTTTACAGACCATCAGAGTTTGCGCTACTTCTTGTCACAAAAGCAGCTTTCGGAAAAGCAAATGCGGTAGGCGAACATCTTGTCACAGTTCCACTTCCAGATTGTCCATGTGCAGGGACAGAAGAATGTAGTGGCAGATGCTTTGTCTCGGAAACCGTTGGTTCTGGCTATTTCCGCGATACATCATAGGAGCTTCGAGGATATGGTCGATCAGTATGCCACAGATACAGATTTTGTATATATTTTCACACGGATACGGGATGGGGAGACAGTAGCTGGATACTCCCTTCGGGAAGGCTACTTGATGAAAAAGACTATGTTGTGCGTTACACAACCGTTGAGGGATAAGGTTATGACTGAATGCCACTGTCCACCTTTTACGGGTCACCGCGGCATTGCTACCACCATGAAGGGGGTAGAGAGATACTTCTTTAGGCCGAGACTCAAAAAGGATGTGGAAAAGTTTGTGCGCAGTTGCTTGGTATGCCAGAAGGTCAAGTTTGACAGGCATAAGGCACAGGGATTGTTACAGCCTTTACCCATACCCACCCACCCCTGGGAAAGTATTGCAATGGATTTCATTTTTGATCTCCCAAGAACACAGAATGATCACGATGATTTTCCGATTACATGGCACGTCTGAGACGATTGTCTCCGACAGAGACCCCAGATTTATGAGTTTGTTTTGGAAGGCAATTTGGGAGAACATTGGCACGCAATTGCAGTTCTCGTCATCGTTCCACTTGCAGACTGACGGGCAATTTGAGATTGCCAATTCATTGATTTTAGATTTATTGAAGTCTTGTATCTCGGATCAAAAGACTCAATGGGAAAAGAACTTACCTTTGGTGGAATTTGCCTACAATAACACGATACACTCTTCGACGGGGAAGACGCAATGTGAGATTGTTGAAAGTGCTGCGAAGGTTCCATCCTTCCTGAGCACGAAAGATTAGATATTGGAAGCGGATGAATATTCACGAGATTTGGATACGGTTTTTGCCAAGGTTCGCGAGACTTTGCAGAAGTCTCAAGAACGACAGAAAAAGGCAACTGATCGCCATCGTCGCGACTTGAAACTGAAGGAGGATGATTGGGTGCTCTTACTTTTGAGAAGGCACGCCTACGAAAGAAAAAAGGGAAAGGAGAGGCTTTTTCCAAAGCTTAGTATGCGATACTACAGCCCTTTCCAGATCACTAAAAAGATAAATGATGTCTCCTTCCGATTGAAACTGCCAGATACTTGGAGGATTTATAATGCATTGCATGTGAGTCTCTCGAAACCTGTTAAGAGTGATGTGTCTGATGATGGGGAGCCTGATGAGCAACCCGAAGTGGAAGAAAACGAGGAGATTTTTGTTCTTGAGCGGATTTTGGCACATAACGATACGAAGAAAGGTAAAGTCCGAAGGCGGTTCTTGGTTTAGTTCAAGAACTTTCCTGCATTTGATGCGAAGTGGATGGAGGAGGAGGACCTAGCAGATACTCCTCGGATTGTGAAACTTTACCTCGATGTTTTGGTTTAGCATAGTCTACTCCAAACGGAACCCAGAAACTCAGCTTGGCCGAAGATCTGGTGCAGTGGGATGCACAAGAGGGGAGTTACTCCGCTCCTTTGTCAACAGATGCCTTGATTTTGATACTAAAGTCACTGATGTCTCTTTGAGCTTCAGGGATACTGAGAGCTGACAGTATTGTGCTCGATGACTTTATGAAATGGAATTCCTGATAATGATACTGATTTGTTCTTGACTTCTTATGAGTGCAGGAACTGACAGCCAAAATGACTGCAGCATTTTGGTCTAGTTGATCTCGAATAGACATGGTTGCAATAGAGGTTAGTCAATCGGACATCGATGAGGTCCCGATTGGACCTAGATGTGATTGCTAGCTACATTGCTGATAAATCATGGTCTAAGATCCGAATGAATGTTGAATGTCATGTGAGATGTCGTGTGATGTGACCGTCGATTTTGTACATGTGCTAGAGATGTGTTCCTAGTACGTAGGTACTAACAGTTAGTGTCTGCTAAGACGGTTTATGGCTTTTGTCAGTTCATGCTTGGACTCTGCGACATGCAGAGCTCGAGGGGGAGTGTTGAGATGTCGAGCTCTACACCTTGAGCTGGCATCCACTACGGGTCTTGGCCGCTTACGGCATTTACTCACTAGCGTGTTAGGTGACTGACACGGAGGATCTCTGCCAGTGATTCTACAGCTGGACTACACTTATAGTGCCAGCCTAGTACGCTTCTAGCGAGTTCACACTTAGTGACCGCATGTACATATGTGCTACTTTTCAGCTTTGGTCGATTACAATGCTTACAAGAGGGGGGTATGTCACAAAGTGATGACATGGCGGACAGCAGAAACCCTAATTTCTGCCAGAAACCCTAAAATTCCTGCAAACCCTAATTTCTGCCACAAACCCTAATTTCCAAAAATCGCGGAGGCTAGGAAAAAAAAAATTTGAAAAATGATGAGCGACGCGAATTTTGCTTTTTTTTATAAAAAAAGAGAAAAGACTCTAAGAGAGAGAGAGAACTGATGCTTTTTATTCTAAAAGCTTTTGGGGCTCTGCTTTTGGGCATCCCTTGTACCTTTAAATAAGTGGTGAGGGCTTCACTTCTCAGAGCATCTGGATGCAGAGTCTGAGAGTGAAACCCTAACCGCTCTCTTGTACTTTGATGATTGATTAATACAAAAAGAAATACCGAAAGGGGCGCCAGTCTTTGGGGCCAATATCTCTAGGCACGGAACTCCGCCGGGCCAATGCAAATCTATTGTGATCTGTGAATTGTTTTGAAGTGGTTATTCGGTGCTGTCGCGGTTGATTCTTGACTTGGACTGTCCAAGTCTGTTACACGTACTCCAAAAGAATGGCCGCACGAATCAAGCCTCAAATTCTTGACTCGATCTTCACAATCTGCTATTCTCTCAAGCCGCTTCACAAATCTCCAATTTGTTTCACTCCTTAGCTATTCCCAAATTTCTGCGGCTCCTATGCTTTATCGACTTTGTCCTTCTCGGCAATCAAGGCCACCTTTGCTGCTGACTTACAACGTTTCAAAACGCTGAATCGCAGAGAGAAAGAGCGTCTACATCAAAGAGGGCCGCCCAATGGTTGCCTAGGAGGGCCACGCAGCAGCGCCGTCTCAAAACGCAAGTGAGAAGAGGGGTCATGAAGTCGCTACGTTCTAAAACGTTGTAGCAGAAGAGTTATCAACCGCTGTCGTGAGCATTGTTGACTCAAGGTTTTGAAACGCTAACGGGTTGGTTGGAGGCTTGAGGCGCCAATCAAAGCAGAGGGAGGGGAAGAGCGACGCCGCTGACTAGCCTTTTGAAACGCCAAAAGGCTGCTCCTCCACGCCAAGAGTCTTCAATCACCGAGCTACACCAAGTGCTCTAATACCATGTCAAAGTCGACGATGCGGAAGCGTACAGACCAAGGGGAGAAAGCACGAGAGAGAGAGAGAGAGAGAGAGAGAGAGAGAGAGAGAGAGAGAGAGAAACTGTGAATCAACCAACCTTGGCAATGAACTGATAATATACAATGGGACTGAGGGTTGCTTACATAGCAACCTCAATAAATTGCCCTACCCAAACTTTGCAAATAAGTAAAATAAATACCTAAAAGCCAAACTAAATAATGGGATCACATTGGGCAATGGGTAGTTCACTTGAGATGCGAAAACTCTTAACACTTTGCACGCAATAACTCTATGCGTGTGTGTGTCTTCAGTAATTTAGGCCCATCGACGGACGGTTCCATAAATTGTTGGGGGTTAGGATTTTAATCTTAACCCATTTTATAATTGGGCCACTCAACGAGGATCTGTAAGCTGGTGAGGACTTCTTCTGCTTCTGCTAGGGTGGTTTAGGCCTCTCAGTCAGGATCTGTAGGTTGGCTAGGGTCTCTAGGTCTTTAGTGGCTTGACAATAGTTTGTGAGGAAGACTAACACCAGATGCCCCTCCAAGGGTCCCCTCTCTATCACTAGAGAGGTATTTTGCTTTAGATTACACAAATGCTGATACAATTGTCCTAGATGCCGGGATGCTGATGGGAACTTGCAGTAGAGGCTTGGATTTGCAAGGCTAAAGGGTGAAAATGCAAAATGCTAGGGATGTTGAGTGGGATCTGCAAGCTCGACGAGGCTAGGGGCTGATTTGCTATGGCTGACGTGGAGGATGGGCTGAAAACTGAAAAACGCTGGCTGATATGAGGGCTGAATCTGAAAACGCCGGTTGATTTGCTGTCTTGCACTAAAAACTAGAAACGCTAGTATTGATGGCTAGTATTGATGGCTGGATCTACAACGGTATGGCGAGGTTATGGCTGAAAATGCCTGATTTGGTGCAAAAACACCTAAGATGCTGAGGTACTGTGGATACTTGTATTGCGGGGATTGGATACTTGTACTCAGGGTATTGACTTATGCTTTAGAAGTGACCCCTAGGGTCATTCATATGATGAACTACTAATAAGAGGTGCTTTGTCTGTAATTATTACCTAGGCTTGGTACTAATTGTATTGTACGGTTCTTTGCAAGCTTGTAGATGTTCTCAAGTGATGCAACGGGATTGTGCAATACCTTCTTTGGTACGCTGGCGGCAATCGGAATAGATAAAGCATTTGTAGAACGACTTTTGAATCCTTTTTGTAGGCCTTTGCTTTGTGCACAAGGTCCTTGAATTCTTATGAGTAAGCGTCTAGAGCCTTCTTTCTCATCTCCAACTTGAAGAGTTTTTATAGACTTTGATATTGTCAACTTGCACAGAGACAGCGCAAAAGACTAGCTGAAAATCTATCCAAGTCGTCCGTTGAGGGCATAACCCAACCGGGAACCCAACCCACCACGTGTAAGCCTTGCCCTACAGCATGATTCGTATTTAGCTGATGCGTTGGGTATCAATAAATTGGTACATCCATCTTGACAACCAAGTCAATGACGATCTCTTCACACTCCGAAGTGCATATGGCCATGGGCACGAACGGGACCAGCGTGGCGCAAAACTCCATGAGTTGCCATGCATTGAAGCACTGCAATAAGAGATGCGTCAACGGCGGAAGATGCAAAAGAAGAACCCTTGACACGATGATGATGCGAGTGTGGAGAGTTAGGAGGAGAGAGCGGTATTTCCTCCATGGGTTGATGCATACTAGCAAAGCTATTTTCGTGTGAGAAGCATCCTGTGAGGCCATGGCACGGAGGTAGAAGCAGCATGTTAGTGTACGTAGTAGCACGTCACTTGGGAAATACCCCTAAGATGCTTTCCATGGCCATTCACGATCCTATTGGTTGGGAGCATTTTTTTCCCATCCTTGTAGATTTTTCCCAGGTCGTAGGGACCACTAGGTATTATGTTAACGTGATATGCTTTTTGTGCTAGTTAGCATATTCAAATGAGCACATTTGAAAAAACTTGGACGCGAAAATTTTTCACAAAATGAGTCAGAGTTTGAACATTTGGATTCCTTGTTTCATGAGCTTTCTATTGATATGTCATGCGTCATAGAGATCTAGCTTGTGTTATTTTACTAATTAGCATATGTCAAAATTGTGTTAATCAGCACTATCCGGGGTAGCTTAAAACATGTCACATTAACATGCTTTCACCCCACTAGTGCCTCATTTTCCTCTTTATTCCACAGTTTGCCCTATTTATCCATGTGATTGGGCTGTATATGTGGGTCAGATAGCCTCCAGTGGGGAGTACGTAAGAGGGACCAAGGGATGATATCTTGAGCATCATGAGTCCTAGCAGGTAGGCACCCTCTATGGACAGCCCTTTAGGGGGGCTCATGAGTCTCTAGGATAGGCAGCAAGAGGCCAGCCCTAGCGTTTTTAGGTAGCCCTCACCTGCATTTAGGTGACCTACTCTACAGTGCAGTTCTTTGCTTAGGGCCGCCTTTCCCAGGCTTTGTGATCATGTAGCAACAGAGCTTCTCATCCGAGATGCAGGCTACGGACCGATGACATCTAGCAAGCAGCCTCATACTGTGACAACCTTGAGTCACGTCTCTCTCCCTCCAAATCTCTTTCCCAAAGAGGAGATGCACTAGATTGATGCTCTCAAAGCATGTTGGAGATGGTACAATATTGAGGCCAAGTCAATGGTCTCATATGCAGGAGAGGATGGCGATAAAAGTAGCAATTTTCTATGCCAAGGGTCTTTCCATCAAGGGCATGTCACATCTATGACAAATCTCCATATGCAGCTTTGTACAAACATGGAGAGCCTTTCCCTCTCTCTCTCTCTCTCTCTCTCTCTCTCTCTCACACAGATGTCCTATCTCTGTTTACCTCAATGATTTCTCTTCTCGATAATTGCCTTGTATATGTATGTGGCATTGCAGGTGTTCTCTAGTGTTGGAGGATCTTTTCAGAGTCAAGTCAGATTGAAGTCGAGGTGTCCAGTAGACCAGAGGCCAGGTCCGTGTCTTCATTGCAACTTCTGCTGCCTCTTGCAACCGATTGGGTGACGACTATAGAGATCATTGGGGCTGAAATCATGGTGGGCATGATTGCGACCAGAGCTATCATAGAGAGCATGTACCCAAGCATCAACTTCTCTTTTTGCATGGCTCATTGCCTCAACAACTTCTCAAGGACATAGGGATCTTGTCATGGATTGCACCTACCATTGATGAGGCTACTCATTTGGTCTCCTTTGTCATCAACCACCAAAAAGTGAGGCATGAGTTCTCAAAGAGGAGCCCTCTCTCTCTCTTGAAGTACTCAACGACCCGTTTTGCCTACAACTTCTTGATGCTTGGCTGCTTGTCCACAGGTGGTGGAGCACTGAGAGCACTTTTTCTAGTGATGAGTACCTCTGCATGCCAAAGTCTTCCACACCGACTGGTAAAGAATGTAGACCTTGGGCAGAAGATGCCGCACGGTGGGAGAAGCAGAATACTCTTGATGCTCTGGTGAAGCCCATTGTCTACTTATTGTGGGTCATTGATAGCATGCAGCCATGCATAGGCAAAGTCTATGAAGCCATGGATCGAATGATCGAAAAGTTTGAGGAGCTTGTGACAGACGAGATTGACACCATGAAGAAATCAAATCCTTGTGTCTATCCAAGTCAAATGCCTATTACTCTCCCCTACATGCAGCAGCCTATGTGGTCGACCCCAAATTTAAAGGGAAGAAGCAAGAGAGTGACAAGGAGGTGAGCGATGGGTTTTGCATTGACATGAACCGCCTCTTACTTGACAATAACCTTCGGCGCAACGTTAGAGATCAGCTATACCTCCATTGGTAAGGTTTGCAAGTCTGCAAGTAAGAAGACCACATAAAATTTGGTTATACTGGTTGCAAGGCATACAAAAGTACATCTGAAAGTGCAAGCAAGAAGCACCACATAAGATTTGGAACTGGGACTGCCAGTTGAAACCACAACAGCAAGACTGCTGGTTAAATAATCATCATGAGGGAAAAAAGAAAGAGAAGCACACCCGCTTGCGAATGGAGCAAAGGACACAGTGCAGGAGGATACGTCGCACTGCTACAGCCCAGGGGACACTAGTAATGAAAAAGAAACCCTATCTTTTTGTGGTTTCTGCATGTGTTTTGATGAAATGTCATGACCGCAGTACACATAAGGATGAGACAGAAGGAGCGAGAAATACCACTCACCATAAAATGAACCATTTGCTTACAAGACACCAGCATAACCAGAGGTTCCTTCATTCCTTGATATCCACCAAGTAGGTGATCCAGCTGTAGCTAGCTCCGCCTTAGACATGTCTCTTCCAACATCACTTTTTCTTTCTTTTCAAAGATGGACTGAAACCTAAACTGGACGATACGATACGGGGCATGTCGAAAGAGACACTGGAACAAGCTGTCTTTATGGCAGTACCATGGCCACCCATAATCATGAAGCAATCAGTATGTACCCTGCTTATAGTGGGGAATCTCCAGTACTTTAGTGGACCTCCACATTGAAAAAGCAGAAAAAAATCACCAAAATTCCTTATAAGTTATATGAATACTTCTCAAGCTTGAAAGAATGACCTGAGTCGCATCTTTAAACAAAGTCTGATTTTGAGGTAATGGACAATTATTGCACTATTACAATGCATCAATCACAAGCTTGTTTTGAATCATAAACTTGGAGTACTTATATGGATACTTCTCGTGCTTTGAAGAGTATTGACTTGATTTGTCTTTGACGAAGTCGCTTCTTCTTTGAGTTTGAGCATTGCAATATGAAAATAAATGAATCACCCAAGCTTCTCCATGTCACTAAAAGCCAAGTAGATGCCCCTCCATGTTCAATGATGAGGGTACATATGCCATGCCCAGCGTCTCTCTTATTGCACACAGAACAAGTCCTTCTCTACGTTTTGCACAAAAATTGTTAAGTGGAGGCCATTCACCAAAGCGTCTGCATGTTGCAACCTTTTTTCATCCAGCTTTCTTTCAGGAACCCAATCTGACTAGCCCACGAAAAAGCAGAAAACTTCTGAATCAAAATGCCATATTGCACATTAACGCAGGCCAACCAACCACTAATTTCTGGCAAATTCTGACAAAATGAAATGGGTCGTGTCGGACCATTCGACGCTGCTCTACTTGGCCCTGTTGTTGTTGTTTGGCAAGAACCTCAGCACATGCGGACATGGGGTTTTCGTCTTGGGTTCAGCTGATACTCGGCGAGCATCGACCTAAAGAACTTTGGAGGGTACTTACACGCCCCTTCAAATTTCAAAACTTCCTACAAAAAAGGAAAGATCTTGGATGCTAACATCTGTTGCAACTCCCTTGGTATATATACACAAGAAGATTTAGAAATTTTCTCATGTAGGAAACAGAGTCTTTCTCAGTGTTTTTCATACAATGCATAACATCATGAGCTTCTGCTAGAGAGACACCGCATACCTAGCTAGGTACGATTGGGGGCAAGGGACCGCCGGCCCCGTGGTTAGGTAGGTATGCAGCGCCTCCCTCTCAGAAGCTCATGATGTTGAGGTAAGTCACAATGTGGGAAATATTGTGAGAATGTGTCCAAAACTTCCTGTGGCAGCTTCTTCATCTCATTAACCCGAATCTTTCCAGATTCCTCCTAGCGGCATCATCGGACAGACAATTTACCTTGGAAGCAAGTGCAAATTAAACTCTAACGGGCACAAGATAGAGCATGTGTCCTAACCATCCCACCATCACGCACCTGCTATCCATCAAGCAAAGCTCTCATTTTTTTTAAACAATTGGGCTTTGCACGCAGCCGGTCGGCTCTGCATGGTGCTACCCATCCCCTCCTACCTCTTGTGCAACTTGCATGCCCTGCCCATTGTTTGGCTCCACCCTTAGCTGGATGACTTGCAACCACGTGCCCCCTCTCCCTTCACTATTTGATTTTCCATCAACTATCTCTTCGAATCGTCTGTAATTTTCTTTTTCTTTTTTTTTCCTCCAGCTATTACCCCCTACTCTCACACACACAAAAAAGGGCAGGTCAAGAGGGTGAAAGTGTTGGACCTATAGGTTACGAGGATGCTAATCTTGATAGACTACCAATTTGCTTCTCTCACATTTTCAGCCATGACTTAGACCTACACACTTTACTCTCCCGGCCATAGTGTGGGCTCTCCATTGTGACTCTCATCACCACAATTTTGGAGCATTGAGAGTCACTCATCAGCCATACACATACTACATGATATGTAACTTTGGTCCCATAGGTCATATTTGACCTCCGAGGACAATAATAAAATCTCTCTCTCTCTCTCTCTCTCTCTCTCTCTCTCTCTCTCTCTCTCTCTCTCTCTCTCTCTCTCTCTCTCTCTCTCTCAAAACACATGAGTTCAATATCACTCGCTAAAGTGCACAACAAATCAAACACCGTGACTCTCAAGCTAATAAGGGTGAAGTTATAAGTGGGACAAGAGTGCACAACAAATCAAAATGCAAAGAAAAACCTGAGGGCATGTCACAAGGTGCCTCGTCATCAAGACAAAGACAAACTCATCAATCTCACTAGTTGAAGTGCTCAACAAATTAAAATGCAAAAAAAAACATGAGGACATGTCACAAGGTGCCTCGTCATCAAAACGAAGCTTTGTTACATATCGGTATACTATTAAAGATTGGAAGGTTGCCCCTCAAAAGAAGAATGTTTTACAGCACCTAGTACTCAACAAAATGGTCTACTAGAGACTAGGAATAGGCCTCAGTACACAATTTTCCTTGAGCACAAGGCTAAGAACAAGTTAAAGCATTTTGTGTATCAATTGAATAAATGATACGAGTGATTCCATTCCAAAACATGAGTAATATGTACCCTAGAATTGTCAAGCTCACGTCTTAGAACATTAGAGACATAAGGTTCCTCTATGTAAGTATATCTTCCAACTTCACTTATCACACATGTAGCATGTTATATGGTTGCCACTTTTGACCATGAATCAAGCAAGTCTTTCCAAGCTTGCTAAAGCTTTCATGAAAATTCTTTTGTTTGGCGCTTAACTTTAATTTGTAATCTCATGCAATTGGTTGTTTTCTCAAGATTTTGATATACTTGCATTTCCTTCCCATTTTTTTCATTTTTATAGTAGAGAACATTGTCCAACAAATTCAAGTGAATATTAAGGTCTGCCTAGGTTGCATGATACATTATTCGCAAAATGTTTTATACGTGAATAACGGGTGTATGATACATTTACCCATATTACTTGATCGTGGTATTCAATGACACATCAACTTTTTTAAAATCTTTGTATATATATACTTACATATCGATCGAGATATATATATATATATATATATATATATATATATATATATTATAAAAGAAGAATTTTTGCCTCTAAAATACAACTCACCTTCAATGGTTTGGATACTTTACAGATATCTATGATATTGTTGCCTAGCCTGGGTTGTAGTCACACCCTATTGGGGTGTAAGCCAGGAGGCTATGGGCCCCTTACATTACTTTCTCTATAATGAATATAGGGAGAGAAAGTGAGAGTTGACTATAACTCTCACTTCCTACTCCACTAACCCAACCCTGAGGAGTCTGCTTCATCTCCTTCCCCCTTCTATGCTTCCCTCTCTTGCACTCACTGCACAAGATCCACGATCCCCACAACTTGTATATATAATGGAATTGATATTCTATTGTTTAGAACAGCTGACAGGTGGAAAAGGCTAAGGGTTATGCGAAAGGATAATATATTTTATCATTGAAGTGCTCTTTATGAGCTAAGGCCATTTAAGTCCGGCGGGCCAATGTGTATTCATTTTTTAGCATTGAAGAATCTATAAATAAATACGTGCAAGACGAAAATGCTCACTCTTGCATGGGGGGAGATTGCACCCAATGTCTACCTTATTCTTCTCTCCTCTCCACTCTTCTCTCTCGCAATGTGTATCATGATATTACATCGTCTTTTGTGATTCGTTCAGGTTATAACAAGTGATGAATTTATTTGATGTACTTGTTAACTTTATGAAAAAAATTTGTTGTTAAACTAATCTCATATTTTTCTACTACTTAATAAAACTTGCTCAACGTGACTATCTTTATTACATTCACCACACCTTTAGGGCAATATAACTATCTATCCCGCCAATATTCACCCACATGAAATTATTTTCACTTGTCTCAAGTCCAATCATTCACACAGAGTCACGTAGACAAGAATGGGCCCTATTTCTCTTGAGTTTATTATAAGCATACCATTAACGACAAATAGGTCCTTATTCGATTGCATATACTAACCCTTTTATACAAGACAATGCTACCGCATCTTCTTACACAATCTAAGTAGAATAATCCCACTTTCTCATCAATCAAAGGCTAATCATGATATGCCTCGGTAAGTAGTCAACATACTTTTCTTACTTCTTTTATTTTGGCCCATTGAAACAACTTTGAGTTTGGTTCTTGCATTTCTTTTATGTTTGTTTGTGACCCTAGTTGATCTATGCTATTTAATTAGAACTGTAGAAATTTCCTTTTCGTTTAG
This sequence comes from Adiantum capillus-veneris, assembly GCF_014529385.1. Lineage (NCBI taxonomy): Eukaryota > Viridiplantae > Streptophyta > Polypodiopsida > Polypodiales > Pteridaceae > Adiantum > Adiantum capillus-veneris. Next base: position 114,494,790 of record NC_140953.1, on the reverse strand, counting down.
TTGTCTCAGTTGTATACTCATCCCTTCTGTTGTTGTCATTGCAAGTTCATGACCAATTATTAATCCCATGCTAACACATTTTGGATCTATTAGCTATATTTTGGTGTAAGTTTGCTAGTTGCAACACTTGTACCTCTCCCCATGTGCCAACAATGGTATATATATTTTCATATGGTATACCCTCCTAGTATGTACATCAAATATATCATTCCTCTTTTCATATTTCATTTCTTTGCATTATGTTCTAAGCTGAATACTCAAACACTGCTAAGATCATGGCTTCTAATTGTATTTTCATTGAGATGATTTGTCAATAGGCTATGCAGCATTGTCTTGTCAACTCAATACTCCAACACTGCTACGGTCAGGGCTTACTACTTGCACGGTATGAAATTTTTATTGACATGATTATTCATTAGCTATGCAGCTCCTCATTTAAGCTAGGGTGCTCTGGGATGTCGAACCACACTTTGTAAGTGCTTTACTACTGGAACATACTCTAATTTGGTGTCAAATAGGTAACAAATGTTTTCTTTTTATGCCTTGCTTGGTCCATTGGTCACAAGCGCACAGATTCACTGATTTAAGCAGTGTGTAAACATTCATCATGTGTCGATTCACGGATTTAGGCAGCACACAACACACAACAGATTCAGAAGTTTACATAATATCAGTGCAGATTCATCGGTTTAGGCAGAACAAGTGCTGATTCACCGATTTAGGTAGCACGTCGGGTGTAGATTCGCCGGTTTAGCAACACTGATCACAAAATCATGTTGTAGTGGGCTGGCCACCACTGCAACTGGTATGATTTTGCTACCCGGGTGTAAAAAATGAAGAATATCTAGATTTGGATTTGAAATGGGTACATGTTGGCAGATGTTTGGATTTGGATTTGGAATGGATATATGATGCTTTTCTACCACGATAGTGTTGAATTTGAGATTTATGAGGATTGATTATTGAATTATGAGTGTGACGACCTTGATTTTGGCGATTCATTATCGACATCGGGAATGCTTTCGTCTAGTTGGCGAAAGGCGACATCGGTTTCTCTTTTTGGAATCGACTCAGATTCTCAATGACCTCGATGTCTCGACACCTCTCATTACGGGCAGATTTCGACATCCAACCCGATGCCGGTTTTTTCACGGACGATTGTGCTTGCGACATGCACAAGTGAGGTGCCTCTATAGCAAGCATCAAGCACTCTGATTTCTCTCTTCGACATAGTTTCGGCTTTGACTTCTTTGGCGGCTATTCGACTAGCGTATTTTCGCTCGGCTGCGGAAATCGACATTGACATTCCTAGTCTACATCGACACGCAGTTTTACAGGGGGTTTTCGAGCCCACATTGACCACCTTTTTTGCGGTCTCTTGAGAGACGCTTTTCTCGAGCACACTGTTCAAGAGCAAAGTTCTCAACATCGACATTACAGGTGGTGTACGCGTTGGAGATCCAGCCGCTGCACGACAAATATTTTCTGACTGAAGGTGTAGACTTGGGCTACGGCCATACATGCGGTGTCTTCACAGTGGCTAGAGTTTTAAGATGTTCGCTCTTTTGAGAACCTGATCCCAGCACAGATTTTGTCACTTTCAGATTCTATGTACGCAAGTTCAGATACTATCTCTGCACATTTTTTTGTGGAGCCATATTTGACTAGTTTGCAATTTACCGGTCATTTCTGAGACTCGGTTCCAAAAGATCCCTTTCTAAGACTATGGCTAATGTTTTGAGTTTGCATAGCCTGTGGAGGGTCGATAGCGTGAGGTTTTCTTTGAGCTGGGGTGTTCTCAAATGTCGAGACACCTTCGGTGATACAGGTGGCTAGAGTTCCCCACTACGTATCCTCTCCATAGGAGATGTATCTTATGGGATTTTATGCTTGACATCGTGTATAGTAGTCCATTGACAGTGATAGTGTCATTGTTTTTTATGCCCAGTTAGTGCCAAAATCCTCGTAGAGCAAAAACAAGAACTCTAGTAGAGATAGAGCGCATTGCCAAAAATGTTGAGTGTTACTATTGCCATAAAAAGGGTCATTACAAAAAGGATTGTCGCAGTTTCCTAAGAGACCAGAAAAACATGCAAAAAGATAAGTCTGACAAAGGCAAAAGTACGGTAAAGATTGAGGAGATCAACGTGGTTGAGCCTCCCATGCCTACCACTGCAGTAGAGGATGCTCCTCCTCAAAGTGATGAATGTTATGCCATCAGTAATTCATGCACAGATGACATTAGGAAATTTGGGAGGTCATTTTGAGGGCCTTATTGAGGAGAGACAAAAGGAGGCACATCCAATGAACGGCAAGCCAACGTAACGTAGAAATAAAAAGCAATAAATTTAAAAAAATGCAAAAGAAAGAGAAGAACATGAGGTAAAACCTCGTAAATACGGCGTTGAAGGTATCTATATGTGGGCCCAGAATTTGTATGTAGTTATGGTATTGAAAGACAGCTACGATACTGTATCATTCTCCCGCCACCAAAAGCTCTTGCTCCGTAACCAAGCATGCAAAATTGAATTTCCCTCCATTGGAAGCAAGTTCACGCTTTCGTCTACCACAGAAAAAGAGCCATGGTTTCTTCTTCTTCTTCTTCTCGCCCTAATAGCTCTAGGGGTAGTTGTGCTCTCTCCCCAGAAAGCCTCGGCATTAGTCTCCCAAGGAGGCCAAGTAGCACCATAATCTCTATCACTATCTCAAACTCCATCAATATAGATAGTCAATGGCAACAACAAACAATATACAAAGGCTCTTGGGTTCTTATGCAACCAAGAAGGAGGAAAAAATTCTCAACAGCAAATATATTTTGTTTAGCATGGAAAGCACGACTGCTAGATTTCAAACTGGAGGTGGGCAAGAAAACTGTTAAGGAAGTTTTGGTACAACATGTCTTTAGTCACTCCGATGTGATTGCTAATGGAGGAGATGTCTCATTGACTTACCATCCTTGATGCAACTGTGAGCGTGTTCATAGCCTTCCATCTCTATTCTTACTTTTAGACCTTGATGTTCTCTTTATTTTGTTTTTTCTTTTGAAGAGGTAGAACAATGTTAACAGTGCAAGATCTATTTCTCATAAGTTCTTCATTAGTTTCAATAGTTAGACTAGGTGTCTTACATTTTGTTGTTGCAATTGCAGATGTCTATCCTTCATTGTACGAGGAATGGGAGCCACTAGAGTGTATTATAGATCTCATCTCTGTAGCCCACGCTGACTTTGGTGTTTTACAGTATTATGGAAGAACTAGCAAGAGTCTTGCAGATGAGAGAATTTTCTTCTATGAGCATTTCTACCAGCTCAACCAAAAAAAATAAAAAAGATAATCTGGTTAAACTCCCTCTCCCTACCAATTGGAGCTGTATTGGCTGGCCAATCCCAGATACCACCGTGTGTGTGTGTGTGTGTGTGTGTGTGTGTGTGTGTGTGTGTGAGGCTCTCACAAGCAAGCTATTTAGGGATGTGCAGAGGTCCCTACGAAATTCAGTACCCACTAAATTGGTAAAGATTGCTAATTTTTGTCCTATAAGTTTACTTGTGGAACTATTTCACACGTGCCACATACATGCTGCAAAGAGAATGCTGGTATGTAAATCTCTAGATGCTTGCTTCTGTGACAAGCTGCTTGATAGAGGATGGTATGTTAAAGAAGTGGATGGCATACATTGTGAGGTTGCACTGGAAACTTTGGTGGCCAAGTACATGATCGGCACACGGTCCCTTCTCATCTCCTTCTGGTACCAGCGCTCTCAGATTGTTGCAAAGCTACTCTAAGTTTATTCCTATTGATAAAGAGTTAGCAGGCCTGGAGAACAATGGTGTCATAGATGTGGAGGTATTCAACAAAGAGCTCAACCTTGTGACAATTGTCACAATAAGAGAGCAATGCAACCTTCTGCAACTTTGGCATGACATCGTGGACGAGTCCGTGGAGAACGAGCCCTCATTGTTCTATTTCTTAATTGGTGGACACAAAGTAATGCAACAACGGGAAAAAGAGATTGTCTGTAGAGAACTAACTAGCGGAGTCCAAATCGTGCCAATGTAACTTGAATGAATCTATATTCATGACTTCAATTCCAACATTTCTTGCAATTTAGTTATGAGATGATTTCCAGAATTTGTCTATATCTTTATTTCAATTGTAAGATGAGGTATGTCTCACTACCTATGTCCCTTTGTTAGCTGGTAGTGTGATATATGTATATTTTGAACAACATATGCAGAGTTATGTATAATCTCTCTCTCTCTCTCTCTCTCTCTCTCTCTCTCTCTCTCTCTCTCTCTCTCTCTCTCTCTCACACACACACACACACACACACACACACACACACACACGCATATCCATGGCACCACATTGAGAAGCAAAAAGAATCATATTAATCTAGATAGCTAGCATTTCGGAGAGTATTTGTAAGTACAAATTCTAAAACACTCAATGGACTGAAATACAAATTCTCAAGATAAGGGATCAAAATGTCCTCTAGATATGAGGTTGGGAAAAGAGTGGTGCCCGCGGCCGGTGGATTTAGCAAACTCTTATGGGATGTTTCATCTATCAACAAAGTGTTGATATCATCATGTGGGACATGGATTTGGAAAAAACGTTTATAGTATAGCAATACATTTGGTTTGGTAGGGTTGTAGTGGCCTTCAATGTAAACACACTCCTTCTGCGAATAAAAAAATCAAATTACAAACGTTTGATTCCTGCTACGTTGCAAACCATATTTACAAGGGGATTGAGGTTTCTCTATAGCATAGAGACCCATATGGAAATCCGGAACCTTGGAAGTAGAAACTGTATAAAGTCCTTGGTTCCTGGACGCACAATACATCTGCAATCACCTATCTTGAAGTTGCGCAGGTTGATAACTTCTGCGTGGGGATCATATGGATCCCAAAACACCAACAATCCGTTGACGTCCAAAATAATCAGTCTCTACAAACATTTTGTAAAACAAATAAGTAGTTAGACAATAGATTGACTTTCATATCCTTTAATATAGGTTATTACCGAAACAATAATAGGGATGTCTAGCAAGGGTCCATACTGGGTTTTCCTGCCATCAAGGTTGCCTTGTCCAGTGTTCAAATCCTGGACCGTCTTCTCTTGTTCTTCTGTTGTTTGAGACTCTTGTGTCTCCAATGTTGAGGGATCCATTGCACCTGAATTTGCTTCTAATGTGCTATGATCTTTTTGTGTGTCAATCATAAAAGACTCTTGATTTTCAAGCTCAACAGGTGGAGGTGTGGCAGAGGTGTGCTCTGCTTGAGGGTTAGAGCGTTCTTTTTCAGTCCCTCCCTCTGCATAAACTTCATCCTTCTAAAACCCTCCAAGTGTAGAGGGAGTTTCAAAATTTATTTATTTCTCAGCCCCTTGCTCTGTGTGATCTTGCTCCTATGTGGGCTTCCCCTCATTTGTACTTTTCTCCTTGTCAAACTCTCCCTTTGCAGCATTTCTCATCTTGAAAGTCCCTCCCTCCTTTTGCTCATGTCCTTTCTCAGCTGCCCTTATGGAATTTGTTTGCTGCACTCCATCAGCAGTCATCATTAACTCTACAACGTGATCATCCAACAGGGTTTGTTCTGCATCCATGCTCACGATATGTGAAATTGCAAGCAGATGTTGGATTAGGGTGGCGTGGTATCGTTGCAAATACTCTATGGTGTACTTCTCCAATGCACTCTGCAAAAGACAAAATAAAAACAAAAAGGAACTGAGACACAACTTGGTCCAAACTGTCACAATGTTATGGTAATGCTGTGAAAAATGCATACCTTTGACATGAATGGCTTTAATGCAAAAAAGCTATGCAGTATAAAATCAGCATGGAGGAGGCATCTCCATCCACACGAGTTGCCATCAGTCTGTAAAGGCACCATGACTTCCTTAGTTTCTGACATGTATAGCTCTAGATTCACGCATATCCTTCCATATGCATGCAATAGTCTTTTTATGCATTTGCAAGCAGGAGGAGTTGGTATGAACCCAACACAATAATTGTCTCCATTGTCTATAAAAAATAATACCTGTTTATAATTGTCAATACTCACAGTCTCAATTTTGGATGCGTTCCACAAATTGAGTTTAGTGTCCAGACAGCTGGCTTGTCAAGTTCAATGCACACGAGGCTCCAGTGGCGGTTGCTCTCATATGGAAAAATTATGGTTGTTACTTGCAGCATTGGACAATGAGCAAGCCACTTCTTGAATGTGCCGACAGGGGTATTTCTCATTCTGAGTAAGGGAGAAATCTAGGAATCCAATATACATATTTTTGCATGGCATTGTGGACGTAGCTGGCTCTTTATCAAACTAGCTACAAGACAATTTGATGTTATTAGTCTCTAGCCTCAAGGCTGAACAAAAATATGATAGAGCTGGTGAAAGCATCTTCCTTCAGGAACATATATACAATTGAATCTGTGATTTGAGCATCTGGATCCCGCAATATATTGATATTCATGGAATCTAATGCAAGTCTTCTTATACCATCTTCTAGTTGTATCTACTATTAATCCTTCCTCCATAGGTGACAAAATTTTGTTGTTGCTGACATCAATTTCGTGTGTTACAATGTGGTAGTTGTTAACCTTTTCTTCTATAGCATGTGATGCCTTTTCCTTCTCTTTCAATTTATTTAACTCCTCTGCACGCTGATTTTCATGTTCATCCCTGGCCCTGGTATTCACATCGTGGGTGACTTCTACAATCTTCACCGCCTCTGGCTTTGATGGAGGAATAAGCAAAATTTCCTTCATTTTATTATCTATAAATTCGTTGGGCTGGAGTAGCTTATCATATCTCCACCTTACCCTTTTCAGAGTTTCACTGTCTTTGTCCATAATCATTACCATGTGTGCATGTGCTACAACAATTGTTATGTCATTGAAATATTCCAGCAAAAAGTCCTTTGCTGCCTCTTGTAGTGCTAGCAGTGCAACAGAATTCCACCTCATGGTACCAAAACATGCTTCCTCACATATTGATCTCACTAGTCTATGGAATGGAAGCTTTGGTACTAGAAGCTCAATACATTTTTGAGCCTTTCTGATTTCCTTAAACACTTTCATGTGTCTTTGTAGCCTATTCAACCTTGGAGCTTTAAAGATTTTCATTGGCTTCCCTCGTCTCTTCTTTTTACTAGCAGATCTTCCTTCTGCTTTAACAGCCAAACCTGGTCCTTTCCCTGCCTTCCTTGCAGTCGCCTTTGTTCTTGCCATTTAACTGTAAGCCAATCTCTCTCTCTCTCTCTCTCTCTCTCTCTCTCTCTCTCTCTCTCTCTCTCTCTCTCTCTCTCTCTCTCCTCCCCCCCCAAGTGGCATTATGGCGCGCGGGAATGATTCAGAGACTAATAGAATGAAATCTGTGCGCCATTGGGCACAAAAGGGCTCTAATGTAAACCACAACATTAAAATTATTTTCTATCACACATAGGGAAAAAGTGTCAATATGGCATGCGTAAGATGTTTAGCTTCACATAGAGTCGTGTCCGTGCGCCACTGTGGAAACCCGACAAATATTTGGAAGGTTGCTATTTTGGCTAGTGTATCAGTCCCAATAACATACCATTTTGAGTTAATCATTCACCAAATTTACCCACAACACTACTCTCTATCTCTATCTCTCATACCTGTAGGTATATGTGGATAGCAATATCCTCTACGTTGTCACCTTGTGCGCTGCTCTTTGAGTTGTTGCCCTTCACTGTCTCTCTCTCCCCCTATCTCTCGTGATGGATGATTGCAATACCCTCTTCTCTGTCTCTCTTTATATCTCTCTTTCGTGATGAAGTTTGTAGGCTGCAAGCTATATCTTCTTCTACTCTCTCTCTCTCTCTCAGTTTATAGGCTGCAGGCTGTATCTTCTTCTTCTTCTTCTTCTTCTTCTCTCTCTCTCTCCCTCCCTCCCCCCCCCCCCTCTCTCTCTCTCTCTCTCTCTCTCTCTCCCCCCCCCCCCCCCCCCCCTCTCTCTCTCTCTCTCTCTCTCTCTCTCGCTCTCTCTCTCTCTCTCTCTCTCTCTCTCTCTCTCTCTCTCTCTCTCTAAGGTGCTATAATGAGCCTGCCAACAAATATTGTGCAACCATTTAAGTGTGAAAGTGACCTCTCAATCAAAAGTGTACGGTGCAATAAATGTCCACTAGTTAGTTTTAGCCGTTTAACACGTGTAAAGCATGTAGTTAGTATCCATGCATGTCGGCAATGGTACTATGAACGATGTGTGTGTGTGTGTGTGTGTGTAAGGAGTGTTATGTTGGGTGATAAGGAGTCAAATCAGACCAACACAGAGTGAGAGAGAAGCCCCTCCCTCTACTTGTTTTCCTATGGCACACATAAACGTAGTATTGGTCTACTGATTTTTTTTTTCACGTTGTGGAGCATATAAGGGGTAGAAAAATAGGGAGATAGAGGATTTGAACTCAAATAAAGTGAGCTGCTCTAAGTAACCTCTATTAAAAAAGAAAAATTGACCTGTGAGACCAATCTGTCACACACACAGAGACTATTGTACCAACCAACCTTGGCAAAACTTACCAATACTTACCTTCTTTTGCATGTACTTTGTTTTTCTTAGGATTAAGATCCCACAGAATGAAGAGGCAGAGGATGGATCCAAAAATTGTCTAAGGTGAACAGGCACCATAAGAGAGATTACCTAAGTTGCTGAGAGGCTCTTTAAAGAGAGATGTAGACTTTTCTCTTGCTAAAGATACATTTCTTGGAGATGATGTTGTGGGGACAGAGGAACCCCCCAATGACTTAGAAGCTTGCTTCAGAATGGGAAGAAGTGTCTGTAAGCCAGAAGTTTCAAGTGGCTCGCACCAAAGAGAGAAACATTGATCTTTCTTCTGCCAGTGAGCCACCTACAAAATGTAAGCAAGGGGTTGAAAATCCTGCATGTGTGGATGAAAGACTTTTAGACTTTGCAGTATCTGCATGAGCTACTAAAATGTTTGACAAGGTCTCTTCTATCTTCAATGCCCCATTCATTCTGGATGACCTTATAGCTCAGCACAAAAAATTCCTCAAGTCTAAAAGAGACAAGTTTGAGCTTGAGGTCCACAAGGGCACAGTGGTTCTTGCTGACATGGTGGAGGTGCACTTAAAAGATTGTGATTCCACAAGATGGTCATACAAGAAGTACCATCAACTGCCTATTTTCTATAGACCCTCACAATGTCCTATGCACGAACAAGATTGCAAGCTAATTAAAGAATCCTTTGGGTTCCTTCTATTCTAAAATTCTCTATTTGCTAGTCTATTGAATGATCCTTCAAAGGTAATGGATAAGGAGGATCTACCATCCGATGAACAAGATGATGAGGACTTGGAGTCCGATGAGGTTCCTGAGATTGAGGAGGATATTAATCTTGAGGTAGAGGCTAAAGAGGTGCAAAAAATCAAAATACTTAGAGTTAAAACATCTGACATCAAACTACCTTTAGATGTCTCTGGCTTTAATGAGAAACAAGCCACATTGATGCTTCCTGGACTGCCAGACTTCAAATTTGGTGAGAGATCATACATTTTCCTCCATGACTTTCAAAGTATATTTTCTTTAAGGGAGGACTTTGCACTTTCCACACTCTCCAAATTTCAAGAGGGGAGGAGTGGATTTCTATATGATGACAGCAGTGATGACAAGGCAATGGAAACCTCTAGTAACCCAATGGAGTGCCTCAAACTTTGTTGTGATTTTCATCAATCAAAGATGCACAAGAAGCCCATTAAATAAATTGAGTACAAACGCGTTTGATTTGAGAATGTAGCCTCTAAACCAACTTAGTTAAGTAGTGATGCACCTAATCTTCAAGTGCAAGATACTACTATTGCTCCAGAGAGAGCAAAGTTTAGCAGTCAAGCACCGAGACGCTCCGAGAGAGTATCACGTGCGCTCGAGCGGTTTGAGTCGGGTATACACCACATTTTGGTCACTGATGCTGGAGGGTCAACCTGCTACAAAGAATCTATACAGCTGGATGATAAAGTTAAGTGGGAGCAAGCTATGCAATCAGAATACAATTTGATTGTGGCTAATGAGACATGGGATTTGGTTGAACTACCACAAGGAAAACATGCTTTACCTTGCAAGTGGGTATACAAGAAGAAGTTTACAGCGAAAGATCCTGAGCCTAGGTACAAGGCTCGTCTAGCTGCCAAGGGTTTCAAGCAGCACAAAGGTGTGGATATTGATGAGATTTTCTCTCCTGTAGTCAAGATGACTACACTTTGCATCATGCTTGGTTTGGTTGCTATCCAGGACATGGAACTTGTCCAAATGGACGTGAAAACAACATTTCCTCATGGGGATCTAGATGAAGATGTTTACATGAAATAGTCACAGGATTTCATATGTGAAACTCAAAAGCCAATGAGGGTTTGTAGACTTAAAAAGGCACTCTATGGCCTCAAGCAAGGTTCAAGGAGTGGTACCAAAAGTTCGACAAATTCATGCAATCTCAGGCTTACATAAGGAGTCAAGAGGATCACTGCTTATACATAAGAAAGTTGAACTATGGTTCTTTAATCCTCTTGATATTGTATGTAGATGATATGCTCATTGCAAAGAAACCAATTGATGAGATCAATCAGGCTAAAGGGAGCTAAGCACTCACTTTTCCATGAAAGACTTGGGAAATGCCAATTACTTTCTTGGAATACGCATCAAGAGAGATAGGCAACGTGGAATTCATGAATTCTCTCAAGGAAATTACATCCACAAGGTCTTGCAACGTTTTAGTATGCAAGGGGAAGTCATTGAGTACCCCAAATGCAAGCATACTTAAAACTCAGCAAGGAAGATTCTCCCAAGAGAGATGCTGAGAAAGAGGAAATGGTAAAAGTGCCATATTCGTCAGCAAATGCAATTTGATGTACGCTATGGTAGCCACAAGACCAAACATTGCACATGCAATGGGAGTGGTTAGTAGGTACATGTCAAACCCTCGTAAGAAGCATTGGGAAGCATTGAAGAAAATCCTCAGATACCTGAAGGGTACAACTAGCAAGTGTTTACGCTTCGGAAACAACGATGCATCTATTGTGGGTTACACGGATGCGGATTATGCGGTTGTGTGGATAATAGAAGATCTACATCTGGCTATGTGTTCATGTTTGCTGGAACGGCTATCTCTTGGATATCGTGTCTCCAAGACTGCATGTCTTCATCTACCACTAAGGTAGAGTATGTTGTTGCGTCTGATGCCAGCAAGGAAGCCATATGGTTAGCCCATCTAGTGGAGATTTAGGCATTCACGAGGTTCGAATACTGCATTGTGATAGTTAAAGTGCCATTGCTTTGGCAAAGAATGTGGTGTTTCACTCAAAGTCGAAACACATAGAGGTCAGATACCATGTCATACGAGATGTATTGGTTGGCAAGTGCATTGAGCTTATCAAGGTTCACACTGACGACAACCCCGTAGATGCTCTCATGAAGAACCTAGCCTTGGAGTGCTTTACACACTGCATAGAGATTTTGGGTGTAGGAAGAAGCCTAGGCGATGTTTCATCGACTTTGTATAGAATAACTATACTGGCGCCACTATTGGTCACCTTTGACCTTCAAGTTGGAGGTAGTTGGAATGTAGGCCATGTGGCTATGGGAATAAACCCTTACATTACTTTCTCTATAATGAATATAGGGAGACAAAGTGAGAGTTGACTACAACTCTCACTTCCTACTCCACTAACCCAACACTGTTGTGTCTGCTTCATCCCCTTCCCCCTTCTCTCCTTCCACACACACCCTGATCCAAAATCCTCTCAAAGACTCTACATCCTCTTTTAGAAGAGAATGATTGTCAACCATTGATACAATGGGAATATTTCCTCCAAGTGGGCATAGAAGACTCCAATGAGAAGGTAATTCTTGCCCATAAGCATCATCGTCAATCTCCTGAATGATTTAGAAAGGGCCATAACATCTAGAAGTGATGATAAAAATATGAATATCTATAAAAATTGATCATTTTAGAAAAACCATGACAAACAAACACATCTTTGAGGAAAAATTGGTAACTTATGGTGTAGTCAATGTTTTATTGCATATAATAAAATGTGTTATTTTGTTAAAGCTATTAAAAATAGTCCATATCTTGTCATGATGGGATGAATTGAGAGGAAAACATGTAACGAAATCCAAGGAAAACTCTTGTAGACACAATTGACATACATCTTGTTTCATGTAGGCAAGTAAAATTTCTCTTTGCAACACTAAGTGCGATTGATATTCCCTTGTGACCCACATATGGAAATACCAATTGTTGAAAGGGTGCATCCATAATTTAAAAAGACAAACCATAAGAATATGAGTAATTATTAGTTGGCATCCTACTTGTATGCATTATTTTAGTCCAAATAGAAGAAAAACATCATCATCATGATAAGTGTCTCTCATAAGATCAAAATAGGTAATATACGTGGTTGAAATATCATTGATTGAATGATTCTGATTAAGTGCGTTTGCAAAAATATTTCTACAAACAAGTTGATACGGATCAAAGTTGTGAAAATATTGAACAAAGGCGGCCTATTTGATGTGTCTATCTAAGATGATGCATTGTGTCAAAAGATGGTGAATAATCAACTGATTAGTTTTAATAAGAAAATTAGAATCCATGAGAAGATGTTTCCATATACCAAGAGCATGAGCAACAACAAGTATTTTCTCATTAAAAGTAATACTCTTTTGTTTATTTTGTTTTAATTTATGACCCTCAAAAGCAATCAAACAGCCATCTTGTACTAGAAAAATACATATTCATGGCCCACTAGCATCTGTAACAAATAGAATGAAAGGTTTAAAAAAGTTGGAAGATTGAAGGATAGGTGTATGTATGAATATGTATTTATGTTTTCCAAAAACCTTTTCTTGATTTTCACCTCATGAAAGTGTTTTTTTTTTTTCCAAAAGAGTTGTTAAATTGTTAGGGAATGTTAGCGGCAAGGCCAACAAATGCTACCTAATAGAAGATCATGAGGTAGCCTTGTAATTCATTATTGTAAAATTTTCATCTTTTATTTATAATTGTTAGGGAATGTTAGCGGCAAGGCTAACAAATTATACCTAATAGAAGATCATGAGACATCCTTGTAATTCATTTTTGTAAATTTTTCATTATTTTTTTATATCAATCGATTCCATTTTTTCCACCCACCCGACTTGTATATATGTTTTATCATGATGATGCAATTATCAGTCTTTTTTTTTTTTAGTGGGGGCTATAAGCATCCAAATTATATCTATAGCTTCTGCTGTCAATTATTTTGCCAAGTTTTAAGTCACTAATGGCTAAGGACCAAATCCTAAACTTTGACCAATGTATAAATGTCACTTTTGTAACCTATTCTCATAAGTTGAGTCATGAGAAGAACTCTGGTGAGTATATGACATTGTGTCTATGTATCTACAAACTTTATCTGCTCTTTTCTCTTGCATATGTTATTGTATTTCAATTTTGATTGCTTCTATGCATTGCTAGGTGAAGGTTCTTCAATTTGATGTAAGTATCTTGTGTTGTTTCTTCAGCCTCTTGACATGTTTCTACAAGTTGTCGGATGTTGTATCCCAAGATTTATGTCTCAAATTGATAAATCCTCGCTTGCATAGGATAGCTCTTATCATTCCTAAGCCATAGGATATGTTAAATGATTATTTTGACCTATTGAAATTAGAATTAGATTCCAATAACATGTTTGCATCTGCTCATTGTTTGGAGGTATAGAGACCATAAGATTGGTCATCCTAGTTCTCTTAGTCATCCCTAAAAATTTGGTGGCATTTGGATTCCACTTGGTTGTTGAGATGGTAGAGAGGCTCTAAAACCAACAATAGCTTGAAACTTTAGATTTTATGCTAAGGGCCAATATCACGATACTAGATTCCCAAGCCAAAACTAGAAATATACCGTGTAACGTGCTTGTACATGTTGTTTATATGGTGGACATCAATTTTTGATCAATTTACAGCATAGACGGTATACACATGCTTAATAGAGCCCATAGTTGAAGTGAAAACCAAATTTAGACAAGTTGATCACCAACTAAGACCAAAAATTGAAATTAGACAATCTACCAAATTGAAAATTGGGGTCTTGGAAAACCTAAAATGATTCATACGTTATCAAACTTATAAGCTAGGGAATTATACTTGAAATTGGAAATAAATGTATCATGTCAAAACACTCACAAAAGATCTAGAACTCCAAGGCAACTCTGTAGTAGTGTTCATAAGGGGGATATTTGACTTAATAGGGTGGTAGGCAGAGTACTTTCTAGATCTTCAAGATTGGATCAAAAATTCTCTCTAGAAGTCAATTTATAGCCAAAACAAGGTTTTAGGTCAGAAAGGCCTTGTGCACATTCAGACCTTAAACTAGAGAATTCTTCCTCAAAAATAGTTTTTATATAAGCATAAATATAGAGCTTCGATACTACTAATTTAAGTATTTGTTAAACATTTGAAGCATTCCTCAAGATGGTGGTGCTTGGAAGCAAATTGGAGCCAGTAAATTGCTTCAAATTGATGAACACTTGGTAATCAAACACGCCAAATGAGACTCAAAACTCAGTGGAAAATCCTAATTTATGAACCTTAGATCATGTTGTACTAGGACACCTAAGATTGGTTAGAGATTCAGATAGCCGAATATCAACAGATGAGACTGTTGACCAAGGAAAGAGACTGTCAACAATATTTAAAGAAGATTTTGATTTATAATCTGATACAAGTTTTGAAATAACCTCCCAATCCGCTAACTCTGGACCTGAGACGATTGTTAGGTATTTGGATGCCCTAATTTTACATACAGAATGAGCAACATAGACCCATCGAGGACAAAAAATATGACCATGTTTTTTGACTTGAAGATAAGGAGATTACTGCATGGACCACAATTAGGGTACCATACTTCTCAAAATTAAGGACCACAAAAATATCAATGTTTGGGCATAGCAAGAAGTATTGATAGTACCTGAGAAAACACCGATATACAAAATTGAGGTGGTTCCACCTCTCATTGGTCTAGCTAATTATGTGCTATCAAATTTAGGGAATTTCAAGAGATGAATCTCAGATGATGAGAACTTAGGAATATACAAAAGGGACAATATGAAAGTTCAACTGAATTTTGAATTCCATGAAATTAATTATAAGCTAAGAACTCTCTATGATAGTAAATTTGTCTGTGTTTTCAAGATAAAAATGGGTATGTTACTACTAAAATACTCATTCAAGGATAAATACGTAATTTAATGAGAGACCATGAGATTGAAAAAAAAAAACCAATGTCTTTCAATTAGGCAATGGTTACCCAACAAAAGAAAAGTAGACCCTTCAATTGCACATGTTTAATGCAGAATAGGGTTCTACGAGACACAACACTAGGGTAAATGATGTAATTGATTTTCCCTCACAAGATTTGATGGATGGGCACACCTCTTATTATGAAAAAAAGTGGTACCAACAAGGCTAATGAGTCAAGAACCGAGGGGATCCACTCCTCATAAAAAAGGACATGCTGCCAATAATGCAAAACAGGGTTCTATGAATAATGTAATTGATTTTCCCTCACAAGATTTGATGGATGGGGGTGGGGTGCACACACCTCTAATTACAAAAAAAAGTGGTGCCAACGAGGCTAATGAGTCAAGAACCGAGGGGATCCACTCCTTATAAAAAAAGGACATGACACATATGAATGAAAAGCCTTGGAAAATCTACTATTTACGATTAGGATATGGTAACTATGATCCCCCTTCTTATGCTAATAAGAGTTGTAGTGAAATATTTATTACGACCCTATCTTACAAATAAGGTTTTGAAAGAACCCTTTTAAAACATATTATAACTAAATGTATTGTGTAATAAAACTCTCTTTTGTGTCCTTTTAGCATTAGTTTACGTCGATATACCTTGATGGGATTCTCCTTATTCCTAAACCTCAAGCAACCTTCATATTATAAGAGAGAGAAAAACCAAGAAGCACCATTAAGAAATCCTTAACGGAAGCATGCAAGCACTAAATTGAATTTATTCACCTGAAAAGGGTTTAGGTCCTATAATATCAAAACTAAATTTCATTAGACATTAAATAAGAATTACCAATACTATGCTAGAAATATTTGTGCCTCATATATTCATTAAACTATCTATTATTATATGTCAATAAAGATATATGTTATTGATAGACTGCATAGAGAGTATACGGTTCTCTACATCTCTATCTTTTCTCCTTTTGCTCTCCCCCTCCCCCTCCAATCAAAATTATATCCAATAATTTCCCTTCTTCTTCAATTTGCGGTAAAGAGTTTCAGCCAACTTTATGCGATTCATAAAACTTGGTCGAGTCTTCACTGCCGGATCAAGACTCTTGGCAACCCTTGCTACTTGCCCCAAAATTTTCATGGCTTCATTTTGTAGATGCCTTTCTATCAAAATCTTCCGCCACATGCTTTGCCATTTTTCTTTAAACCAAAGCAATGTATGTATCCTAGCATAAAGGATCAAGAAAGGGCTTGAATCCCAAGGCTAAAGCTACACGCTGATAGACCGCTTTTGGCGTGTACAAAGTAGTGTTTATATGCATGTTCATATGTACAAAAAGATGTAAATACATGTAGTTGGGAGCTTTGTGAAGTGGTTTCAAGTTCTAAAAACGATGCAACGTGTACACATTGTGAATAGTCAGATTCGCACGCTAGCAGTCGGACACATGTACATGCCCGGATAGGGTATCGGGGCCTTCGATGTGGTTCTAGGTGGATTATATTGGCTCTAGAGAATTTTTTTGAGCTTTCTAGAATGTAAATAATGCAAGCAACAAGTGTGGGTACTCTCATCCCGCTCGAGAAGTTTGGGACATGCAGTAACTGTCTGTTTACGGTGCTTGATCTACGGTGATGCGTGCACAGCCCTAGAAGTGGGCAAAAATAGAATGTGGGGATGTGGCAAAGTGATTTGGGTATCAAGGATCAAGCATACAAAATTTGGTGAATTTTGGAGTCCATTTGGGGTTTTTCCCGCGAAAAATGCCCGCCGAGGGTCAAAACTGGGTCAAAAAAGGTCAAAGAATGACCCAAAAGGTGTGAAAAGGCTTCAATTTGCCACATCAGTGACGGTGCCATGAGTGTTCCAAATGAGGGAGTCTTTTTGAAGCCAAGTCTTTGCACTTTCACCTCTCCGTGTTGGGAAGGAAGCAGGGTTCCTACAGGTGGTCTAGTGCAGTTCCGTCGCGTTCGCGTCCTGTTTTCAAGTGTGTGGAGGAGTGAATGAGAGCTTTCTCTCTTCAATTTTGCACCTGGGAGAGTCTATGTAAGTTCAGAGGTTTCCATGGATGTGTGTGTGCAAGGAATTGAGGGAAGAAGGTGTGGCTTTCTGCAAGACTATGTGACCCTGTATCGGTGCCATTAGGGTTGGCGCTACTCCAAAGAGTCCAACAAAGTGTAGTTTGATGAAGCTTTTGCAATGGTTTGAGAGAGGCCTTTTGTGGCTGGATTTTTTGATTTTTTGATGGTTTTTCTTGTATATTTTGGTCACCATCAAGTGTGATTTCAAGTGTTGATCAACTCGACTCACCTTGTAGTGTCTGCGGGCAGGCAAGGGCTTGTAGGTTGAGGTGTTTGGAGTTTGAATTGAGCTTGTGGGTAGTATTTTTATTGATCTCCTGAGTGGTGGTGGGTGTGGTTTGGAATTCAAGTAAATTTCTTGTGTGGTGTTGAGTTTTCTGGGTGTGTGAGTGTGCGCACGGCGTCTTTTGCTCCATCAACGCGTATGAACTCCTCTAAAAATCAATGCGCTATTTTTGTAACTTTGTCAGCCATGATGTATGGAGTACCCACTTCAAATATGTGCCATCCACAAATTCATAAATCTAGGAAAAAGCGAGCAATAAATGGACACATATTACTACTCGTTAACATGATGACGACTTACAACTACAAGCTAATGCAATACGTCATGATCGTATAACAATGCAATCAAGCATACTAAAATGCAATCAATTAGAAAATACAATATAGTCAAGCAAAGATATTGTATGTAATCTTGCCCATTGTAAGTACCTAAGTCACTCCTTGGATGAAACCCAGAGGCTTTTAGCCCCAATGACATTGTAAGAGCAAAGATATTGTATGTAATCTTGCCCATTGTAAGTACCTAAGTCACTCTTTGGATCAAATGCAGAGGATTTTAGCCCCATTGTAAGAGCAAAAGAGTAATCGTGGATCCAAACCTTGAGAAAAAATACATTGAAACAAATCGCTATGAGCATAAACCAAGCAAACACAAATAATCAAACAATGATATAGCATGTAATATTTCCTATTGTAAGTACCTAAGCCACTACCAAGATTTAATGAAGGGGTTTTAATCCTATTGTAAGAGCAAGGGAGTAACCATGGATCCAAACGCCATGAAAAATTCATTGAAGGCAAGTCAATATGAGTAGCCACATCGCTTCACTCTTTGTAAGAATCAAGGTTATGACGAGGATCAGAACTGAGAAATGTGTAATTTGATAGATATCTCACAACCTAAAGCACTACACAAAGTAAGAAACATCATAAGAAAATCAAATAACATGCATGATATCTATGATCTCTTAAAACAACACCTCAAGTAGGATCGGTGAGTCAAAGTGAAGGTGTTTCATCTAAGAGCGAGCTAGGTAGTATTGATCAATAATGTAGTCAATCAATGTTTTTTTCCATTGTATAATTTTAACATATCGATTGATTAATTAGCAATTTATTTATTTATTCATGTATAATTCAAGAACATACTTTTAATTTTGGATTATACATTTTTTCATTATTCAATAGACTATATCCAACGGAGTTTCAACTTCTTGCACTCGGATATGAGGAATTATGAAGGAGTTGGATCAAATGGTAACGAATCTCCAATTACAATCTCGAGGATTGACCAAGGGAAACTCACCATACCACGTAAGTGCACGAGAGCCTGGGTTATTCAAAAACCTAAATACATGTATAAGTTAGGGGTAGTCTCACAATAATTTCCCGTTGTAAACTCATATAATTGGGTGGGAGATATAAGTCTCACTTGAGGGAGAAGGGGAAAGGGAAAAGAGAAGAGATAAAGTTGTATTGGAAAAAAAAGATTCTCTTTATGAAGTCTATCAATAGTATATATCTATATTGGCATATGTATATAAAGAGTTTGATGATTCCAACATTGCTAGCATAATATTTGTGTGATATAAATGAAAGCCAGTTCTAAAAATTACAAGATCTAGACCATTTTCATATAGATGAACTCAACCTTCATCCGTACTCGCATGCGGTCATCAAGGATCAAATAATGAGTACTTTTTTTTGTTCTCTCTTATGGTCTTAGGGTTATTTGAATCTTAGAATAAAGGAGAATACCATCAAGGTATATCAACATATATCAATGCTAAAAAACACAAAAGAGAGTTACCAAAGGTTTAGCCATCATGTGTTTTGAAATAACCATACAAAATCTTGTACGTAAAATAGGGTTATACTAATTTTTGTCAATACAGTTCTTATAAGCATAAAAAGGGAGGTCATAATTACCATATACTAATAATAAATAGAGGGTTTTTAAAACTCTTCTCTTGTAGGTGGCATGTCTTAACATATAAAGAGTACATCCCCTAGGAAGACAATTATCATTAAGAGCAAAATGACAAGGACCATTAGCAAGTCAGCCAATGGGCCAATCAAAGAAAAAAAGGTGTCTTGTAATGCATTAACTATAAGACCCACGAGTGCTACTATAGTCCTAAGCACAAGGAAAATGTGAAATATGTGCCAATGGAACCACATGGGCAACCTGCTAATGGCTTAAACGTAGAAACTTGCAGTAGGTATGGAGAGACCTCAATCTATGTTAGTTCCGTAGTATCCATTGCTTGGAAATAGTGATATTTGTATTAAAATTATGTAGCTTCAAGAAACAATGGTGGATGAGAAGGCTTAAGTGCTAATAAAGGCCTATGAAGAGGGTGTTCATCTATGTCAATGGAATCTTGAGTGGTGATATGCGCAACAATGCGCTCCAATGATGGAATTTACCTATTACGTGTAGCCAGAGGCTACCCCAATGTATTTCGTTGCTAATCAAGGAGGAGATCCAATGGTAAGGCATTAACTACGACTTAAGCCAAGGCCTCAGACTGGCAATTGTCATAATTGTGGGAGCAAGATATAGCAGGTTGAAGTTGGTGATGGTTGTCAACCGGGAGGTATTAGAAGATGTTTTTCCTCTTTGGCATGTGTCATTTGAGGGCCCAACAAAGTTGAGGAGCATTGGGATCAATACAAACCAAAGTTGGGGACTGGAGCTTTCATTGGGATTTTACGGCTTGAGGATCTGGTCCGGAGGCATCAAACTACATATTACTGAAGTGGATGAAAGCAAGTTGAGATTTTGCTGGTGAAATTTGGGTGCCTGGAGGGGAACTTGAACCAAGCAATGCCACATGGCAAGGGCAAAAGCCCCATTTGCTAAGGAAGAAAAAATATCCTCATCTTGAGAAAAACCTAGTGCCACCAATAGTCTATTGCTACGATTGTTGCAAAAAGGGTGGACACTTCTCAAACGATGATTTTTTAAACCACTAATAATACAAAAACATTGCTATTAACATGGTGAGAGTAATTTCATCAAATCCATTAGATATAGTGCAACTGCAAGAGTAAGTAATTGTTGAAAATTTGGATGAAGAGAAACAATCATCTCAAAATAGGAGAATTCAAAAGAACAAAACATCATGGAGAAAAAAGACACAATAGGCAATAGCTAAGAAGGCTAAGAATTTCTTGAGGGTTAAATCAATTATTCAAAACAAAAAAGAGAAATCCACTAGCCATGAAGGGAGTTCAATCTTGGTTGACAAAGTGTTTAAGCCAATAAATGTTGTACTAGAATCATATCAAGTGGGGTTACAATCTGAACAAAACTTGAAAAATAAAAGGAAACACTACTCAGACCCTAAGCTAGAAAAAGCTAAGCTTGAAGCTTTATCAAAACTTAGCCCATATTACATAAGAACTTTTGGATATACAAAAGAAAAAACTATCTACACTAGTAAGAAATAAAATTGGATAAATCAGTGCAAAAGTGGATGAAGTGAAAGAAAAACAACGTGTACTCATGAGAGAACTAGCTCTTATTGTGCTAGATAAAAAGGATGGTTTAGATGGTATTCCGCTTGTCATGGAAGACTGACCTAATCATCTATATGATGCTATGAGAGATGTAATTGATGTTAGTCATCTCTATGGTTTACAGATTTTTCAGAGTTATGTTTAGGGCATCAATTAATGGAAGTGGACATGTAGTCTTTGTATGGGGGTTGGGTTTTGAAACAATCAGGAAATTCAAAAGCAAATACTCTTAAAATTCTACCATCATGATGCTTGGGTGACTATGAAGAAAATTCTTTGGTTTGCAAGACAAACAAAGTGGTGAAAGCTAGAGAAACTTTGGTGGATATGGGAAATCTGCATTCTACAACATCTAGGGAAGTAACTTGCACTAGGTTCAACCTGACATGTGGAACAACTTGCTTATTAGAGAAAATGAGAATCGGGGGTTTAACTTATAGAATGTTGAGGAATTAAAACAAGAATAGCCTTCAAAGAAAATTGTAAGATCAATTCTAGTGAACAAGGGAGGGTGAAGAGGGCAACAACACCTTACCTGTGGAGTATATGGGGTCTAACTCAATAGAATGTTGAGGAATTAATACAAGAACAATATCAAGGTAAAACTATAAAATCAATTCCGATGAACAAGCGAGGGTGAAGAGGGCAACACCACCTTGCTTGTGAGTATGTTGGGATAAAATCCATGGCTAAATTAGATAGTGAACCTTGAATTTCCATTTCCACCAATAAAGTGTGGGAATTTTGGGGTGAACCTACTCATATGAAGCTGCAAATTGCAGACAAACATGTGGAAACACCATTAGGATTTCTTGGAGGTGTTAGGGGTTATTTTTGTGGCATTAAATATCAACATACTTTTGCAATTGTGGATTTTGGAAAGAGATTTGATTATGATGGCATATTAGGAATACTATTCATGAGACACTTTCAAATATTTTAAGAATGGGGATATAATTATATATACCTCATACAAGTATAAATAATGAAATGAATTAATTGGAAGATCATTTTTTTAGAGATGCAAAGATTCCTATTCAAAAATTTGACTTGATATCTACATCAAATATTAAGTTTGAATCTGAAACCATACCTTTGGATGTGTCGGGTTAAAGAACATGGTAGAATAATGAGAGAAGATTATATCTTGGATCGGAAAGTGGAGGACAAAGCATACATTCTAGATACATTCCCTAAACATTTATTGGAGTCATTTGAGTGGACTTCAATTTTGATGATATTAGATCCATGTGTGAATGAATCCACTCCTACTAGATTTTGAGACAAAGAGGGTTATGATATAATCCCAATTTTGGTGGTGTCAATAGTAAGTGATAGGGAGGAGGATCCATGAGAGGAATCCAACTATTGGAGAGCAAACATGAGAGGGGGATACATATGCTTAAGATACAAGGCAATTCTCCATCAATGACTTATATGAGCAAGAACAAGAGGTCAAAGCTACCTTTTATGATGCTGCAAATAAGATAGAAGAGGATCAAGTCACTTCTAGTGGCTTGGATTCAGAAAAAGAGTGAAAGAGAGAGCACTTGTTGGCAAAAAATAAGAAATAAATATTTTTTCTCACCAACAACGTAAAATCACTATAGAAAGAAATGAGAGGGTAAACGAACACAAACGCATTAAATGCCAACCATGAGAGGTAAAACTATTTTGTGTAGATAAGGGTAGAGGATTGTGTTAAAGAGTAAATAATAGGGTTCTATGTGTCACACATAAGAGGACCTTGTAAGAAATAAAACAAGAAAAACAAAGTTGGAAAATAAATCTAAGAGGTCAATTAAGGTTGAAAGTGAATCTTGTCAGGCCTAAAGTAGGATTGGGCACGCTAATGTGTGAACAAGAAAAACAAAGTTGGAAAATAAATCTAAGAGGTCAATTAAGGTTGAATATGAATCTTGTCATGCCTAAGGTAGGATTGGGCACGCCAAGACACACATTAGCGGTACAAGGGGCCTATATTTAGCAAGCCAAGGGACTAAGGTAGGATTGGGCAGGCCAAGGGCCAAGACACACATGTGATAAAAGGGGGCTATATTTAGCAAGCCAAGGGCCTATATATGGCATGGTTGGGTGGAGATGTGTATGTGCTAGTCCCCAGTATCTTACATTGGTGTCAAAGCTCAGGTAAGCCATAGAGGAGGAGGCAGAGGCATGGAGGGTTTTTGAAGCATGCATGGACTCTCTCTCTCTCTCTCTCTCTCTCTCTCTCTCTCTCTCTCTCTCTCTCTCTCTCTCTCTCTCTCTCTCTCTCTCTCTCTCTCTCTCTCTCTCTCTCACTCAAAGTTAGATGGCGGGCCGAGCGTGGGAGCCATCCCCTGGTATGCTTGGTGTTCTTGTCACTTCACCATGGCCAATCCCCGGGGAGGCCACCTTATAAAAATGTAACCTATCATGTGAGTTCAAAAGAAGGGTATCTAAAGTTCTTGAAACTTACAAAAATATATATATTGAAGGGAATTATTTTTTCAAATTTGAAAAAAACTTACAGATTTTAAAAGAAAAGGGTACATTATATTCTTAACAAAAATTCACAGATAAGGGGTTTTACAAACATGTCTTGAACGCACGTGATATGGTAGTTTTACACATAGTGAACCCCCCGAGGGCCAATCCAACAACATGATGCCCATTTCCCTTTAGTGCTATTGAATTTGAGTCATTTCCATATTTCCTTCACAAGATGTTTCACACCTTGGACACCCCTTTAGGAGGTAAGTTAACAAGCAAATTTTGTTGGAAAATTCTTGGAAGGGTATTCATTCCCGCATGCAAAGGCTGTCAACCTGCAAAATTTGACCCAACAATGGATTCAATCCAAATCCCATGAGCTAAAAAAACTTCATGCAAATTTTTGTTTTCTGCAATGTTGTAGGAAGTGCAACTGCATGCGTACCCAAGCAAGCCAAAAGTGTTCCATGTCTAGTTTTGAAACCCTTATAGTTTCACCATATTAGAAGTTTAATATCCAACATAAGTATACATAGTGCTTGCCAAAGTCTAATAATTGAATCTATGCAAGAGATTTGGAGGATCGGCCAAATCTCATGAAGCTTAATAGCTAGTTGAGGTTGCCTACAAATGTTCAAAGCACTAGCCCCAAGCTCCCACTGCACAAAAATCACCCTCAACGCTAGTAAAAGTTCATTAACTATTGTTCTCCTTCATAGAAGATTGTTTGATGAGATTTGGTTGGCTATACAAATCACAACATGTCTCAATGTACATGATAATTAAGTTATATTCAAGATAAGTACACATATTCTCTTTTCATAATGTTTAGTATACTTCAAATGTGGGCTTGAATAAATAAAAAATCTTACATAAAATCTCATAAATTGTGATGGATTTATCATAAAATTGATTACGCAAGATTGGACTAGCCATCTAAATCTCAACAATCTTAATGTTCAAAGGGCCTATGTTACATTTAGCATATTATACCTAATAGACTTGTCCCTATTTGATAGTTTAGGTGCCTTGACACTCTTGGTGAAAGCGTGGTTTGGTGGTACAAAAAAAGGACCTATTTTACTTCTACCAATGAAAAAATGGGGACTAGTAAAATTTTTGTAGTTTAGGTCAAAACTTTTCGGACCTTGTGTTTTTAGATTCTCCTTTTGAAGATCATCCATTGATATATAGTATGATAGGTAATTTTTCATTTGACATGTACAAATTGTAGCTCAAACGTTTGTCAAAGGTGCTGTCAAGGACAGTCCTTTTTGTACCACCAAAGCGTGCTTTTAGTGAATTTAACAATATGAGGGTTAACATTAGGGATTTAAATATACATAAAAGGTATGAACAATTGGCCAAATCTCATGTGACATGATCATCTTTAATTTATATTGAGATAAAAGTACTATATTAGCTTTTTTTGACATGCACTCTCTTTTATGCATGGTCTAGAGATGGCCCTTTCTATAGGTGCCAAGGTAGAACTTGTTGTTTCTAGGAAATTGGGTTTGTGGTTGCAACTAACCCAAATGAGTTGTGCCATGAAGTTACCATTGGTCATGAAAATGTCATCGTTGCAATAGAGGATTGTGCTTGTCCTAAGATTCCATTGCCCTTTCTAAACATGGATGCATCTACCATAGTGATGCAACTGAGAGAGTAGAAAAGTGGATTCAAGTGTCATTATATGTCATTCACATGAAGAGTGAGCCAATTAGCTAGTCTATGAGTCCCATTGTTGATGTTGGACATGAAAGTGAACCAGAAAAAATTAGCATTTGTGCAAGATAACATGTATGGTGGAGATTCATGGAAAGATAGGGTTCAACTACGGAATGAAGGTAGGACCAAGTGTATGGATGAAAAGGCTATCATTTATGTCATGCCATTTGATGCAGTTAACATTGAATTGCTTGGGGACAAAAATTTTGGTGTGGTAGCAAAGAGGATTTGTGATTCTACAACAAGTAGCTCCGTTAATGTAGATTGTATTAGCCTTGTTGCATGGCCAATTACACACATCACTTTTTTGGATGGCACACCATTGTGCGGTGATGATGCTATGCAGCATGAGTTAGATGGGGACAATTGGGATGCTATGGATGATGACCCACATATTGTGGCACCTTTATCAACAAACTAAAGTATAGATTGAGCAATAGGAGACCAAAAACTATGATTAGAGAAGCAACAACATTAAGAAATATGTCTCTTGAGTTTATGTAGCAAGAGTCAACTATTGATTGTTGTGGAAAGAAATGGTGTTAGTTAGTATAACATGGGATGTTAATGTCTCTTAGATCACAATAACTATGTAACATTTAATGATCTAGTAACTTGTGTGTAACATAGACATAGTGAGCATTTCATTAAGAATAGATTCCTAATGAGCATAGCAAGAGTGCTTGGATGGAGAGAGCAACAAAAGCATAACACCTAGTTAGATAGGCATGAACAATACTACAAAAAGAGAGAGAAATTAAGCTATTGACAACAACTGAGGACCGGATTTACATGGAGCCGGTCCCCCCTCCAAAAGGCTTTGTATTATAGGTTTCCCCCATCAAGGGAGACATTTTACAATACAATACTTTGTGTTCCTTCAATAACTTTCTGGTGCAATGAAGATGGAAGCTTCAAGCACCAAGCTTACACTTGAAAACACAACATCAATTCCCTCATGGTCTCAGACCCAAGACCTCATACACCTTCGAAGATGGTGAGAGCTAGTGGGGTATGAGAGTAGATCAAGAGGAACAAGGAGTATTCTTACGAGAAAGAAGTATGTCTCCTCACATAATCACTCATAATAGCTTAGCATAGCTTAGTAATTAGCATGGTAGAGGAGATGAGCATGCACTGGAGCTGGATTTGCATCACAAAGTCAAGAGTTGTTGGTGTAGGCCTCCCTTCTCACAAGCTTGGAGTAGATGATGAAATTTTCATTAAAGCTTGAGAAGGAGAGATAGTCTTCTTTACTTCACACATGATATTGTGAGTGTGAGTGTGATATGCCTTGCCAAAATCAGCCCCCTCTCTCTCTTGGTCGACCCCTCTCGCTTTTTACTCATGCTAGCATCCTATTGGTCCATGCAAAGCTTAGCCAATGACAATCAAGAAGCATAAGTGATAGCCTTGTGACATGTGTCCCCCTTTCCCCTTTTGTGAGAGCTTTAGGTATTTAAATAATGCAATGAAACTCTCATTGGACCTCTTAGTCTTTTGGCCAATAGGAATCAAGCAAGCCATTGGACTATTGAATGCTCATTAAGCCCCTTGGGAGACTGTCCAATAGTCTTCTAGAGAGCTTAATTTCTATTGTTTCTTTTATCAAGTGTTTTTAAATGAATTAAACTAAATTTACTCTAGCCTTATTCTCATTGATCTACCTCTATGGCTATCCAATAGGATTTGAATGCACCTTGGGGGCAACTGGGCTAGGGAGCTGACATGTGCCCACTATGCCCTTTGTGTGAAGGGAGCTTGCAAGTGTGTGTGTGTGTGTGTGTGTGTTTCTCTCTCATCCCCTACATATAAGGCTTGCCCCCTCAAGGATAGGGATGTGGGAAGACTTGTGAGTCTTCCCACAAGCATTCAATTTTCCCTAGGTTTTGACCATTGGACATTCATTACCTTTGAATTTGGAACCTTGGCATTTGGAAGTCTTAATGGGCTGAACCTTAGGGTTTTTGAAGCCCATTGATGCACATTGCTCCTTTGCAGATGGTCCCCTCTTTGGATCCCTATTTTCCCTCCTTTGGATCCTACTATGACCGGTCTACCAGCCTAACCAATATTCTAGCTTTTTCTCCCCTGGTGCTTCCCCATATTAAATGATCAGTTTAACATGAGAAAAGCATTTAGGAGAAATAGATATTAGTTATTATGACAAACTATGTGTATGATACCATTGGGATAGCTCAATGTATCGATTCACATGAAAATATGTAATACACTTTATCATTGAATGGAAATGAAATATATTGCAAGGGATGGTATGAAATGCATGGGATTACAAAGACATCATTTTAAAGGTACAAGAAATGATTTGAAGTAGGAGTACAAGAATTCTTGCATGGGAGAACTAGCCATGTGGAAAGGTCAAGGGACCAGGTCGGAATGGGGAAGCTATTATTCAAGATTTTGTCAAAAACAGTTTAGAATATATGCCCCACAAGAGTAGAATGGTAGAGGATGGTGCAAGGAAGACCTTACTTGTAATACTATAGACGTATAAACATCCTTAGAGAGGTCAATGAAAAACTTGTATCCATAGGATATAAGAGTGTATCATCATCTACATTCAATACGGTATGGAACAATGAGTTCAAGCATGTGTCATTGACAAAATCAAGTGAATTCTCTAAGTGTAGCTTGTGTAGTGGAACCAAGTCACAGTTATGTGCTACAAAGTCCCAAGAAGAGTGCATCAACATGATAGAGGAGCGGAGGAAACACATGAGACAACAACAAAGCCATAGAAACTTGTAGTATGGTTGGTGTAAGTAGTTACATATGTCTTCTAATCAATATGTATGAATCATCCATGACAATGGTGGATAAAAAAACAACAGCAATTCCTAAATTGAGGATAAAGACAAAGGATGTGGACAGCTCATGGCAAATACAAAAGTTCTTGACTGGCAGGATAATTCATGGGCATGGTCATGCAAGATATAAACCCTTTGCATTAACTGGCTTGTGGCCCATGCAGATATGTCAAACAACCCTGATCAAGGTATACAGCCAACTAGAAACCAATGTGGAGGTCACGTAACCAAAAATCCTTCAAAACACTACCCAAGAACTTCATATTGTAGTTAGATAAGTGTGCAACTGAAAATAAGAACGGATTTATGTTTGCATATCTCTTTACTTGTAGCTTGTGGTGTCTTCAAGACTGTGAAATTGGGTTTCTTAATTATGGGAGACGCACATGAAGACATAGATGCCATGTTTAGCAAGTTCTCAAAAATATTAAGAAATAATAGTGACGCCATGTTCCCTCATTTGATGGATATTTTTCATCAATGTGAGAAGTGTATCACGAGCTCCGTTTTTGCTCGGGCAAGTGCCTAACTTCAAGAGCTTTGTGGAAGGATAGCTATGTGATGGTCCATATGCTCTAGTGCGGTACTCAAAATGATTGCAATTTAGATTTTTTATACAGGATTATGTACCTCTCATGCAATAGAAGGTGCACCCAAAGATGCCTGATTGAAAGCCAACAGAAGGAGAGGGATAGAGCTATGGAAGAAGGACGACACAGGAAAGGTCATGTTCCCTCAAGGGTCACCAATGGTCTTTCCTAAAATATATTGTTAAGGAAAATACTCAAGTGGTTTGAAGATATTGGGAGAAATGGGTGGGCATCAAGGGTTTTGAATCAAGTTATGAAAAACATACCTGTTAGCGGATCATCGCGATCAAATGGCTATATCATAGCTATCTAGAACTAACATAATGTCAATACTTATGAAAGCAACTTGAATGGGTCACAAAAACTCTTTGAGGGTGCCAAACTCAAGAAGTGAACCTATGGAACTAAGTTATCATCAACACTAGAAAATCTATCATTCTCTAGTCTGGAAAATCTACATATATCCTATCTCATCTCTCTAGGCCATCACGTCATTTCATCGACCAAAAGCATTCAAAATTCAACAAAAATTTAGGAGGAGCTATAATAGGCCTAGCAACACTATCCTACAAAGTCTCATGGTCATCCAACGAGGTACCAAAATCCTGATCCATTATGGTCAAGGTCCTAAAAATTGCACAAGAAAACTATCCAAAAGATCGCCCTATGGTCTAGGAACACTCTCCTATGGTCCAAATATTAAAAAACAACCATTTTTGTACTCAAAACTGTACATTTAGCTCACAAACAGGTAGTTGCAAACCACAACAAAATTGAGAATGATTATACTTAAACAAAAGAGCAAGAGACAAGGAACACAATATGCACTTTTTGGAATTGAATTTTGATTACCAAAGAAGAAGATAAAACGATTATAATGTGCTGCTAAGTTGCCACTCTCAATCATACGTATACCTCTAGCTCTTCAAAAACTTTAGATAATATTGCAATGGTGTGTTCAAACTAGAGCTTTTTTACTTGATACCTAGGGCTTCTCATTTGGACAATGGCTGACATATAAGACAATTACAAGTGCAGTGTACAAAATGTGGCTCAACAATCATGACTTCTCTTTTATACAAATTTGTTTGAGGCTTTGAGGTGGTGTAATTGGTTAGAAGGGTGCCTGTTAATTGCTTCCACCAAACATTCCCCCCTTCCTAGCCTTTCACATCCTCGTGCAAGCTTTGTCCCTTGAGCTTCAGTAGTCGAACTGTCATTTCTCAAGTGTCTCCGTGATGTGTGTGAACCTGCTAGCCCAAGATGCTATGTTGTCTTGTATGGATAGGTCCTTGAATGGGTTGTTGAGTATTGCACTTTAGTAGGCAATGTGCTATGCTTGTAGATCTTTAGTGAGGGAATTGAAAATGGTAGAATCCATTTCAAAGAGCCCCGTCATGAATGCCTCTTTAAAATTTGGCATATAATGTGAGGGAAAAAACACAATCCTTCTGTACATGACCATAAGTATATTTTGTTTGGGGACTTAGTATCTTGATTCCAAGCAATGCCTATAGTGCCTTCTAGAAACACCTGCCATGGGTGCTCTATTGCATTTATGTCTTCAAAAGCTTGTATGCATGTGATGATCATCTTTGCAATCTTTGTTAGCATTCGACAAGACAAATCTGGTACATCTCTCATTTTGTTGTTCACTGCTTGCATTGTGTGCACCATGTATGACTTTGTTGGCTTGTTTTCACGGGCTTAGGCAGCATTGGGTAATTGAGCACCAATGTCTAGTAACTCTTCCAAATGAAGTAGATATCCTAGGATTTCCATAAAGGAATTGGACAGAATGTGGGGTCTATCATGAGATGTTGTGTTGCATTTGTGAACATTGTTTTGTCTTGAAGTTGCTTCTCAAACCACTTTTTCCCACAGGTGTTGACTTTCTAATATCAAGAGTATCTGATCCACAGTGAAGGGTACATCTTCATAGTCCCCCTTTGCATTTGGTTCTAGACAAGGTAGGATCTTCTTTTTTTAGACTGGAGCTTCCTGCTTCATCAAGGGCAATGGAACCATCTCGTGGCCAAAGTTCTTGACCACTTCATGTGGTTTTATCATTAGGAGGGCCACTCACTTAAGGACTTTGAGCTCATAGAGCATATATTCCTTGTGCAAGTTGTCAAGGATGTCCTTGATCCACTTCTTGAGCTCTTCCCTAGCATCTACTTGCTATGTATCCTCTTCCAAATCATGTATCCCACCTCCTGCTGATGTGGTAGGTCTATTCTTTCAAACTCTATTGGCAGTGGTGCAGTTTGCTAGGCCAATACTATTGCCTTTGCTTGCATGGCATTGATTTCCAGATCTTTGTTTTGCAACTCTCGAGCATCCTTTTTCACTTGGGTGTCTAGGTATGCCTTGGATTTTTCCAGCTGCTCTTGCAACTCCTTGATCACTACGGTCTCTTTGTGTCTGTGTGGCCATTTTGTCCTACCACCATCATTACCTTTGAAGATTTTCATGTGCTAACTCCGTCCCGAGGAGGTCACCTTTAAAAAATGTAACCTATCACGTGAGTTCAACAGAAGGGTATTTAAAATTCTTGAAACTTACACAAATATATATACAGAAGGGCATTATTTTTTCAAATTTGAAAAAAACTTATAGATTTTAAAGGAAAAGGGTACATCATATTATTGTAAAATTCACAGATAAGGGGTTTTACAAACATGTCTTGAACTCACGTGATATGGTAGTTTTACACATAGTGAACCCCTCGAGAACTCCATCTTTAGTGCTTTAATATCCTGTGCTATGGCTTTATGATCTTGAGAGGTTGAAGCAATAGTGGGGACATCTTGCATGGACAAGAGGGTTGAAACATATGTTTGATGACATCATACAAGTCGCAAATACCTTTGTGTATTTCTTCTGTTCTCCCGTCAGAGTCTCTTTTAAGGCTTGTTGCCCCACTTGAAGCTCACTCTTTACTTCAATTTGCTTTTGGAGACCTTGAAAGAGACTGGTCACATCCCGTTTCTCACATTATTGGGCCATTTGGATATTCTCTTTTTCCTCTTGGACGCACTATATTTGTTGGTGTAGCCTCCAATCTCTCTAATTGCGGGGTTTGCTTTTTCTTTGGCGTTCCTAGCATCCAATTCCCTTAATTCAAAAACTACTCTTTGGAACTTGAATTGGACCCACATCATCTCTAGATGTTCTTCTAGTTCAAACTCACAAATGAGCTTGTTGGCTTCTTCAACAGTGGCTCTTGAGATTGGTGGGAATTGTCCCATCACTTGAGTAGTTGGTTGTCGAGAAGTTCTTGACATCGACTTTTTATTCTCCTTGTCTCTCTTGGGTTGGTCCTTGGTTTGCTCTTGGTCCAATGTTGGTGGGCTTGAGTAGTCTTTGTCTTCTCAACTTTTGTTTGCTTTGTTTGCCTTCTCAGTCTTCTTAGGAAGCTCTTTGGTCCTCTTGATCTTTTATTTCTTCTGGCTTGTCAGTTTGCAGGATGAGGAGTTGATGGTTTGGGGGAGACTTGATGTTTTTAAGTCTCCATCTTTGTCTCCTGTTGCTGCTCAGTGTGAACTCCATCTTTTGGCAGATATCCATGCATAGATTGTTGGCTTTTTGGTGAATCCATTGGGGTTTCTAATTCTTGGGTTTTTTGCCTCTTGGAGTCTTGTTCCTTTCTTTGTTAAAATTTTTGCTTTAGGACATCATGTATGTGTTGCCAAAAAGACCCAGCTAACTTTATCTCTTCTTCTACCTTTTCTGCGTCAGTGTTGATTTATTTTCTCGAGCTGCTCGGCTTTGATGTTTTTGAGCTTCTTGTCCAGCTCGACATCATCTTCATCATCGTCATCTAAGACAGCTTCTTTGACTTTCTTCTTTTATCTTGCTAGCTTTGCTAGCCGTTCTTCTCTCAGTCATTGAGCTTCCTCCATGGATCTTTAAACTTGGTCTTCAAGATTTTCTCCGTCGATTGCGCCTTCTTGCATACCAGTGGGACTATAATATCGTCTTCTTCTGCTATTGATTGATATTATAAAGGAGTATCACGATTTCTTGGCTCAACTTCTCCACTGAGCTCAAAATCAGATTTTGCGGCCTCGCTATCTGGTGGCTTGCATTTGGTGCAATCTATTCATCATGCTACTTAAATAGATGTTTGTATCCATGAATGACTATAGATGATATCCATTGCTTGGCATATCCACAGTCCAAAATAATATAGCTAGAGGGAAAGCCAAAACAAGGCATAACTTCTTGGCCAACCTCCTACTAGCAAGGAATTAAGAAATTGTCATTCATATAATCCTAGAAGATTGTAGTGAACTAGAGAAAATTTGGAAAGAAAGCCTTTCTCCAAGTTTATTGAAAATTGTCCAAAGCTTCATGGCCATAACCTTGTCTGAGCATACGCTACAAATAGGATTCAAAACGATCACATCCTACAGTTGATGAATTTGTTGTGTTTTCAAAATTACACCCAAATTGGTGTACATGCCAACCAAGTAGCATCAAGCATAACTTTTCTACTCAGCACTCATTGACAATCAATCCTACCATCAATTCAATTACCCCATTTAATGCCTTGCATTGTACCCCAAGCATTTACTTGAAGCAAGCTTCCTTCCTTCAAATGCTAGAAGAGGTAACTGCATCCTTGACTTTGTTTGCCAAAAATGGTGCAAAGCTTCCATGTCCCTATCAGTATTTTTTAAACCATAAAGACTCTATTAATGACAATATGTGCGTTCAAAATTTACCAAAATCAATCGCATAGAATGCACGCTTTATTTTGTGTGTGTTGGAATCATATTTAAGTTAAAAATAAATGGACAACATTGAAACAAAGCAAACAACCATTGTTATTTATATCCATAGACACACAACCTAATCACAATGGCACATTTAATCTCCTCTCTCTCTCTCTCTCTCTCTCTCTCTCGGGGAATTTTGGTACATGCTTTACATTAGATCACATCTTTGTCAAGATTCTAAGGGTTGTCTCTCTCTTTTTAGAGAGCTAGAGGGAGCTACAACTTCTTTCATCATCTTGTCCTTGACAAGATCACATAGGATGGATCTCTTTTGATGTACGATTGTCCTAGAATTCTACTTGTATGACTAAATGAACCACAAAAACCAAAATATAAAGGATGTAAGACAAAATGCCAACCCTTCATCCTCAGTATGTCCATAGATCAAAAGGTACTATTGTACTAGGTAATTGTAATCCTTAAGGATCTGCCCATCACTTTTTGCAGGTGTTTAACATTTTGATATAAATAAATTAGAACAAAGCACATGTCTTGAATCTTTGTGTCTAATAGACCTCTTCCATGTGCAATCAAAAGTACCTTTTTTGAAGGCAAGGCACCACACAAGACCCTCCATCAAAATTCTTTTGAACTTAAATGAGCAATGAAGGGATGATACATCGGATAATCTAGAAATCCACCACTCATGATGCAAAGTCAATGTCCATGGTTTATTACATTTTTCCTAGATTACATGTTGTGGAAGAAGTAAGCTTTAAAATTTTGTAATGAGAGAAGATCGTCAATTTGCAATTGTATCAGGTAAGCTCCAATCTCTTAATATATCTTATTCATTGGTGGTAGATGGCACTTGTAAACTGTGTACATGTATGCAAATCATATTCCAAGTAATTGTAAAACCAAAATGCATCTTCTACTATCCTTTAACTATAAATATTAAAAATTTGAATCCCCCTTAGAGTCCAAAATTGGAGCAATGGAGAGTGCCCTTTCTGCTAAGAGAAAGGGCTCTTCTGCTTGAAAACAAAGCAAGAGGTTTTCTAAACACGTCTCCCAAACATATTTCCACTACAAGTGAATTCCTTAAATATCTCACCCCTCCTTACTAAATCAAATTTGATCATGCATGCTTCCAAGAATTCACAAGTATCTAAGAAGTATCAAAACTAGTTATTGCGTTAGCGTATTAGATCCATTGAAATCCTTGACCTCTTAAGCATTCACATGGCTATCCTCTTTTTTAACCTTTTATTTTATATGCACGCTTAGCTCCCCTATGTTTTAACGTTTATCAGCTATCTATGTTTGCACTCTCAGCGCATTAATTTTTGTGGTTGATGAAGATCATGTGGTAAGGAAGCACTGATTGCAGGATTGTCTTAGTGTCAAAGTCTAATATAGCAAATGTATGTTCATACTCAATTCCACAACAAGTCATCACTATTTGCTCCATGATACCAATAGGTTTTGCAATATAGCCGTCAGCTAATTGCAGTTTCATCCTTGTCTTCCTAAGGGGGCCAGCTTTCCCCATTTCTCCAAATATTGTTGATACGAAAACCCATGCTCCACTAGCAATGGTTTCTACTCCTTGGTGCTCTATGGGCAATGTGGTATTTCCTTCCTCTCCCTCGCAGTAATCTCCAACCTTGTTTATGGGAACTAGGCTTGCATTCTTTTTGGGTTGGCCGCAACAAATCCCAACATCAGATCAATCTAGGTGGGTCCTTAATTATTAAAAATTTAATACTTTAAGAACAAGCTCTTTGAATTATAACATTGCATTTGTTAGGGAGTAGATGGGTAATGAAGGAATATTAGAAATGGTTGTAAAGGGAAGGAAATCTTCTAAGAAACACCGTGCACTAATTTTTTAAGCTAGGAAAGAAATGCGTTGGTTAGTTTGGGTGAACTAGGAAAGAACTAATTGATCATCCTTAAGAAATCTTGTTGACTCAAGACCACCTAGATTTAGTTTCACTTCAAGTGATGAGCGTTGATGACTTTTCGACCAATGTTAAGTGAGCCACCCCCATGGAAGAAGAGTATCTACTCTGTGCATGTATACGTTGTGGGCGGGATGGAAACACACAGAACGCCTCTATAATGACCCGATACACACTCTTGGAAGGATACACACACACACACACTATGGGGCACCACTCGGCTTACACAACCCACCTGGCCTAGACAGGGAACACACCGATGGAATGGCAGGAGAGAGACTACTCGTTTACCCACTCCACACAGAAAGACACACACACACACCCAAAAACTCAGCTCAAAAGAGGAGAACTTCTGATGTTTAGATATAAATGAGCTTGAACAACACCAATGGGGCAAATAGCCCACACAACATGGGTAAAATATGCCAGATACAATCACAAATTGGAGCAGAAGCTTTGCTCATAGGAGAAACTTACACAGCCAAAACAGCAAAAAAAAGAGTGAGGAATTTGGCAAAATGGACAACGCCATCGCGTCCGGAACGGCCCAAAACCCAGTCTACAATGTCAAAGTGCTCAAATCCGATCTCGGATGAGCAAATTTCGGCCAAAACAGGCTCCAAAAACACCAAAAACACACCTGCGGCTGTTCCTCCTCTCTTCTCCACGTTTTTTCTGGTCTTCTCTCTGTTTTTTCAGTTCCCACACTTAGATTTAATAGTTGGGCACCCTTGGCCTTTTAGATGACCTCAAACGGACCCCGAACAGGCCGAAAACTGACCTCGCAGTGCATAGTTGTCACCTTTTTTGCATCATCCGCACACCTGGCCCTCATTTCTTTTCAATAATGCGTCTCGCAACCACATGAAGTGGCCCCAAAAAGTGGTCCTAATGATGACCTTTCTGCATAACTCTCACAAGAAAACACCACTTTGTGTCCGTATGCATCCACGTGCAAATATTGACCCCGTTCGGCCTCCTGACGCCACTCGATGCCATCTGACGCACCTGCTTACCTCATGTTGTCGGCCCACGGATAGCTTCCTCAAGAAGTTTTACGCACTACCAACTCCTCCTTATTGTAGAAAAAACATAGTGGTACTGGTAATAGTGAAAATCGATGCACTATGTACGCCCTGTCCTACCTGTACACATGTGGGCCCCACGTAACCACCTGGCTCTGAAAAATGGGCAATTATTTATTTGATGCACCACACATGTATATGTACATATGCGCAATCCCTTGCTCCAAAAAACTCCTGACATAATTTGCCCATCCCCTAACCTTCTAGATCATTCATGATCAGCAGCAACAAAGAGCGATATGAGACTCGCCGCATCACAGGTCTCCTCATCCTTCACCAACATTGCTTGCTCCACAGACAGTTCATCTTGCTCCACCATCATCAATCTAGCATGATACAATTTAAGACGCAATCCATTTACCCTTGACTTATGTAGAACACCATCCAGGTTAGCCAGCTGATATGTGCCATTTGGAAAACACTCCACTACCTTGAAAGGGCCTTCCCACTTAATTTGAAACTTCTTTTGGAAGGTGTTGTCCAGCTTACTGTTGTAGCGCAAAACCAAGTCATGCTTCTTGATACCCTTACTTTTGACCTTTTCATTTATCTTTGCTAAAGCCCTATCTTGCATCTGCCCTAATGTTCCAATGCACTCATCCTATCCAGTTGAACCTCTTGTAGCTGTAAGAGCCTCTCTTTGAATGCATCACTAGGCGGCCCAAGCAACTTCTCTAACATCTTGATCGTAGGCAACTCTACTTCCACAGGCAATAGTGCTTCTTTTCCATACACCAAATGAAATGGAGTAAACCCTGTACCTGTCTTCACCGAAGTACGATAAGCCCATAATGCACTAGGCAATTCCAAATCCCAATTCTTTCCTTGGTGCTCTGTCACTTTCGAAAGAATCTGTACCAACTCACCATTGAATCTTTCATTTAAGCCATTACACTGTGGGTAATAAGGAGTGGTATGCTGGTGCCTAATCTTCATCTTTGCACATAAAAAATCTAGCAGTTTAGCTCTAAAGCTAGGCCCCTTATCTGAAAGTAGCTCCAGTGGCACCCCAAACTTGCAACATATTTCATCATACACAAATTTTGCCACATCCTTTGTAGTGATCTGTTTTACTGCTATAGCCTCTGCCCATCTAGAAAGATAGTCCACTGCCGTCAAAATATAGCTTTTGCCCCTGCTTGTGATAGGTAACGGGCCTATTGCATCAATCCCCCACTTTTCAAACACATCAAACGCCATAATGGTTTTTCGTAGCTCTGGCTTCAACACTCTCTTCCCAAATGCTTGACACCTATTGCAAGACCTACACCAATGGTGAACATCCTTGTGCAAACTAGGCCATACATAGCCCTCTTGCAAAATCTTATGCAAGGTGATCTTTAGAGCAAAATGTCCACCACATGCGCCTTCATGATTCTCTTCCAACACTCTGTAAAGCTCCTCCCGCCAAGGTACACGTCTCAACACGAGATCAGCCCCTTTCATGTATAAGACATCACCAATCAGTTTGTACCTGTATGCTCTACGCACAAAGCCATACTTCTTAGACTTCTGAATCTCCTTTGGAATGATTCCTGTTAGCAAAAACTCCTCTTCTTGATCCAAACTTTTCCGGCCATGATAAAGAGGTAAAGTGGTCCTCAACACAAATAGCTCCCCAATCATGCCTTGAGCTGCTTCATGTGCCTCTCCATTTAGAGCACGTTCAATGTGTTTGATGATCCATGCTTCGAACTTTTTTAACAGGCCTTTAATTCTGAAGCACATTTCCTTCAATGAGGTGTTCTTGCTCTTCCACACACCCAGCACTTGCTTCACCACTAACAAGGCATCACCTTTTATGCTCAACCTTCGAACCCCATGCTTCAAACAAATGTGTAATCCGGCTTCCAGAGTAGCATATTCAGCCTCATTGTTACTATGAGCATCCAATTTGAACCCTCTCTTGCATACTAGCTTCCCCTCTGGATCATAAAGAGCTATACCCCCTGAAGCTGCATCATGGCTCTTTCTGTATGAACCATCAAAGAACAACACATGTGCATTGCTGATCTGTGGCACTTCTTCAACTACCTTTCTCACCACCTCTTCCTTAACAATAAGGGGATTCTCCTTGTAGGTCAACAAATCAGCTAGGGTAGCCCTTGTACTATCTTCCACTAGAAAAGAGAACTCAAACTCTTACAGATCAATTACCCATTTCTTCACCACATTTGACATGTTAGTACCATTAATTAACTCTGGCAAAAAGGCATAACTCGTCAAGAAAACAAAAGGCCGTGGTAGCAAGTAATGACGAAATCGTCGACAAGGAAATATTACACTGGCCATCACTAGCTCTACTTCCGAGAACTTTCTCTCCACTACCAACTTCACTCGGCTTGCACAATACACTGGCCTCATATAATGGCTGCCCTTCCCCTTTTGCAATAGCATGGCTCCAATGGTATCATCCCCTACTGAGGGATTTACATAAAAAACTTTCTCCCAATCAGGAGCTTGCATGGCTGACAAACCCCCTAACAACTCTTGAAACACTTCTTCACACTTGTCATCCCATTGCAATGGATCTTGCTTTGCCACTTGTTGTAATGGATAAAGAATCTGAGAAGACAATGGAATAAACCTTGCCATGTACTTCCCTTTGTGTATAGAGGTTGCCAATTGCTTCGTACTCGTAGGTGATGGAAGAAGAATAATAGACTTCAGCCTCAATGCCATTTTCTGACACCATGTGGCCCAATAACTTCACCCTTGGCTGTGCTGGATGACATTTCTTTGGATTTAGTTGTCCTCCACATTCATCATATCGAGCCAATACCATTTGCAGCTTCTCATGGTGTTCAGCCCTACTGCTATAAACACAAAAGTCATCCATAAAAGCTTTAACACAACTATCAATGAATGGTTCCAACACCCAATTTGCTCTCTCTTGATAGAAGGAAGGTCCATTTGACAACCCAAATGGCAATACTGTGTAGCAATAGCAGCCCCATGGTGTAATAAAAGTTGTCTTTGTGCGGTCTTTAAGAGCAATCTTCAATTGAAAATAGCATGAAAAACCATCACACACACTGTACCTCTCATAACCTGCCACTGAATCCAAGATCTGATCAATGAATGGAAGAGGATATGGGTTCTTCTTAGTGGCTGCGTTTAAGGGTTTAAAATCTACACAAATTCTCCACTTCCCATCCTTCTTTGGACTGGACTCACCCATTCTGTGGTCTCCACAGGGACTATGAACCCTGCCTTCAATAACTTGTCCACCTCTTCTCGCAAGGCTTCCATTTGCTCTTGACCCATCCTTCTTAGCCTTTGCCGCACTAGCTTAGCACCTTCTTTCAGCTCTATATGCATCTCTTTGCCCTTGAACCCTCTGATCTCTTCATATGAAGTAATGAACAAATCAGGAAAACTAGCCAGCATGTGCAAATATATATCCTTCTCCATAGTTGAGAGGTCTCCACTGATCATTTGTGTCATCAATTCTTGCTTCTTTGACAACTCAACCTTGGTTTGCATCAGACCTTCAATCCCTTCATAAGGCCCTTCACTTTCATCTTCAACCTCATTCGCAAATGCAACTAAACCAAACTCCTGGATTTCTTTGTCCATCAAAAGAAATGCAACATCAGCATCCTCATCACTGCTGGTAGTGCTATCACTGTCCTCATCTGTCACCGTGGAAGAGTCTTCATCACTAGACTCATCCTCATCTTCATAAAGCTCCTCTAATCGTTTCCTTGTGTCCATATTATAAAGCTTCTTGGTACCTGTCTTTCCATAGAGGCTAATCGTACCATGTCGCCAATCTTGAATAGCTCCCACTGCACGTAACCATGGTCTGCCCAGTATAATAGGATATGCTCCCAACCCTGCTGGCATCACATGAAAATCAACCACTGCCTTCGCATCATATGCCTCCACTTCTAAGCTCTTTACAACACCCAAGCATTTTACTTTTTGATGGTTTGCCAATCTGATCCGAAACCCTGACACCCCACCCACTGTGATACCCATCTTCTCAACGCATGAGTGTGTTATGACGCATATTTGGGCTCCGCCATCCACATAACCTTGTCCCAAATTTTTCCTTTTATGCCACACACCTACTATTGGACAAATGTCTAGTAGCTCATCCATTGCCAACACCTTTACTGAACCTCTCTCTGGCTCTTTCTCCATTGGGTTAACCATCCTCTTCCACTGTCGCTTTAGCTTAGGCACCATCTCTATAAGCTGCCCAAAAGTAGCATATGCCTTCCTGCTCGTCAGATCCTCCTTCAAGTCATAGCTTAATTGCCCATCCCCTAGTGGAAAATCTGAAACATGAAACTTTCGACGAGCTCTCCTTTTCCTCTTGGCCTTGACATCCTCGCCTTCATGGCTCTTTCCTTTCTTCTTACTAGGACCTGGGGCACTTCTTCCTTCCTTTTCCTCTGTGGTCCTCTT
This sequence comes from Adiantum capillus-veneris, assembly GCF_014529385.1. Taxonomy (NCBI): domain Eukaryota; kingdom Viridiplantae; phylum Streptophyta; class Polypodiopsida; order Polypodiales; family Pteridaceae; genus Adiantum; species Adiantum capillus-veneris. Next base: position 114,453,809 of record NC_140953.1, on the reverse strand, counting down.
CCCAATAGGCATCACTAAAGTATCCTCTAGCTTTGATGCCTTCTCCAAGGTGACTACACTTAGCACTTTTGTCTTTCCTTTTTCCTCCTGGGTCAGTCCACTGGTTCCTTCGTCTCCCTTAATTTCGATGCCATAATCATTTGACCTAGTTAACACCTGTCTTGGCAATGGATACATGTCTTCCCCCATCCTTGGTGGCTTATCACATTGCGGGCTGATGTGACCCAACTCTCCACAATTGTAACAGGTGGGCGTCTGCCTCCAAAACCTACCATTGCTTTGTCCAACACCATTCCTAGGTCTTTCTTCACCTCCTGGCTGATTTGCATACCTCCCTCGACCTCGATTATTTCCCACTTGACCTAGCATGTTTAGGCTGAGATTCTTCATCAAATCTACCATTTGCCTCATGTCTTGCCTTAGCCCATCATCTTGCACTGCTGTAGTGACCACTGCTGGCATAACCTGAGTAGTAACAGGAACCACTGGTTCGTGATGAACCCCTGACATGCGACCTTGTAAAGATTCTATAGGCTGAAATTCACACCTCATTGGAAAAGACTCCACCCCTAACTGACTCATTTTCCTCAACTTCCACTCTTTGTTCCTTGCTACCTCTAGTGCATCTTCATATGTCCTATGCTTCTTTAGCTCCACTCTCCAATGTATATTCTCCCAAAGACCAGCCAAGAACCTGTCCTTCTTCATCATGTCAGGCGGGGGTACCTGTGGTGCTAAGGCCTTGCACATTTGCTCCCATGCCAATGAAAACTTACGTATGTACGCATCTACTGGCTCACCTTCCTTCTGCACCAAACCTTGTACTTCTTGCCACACTTTGTCAGGATCTTCTATCCTCACAAACTCCACTTCCAATCCATGCCTTAGATTGTCCCAACTCAATCTTACAGGTGGATCCGCTGCACGCAACTCCTCTTCAAATGCCTTGGACCAAACTCGTGCATCACTCTTCAAACAAATTTGGAGAAGGCGTAACATTTGCGTAGGGTCATGAATCTGGTTGCTAATGCAGGCAACCTCCATCTTTTCCAAAAATTCTTCCACATCTTCATCACTTCTTCCATGAAACTCCGGATAAGAGAAAGCCATGGCTACCCAAGTTTCAATGCTTTGAGAACCCCTTTGAACACACGTGCAAGAACCCAAAACTTTTGATTACCCAATCCCCAAAAACTTCAATGGAGCTCAACTTTAGATAAGGACAAACACATGCACATCAAATGAGTTTTCATAGTTGATCATCGGAATTACAACAGGCAAAGGACATTCCAAGATCTCTCGTAATCTTCTTGGCACGAACATAAAGATTATGCGCTGCTGGAAAAAAATCTTCCTGGACACATGAACATTTATCTGGATTCTTTGAGTTAAATGAAATGGAGTGAATTGAGGGCCATTTTGATCATCCATTAAAGCCAACCATGAAGCTCCCAAGAAGGCACACCTGACCTAACCTCTGATTTTGCCAAAATTTCAGCAGCATAACAGCATAAATGGCTCAAAAGACCAAAAAACCAGCCATCATAACTTGGAAAAATTTTGGCAGAGTTTCCCCAGAAATAGAGCAGTAGGAACCCAAAATATAGATTGTATATGTATGCATAAACTGTCAACAATAGAACCCGAGCATCAAGTAGGACTCACTAGTACATAGCCTATGGCGAGGTCACAAAAAGGGTGCTCCAGCTATCTGTATCACCGAAAGGATCTCTACATTTGAGAATCCCCCAGCTCAATAAAAACCTCACGCTATCGACCCTCACACGAAGGCTAATGCAAATCGCGTATAGTCAAGTCTCAGAAATGACTATCTTCCAGACCAAGTCTCAGAAATGGCTGGGACTGCCAAATACAACCAAGTATGGCTCCACAAATGCGTACAATGGCAGTTTCCACAAGTAACGTACAATTCAGCAGACAATGCGCTCAAACAAGCGCCAAGTGATGCATACCCACAACAACTGCAAGTGACATCACTGCTAGTATATCATTGTACTCCAGCTACCTATACCTGTGTGAATCACCTGTACTTGTACCTGTCCCTGTCCCTGTAACCTGCAACCTGTAATCCCGAAGCTCGAAGCTCGAAGCAGAAGGTACTCGAAGAAGATCCTCCGTGGGGGCGCCAAAAGAATGTGGGCGGGATGGAAACACACAGAACGCCTCTATAATGACCCGACACACACTCTTGGAAGGATACACACACACACACACACACACACACACTATGGGGCACCACTCGGCTTACACAACCCGCCTGGCCAAGACAGGGAACACACCGATGGAATGGCAGGAGAGAGACTACTCGTTTACCCACTCCACACAGAAAGACACACACACACACACACACACACACCCAAAAACTCAGCTCAAAAGAGGAGAACTTCTGATGTTTAGATATAAATGAGCTTGACCAACACCAATGGGGCAAATAGCCCACACAACATGGGTAAAATATGCCAGATACAATCACAAATTGGAGCAGAAGCTTCGCTCATAGGAGAAACTTACACAGCCAAAACAGCAAAAAAAGAGTGAGGAATTTGGCAAAATGGACAGTGCCATCGCGTCCGGAACGGCCCAAAACCCAGTCTACAATGTCAAAGTGCTCAAATCCGACCTCGGATGAGCAAATTTCGGCCAAAACAGGCTCCAAAAACACCAAAAACACACCTGCGGCTGTTCCTTCTCTTTTCTCCACGTTTTTTCTGGTCTTCTCTCTGTTTTTTCAGTTCCCACACTTAGATTTATTAGTTGGGCACCCTTGGTCTTTTAGATGACCTCAAATGGACCCCGAACAGGCCAAAAACTGACCTCGCAGTGCATAGTTGTCACCTTTTTTGCATCATCCGCACACCTGGCACTCATTTCTTTTCAATAATGCGTCTCACAACCACGTGAAGTGGCCCCAAAAAGTGGTCCTAATGATGACCTTGTTGCATAACTCTCACAAGAAAACACCACTTTGTGTCCGTATTCATCCACGTGCAAATATTGACCCCGTTCGGCCTCCTGACGCCACTCGATGCCATCTGACGCACCTGCTTACCTCATGTCGTCGGCCCGTGGATAGCTTCCTCAAGAAGTTTTACGCACTACCAACTCCTACTTATTGTAGAAAAAACATAGTGGTACTGGTAATAGTGAAAATCGATGCACTATGTACACCCTGTCCTACCTGTACACATGTGGGCCCCACGTAACCACCTGGCTCTGAAAAATGGGCAATTCTTTATTTGATGCACCATGCATGTATATGTACATATGCGCAATCCCTTGCTCCAAAAAACTCCTGACAACGTCTTTACATATACATGCACAGAGTAAGGAGCAGGGCCATAACTCGTAGTCTATTTCTAGTAGATGCAAAGCAAGGGCCTTTCTCCAAATGAAAATACCTATGTAGGCATCTTGAAGGCATGTGGTACCTCTACACAAGATGCTAATATGGGCACAAAAATCCAAAATTATATTGTGTTTCAGAGGTTATTGAAAAATGATGTTGTGCTTGGCATTGTCTTGGTCAATATATATGCCAAACGTGGTGTGCTTGAGAAATCACAAAAAGTACTTGAGGAGCTTCATGTCACCACTTGGAATGCATTGATTGCAAGATTTACATAGCAAGATCAGTGCGAGAACTGGTAATCTATTTTTAACAGATGCAAAGCGATGGCCTCTCTCCATATGCAATCACCTATGCATGCATCTTGAAGGCATATGGCTCTATGCACGATGTTGATATGGACACAAAAATTCACAATATATAGTTAGACACTTTTGAAAAAATATTTCTTGCTTGGCACTATCTTGGTCATTTATATGTATGCCAAATGTGGTGTGCTTGAGGAATGTTACCTCTTGGAATGCACTAATTGCAAGATGTGTATAACAAGAGTGGGGTTAGAACTTGTAGTCTATCTTTAGCATGAAATGCAAAGCAAGTTCCTCTCTCCACATGCAATCGCCTATGCATACATCTTGAAGGCATGTGGCTCTATGAAAGATGTTGATATGGGTACAAAAATTCACAATTATAATGTTAGTATGAGGAGGCAATTGAGGAGCTTCCTGTCTGGAATGTCGCCTCTTGAATGCACTGATTGCAGGATGTGCACAAAAAGATCAGGGCTAGAATTTGTAGTCTATTTTCAGCAAATCTGAAGTGAGGGCCTCTCTCTAGATGCAATCACCTATGCATGCATTTTGAAGGCATGTGGCTCTACGCAAGATGTTGATAGGGGAAAAACTCCAAAACTATATTGTTAGATAGAGGCTATTTAAAAAAGATGTGTTTGGCACTGTCTTGGTTGATATGTATGCCAAATGTCGTGCATTTGAGAAAGCAGAAAAAGTACTTGAGGAGCTTCTTGTCCGGAATGTTGCCTCTTGGAATGCGCTCATTGTGGGATGTGTCAACAAGTGCAGGGCCAAAAACCTCTAGGCTATTTTCAGCAGATGCAAAGCAAGTGTATCTGTCCAAATTGAGCCACTTATACTTTCTTCAAGGCTATTCTTACATCTTGAAGGCATGTGTCTCTACGCAAGTGCTCGAAGCATGTGGCACAAAAATCCATAGTTATATTGCACAAAAAGTGATTGAGGAGCTTCCTTTCCATAATGTCGCCTCTTGGAATGCACTAATTTTGAGATGTACACAACAAGAGCACAACCAAAAAGCTCTAAGCTATTTTCAACGGAAACAAATCAATTGTATCTCTCCAAATTCAATCACCTATATTTTTGTCTTGAAGGTTATGCTTACATCTTGAAGGCATGTGGATATATGAAAGTGCTTGAGGAGCACCCTGTCCAAAGTGTGGACCCTTAGAATGCATAGATTACACACATGGGTAGGGCCAAAAATCTCTAGTCTATTTTCAATAGATGCAAAGCAAGGGCCTCTCTCCAGATGCAATCACGTATGCATGCATCTTGAAGGCATGTGGGTCTATGCAAGATGTTGATATGGGCACAAAAATTCACAATTATATTGTTAATCAGGGGTTGTTGAAAAAAGATGTCATGCTTGGCACTGCCTTGGTCAATATGTATGCCAAATGTGGTGCACTACTTGATATACCCAACATGGTTGTGTCAAAAAATCTATGAGATGTTTTCACTAGATGCGAAGGAAAGGCCTTTCTTCATGTCTAAGATGTTTTCACTAGAGATGTTCAACATGGCTATTACAAGGAAGCAGTGGGATGTTTTCAGCACATGCAAAGGAAAGGCCTACTTCAAATGTAATCACATATGTAGTCAAGGGCTATTGTAGAAAAATGTTGTGCATGGAATGTGGCAAGATTGATGAGGCCAAAACACTAGTTAACATGTAAAAAAGTAAAAATGTGATCACATGGACTATCATGTTAGCAGGTTATGCCCATGAAGGACGAGGTCAAGGTGCTCTAGATTGTCTTGAGCAGATGCAGTGTGAGGGTGTTTCACCAAATGTATTGCCATGTACATCTACGCAATGAAAACTTGTGCCACAATCAAAGATACTAATAGGGGGAAGCAGATTCATGATGATATTCTAAGGTATGGGTTTTTGCAAAGCCATATTGTGCTCAGTAGTGCGCCCATTGACATGTATGCCAAATGTGGAGTGGTTTCAAAGGCACGACATGTGCTTGTGGAACTACCTAGTGTACTAGTTTTAGGATATCACAATAAGGTGAAGCTAAGTAAGCATTGAATTGCCTCAAACAAATGAAGGGAGAGGGCATCCTACCAAATGTAGTGATTTTTGGCTCCACTTTAAAATCTTGTGCTGTAATCACAACCACTAATAGAGGGGGGAAAATCCATGATGAAATTGCTAGGTAGACGTTGTTATAGAATAATATAATATTAGGTTGTGCACTTGGACATGTATGTTAAACGTGGAGCTATTTCAGATGCACGCTAGGTCCTTCCTTTTTAGATGGTCATTTCTTGGAATGCAATGATAACAGGATATGCTTAATTGTTATTAAAAAATATAATTTTAAGTTGTGCACTCAACATGGGTACTCGAGGAGCTACCTTTATAGAATGTTGTTGCTTGGAATGCAATGATAATAGAACATGCTCAAGAAGGTCAGGTTGAGGAAGCATTGAACTATCTTGAGCATGCATGTGACGACATTCAACCAAATGCAGTGACATATATTTGTGCCTTAAAATCTTATGCCATGATAAGAGCTTCTGAAAAGGGGGGAAAAATACATGATGAGATTGTGAGGTAGCAGTTGTTACAAACTGATGATGTGCTTGGTAATGCACTTATGGATATGTATGCCAAGTGCAAAGAGGTTTCAAAGGCATGATGGGGGCTTAAAGAACTTCCTTCTTGTTGAAATGTTTTCGCTTTGATCCACTAATTCTAGGCTGAAAGAAAGGTTTGGTGGTACAAAAAAAAAGACCAATTATTTTTTGCCTTATTGGTACCAGTGAAAAAGTGGGCACTGGTAAAACTTTTATAGTTTGTGTCAAAACTTGTCAAAAATTGTATTTTTAAAGTTCTTTTTTCAAAGATGTATCTAATGATATACGATATGGTAAGTTATGTTTTTTGGGACTTTGATAAACTACATTGCAAATATTTATTGAAGGTATTGAGAAGGACACCCAATTTTGTACCACCAAACGCTACTTTCAACTTGTAGGGTATACACAAGAAGGTGAAGTTGAGCAAGCACTGCATTTCCTTGAGCAGATACAACATGAAGGCATCCTTCCAAATTCCATGACATACGTCTCATGTGCCATGATTAGAGTTGGTGATAGGCAAAAAAAAATTATGACAAGATTCTAATGCAATGTTTCAGGCCAATATTTCCCTAAGAAGTGTGGTCGTGTACATGCATGCCATGTGTGGAGAACTCTCAAAAGCTTAAGAAGTGCTAGAGGAACTTCAATCTTTGGACAATCGTCATTTGCTCTTGGAGTGCATTGATTGCAGGATATGCACGTAAATTCTTGATGGACATCCTTTCTTAGATGTCTCTTGGAGCACGTTGATTGCAGAATATGCCCAACATGTTCGTGGCAAGGAAGCTTTGGTTTCTTTTAGCCAAATGGAAAGAAAATACCTCTCTATACATATCCACTATTGTTGTTATCTACGTCTTTTACTTTACTTATTAGTAAATATTGTTAATGGAAGCAAGCTACATGCTCTACTTGGAGGGCAAAGGTAGTCAGGCTTCCTTTCCATCGATATCATCAACTCTGACTTTTAAAACAAACCTAGCTAATATAATGCTAACAGGGAAAACTTTGAACCCTAATAGAAGAAAAGAGCCAATACTCGAATGTTCATAGCGTGCCACGCCACCCCTATTTATGATCGACATAGCCACGCGTTCATGCTAATTCTAGTATCGGCGTCCCATGCCACTTGGTTTTTTTCTTTATCCTAGTATCGTTTGCATTAGTAGTCCCAAAGCAAGCAAGTAAAAGCAGTCTTTGTTACTACATTCTAGTGACCCTATCACATATAGAGTTAACTGATAGGTGTAGATTGTCAATAGAGACAATAATTAAACGGCCCTTTCTAAGATGTTGGTTCGACTGAGAGAATTCACATTGAGATTGCTACTCATGGGCTATTGGAGAAAGATGTCATGTTGGCAATGCTTTAATTGATATGTATGCCAATCTTGGTGCCCTTATGAAAGCACTATAACTTTCTATTGAGCATTGTGTCCAAAAGTGTCAACTCTTAGTACGCGTTGATTGTAGGATGTGCCCAATATGGTTGTGCCAAGGAAGCTTCATGTTGTTGTTCACACATTTCACAGGATGTGAAGGAAAGGCCCTTACACAAGATGTTGACATGAGAAAGAAAATTCTCAATGAAATTGCTAGCTAGGGGCTATTGGAGAAAGATGTCGTTCTTGGCATTGCTTTGCTTGATATGTATACCAAATGTCGTGTCCTCACAAAAGCACAAAAGGTTCTCGATGAAATTTCTAGCTAGGGGTTGTTGAAGAAAGGTGCATTCTTGGTGGTTCTTTTCTTGATATGTATGCCAAATGCGGTGCCCCCACAAAAGGACAAAAAGTTCTTGCAAGATATGCCCAACATGGTTGTGTTTTAACGAGTTGGGATGCAAAGGCCTCTCACTCTAGATGCAAGCACTTTGAAAGACTATGCCCTTTTGAAGTTGTTGACATGGCTGAGTGAGGAGATTTCTAGTGAGGAAAATTTGTAGAAAGATGTCATTCTTGGCGGTGCTTTGCTTGAAATGTATTCCAAAGGTGGCACCCTTATAGAAGTGGACGAGAGTGAGTATATATATTATGTTTACATTGGTTGTGAAACTACGCATTCTCTCTAGATGTTTTTACCTATGCTTGAACTTTAACAAACTACTCACAATGATATTATTCTCTTATAGGAGTAAAGGCAGCACGAGAGGTCAAAGACAAGTTACGTGTATCAACAAGGAACATCAAAACATGTAATGAGTAAGCTCTACCATTTTTTTCTCTTCAACATTGAAATGTAGTGAACGAATACACTGAAATTTGCATGCTTCTGTGGGAATGGCATGTTCCCTCGTATTATATAAAATTGGGGAGGAATGTGCAAACTCCCTTGTGCGAGGAAATTTGCATGTTTTCTTTTTATTATTACAACAAAATGAACCAATACATAATAAAAAATAATATTTTTAATCCACTTTATGGTTTTCTACGAGGTCTTCGTGTTGTATATGAAACATTATGATTGCAATGTACTAGTGATAGCACACTGGTGGCGGTAAGTGCTCTCTCTCTCTCTCTCTCTCTCTCTCTCTCTCTCTCTCTCGTTCTCGTATTTTCATCTTTCTATCTGCTATACACTACAAAGCAACTAACAAAGCACTCTAGTTTTAAGAGGTGCAACTGAACAAAATTCATCACGTGTAGTGAGGCTCCATGTAATATGATAATAAATTTTGTACTAGATTGTATCTTTCTTAAGCACATGTCTAAGTTCCATGCAACCGGTATAGAAGCATTATTATTGCAGCCCACAAAAACCTATTTTATCAATTCCTCATAGTATCAAGTAGTTACTTGGGTTCCCTTTCGTCTGCACCCTCTCTAAGAACCTTTTCATCGTAGCAATTTGAGAGATGTATCATGTCAAATTTATAATAGGTATCCCAAATGTCTAAAGGTATGGCCCTTACCTAACATTTTACCATTCCAAATGGTATCATGGAAGTCTCTAGCGGACACATTGATTAGACAAGGTATGGCCCTCACCTAGCATTTTACCATTCCAAATGAGATCATGGAAGTCTCTAGCTGATACATTGATAACCTAGTCGCCAATGCGTACATATCCAAGATATTAAGACATATGCACACATTCATAGTATTTTCTTTAAAGTATCATTAAAAATTTGTGCCCAGGCAATTATTTATTACCTATATGCAGACCTTGAATACTACCATTCTCACCTTTCTAGTCAAGGTAAGTGAATAATGGATGACTTTCAATAGAAAAAATTAGTGGAAAAAATGGACATTTTCTATTGGAAAATCTAGTAATGGGGATAGCCCATGACAATCCACCATTTTACCAAAGCTCTGGAGTATGCATTTATTCCTAACAAGAATACACAATTACATGCCATTGATCCAAAGCAAACTTTAGTCCCTCTATACATTGTCAAAGGATTTTACAAATTCCAAGTACATTAGTATAGTGCCCTGCCTAGACCTCATCGGATGCTCTATCGCAAGTTTCACAATAATAATGTTATCCATGAACCTTGATTGAGCCTTGTGTGTGTGTGTGTGTTGTTAGAATAGACCCAATTTTGCTAACAATGTCTTTATCCATTGTCCTGTATAGGATCCCCATCATGGTGATAGGTCTCATTGGCCCAAATATTTAGGGAAAATTTGCTTGTGAATTAGATTTTAATAATGCCTTGCTTGATACATGGATCGATTGTTTGAGAAATTATTTCCTTAAAAGAATTCCAAAAAATTATGATAAAGTTTTGAGATGCCACAAAGGCCAAGGGTCTTTATCAAAACCCAATTTTTTAACAGCATAAAGGATTTCTTTATCCTCAAAAAGTGCCACAAGTTTGTTTGCATTGGAGTTCTCCACACAAGGCCCAATATATCAAGAAAGGTAGCAAAATGCTTTGTCCCCAGTTATTGTTTTCTGTAGAAACACATTGAACATAAGTTATAGCTTCCCCTCTGTGTTTCCTTTTCAATTTCTAAAAAAACCCTTTGAATATACCTTTACAATCCTCTAAATGGGGATGTCTACATAAAAGTATGGCTTTTCATGCTTGTTCCTCCTCATATTGCCTCAATACACCCCTTGTTTCATCTAATACCATAATATTCGTATAGCAATGGTACCTACCAAACCTATAAGAATCTTTATATTTTAAAGGAAATCCCCAAGATCTCTCATATAATTAAAGTTGTTATTTTCCCCACAAGTCTAGTAGACTATTGCATACTAGACTAGAGCTACTATTCCAAGTCACGAAAGCATTTATATTTGTTGGAATTAGGGTTGCAGGAAAACACACACAGCTTGGAGAAGACGAAGGAAGCTCAAGGCACACAATAGAGAGTGTCTTACTTAGTGTGCAATGGACAGAAAAGCTAGCCCAAGAGTGATGGGTGTATATTCACACACATCACTACCACATGTATACGGTAACAAATCCCCCCTAGAGTGATGCAGTGAATGAGAGATGGCACATAGAGTAAAGGAAGTTCCATGCCCTGAGGACATGGTCAGTCCACAAAAGGGAGTAAGTCCAAAGCTTTGTAGACAACTTTGAACTTCTCACGAGACAATGCCTTTGTGAAAAGATCTGCAAGGTTTTCCTGTGTTGGTACATAAGCCAAGCTAATCTCTCCTACTAGGAGCCTCTCCCTAACATAGTGGTAATGCACCTCAATGTGCTTTGTGCGAGCATGAAAAATTGTGTTCCTCGCAACTGCCAATGCGCTTTGACTGTCAATGTGGATAGTGTTGGCAGTGTCATGTCCAACACCCAAATCATCCATAAGGCGTCTGAGCCAAACACACTCAACCGTAGTTGTGAAGACTACCCTGTACTCAACCTCATAATTGAAAGTTGCCACAATAGGTTGCTTGAAAAATTGCGTTCCTCGCAACTGCCAATGCGCTTTGACTATCAATGTAGATAGTGTTGGCAGTGTCATGTCCAACACCCAAATCATCCATAAGGCGTCTGAGCCAAACACACTCAACCGTAGTTGTGAAGACTCCCCTGTACTCAACCTCATCATTGAAAGTGGCCACAGTAGGTTGCTTCTTGCTCAACCATGATATGCATGAGCTTCCAAGCATGAAACAAAAACCACTTTTCGACACTCGTGTGTCAAAACAACCAGCCCAATCTAAGATCGAAAAAGCATGTAAGTCTTGCGGAAATGATCCCTCCTTGGGATAAGACAAGCCAAGATGTATCAAGTAGCAGAAAATCCTCTTAATAGCCTGCCAATGCTGCTAAGATGTAAAGTGCCACTCAAGTAGCCAAAAAATCCTCTTAACAGCTTGCCAATGCTTAGACCCTGGGCTATGCATAAATCTGATGACCTATGAGACTGCAAACTGAATATTCGGCCTTGTGTTGCATACATAAATGAGGCATCCAACATTAGTTTGGTAAAGAGTGACATTTGTCGGATCACCACAGCATCATGAAGACTCAATTTCAAACCTGTTTCCAAGGGAGTAGCAATAGGTTTGCAATCCTCAAGTCCAAACTTACATAGCAATGTCTCTATGTAACTTTTTTGACACAAGGCAATACCACCGTCACACTGCTTAAACTGTATACCCAAGTAATGATGCAACAGCCCCAAATCTTTCATCTTGAAAGTAGCATTCAAATCAGCCTTAAATTCAGTAAATTGTCTCTCATTTGGTCCAGTGATCAGTAAATCATCTACATAAAGAACCACAATGAGAAGTACATCACCCTCATGCTTTACATACAATGTGCTTTTTGTTGGACTGTTACAAAAGCCTCGTTTGACCAAATGAGTGTCAGCCTTCTCATACCAAGCACGAGGAGATTGCTTCAACTCCTACAAAGCTTTGTTACATTTGCACACCTTATCCTCTTGTCCTTTCTTGACAGAACCATGAGGTTGCATTACATAAACTTCCTCAAATATGTCACCATTCAAAAAAGCAGTAACAATGTCTGATTGATGTACAGCCCAACCAAAATGAGCTTCCAATGCACATTAAAAACGCACAGTAGTCATCAAGTGGGAGCTAAATCCTCTTCATAATCTATGCTTTTTTGTTGGGCATAACCCTTTGCAACAAGTCGTGCCTTATAACGATCAATCTCACCATCCGGCTTGTGTTTCAACTTGTAAACCCACTTCATACCAATGGACTTTTTTCTACAAGGCAAATCACATAAAGTCCATGTGTCATTTTCTATAAGTGCATCATATTCTGATTGCATGGCAGCCATCCAATTTTCTCAATTATGTGCTTCATCAAAAGACACAGGTTTCTCAACATCATGTAAGCTAGACACAACCAAAGCATAACAATCTGATGCATAAGATGCATGGTGAGAGCCTGAAGGAGTTCGACTAGACAAAAGTGCGTCCAATTTACTGTCACACAAAGCATGCACCATCCATTTTGGTATACCTCTAGCCTGCTCATTTTCAGCCATTTCCTCATCAAGTACTTCATATACATCTGCATCAGTAATAGGCTGATCTGTAACATTTTTAGAAACCCCAATAGGCTATACATTTGCCTCAGTAGAATTTACATTCGAACTTCCACCACTGAAAAGAGGCAACAAAGCGTCATAAATGTCATGTGAGCCTACATTATTGTCTCTAGTACACGACAGCAAGGGTTGAATAGAATCTTTCACAAACACAACATTCCGTGAAACCAGAATATGTTTGGTTTGCGGATGATACAACCTGTAACCTTTTCTTTCAGCACTATAACCAACAAAAATACATTTGACAGCCTTATCATCCAATTTTTTGTGATGTGTTTGTGGCACCAAAGCAAATGCAAAACAGCCAAAAACACGCATGTGCTCAATAAAAGACTTTCTATCATGCCATGCTTCATATGGCAAAGCTTTTGTAGGACACCTGTTAAGTATATAAGTGGGACACATGATGACCTCAAGCCAAAACGAAAGCTTTTGTAGGACACCTGTTAAGTATATAAGCTTTTGTAGGACACCTGTTAAGTATATAAGTGGGACACATGATGACCTCAAGCCAAAACGAAAGCGACAAAGCTTGACTTTTGACCATACATCGTGCCATTTTTGTGACCTTTTTTTCCTCTCAGCAACACCATTTTGTTGAGATGTATAAGGCACCGTACATTAGTGTTTTATCGTGTGACTAGCCGAAAATGCATAAATTCATGAGACATATACTCCCCCCTGGATCGGAACGGAGGGTGTCCATAGTACATTTTGAGACATTTTCAGCCATAGCCAGAAATTGTTCATAAAAACTTCGGACTTTGCCTTAAGCGGATACACCCATGCATGCCTAGAGTAATCATCAACAAAAGTCATGAAGTAAAGGTAATTTCCCAAGGACGGAGTTTGCATGGGCCCACAAACATCACTATGCACAAGCTGCAACCTGCATCTGGCCCTAACTGAACCATCCTTTGGAAACTTTGAATGCTGCATCTTACCCAAAATACAGCCTTCAAAAACATGTTTGACAGGTGCTTCAAGAGGTGGCAAAGAAGCAACCATATCAGATTTCTGCAAACACAGCAAACTGGTAAAATTCAAATGTCCAAAACTTACATGTCAAAGTTTTGCATCTGAAGTACCCTTAGAATCCACAACTGCATTTGCAAAATTTGCCCACACTTGTCATACAAAGTGAGCTTATATAGCCCATGGCATAAAATGTCAGATGCTACAATTTCATCACCGAAATTGAGATCATGTATTGTAGATCTGTCATCCAAAAATTTGACTACAAGACCAAGTCTAGCAAGTGCAAATACAAACAAAATATTCTTCTTGATCCCAGGTACATAAAGTGCATCAACAAGTGTGAAAGAACTGCCACTTGTAGTAGTAAGCACAATCTTTTCAACTTGCTAAATCGGATAAGAGGCATTATTGGCACAAGTAACTGAATTCCCATGAGGGACAGACTCAAGAGAGGTAAACAAATCATGATGTGAGGTAATGTGCTTTGTAGCACCATTGTCAAAATACCACACATGTGAATCTATAGCAAACTGACATGCATGCATCATGGACAACAGGATTATAGGTACACTCTACACTAAAATCCCATTTTGCATCAACATTAGCATCACAGTTTCCTTTCACAGAAGACTCAACGATAGCTACATTTGTAGTGGAACCAGCATTTGCAATGGAACCACCCTCTTTCTTCTTAGCCTCTTTGGCCTTCAACTTAGGACATTGCTTGATCAAGTGATCATTTGCTTTACAATAATGGCAATGCATCTTATTTTTACCGTATCACCAGAATTTCCAGACAAACTGCTGCAAGCAGAAGCATTAGGAATAGGTGATTTTCCACTCGCAGAAGAACCATGAGAAGTAGTTGCATTACTGTTACCACCTTTTCTTGGGGAAAAATTAAAGGCCTGTTCAACTGCACGCTGTCTAGTCCTGTCTTTTTTTTTTTGAAAGTGACTCTTGCAATAGCAATGTGCAGAATGCATCAAACTTGACAACTTCAGGATTTCCTTAGGTAATAAGTATCCAAGTACTGGCAAAAGTCTGGTAAGAATCTGGCAAGGCATCAGAAACAGTCTTCACAAGGGAGCTATTTGAAATGACTTCACCTGTAGAAATAATTTGCTCATTGATATCCTTAACACCAGCAAGTGAAGTGTCCATATCATCTTTCTTATGCATAATCTTTGATTCCATCTCTTTACGGAGCAATGCAATTTTAGCCTCATTGTGCGACTTGCATAAAGACCAGCCAGAATGTCCCAAAGCCTGTTTTCCCAATTTCATTGAACGAGTAAGTAATGGTGCGCTTTACAGACAACACAATCAACGTATGAGCTTGTGCATCCTTTACATCCCAACGAGCTTGTTCTGTTGTAGGCAAAACAACTCTAACAAATGCAATCCTTGAAGCAAGACCCTGCAACATCCTCAACATCGCCTGTATCCTCAGAACTAGGACGTACGTCAATGCCCTGCACAAATGTTCCAAACACCCTTAACCACAAGAACATGTTGCATCATATAAGCCCACATAGGGTAATTGTCCCCATCCAATTTGTCCTCAGTAGCAAACATCTTGAACACATTTGTGTTGTTGTCAGCCATGGTAAATGTTGTACCTAATATGAAAACTACCCAAAAAGAGAATAAATAAAGCTCAAACAACACGTGCTATATAGCACAAACCATAGAAGACTATAAGGGCCCTGTTACGCAAAAACTGCACTGACAAAAATTATACACAAAATGATGAAATAGTATGTGCAGTACTACTTGTAGTGGAAACGGAGGCCAAAATGAGCCCGAATCACAAATCTAAGCAGACTAAGCTATTCGAGCACACCCAAAGTGTAATGGGAATGGCTTATGAACTTTGAGAATAGCGATGTCCTCTCCAATGTAATGAAAATGGCCTATGAACTTTGAGAATAGCGGAATTAAGAGAATTAGAGTGAGCATTTTTGTGAGATTACTTTGAGAACTTGGAGGGTGAACTTAATTGATGGTAGCAATATAAACATAGTACTTAATTAACTTGGCATAAACAATACTTTTGCAAGAGAGAGAGAGAGAGTATTAGAGAACATGATAATAGATGAGGACCAGATTTACTTGGAGCCGGCCCCCCCTCCAAAAGGCGTTTGTATTATAGATTCTCCCATCAAGAGAGACTTTGTTACAATACAATCTTTGTGTTCGTTGTGACCTTGGTGATGCTGAGAAGATGGAAAACTTCATGCATCACGAGCTTAACATAAACTTTGTAAAAAGCATTAACTATTCCAAGCCTCAGTTCCAAGGCCTCAAACACCTTCGAAGGTGGAGAGAGCTACCGGGGAATGAGGGTGGGGAAGAGGAAGAAGAAACATTCCATAGGAGAAAGAAATAGTTCCTCTCTTATCATCACTCTTCTTGCTTAGCATAGCATAATAGAATAGTAATGAAGATGAAGAAGATGGCAAGCTTTAGCATTGAAACATGGCTCTTGGTTGGATTTGCATTCCATAGCCAAGAGTGTTGGTGTAGGCTCTCCACTTCTCCACAAGCTTGGAGAAGGAGATGGAGCTCTTGCATTTTGCACTCCACACAATGAGATAATGTGTGTGTGTGTGGGGGAGGAGAGTATACCCCCCCTCTCATGCTTTGTTCACACCTCTCTCTCTCTCTCTCTCTCTCTCTCTCTCTCTCTCTCTCTCTCTCTCTCTCTCTCATTATTTTATTATGTCATTTGGACATGTGTCCTCTTTTTCCTCTTTGAGAGAAAGAACTTAATTATGTATTTTTATGTATCTAAATTTTTATAGGACCCCTTTAAAACCTAACCAATAGCATTCAAGCACATCATGAGGGACACATGTGGAGGATCATTTGAACATGTGTCTTTTATGCTTACTAAGTCATTTGGTTGAATGGAATTTTCAAGGACTTATTCAATCCGCAAGCATGTGTCTTTTATGCTTCTTAAGTCATTTGTTTTGAATTGAATACTCAAGCCTTAGTCAATCAAGCATGGACTTTCATGCCTCTTGAGAACTTATCTTTGAATTTAACATTTCAAAAACCTTAGTCAAGCATGAAAATCACCTCAAGCTTTGGGCAAGGTTCCCACAACCGCTTTAAGCTTCTTAGCACCTCATGCTTGGGTACAATTCCCACCTCGAGGTTAGCCCTAGCTTGCGTAAGGTCAAAGGACTTTTTAACACTAACTTTTGGAGGTCTTTATTGAATCTAACCCTAAGGTCTTTTAAGCTCCATTAGGTAGCATTGCTCTTTGACATACCATATCTCATTTGGCCCCCTTTACCATTGGCCCCGTGTTGAGATAGATCCGTAAGCACATGTCTATATTCTAACCCTTGTTTTCATTTATTATCCCACATTAAATTATCAGTTTAATATGAGAAAATCATTTGGGTTGGTTAGATATTAGATTTTATGACATTACCTCTCTCTTAAAATCATAGTCGTCCTATGAGGTAAAAGAGATAAAGCCATAGTCATTAGTCAATTTGTCTTAGCGAGTAGAGGATCCCTTTTTACCCTACGACGTCATTCCAAGAGGGATGACTAATCCATTTGGTGCTTGGGAGACATAAATGCCGCAAGCAGGTCTGCTCTTTAGTCCATTTCAAACTCCCAAGTAGAGTGACAAATTCTACATGGTGTTTGAGAGACGTCATCATCACAAACATGATTCTTAGTATGCATACTACTTAAATTTGTACACAATAAAGAGAGAATTAGTCTTATAAGACAAAAACATTGATCATTTAAAAGAAATATGTACATTTGCTTACTCTAATGCAGCATTGTAAGCGTTGACAGGGTTCATACTATCCTTAACCTGGATTCCTTGCATCCATGTAGCATTTTCAAAAGGATAATTTTTGAACTTAATAAGATAAAGTCGGATAATCTTACCATGTCGTAGTACCTTGTCTTCATGCCGAAGGATAGCTTCGGGTTGTAGCACCTCTTCTTAGTCTTCAACTTCGGGAGAGTCTTCAATAATTGGTTCACTTGGTGGTTCTCCTTTGTAGGGTTTGAGTAGGCTCACATGAAAAGCATTGTGTATGAGCCAATGGTTGGGCAATTTGAGTTGGTAAGCTATCTCATTGATGGGCTTCAAGATTTGGAAAGGACCATAGTATCTTTTTGCTAGTTTTGATGGCCCGTAGGATTTTTGTCCGTCGTTTGCCTCAATCGAGCCTTAGGAAACTTAAGTAAGACACAATCATTTTCTTTGAACGTTAAGATCCTTCTGTGCTTGTCAGCAGACAACAGCTTTTTGACTTAGTTGAGAGATATATATAGCCTCCTTAATCTTTTGAAAAGATGCTTGCAGGTCACGGCTATACTCATCCACATCGAAGATCTTCCCATGTACTTTAAGTTGCAAAAGGGACTTTTAGGTCTTCCCTCTATGGTTTCAAAAGGTGATTTTCCCGTAGAA
Organism: Adiantum capillus-veneris; assembly: GCF_014529385.1. NCBI lineage: Eukaryota > Viridiplantae > Streptophyta > Polypodiopsida > Polypodiales > Pteridaceae > Adiantum > Adiantum capillus-veneris. The sequence goes on along the minus strand of NC_140953.1, from coordinate 114,435,600 downwards.
GTATGGATAGTATTATTATATGCATACTCTACAAGAGGTAAGTACTTTTCCCATTGTGAGCGTTGATCTACTTCTGTAACATAGGTCTTTAGTAGATCAAGAATCGTAAGATTGGCTATCTCACTTTGGCCATCTGTTTGTGGGTGATAGGCCAAAGAGAAATTCGATCTTGTACCTAGATTTTTGAAGAGACCTTTCCAAAAATTACTGGTCATTCTAAGATCTCTATCTGACACGATGGATGTTGAAATCCATGGTGTTTGAAAATTTGGGATATGAAGAGAATTGCCATTTGGTGTGCCTTAATAGTCTTCTTGACAGGGATAAAGTGTGCTTGCTTGCTAAACCTGTCAACTATTGTCCATATTCCCGTATTCCCATGGATAGACTTGGGTAATCCAAAGATAAAATCCATGGATATACTCTTCCATGGTGAATTAAGGATTGGCAATGGCTGGAGTAATCCAGGTTGCTTCCCTTTATCATACTTGGTCTTTTGGCATACCACACATTTTGAAACATACTCTTGTATGTCCACTTTCATGGTAGGCCAATAAAAGTACGTCTCTACTCCTCGAAGAATAGGTTGAATGCCTCTATGCCCCGCATAGGGAGGAGCATGGGATTCATACATGACTTTCTCACGAAGGGAGTGGGAAACACATAGCCTATTGCCATGGAGAAGATAACCATCCTGCAAGGTAAATGGTTCCTCTTTCTTCCCTACAGCAAGGACTCACATTATGTCTTTAAAGTCAGGGTCAGTAGCATACTCATTATCAGATAGATCATTGAGAGTTTCTATAGACACAACATTAACTTTTGGTCGTCGTGAAAGTGCATCAGCCACTTGATTGTGCTTACCAGCAATGTGAGCAATGTGGAAATTAAATTGCGAAAGAAAATTTTCCCACCTCATTTGTATGTCGAAAAGCTTTGTTTGCATCATGAAGTACTTGAGACTTGATGGTCTGTTTGTAAAATGAATGGAGTCCCCAATAGATAGTGCTTCCATGTGTCTAGCGCATGTAGAACAACTTAAAGCTCTTTCTCATAAATGCCCAAGACCTGTTCATCCATATTGAGCCTTCAGCTCTCATATGCTATGGCATGCCCTTCTTGAAGCAAGATCACTCCAAGGCAAAATCACCACAAGCATCACATTGGACCTCAAATGGCTCTGAGAGATCCAGAAGCATGAGGAATGGTTGAGAGATAAGCTTCTCTTTGAGCTTGTCAAAAGCATTTTGTCCTTTAGCTGTCCATGTGTACTTAATGTTCTTCTTTGTTAAGTCATGCAATCGTCCTGCTATTTGAGAGAATTTTGCTCTGAAGCATCTATAGTATGCACACATACCAATAAAGCTTCTTAGCTCATATAGATTCCTTGGATTAGGCCATGCTTTTATTACCTCCAACTTTGATGGATTCATAAATATACAATCTTGATAGATAATGTGGTCTAAATATTGAACCTCTTGTAGGAAAAATTCACTTTTCTTTTGATTAATGAAAAGCGTATTTTCTCTCACAACTTGAAAGATTACCTGGAGGTGTCACTTGTACTCCTCAAGAGAATGTAAGTGGCCTAAATATTTTTGTCCATCGTAAGTTTGAATGCAGCTGGAGAATTTGTTAGTGATCGTATTTAGTGCTCTAAAGTCGACACACGTGATATGTGTCATCTTTCTTTTGCACTAAAAGTACTGGTGAATAGAATAGAGAGAGCCAAGCCTCACCATCCCTTTTTCCACCAATTCATGCAATTGCCTCATGATCTCCTTTTGTTAAGCTTGTGAAACTCAATAAGGAGGTTTATTATAGGAGGTGAGCTTCCTAATAGAAGCTCTATTGCATGTCTCATCATCCCTTTGTTTTGGAGGTAGCTCACTAGGGATGTCATCATTAAAAACACCTTGGATTCCATTTAGGAAACTAGACAACTCTAATTCCTCTTGATTCCCTTTATTGTTGCTACTTGTAAAAACATTAGAATCATTTACAGATTCTCTAACAAAAATCATATATTTAAAAATAGAGCTTTTCATTGACTTATCAAAAGCAAGCGTATTTACCAGGGATATGGTGTTCCCCGACTCGTTAGCATCTATGTACATGCTCTTTTTCCTGTAGGTGAAGTAGATTATCCTTTCAGGGAGCTTCATGTTGGCAGCCATGCAATTGAACCATGGTGCCCCTAGGATAACATCCTCATGTTGGAGAGGAGAGATTAAAAAAAAGTCTTCTTTGTCGACGTAGCTTTGGACATGAAGCCTCAACTTCCCAATCAAGGGAGTAATGGAGGTTTGCTATCCCTTGAAAGCTCCATCGGTAGTTACAGTATCTCCCATCTTGAAAGCTTGAATGCCGAACTTAGTGGCCAACTCCGTTGATATGAAGTTGTGAGTAGAGCCAGGGTCAAAAAGAATAAGGGCATCATGCTCCCTTACTTTTCCCCAAGCATAGGAGAGGGATGAGCCTTTGCAAAAATGAGTATCCTCTTTTGGAGCTTCAACCATGGAAGCTCTAGGAGTGTCATTGCAAACATTTCTTTTGGGGCAAGAATGATAACCATGTCCTTGCTCCCCGCACTTAAATCATTTATGGTCTTACAAAAGGCCTCTAATTCTTTGGGAGAGAGCTTATTTTTTTACCTTTGTAAGATCCTTTCTCCTTGGCCTTGTTGTTGTTGGTGTTGGTGTTGCCTTGGGAAGAGTTTTGAGCATTACTCTCCCCTTTAGATTCATTTCGATCCTGGTTTTCCATGGGCTTGAAATTTCTTCTCACCCCTTGTTGATTATTGATCCTTCAAGAAACCATAGTGTGGTGGATGGCTTTGGTCATAGTGCTAGGCCGTTGTGAGTTGACATACTCGGCCATTTCTTCAGGTAATACCACACAAAATTGTTGCTTTTGTTTGACAAAGTCTACACTTTGAAAGATTGTAGCTTTGAGATGTAAACCCCAAAACTTGTCTACATATTTGTGGATAGACTCATTGAAGAGTAGCTTCAAACTCCGCCATTTGGTAAGCACTTTGTCCTTTGCATCACTTGCAAGGAATTGCTTCATGATGGAAACTTGTAGAGTTTTCCATGTCTTTGGGGCCTCGTCGTTGCCATGAAGGCTAGCCTACCATTAATGAGCCGATTTTTGGAAGTGTATAGCTACATGGCATAGCTTGGAGGACTGCGTGAAGCCCTCCTCTCCAAAGGCCACATTAAATTTTTGGATGAAGGCATTGCAATACTTTGTCGGTAGCACCAAAGGTGCCATCATAGGTGAGAAAAGAGATACTCTTTCCTCCCTCTTTAAACTTCTTTAGCTTTTGTGACCTTCACCATGCAGGGTAAGATTTGCGATGTCCTCCCCTCTTGTATTTTCTAGGAGAATAGCCATAACTTTCATTGGTAGAGGAGGAAGGTGAAGAAGAAGAAGAAGAGGGTGACCTCTTTCTTTCCCTTTTCTTCCTTTGTTTCCTCTCTTCCCTTTTGGAGTGATGAGGAGAAGGACTATGGGTTTTCTCTTGGGAGGAGTTGGTGATCGTTTAGTCCAACTTCTTCGTGGAGCCACATCTTCGGAGGATTCATTACTTTCTTGATTTTTGGATTCCTCCTCTCATATGAGAGAGAGTCTTCTTTTGGGGGTCTCATCAAGAGGCCTCCTAAGCTCTCTCTCCTCTTGGAGAGGAAAGGAAATCCCATAAGCACGAAGTTGTTGAGTAACTTTGGCTTGCAAAGCGGGGTTGCCCATATCTTGTTGCAACCTAGTAACAAGATAATTAACAAACATGGGGGCATGATCACCATTAGCACCTTCATGTGCAAAATCAAAGTTATCAATGTTCATCTTACTCTCTTGGTTATTGTCAGCCATGTTAATTAAACTTATGTTAATGTTAACATAAAATTTGCAAAAAGAATTAACTATCCCAAGCCTCAGTCCCAAGGCCTCAAACACCTTCGAAGGTGGAGAGAGGTAGTGGGGAATGAGGGTAGGGAAGAGGAGGAAGAAACAATTCATAGGAGAAAGAAATAGTTCCTCTCTTATCATCACTCTTCTTGCTTAGCATAGCATAATAGCATAGTGATGAAGATGAAGAAGATGGCAAGCTTAAGCATTGAAGCATGGCTCTTGGTTGGATTTGCATTCCATAGCCAAGAGTGTTGGTGTAGGATCTCCACTTCTCCACAAGCTTGGAGAAGGAGATGGAGCTCTTGCATTTTGCACTTCACCCAATGAGAGAATGTGTGTGTGTGTGTGGGAGAGTATACCCCCCCTCTCATGCTTGGTTCACACCTCTCTCTCTCTCTCTCGTATTATTTTATTATTTCATTTGGACATGTGTCCTCTTTTTCTTCTTTGAGAGAAAGAACTTAATTATGTATTTTTATGTATCTAAATTCTCATTGGACTCCTTTAAAACCTAACCAATAGCATTCAAGCACATCATGAGGGTCGCATGTGGAGGATCCTTTGAACATGTGTCTTTTATGCTTATTAAGTCATTTGGTTGAATGGAATACTTCAAGGACTTATTCAATCAAGCAAGCATGTGTCTTTTATGCTTCTTAAGTCATTTTTTTTGAATTGAATACTTCAAGCTTTAGTCAATCAAGCATGGACGTTCATGCCTCTTGAGAACTTATCTTTGAAGTTAACATTTCAAAACCTTAGTCGTTTAAGCATAAAAATCACCTCAAGCTTTGGACAAAGTTTCCACAACCACTTTAAGCGTCTTAGCACCTCATGCTTGGTTTCGATTCCCACCTCGAGGTTAGCCCAAGCTTACGTAAGGTCAAAGGACTTTTTAACATTAACTTTTGGAGGTCTTTAATGAAGCTAACCCTAAGGTCTCTTAAGCTCCATTAGGTAGCATTGTTATTTGACAGACCATCTCTCATTTGGACCCCTTTACCATTGGTCCCGTGTTGAGATAGATCCGTAAGCACATGCCTATATCCTTACCCTTGTTCCCATTTATTATCCTACATTAAATGATCAATTTAATATGAGAAAATCATTTGGGTTGGTTAGATATTAGATTTTATGACACAAAGTTTTTATCCACCTACGAACGCTCGCCAAAGCTCGAAGAAATCGGAGAAAGTGAGCAGGCATGTGATGGAGTTGCTGGCGACTAAGCCCCAAGGAGGACGCAACCTGCTCCGATACCAATTGTTGGAACTAGGGTTGCACGAAAACACACACAGCTTGGAGAAGACGAAGGAAGCTCAAGGCACAGAATAAAGTGTCTTACTTAGTGTGGAATGGAAAGATAAGTTAGCCCTAGAGGGGCATATGTACAATGCACAGAGGGAAAAACCTCCTAAAGAGGGAAAAAATGCATCGGCGGTCCTAAGTGTGTTCACACACATCACTACCACATGTATATGGTAACACTATTAGTACATTTAATATCAAAAATTAGCTCTAAGATTATATTAATGAACCACGCATTTTGAAGCAACATGTTATTAATCATGAGAGGTCTTTAAACCCTACCAATATTCATCAACTTATCATTAATACAATCATTTAGTGAAAGCATTAGTGGATGTGGTCAAACATAGCTCAGCATATATATCATCATTGTCAAGCAACCAATCAGTATTAATATAATAGAACCTATCCAATCTAGACAAAGAGGGTAGGTAAGTGGAAGAATGGAAAGTGAATCTAGCATTCTTTCTACCTCCATGTAAACTAGGCATCTACCACGGACCGTTTACTAGTTAGTTCATCCCAAGCATTAGCTTCTACTCTATTGGGAATTGTAGGAGAGGTGTTTTCATACAAGGATGTAACCATATTGTAGTCTCCACCAAAGAGGCCATAGTCCAAATTAAAATTTCTTAGCCATTACCAAAGGTAGACTCATTCAGGCCAATAAACATTAGCAAGCACATTTATAGTAGAAATATTCCCAAGTGGGGAGAGAATTGAAACAATGGAACATCTTCCTTAGACATGATCTAGTTGATCCCATTGAGGGTGTATAGAGGATTTGACACAAGTTGGAACACTAGAGTAGCCCTTTTCCTTGCCCCCATTTTCCATATGATAATCTCTGAAATGCATCATTTTACTATGGAGATTAGATTCTTGCACCAATAAAATTTCATTTTCGTTAGTCAAAAAAACATTTATAAAATCATAGAGTCTCATGGGGTCATTGAGCCCCTTCACAATGAAGGGAGAAAATTTCTTATTGGTGTATCATTAGGAGAATTTTGTGGTCATTCTTTTGCCGTGTAAAAAATGGTAGAGTAAGAAAATACTTTTGCTTTTCCAAAATGTAGGAATTAAAATTTAAATCCCAATATAAGTCATGACAAACATCCAAACTAGGCATACTTTCCCTCCACACGCTCACATGACAAAGAGTGGACAAAGTCTCGAGACTTCAAAGGAACCTCTCTAGCACATGAATGCAAAATACGTCGTTCCATGATTGAAGACTAGATAACACACAAAAAATGGCTCGATAAATACATGGCATGTTCACACTTGCAGTAGCTATTTTTGTGAGTTTACAATAAGTACCAAGTGCATCTCTAGAGTCTCTCCTATATAGTGTGATTTACAAGCACCTAACACTACCTATCATCACTATTGCGGTGGCCCTGCAGCTCCTTGGACAACAAAACTGAGTAACTATGGAGGCCGTTTGGCACAAGGCTAATGAAAAACCTATTTAAGGATTTGAGTATATGAAGCAAGATCAGTGTCACTGATGTACATCTATAATAATGCATGCATGATATCTAGCCCCTAAAGATGCTAGGTTTGAGCACCATCGCAAAAGCGAATGACTGAAAAGCTAGACATGTATCTCAATGTCAACTCCAAAGGATGCTCCTAGTGCAAGAAAGGGAGATTCACTCGGTTCATACAATGATCTTGTCAAAGAAACAATGTGATTGTGTTGAGTCGATGATGTGCTAAAATGCTCCACAATGAGAGACACGTATGAACTTAGGCAAAGACTCTCATTGTGGGTGGCGTGATCTCTATGACTAGTGGCGCATCAACTAGTGGCACTATCAAAGATAAGCTCACTAGAGCAAGGACTAAGGAATGGGATGAAAAATGATGGGTTGTCAAAAGAGGTAGAGATGCAGTGCCAAGCTCAAAAAGTGCTACCTACATAGGAATGATCTTTAAACTCTCTTTAAAGCCCCGTCCTCAAGGTGGCCAATGGACTCTTGCAGCTCCTCCTTACAACGATTGGCTCCTGATCATTGCTTGTGTTCCCAAACTCTCCATGCATTCTTTTCCGCGAGAGCAATCTCTTCAACTCTCAAACTTTGTGGGTATGTTGTTTATTGTGCTTTTTGAGACTTTCATAAATGTGAACCCATGCTTACTTAGAGAATGACTTGTTAGAACTACGATAGCAATTTAAGCAAGAATGGATTGAGGCGTCCAAAACTCACACTAACATGTACAAATCAATTGAGCATAAAACATGAAGGTTTATATACCTTTTCTCACTAATGTCATACATCAAAATGAGATTAGACCACTCTTTTTAGAAAAAAGTTACTATATATAATATCTAGTATTTTATCGTTTCTTACATAATTATTCAATACTTTAGTATTGAATATTTTTCAAATGTTAAATACTTCTATAATATGTAATTAGTTATGTTGTGTGTGTGTGTGTGTGTGTGCGCGCGCGCATGGCTATACGTGTGTGTATGAATATATGCAAATATACATGTGGATAGAATATATGAATGGTGATCTAACCAAGAGGAGACTCTTATTAGCCATGTTGGATGATGATGTGTCAAATAAGTGACAGGGAATCAGTTGGGGGATGAATTGGCATGCAAGGTGGCTCATGGGGTGGTGGGTGATGTGGCATGCCATTCAAGCACCATGTAGAAGGTGACACGTGAGGTAGTGCATGACATAGTAGCTTGGGTGATGTGGCATGCAAGGTGGCACATGGGGTGGTGGGTGTTGTGGCATGTCATGCTGCCACGTGAACAAAGCGGCACTTGAAGTGGTGGATGATTGACAATTAGAATGATGTGGCATGCAAGGTGGTCTAGTGAAAGATTTTACTTTGTGATGTGGCAGGTGATATGGTGTGATGGCATGGAAATTTTGTGATATGGCAACTCTCATGTATGACACGGACTAGCTAAGTAAGGTTGGGAGGCTAGGACCAAACTTTGCATGAAAGGGAAAGTGTCAAAATTCACATGCTTGGCACATTTCCAACCCTAAGAGGGGACACCCCAAGCGAATTGGATAAGGGATAGAAATTAAAATAGGAGAAAGGTAGGCTTTGAGTATTCAAAATAAGTGAGATTATTTTATATGGAGACTTTATAATAAAGGCTATAATATATGTGAAACCAAAAGAAATGATGCAAAATAATATTTATTAGACGTTATATAATCTCTAACAGAGCTATCTAACAAGCTTTTATAATATTTTGAATAGATCTATCAAAATTGAATTGTTCTATTTTTTTTTGCATGATCACATTCTTTGGGTCATAATCTATCAAATAACCATTAAATTTGCAAAATAAGTTCTACATCTTCAAAATTTTGGTGCTAAATAATGAGGCTCTTTAAATATTTAAAGGAATATTTAAAATAATTACATAGATTTTAAAAAAAATCAATAAACCAATTAGTTTTCTTGATGTGCACGTGATGAAACAAAGTAGCTAAAACAAGCTTACATTGGCTTGTTTATCAAGGTCACAATGTTGTGAAGGCATGACATGTTTAACCATGATAGTCCTCACACACATAAAGTGCCCGTTTTAGTGTATTTATGTGCCTGTAGATGTACTTTTGTGTGAATGTCAAAGAATTTGTTTGTTTGTGTGTGTGTGCGTGTGCGTGTGTGTGTGTGTGTGTGTGTGTGTGTGCGTGTGTTGCTATTTTAAACTAATACTTATACACAACAAAACATATCAATTCAAAAAATAGCTGGCTTTACAAAAAAGGACAGCGAGAAGCACAAAAACGACTCAGTCTTTGATTCATCTTTGCACTTTTCAATGAGACTGAAGTATCACTCTAATGTTTTTGTACACTGGATAGTTACGAGTAGTGATGTCTATAGTAGAAAGGGCTAAGGTGCACCGATGGTAGAAACCAGCTTTAAGCCAAAAAGACCCTAAGTAAAGATAGAGTCCTCACCTACATCCATAAAAACAAGTTAACAAATTCGTTAGCCTTGAATACATATTACAAGTACTTATCAGTTGTCATCCATGTCCTACTTAAAATATTTTTAACTTAAACCAAGTACTTATCAGTTGTCATCCATGTCCTACTTAAAATCTTTTTACCTTAAACCTACCATCCAATATTGTTTCTTTGTCACATGACTTTTCTGAGAGGATTTCATTATTTTTACTCTTTTTTTATGAACTGAAGGTCATCACTCCTTCAATTTCTATTAAAATGACATCATAGGTTATAAATAAAGATAGTAATTGACCCTTCTTTTCGAAAAGAGTTTATATTTATAGAGTAAATTCTGATCAAAAGGCCATTACCCCTTCTAATCCAAATGTCTTACCAAAATCACTGTCCCATAGGGTTTTTGTCTATTTAAATCCATCAGGCTAAAATGATCCAAACAATCTTCCCTAATTTGCATTTACAGCCATAAGAGATATAACAAAGAGAGTATGGCATAAAAAGAACCACTTAAAGTAGTAGAAATCACTTGGGTATTTAGTCAAAGTATGGTATAAGCTAATATGACTTTACCTCTAAATATGATATTTTACAAGATGTATTTAGGCATGTAAATAAAGGTAAATAATTAAATAATTTTGTATCATAATGCAAGAACACCAAGCAAGGTGATTAAGTGCTCTATGTTTTATTACTAAGTAATAAGCAAGTGTTTTTAAAGAACCAATCATTTAGTGTGCTGAGAAGTGGTAGAATAATATTCCCTAAATGATCACATAAGATGAGAGTATTTGACACTTATGTTATGACGGAGGTAGTAGTATGCAACTACTAAATGCCCAACAATAAAGTGATCAATCCTCTAAACCAATAATAGTCCTACATGGTGTGGTAAAAGCAAGCATTATATTGGTCAAGCTTCAAAAACTTGTGTCCATTTTGACTGCTCAACAGAGATAGTTATGTGTAAATCAACTTAATTCCCCTACATGATCCCATGAGAGTCTTTAAAACAGAAATTTCATGCCCGAATATGTAATGCAAAATCCCCAATAGCACTCTGATCTATTTACGAAAAAAATCAGTATTAACCTTTTCAAAGCTAGCCAACAATGTCAAGGATGAAAAAACCCAATCATAGGAATTAGAACACACCGAAAAATCTCATATTAAATTGCAATTTCACTTCTATAAGAGTTTAATAACCACCTGCTTGCCACAAAATCAAGGGGATGGAGCTACATTTGCTCAATCAATCTCCCAACACACCTTTTTTTTTATATACCATATACATTTGTGAACGGCAGATCTCATAAAGAAAATATAGACAACTTTATACTGCAGTTTGTTTTTGTTAACATAGAACACCATTTATGATCAGTCATGTAAGCTAAAACCAACGATAGAGATAGAGAGGAGCTTCCCCTTGTCTAAAATAAAGCGCCCTTTCTTAGTGCAACTAGTACCGAAAAAAACCAAAGTACGTACCACCGTGTATTTAAACCAGTCAATTAGAAACCGGAGGAGGGTTAATTAACACATATAAAAAAGGATATTTCAACGTGCAACAAATAAACCAGAAGGCAAAAGTGTACGTTTATAAGGCAAGCACCGACCTGCGATGTTGTGCTTTGTTCAACAAGCTCCATGAGAAGTATATCAGCACCATACACAATGCACTCAAACTCTCTTTCAAAAACACACACCCAAGTATGCCAATGCTAAGTGAGGGGAAGGGCATCTCTCACCTCATTTGTATAGGTTGCGGGGAGATGCGCCATCAGTTCTGAGCACCAGGAATCCCACAAGACGAGCCTCCATAATCGGCCCACATCTCGAGACAGCTAGATATGCAAAGCGGGTGAAGGGGTAGATGCTTCATAGGCAAAGAATATCACACAATGCATCTTCTTAGGGAGAGAATAAATTTAGCACGCAATTTGCAAACTGCAAGGGTACACAGAGTAAAGGGGTTGCAGGTGGTACAGCAAGAAGGAGGAGATTAATTACACACCCAATTGGGGGGGAGAGAAAGGCTTTTAAATCCATAGTACTATTTAAGGTCATGGTAAAAAGATTACCATCCGAGTTTTAACCAAGGCAATAGGGCTTGTGCCCATAGGGTATTGTATCGAGAGAGTATTCAACCACTTAGAACCAAAAAAGGTGCAAACTACCAAGTGAACGAGAGAGAGAGAGAGAGAGAGAGAGAGAGAGAGAGAGAGAGAGAGAGAGAGAGAGAGAGAGAGAGAGAGAGAGAGAGAGAGAGAGAGAGAGAGAGAGATGGGGCGGGGGGGGGGGGGGGGGGGGGGGAGGTTGTTGATTGTGTTTGGTTTGGGATGGGGTGTGATGGGTGGGGTTTTTTTAAAACCTATTACTAGATTGGGCTATTTGAGAAATGGAGAAGTGTTCTTCTTAACTTTAAAGTAGGAAATTTTCAGGTGTGAGTTTCAATATAGACCAAAAACTTTAGAATTGCATACAGTAGATAATCGGCAGCTCAGGTTTTAATATATCGTAACTTTCTATCCCCTTATCACCTAGGGTTCTGAGTTTTGGAGAAGGATCTTTTAAAGCCTTAAAGTGGGATATTTTGGAGTATAAGCTCCGGTAGGAAACTTTAGGATTGCACATAAGAATTGGGCAACGACAATTGTTTGTGTGTGTGTGTGTGTGTGTGTTGGGGGCCGGGGGGGGGGGGGGGGGGGGGGGGGGTGATAATATTTCCAATGAAACTTTTTTGAAACCCCACGACCTTATTTTGAGCTTGCAAGTGACAAGAACAAGAAGAGTAGGGACGTGGGCCCGCGCTCTACCTACTTTCCTTCAAAGCTAGGTGTGCGCGAGGCGCCACACAAATTCACAACCCACATATCAGGTTTCTTTCCATTATCTGAGGACATCAACACTAGTTTTGTTAGCTTACATTTATGATGAAAAAAGTTGTGTGATGAAAAAAGTTGTGTGATGAAAAAGAAAACCCACAATGTTCTAATATTCTAGACTTGTGCCAATGTACACTCGTGTTGTTAGCTCAAATCTAAGGTGGTTCTAAAAGAAAGAAGCAAGATTGTCATCACAAATACCAACATTCATCCCTTTGCCTAGGGGCGTCCATTGAGTTCATGAAAATCTGATTAAAGGTTGTTATTACAATATCACAGTCATCCATTTTCCTATTGGATTTGCAAATTCACTGAAGTTTTATCATTCCATTTTCGATAGGCCCGACAAGGTTATTTGTGTATGAGAGTTGTGTGCTTGTGTGAGATGCATCTTCCTTTGGGTCACACATGGCATAGAGTGAAGAATGAGCACTATTTGAGAAGGCTTGATTGGAAACTAAAATTACATGGATATAGTGATGGAAGTTGTCCACGAGGCTTGTGAAATAAAGGACAATCGTGAAAATGCAACCTTTGAACAAAAAATACATAGAAAGGAAAACCCTTGAGTACCTAAGATATAAAGGTTATTGTTGATTATTATTATCTATGTCTAATAGATGGCATTGACCAGTGAGCTTAGGAAACATAAGAATTTCAAAACATAAGTCTTTTGGCAAGTAATTTGTTTTGAACATAGGAGCTGAGAGTTCCCTCTTTTTGACAAGCCAAAGAGAGCAATGCTACTTTGTAAGATTGATTAGAGGAAAATTTCACATTAAGGCTATTTGATAGGAAACTTTCTACAAATTCCTGGGTAGGCAATAACCCAATAGCTTATCAACCGAAATACAACTTCCTACTTATCCTCCCAATAATCTACACTTCTCTCTCTCTCTCTCATGTAGCTAGTGATGGGGGACAAAATCTATGTTGTTTTTCATAGACTTGCCAACCTTTCGAGGTTACCAATGCGCACCTTTGTAGATTTCCACTAGCCACCAATAATAAGCTTGTATTGCATCCACATGCTTCGTCAACACACGATCCGTGAGCTATTTCCGCCATCTACACCCCTCATCACAACTTAACCTTGGCGCATGAAAAGCCTACAGCCTTACCTCAAGAGGACTTTACATATCATCACCCCTTAAAGCTAATATTTTAATTGCTCATTATTCCCTCCCACTATTGCTTGATCGTAACATTGTTGCTCTACCATAAATAGTATTAGCCTGTTGTACTCCTCGTCACCATGTTTGAGATGCATGTATGTGCACAATGGCCCTTTGATTATCAAGTGCTCAACATTCACACAATTATGTGCATTTAGCCTCTGAGCATTTGAAAGTAGGGTTCCTCTCAAGATCATGGAGATAAATTAGCTATGGATAACTTGAAGTGCTTGCCTTCAAGCTTTCTCCAATGGAGCCGTCAAGTTGCTTCTTGTGCTCTCATTACCCCATGGTCCATAAATGCATGAAGCAAGTTTGTTTGTGGACAACTTCTCTATGAACATGCCAACAATGGGCTTTTGGAAGGTTTTCCAAAGTCGCCATACTACTGAGGATGGATGATACCATCATCTACTCAAGGACCCTCTGCTTGACAAGGAATAAATGTTCTTAAGACCTCACTTCGATGTCTCAAAGTGCCATCAAGGACTTGAGTGTGTGTAGTGCAATTGCATTGATAACCACTAAGTAGCTAGTCCCATGCCTTTTCCGATTGTTGGGTAGATTGATTGTGTGAGGATTATTTTATTTTTGATACCATTCATGGTGGCACAGAGAATATGGAGCAATTCTTGGCCCTTTTTCACCAGACCAAAGTAAACATCCCACAAAATTGAGTAGGCAGATGGAATATCAGCGCTGCGCCAAGTAGTTAATACGAGCTTTTTTCTTTTTAAATTTGATACAAATCGTTTTCCACTCTAACAATCAACATAAAATCCATAGAATCAACAAGAGTTCTATGGCTTGATGAGAGTGCCCCTCTACAAGTATGGGTTGCACACATGCACGTGCATGAACTTGAGCCTGCATATTTCAATGCATGTGCAGACATGCGCAAGCATGTGGTGTGTTCGTGTGCATGAGCACGCACCCATGCACGTGAAAGAGACCTCAAAAGGCGTATCTGCCTCAAGAGTTGTGTGTGAGAGAGAGAGAGAGAGAGAGAGAGAGAGGTCATAATTGATAATTGAGAGACAAAAGTGTCATTCACATTACAATTAACTGCCCAGACCTTAGACAAACACACACAATAAAATTTGGAGATTGCTAAATTTACAAATAAGAGTAACTCAATGCTGCCTGTAGGCATATGAATGTTAGCTTCATAGCTAACTTCCCTTCTACACGGTAAGAATTTAAAAGAACAAAAGAAAGAAGAGATGGCCTACAAAATACATAACGGGAGCTGCGAGAAAAAACAGAGCTATGTTCGCTTCTTTCATTAATTTACAAAATATATTTGCTACGGATGTGCTAATGAAACTCCAAAAATTATATTTGTGATCTGAATCGACGAACATGAATTCAACGATGTGTATTGATGTCCCGTGTTGCTTGTGTCTGCCACCTGTAGATTCACAAGACCAAAGCTCCTATGAAGAGTTAGTTCAAAGGGAATCATAAAAACCCCTCTACTTACATACTATGGGGTATCTTTTTCTTAGGAAGCTTATGCAATTTAACTAAAAATGCCATTAAAAAACTCCTACCGTAAATGTAATTCTGTTAAATTTCAAAAATTCTGCAAAATAAAATACCCCTTATTTTGAACTCCTGTGCTATACATATGTATTTGGAGGTACACCCCCCAAGAACACAGCTAGATTCAAAAGCAATCTCATGGACAAATGGAGTCCAGACGCTTGGGCCAGCTACGAACTCCATAGAGTTCTTGTTGGGTTATAACTTTTCTCTGATTTTATATTCAAATTGTGTCAAGATAAAAATAGCGGCTATTTTTGAAAGGCCTTCATTTGGTAATTCTTTTACAAAAATCACCTATCAAAAGAATAACACAAAATTTCCAAACTTCGTGGTTTTTGGAGATAAAACCGCCTAAAATATGCTGTAAAGTGCCTATTTTGTCAAAAACTTGAAAAATTTCGCCCCAAATCCTTTTCTTATAGGTATATGGATAAATTATACTCCCCAACCCATTCACACTTCCAAATTCTTCAGGGGTTCTTCTTATTTACCTGCATGGTACATTTCTCTTCTCTAACACAAAGATTGAAGTTTCTGGGTAGTTACCGTGAAAGAAGAAAACTAGCAAGAGGGCTTAGACCAGACTTCTCCATTGGATCATTCCGTGCCTGCCCTTTCCCTTGCCCATCTGTCTTTTGCAGATGGCTACTCAAGGCCTCATCCTTCGATTTAGGAAGCAAAACCCTGCTGGCTATCTCTTGGAGCCCCTTTACAGCCGACTCTTTGGAGCTGAGAAAAACTCACCAAACAAACCATTTTAAGGAAAACTGTAACTGCAAATACACGCACACGTGCACAGGTGTTGGCGTTGCATGTCCCATGAGATAAGTCAAGCTCACCAAGAATATCTTTCAATGCATACCCTGACAAACAGTGAGTGCACGTGTGCACGTGTGCCTGCGGCCTTGCGGAGGGGGCAAAAGTTATCCATGTATGTCCACGTATATGTGAGTGCATATGCATGTGGTTATTCCTGTGTGAGCACGCATGAGAAAAGCCTACCTCCCTAGTCGTTGCAGGAGTTTGCTGACAAGAACTTCACAAGCCCCAGGAGCTAGCCTCTCTAAATCCATTAGCGAGTCTGCGGCATCTGCAGCGGCTCGTAATGCAGGGCCCTCAGACTGCTCTGCTGCTGTCTGCAAATTTATCAAGCCAAAAATTCAGTGGAGAAAAGTGAGCAACCTCAGCGATTACAAGTTTCCAATTGCGATATGAAAGCCCATATCAGGCAGTGCCTACAACAAGAAGGCCACACCACCTTATGAAAAGTCATATCATCATTTTCTGCGATTTGCTACTTGTTTTCACAAGCCACATTCAATAGTATCGTATTTTTCTCTACCATCCCGATTCCCAATGGGCAGATATGACACAATAGACCAATGAAAATTATGAGGAAACCTTGCATTAGCTGCTCACTTCAAAAAAATTGCTACTCCTTGCATTCGCGTGGTTCTACGAATTCTACATTTCAGGGGTCCATATCATTGAACTGGAGTTTTGTTATAAGTTACATAGAAGTCCTTCACCAGTTAATTCAGCAGGGACATACCAATTTAAGACAGAGTCTATAGGTTTATGGTTTCGAAGTAGTGTCCAAGAGGGCTTCTCTCTCCTCTTAAACTAGGAATTAAAAGTTTGAAATTGAAAACCTATGATGAGGTACCTTCCTTGATGAAATATTAAAGCAATTTTACTGCAGCTTCTACCTCTTTCAATGCAGGTATCAAGAGCAGAGAAAGAGCAGGAGACAATCCAGCAGCAGCTGCTCGAGCAGCATCTTCATCCTCACTGCCACGCCGAGCAGCCATTCTGGACGAGAATTTCGGAGGCCCCCTGGAATCTTGCACATCTCTGCAATCACACAAATACCCAGGCATGATTACTTTAGCCGAACCTGACCTAAAGAGTTGAGCCAGAGGTGAGCCACGCAATCCGTCTGACGACATAAAAAGTTGAAGGTACCTTAAGGACTCTGAGCTACTGGTAGTTTCTGCCGCCCTACCAGGGCCCTCCACACGAAGCTTTGAGGGAGGATGGCGACGACTTCTCGATCCAGCCTCAATAGCAGCCTTTGCCTACTAACCATGTATGGAGGAAGACAGTAAGCTACAACGTTAAGGTTAGTTCTATAATTGGACACTCAAGCGTCCTGAGACACTAAAATGTTCTATTTTTTCAGTAACTTGTCATAATTATTGGGTGAAGCTATTTATAGGTCATTCATGCCTTAGGTCAGTTATGAAGCGAAGAACATGGCCAAATTTTTAATTTTGCCAAAATAAAAGCCATATTAAGATTATGGTGATAAGTTTTAAGATGAAAAAATCATAGAAATTTAGTGCAATTTTAACAAATTTCCATAAATTGAACATAACTTCTCATAAAAATAACATTTATGCATAGATTTCAAGGTTTATAAGTTTGCAAAAGCATTTTTTTAATTTCATGCACCTGCTTATTTAAATTCATAAAAAAAGGATAGTGAAGTGTCCTTTTTGGTACCAAACTAGTGTCAAAAATTTCACTATATAGCTACATTAATAAAAGAAAAAACAAGTCATTTATGAAGACGACCTCTGCAAGATTAGTTGCACTGTCCTCCCTGAACATAGATTGGGCTGGTCTTTCCTGCGAGGGTTGACGAGACCTTGGCGTTCCTGATGCCGAGGTTGTTCCATCATGAGCATGACGAACAAGAGTGCCAAAACTTTCTTCAGTGGAGGCAGACAACCCCAATTCCTGCCCCTAGAAAAATTGCAAAAACCAAAATCAGCTAATATGGTTGATTTAGCATCTGTGACTTCACAATTCGAGCAGGGCCTTACAGGAGAGAGAACCAGGTCCACCGATGTTCTAGGAGACTGATGCTCACTTGGTGAGTTCAAACTTAATATACCAGTACGAGATTCCAAAACCTGCACAAACTTCCAGGGCTAAGAACATATACTAACTTAGGCGAGCATGAAGCTCGAAACATGGGATCATGAGGTCAGGTACAAAATAACGCACTTCCTCGGCAGACACCATGTCCTCCATGGTTTTGCCGTCTCTTCCCCCCATCACATAATCATGTGGATCTCCATTCGCGCTCCGAATTTTCAAAGGGCTGAGAGTGTTCGGAATTAATTGCCACTCCCCTTCCCCATGCTGGGACGATCTCGGCACTCGGCTAGAAGCAGCATCTGGAGATGCTGGACTTGCATCGGCGTCCTTTCCACTGAGGACCATTCCTGCACTAGGAATTGTTCCAGTGCCAAAATCCCATGTTGCGTTGCTTGAAGTTTTTCGAGAACTGTCAAAGAAAACAATCAAAAAACTCCTGTGAGCACCCTTTCTTTCAAGAAACGCATGAAGTCAAACACCGTCAACTTTGAAGTAATAACATCTTACACTGCCTTGACAGTAGCTTCTTCGAAAGGCACCCGGTCTAGAGTAGAGAATTCTTCAGAATCCTTGAACTGCCTTTTTGGACGCTCCCTGCAAGTTTTCATGCAACAACAGAACATTCAGGCTGCTTCCTACATTGGCGTTGGTCTTCAAAAGATTTCTTGCATTTGAACATCCTACACACATACCTTATTCTTTCTAGAAGCCTTAAGGTCCTTCGCGCATTTTTGACAAAACGATGCTTCAACAACTCTTTTGCACTCGGTCTCTGGTTAAGGGCGAGATAAATGCTTGCTATCAAGCCAAATTCAATTATCACCCCTCGCTCCCAAAAAAAAACCAAGAACAAGACAACATTGGACTTGTGTTTACGATACAGCGAATGTGGGTACTTGTGCTGCAACGCCCAAGTAAGAAAAACATAGGTGGAAAATATTTGTATTAGCTCAACCTGGTTTAGAAGTGCCACCATGAGCACCCGACCAAGGCCCCACTGCCCCACTCTCAAAAGAGACTGGGACACAATGCCACTACAGCAAACAGAAATCTCCAATACAAATAAAGACAGTACAGTTTTGGGCTCCTTTTTGCATCTGGAGCCTTCCTGAAGCACAGAGGACAGGGTCTCTATACCATTGAAGAAAGCCTAACAAGTGATCCAACCTGTCTAAAACAGTAAGATGGATCATAGCACAAAATAACAAACACCCTGCTTCCGCATGCATCACAGAGCACTTTCTTCAAGATAAAAGATATGAAATGAAAAAGTAAAGACAAAAGTAACACAGCTTCAAAACCAAGAAGCATCACTTGCAAAAATAGATAAAGGCGCACCTCTGCAGGGTTCTTCTTGAGACACAAGGAGACAAACTCTTTCATTGATCTCGAGAAATGATCATCAAGCTGCCCCATTCAACAAAGCCATTACTCTCTAATTTACAAAGAGCTACAGCTCATGATACACACAAGTAGACCCAACCTGCATCTAGGAAACATAGGGTTCAACAACATAACAAGAAGTAGAAACCTGGGGAGAGTTATTCTTTGGAATGAGGAACAACACCCTCATGGGGTGCAGATCCGCAAATGGTGGTTCCCCTTTTGCCATTTCTATGGCAGTGATGCCTAGGGACCAGATATCTGCCTGAAAGCAATGTTGCTGTGAATGATTTTTCCGGAAAAAGAAAAAAAGCACTTCGTTGCCAAAGCCACACTGGAAAAAGCTGAAATCTCCTATCTTTTGCCTACTTTTTCATTATAGCCTTCTGAGCTTTGTATCACTTCAGGTGCCATCCAAAACGGCGTGCCTACAAATGTCTGCATTACAAAATACTAACAATCAATGGATCATAAGTATACAGCTTTTTAGATAAACAAATCAATGTACAAAAAATATGGCATGACTTCTGTTACATCACTTGATGATGATGTTCATGCTAACAACTGCATATAAGTCACACAGTTATCTTAAACCTCAATGGATTGCAAGCCCAATGTGAGGATTCTCAACCATCTGAGAAATTTCTGGGAAGATCAGTTTAATGTCACCCACACAATACGAGCATACATCAATACAAAGTTTTGCGTACTGAGTTTCTATCATACAAGAACACAATCAAACAGTATCAATCATATTTTCCACCTCTACACAATCTGAGGACAAATAAAGCCCTCACACGACCTTGCTTAATTTAGAAAGTGTTGCCTTCTAGACCCATAAAACCCACTACTACATGTGCTTTGCAAACCTGCCTCTATATTTCTCTAGTGTCCCTAGCATTCAAACTTGAAACAACTCTATTCCCTGTCCTAGTCAACTATGAGTTACTTCACACAAGAATATCACAAAACCTTGCCATAAAACTTATGATAAATCTTATCCCAAAATCTTGTTCCAAAGACCACATTAGTCAGGGCCAGCTAAAGCCACACCTTACGCTTGGACATGGTCCTTGTCAGTTGAGCAGAGACCCCAAAATCTGCCACCTACAAGATACATGCAACCAACCCTAATGAGTAAACAATATCCTGTTTATGAATGAATCTATAAAGAACATCTTTCTACCTTCACATCTCCATTCGAAGTAAGGAGAATATTAGCAGCTGGAAAAACGTAGTGTATGAATTTCAGAAGTTTCCATCTAGCTGTGCTTAAATGAACCCAATTATTCAATTGCTTTAGGCTTTGACAAGTTTATACAATATTCACCTTTGATATCTCGATGAATCTTCCCTTCATTGTGCAAATAATCCAAGGCATGAAGAAGATCTTTCAAAATACACGCTATTGACGCTTCATCCAAAGGCTGCCCTGTGTGCAACTGTCAACAGAGCATAGCCTGTATAAACGCAATAATAAGGATTACAGAAGATGCCAATTATGTAATCAGGGCCTAAAGCATTATACCAAGTCGGATACAGAGCCTCCAGCCATATATTCCATGAGAATCCAGAGTTTTGTTTGATGCAAATAGGACCCATAATACTCAGTAATATAAGGAGAGCGGCACTGTGAAAGAACTGATATTTCCTACATAAACAGCCATACTGAAATATGAAGTTTGCCAATTACATGAATGTAATGTCGACTGGTTCAGGAAAACAGTGATGCCAGTCTTTACCCTCTGAATATCCTCCACTTCGTCTTCACTGCCAATAGTCAACAAAAAATATTGAACATGTGTTAGCTTTAGTTGCAATGACAAAATAAAACAGTGCACTTCCTTTGAGAGAGGTGACAACTGCACCTACACACTTTACTTCGCTAAAACAATATGTTTTATAGATTTTGCAGCTAACCCCCAGCTGTACCATATGAACATCCCCTGCAAAGCCTTAAAGTTGCTCATAGCAATCAAAGAGCCTCTAGACCAAGTAAAAATATTCTCAGTGTATTCACTTTCTTTTTTTTTTCTTTTATTCTTTTGTTCTTTTTTCTTTTCTTTTTTTTTTGGGGGGGGGGGGGGGGGGGGGGGGGGAGGGGGGGGGGTTTGTTGTAAATGCACACTCGTGGTGCATAGATGCATGCTACTATCTTCTCCTTAAATCTTTAACATCATTTTGACGACCTCTCACATCATGTTTTTCCAATAATAAAAAAATAGTAGATGGTAGTCGGAAAACAAGATAATCTCGCATGTGTTTTCCAAAACTCTCAGAATCTTTCTATCAAGAATCTTTAGTTCAAGGTGATAAGACTATAACTTAGCATGCTAAAACCTCAAGTTGAGAATAAACATTATTTTCTTATAGTAGTCTTAATGATGTGCCTTGCAAGTTCCCCAGGCCAAGAACCAAAACAAATGCTATGGCCCATGGCAGGCCAAAACGGGCAAGGAAAAAGGAATTACATACTCACTACTATGCACATTAACACAGCTCTACAAAATGAAAACACCTTTGTATAAGTCTATCCTTCCTGAAAATCTGGTAGTCAGTCTAGCAACAAAAAGAACCTTCGTAGTAAGCTTAAGAAATCTAGCAACAAAATCCCAGATAGCTATTCACAAAAGCCCCGATACCTACAATTAATTTTCTGCAAATTGACTGTAACAAGCTGGCAGTTTTATGTCCAAAATGTCATTGAAAGAATACTCACGCTTCTTCAAGGTCGATTACTTTGATAGCTACGTCCTTGCCTAACTCTCTGTCGAATCTGCACATAGAATTGGGTTGTAAAGGCCCGCTTATGCAAGAAAATCAACTCAACCTCAACTTTAAAGTATTGACCAGTTAACTTATTCTTGCGAAAAACAAATTCAAAAGATACCATTTCCTGAGACCAGAAACATAGATACAAATGGACACCGGGTCATGGCTTACTGATGATGAGAAACCTAGAGTTAGATGCTAACAACCAGGAGAAACAGCCAACCTAACAGCTTCTGGTGACCAGTCGACAACAATCGGGTGGGGGGGGGGCTCAATCCTCTGGTACCAAGTTCTAGGGGCCTGCTTGAGGCCGTACAGTACTCTTTGCAATCAATCCACATGATCCTCCTTGCCTGCAACTCAGAAGCCAGGCAGTTGCTCCACATAAATCTCTATAGGGAGAGTGTCGTTGAGGAACGCACTCTTCATGCCTATCTGATGGATAGGCCAGTGTGATGGACTTGCTCATGAGATCACTATCCGAATAGTAGTCATCCAAGAAGTAGGAGCAAAAATCTCGTCGAAGTCCATGCCAAGAGGCTGAGCAAAGCCCTTAGCCACAAGTCTCACCTTGCCTTCTCAATGGAACCACCAACCTTGTACCTCGTCTTGAAAGATCCATCTGGTCCCGATGAATTTCCCTTTTGTAGGCTGAGGAACCAACATCCAAGTGCCATTCTGCTCTATCGTGTCAACTTCAAATGCACATCACGCGTCCAAGAGTCATGCTCAAGGGCTTCTTCCACCAGAGAGACATGAAACGTTTCATTACGGGACAAGAAAAAAGTGAAAAAGGGTTTTGCAATACAGATAATTTTATATTATCTGCACATATTTATATTTATTTACACATATATACATACATCTGTGTGTGTATGACAATGTATATATGTGTCTGTACACAATGTACACTGACATCAATATTCCTATGCACACATATATTTATATAGATACACGCATACACTTCTACACATGCACCCACTCTCAAATATTCATAGATTTTGGGACACATTTCTCCCAGTAGCTTCTTTCAGGAAGGTCTCTTTAAAAAAGCAAATGGTATCCTACCGTTGTAGTCTACAAGTGTTCAGCAACTTATTGACCATGCTCACGACGGCTACTCACTTTCGATGTTACAGGCTTGGACACTCCAAGCGAGAAATCAATAGCAACACACAAACAAAAACTGCAAACAACTAAATTGAACTTGAAGAAATGAAAATGAAATGAAATGTTATATTAACGTCTTCGAAAGGCCAAAATGACCTATGAGACCAAAAAGTTACAATTGGTGAATCTGATATCATGTCTGAGTACGGAAATTACAAAGAATTAACACTAAAACTAAACTAACACTGAGGAGAAAGGAAAGAAACGACGTACCGGGGGGGGGGGGGGGGGGGGGTTCACATGAAATCTCTCATCCATCGCTGTCGAATCTCAGTAACCTCCTCCATGGTCAGTAGTCTGGTTGGGCGTCTTGCATGTCGAGCTAGAGTGGTTTGTATCTTCTATTGCAGCCTTCGTCGTGGTGGGAGACCCCCCGAGGTCGTGGGCGTCTGGATCTGCCTAGCTCAGTGGCTCGGTCAAGCAGCATACCTCTAGTATGGGTGGGCTCTGAGATCTGCTG
Organism: Adiantum capillus-veneris; assembly: GCF_014529385.1. Lineage (NCBI taxonomy): Eukaryota > Viridiplantae > Streptophyta > Polypodiopsida > Polypodiales > Pteridaceae > Adiantum > Adiantum capillus-veneris. The sequence goes on along the minus strand of NC_140953.1, from coordinate 114,412,139 downwards.
TAATGACTGCTCCTCTGGCTCTCCCCTGGCTGGTGTAACGAAATCTGTGATTTGTCTCTGAGACTGTCTTTCCCCTGATGTCCTCAGCAAGCTCTCCCTAAGTCTACGCAACTCTAGCAAGAACAATCCAAGACATCTCTGATCCTTGTATCTCATGACTCTAGAAAAAGGCCCGAAACCTTTTCTCAACAGGCAATGGAAGCGGCCGCGTATCTCATAATACGCCGGGCAATGACATGTGTAGTGCAATTCTGTCTCTGGCTCTAAGTTACATAAGTGACATATCCTGGCCCCTACTGGCACCCCTCGAAATCGACCAGTCTCGATCTGGAGCTGGTGTGAGGATGTGCGTATCTGCCCAGCATCTTATTCCATGAGACAAGTGCGTATCCATGTATGCAGGCCTAGTCACAAAGTCATCCTCCATAAGTTGGAGAAGATGCTCTCTGCAGAAGGCCATCTTCGTGCCCAACTCCTATGTCAGCTGTATCCATGTGCTCTTGGAATTAGGAATTAGATCCTGGCGTATGAGTCTGGTGATCTCTGTCCGGGTGAGAAACAGGGAGGGTGCATCTAGGGAGTATTGAAACGGAGGCAATCTATCCATGTTGAAGCCATGCGACTGAAACCATGCCGTCATCTATCCATACCAACATGATGCATCGCCTTGTAGAGCTAGTTGCCGAGATGACTCTAGGGCAAGCCGAGCGTATCTGTCTGTCACAAATGAGGGAGAAGTTCGACACAGTATTTGGGACCAGAAGATGGGCTGGTCCCCCCCTTTAAAGAGAATCCTTTATAAGGGAGAATCTTTTTACAAGCACAAGAACCGGAGAAAACCCCTCCGTTCTAATTCTCTGACTCGATGGTCATTCCTTCCCGTAAGGGAAATCCGAGAGACAAACTCTCAATCCTTTTTCCGTTTGTACTCGGAGTCGAGACTCCGAAGACAATTACCGAATTCCGTTCCCGGAATTCCCAAGCGTAGGCCGAAGCCTTCCCGCTCCTCCTTCGCAATGAAGTACCTGCAAACACACACACAAACACGGGACAACAAGTCGTATGGCGAATCCACAATAGATACCTGTCACTCTTGCACGGGAAAAGCGACTTCCGTGCTTCGCAGTCTCGCGATCTCTTGCGTCTTCTGACGGCATAGTCTTCTCTTGTTTGCGCGGGCAACTCCTTCCTCTGAGTGAGGGCATGGGATGCTTTTATAGCTCCTTGGCCACGGTAGGAATAGCTAAGCAGAGGCTGCCCACGTGTAGATCACGGCGGATTTTTTTTATTATTGTTAGTTTTTTTTTTTTTTTGTTCTACCCGAAATAGGGAGAAAGAATTCGATGGCTAGTTTTGTTGCTTTATTTTCTAAGTGGCTGCCCACTTGATCGGCATATTTTAAAATTGGTCTAAACCTGTCCAAAAACTCAATAAAACCTTATAAGTTAAAAACAATGCTTTTCACAGCACTTCCCAGGCGTCCTAGATACAACCACATACACAAATGCAATGCAGACATAGATTCCTCGCGGAAAAGCGTCTACTTTTCCCGGAAAACTTGTTAAAATATTCCGCTTTTTAAGAAAAGCTTCTCAGAACCCATCTTGATTCTTGTGCTTGTGCCTTTACGCGTATTCCTCTTTCCAGCTCGGATTTCTTGCCAGACCAACGAGATATTCCCTTTTTGATGCTCCCGTCACCCCATCACGTGACGTATCAAGAATACTCATTTCCTTGCCTCTCCTCCCGAACTAACGGTAAAACCCCTTCACGATGCTTAATGTCACCCATCATATGATGCATCAGAGTTTTCCATTCCAGATGGCTTTTTAATAATTCCAATAGATCTACAGTTCCTAAACTTGCGGTTCAAGTGCACATCTTTAAATATCCTAATTTCAATAAAAAGAAATTACTCGAGAAAATAAGAAAATAGTCTATTTAGCAACATCCCTCTGGCTTCTAAACAGTTGTCCTCAACTGTAGTGCTTATACATATCCTTCCAGAATCTTGGGATAGGATGCTAATTCCTGCTTGGTCATCCACTGCGCATCTAGAGTGAAATCTTTCCAGACTTAAGTGTCCGGTCCTGATGATGGATAATCTGCTCCCGTTGGGATTTCTCTTCTATAGTTAGAGTGTAGGTCCTCAGCAATGATTGCTGACTCCATCATCCTCTGAAGGGTATTATTAGGATACATCTTCATGCTCTTCCGAAGCTATGGTAGGAGACCCGCTTCGAATTTTCACATCTTTTCCTCGTCGGAGATCTTCATGAAAGGAGTAACCTTTAGAAGAACCGACCAATACTTGTCAACATAAGTGGTGACTTACTCATGTTTCTTTTGGGCGAGCCAATCCCATTCCTTTCGAATGTCCTTCTCGAAATCAGGTGGAAGAAATTGTTCATAGAATTCAGCTTTGAATTGAGCCCAGGTTCTGGCTTGAGTACCTTCCAGAATTTTGGCTAACCACCAGTTGCTTGCAGTCTCCTTGAGATGCATCCCAACATGACGCAACTTGGATTTTTCAATAAAGTTTCCGTCGGCAAAAGCAACTTCAAATTGCCTGATGAAAGACAATGCCTTGGAGATATCTCGCTGTCCTGTGTAGTTATCAAACTTCACATCCTTGTCACCGGATTTGAAAATCCGCATCTTGCGGTGACATCTGCGGTTATCCCTCTTGAGCTAGGGCTTCTCTTTAGTAGTATGTAGGGAAGTAGTAGGAGTTTTCTTCTTGAGAGAAGATTTAGATACTGTATGAGAAGTAGATGTAGTAGTATAGTCATGAGAGTATGATGGAGAAGAGATAGAGACATCCTTGCTTTTGTTAAGCAAAGAAAGTTCTTTTTCCTGGCCCTTGCTCTTGGAAGGCCGTTTGTCCTGATCCGGAGATCCCTTGTGCGTTTCGGCACCTCTTTCCGCAACATCTACCTGCGGGTTACTTCCATTAGCAGGATTTTCTTGACGCCCATCGGCATACGTTCCTTGCGGCTTCTTGATTCCGTCCAAAGCCTTTCGGACAACCAGCAACGAAATAAGTTGTTGCAATTCCGCGAGTTGGGCTCGCAATTGCTGAACATCGTCTTCAGCGGTTCTTCCGTAGCTTGTCATGGTTCTTCCCGTTCCTTCCCAAAATCGTCCTCCTTTGCAGAGAAAGAGAGGAATCCGAGCTCTAATACCAATGTCACAAACGGGAGCGCACATGAATAATCAACAAGATGAAAATAAATAGTCTTTCAACTAAACAGAGTTGAGGGAGAAGTTCGACATAGTATTTGGGACGAGAAGATGGGTTGGTCCCCCCTTTTAAAGAGAATCCTTTATTAGGGAGAATCTTTTTACGAGCACAAGAACCGGAGAAAACCCCTCCGTTCTAATTCTCTCACTTGATGGTCGTTCCTTCCCGTAAGGGAAATCCGAGAGACGAACTCTCAATCCTTTTTCCATTTGTACTCAGCGTCGAGACTCCGCAGATAATTTTCGAATTCCGTTCCCGGAATTCCCAAGTGTACGCCGAAGCCTTGCCGCTTCTCCTTCGCGATGAATACCTGCAAACACACACACAAACACGGGACAACAATTTGTATGGCGAATACACAATAGATACCTCTCGCTCTTGTGTGGGAAAAGCAACCCGTGCTTCGCAATCTCGCGATCTCTTGCGTCTTCTGGCGGCAGAGTCTTCTCTTGCTAGCGCTGACAACTCCTTCCTCTGAGTGAGAGCATGGGATGCTTTTATAGCTCCTTGGCCACGGTTGGAATAACTGAGTGGAGGATGCCCGCGTAGAGATCGCGGCGGATTTTTTTAATTATTATTCTTTTATTATTTACTTTTTTTTTTTGTTTGGTTGTTCTACCCGTAATAGGGAGAAAGAATTCGCTGGCTGGTTTTGTTGCTTTATTTTCTAAGTAGCTGCCCACTTATCAAGTGGGCGGCCGGCATAATTTAAAATTGGTCTGAACTTACGCAAAAACTCAATAAAACCTTACAAGTTAAAAACAATGCTTTTCACAGCACTTCCCAAGCGTCCCTGGATGCAACCACATGCACAAATGCAATGCAGACATAGATTCCTCACGGGAAAGCGCCTGCTTTTCCAGGAAAACTTTTTAAAATATTCCGCTTTTTAAGAAAAGCTTCTCAGAACCCATCTTTATTCTTGTGCTTGCGCCTTTACGCGTATTCCTCTTTCCAATTCGGATTTCCTGCCAAACCAACGAGATATTCCATTTCTGATGCTTCCGTCACCCCATCACGTGACGCATCAAGAATACTCGTTTCCTTGTCTCTCCTTCTGAACTAATAGTAAAACCCCTTCGCGATGCTTAATGTTACCCATTATGACGCATCAGAGTTTTCCGTTCCTAATGGCTTTTTAATAATTCCAATAGATCTACAATTCCTAACCTTACGGTTCAAGTGCACATCTTTAAATATCCTAATTTCAATAAAAAGAAATTACTCTAAGAAAATAAGAAAATAGTCCATTTAGCAACATTGTCCCTGGGGAGATCCCATAGACCGTGCATAAAGGATACTGACCTAGTCAATGCCTCCACCACGGGGGGGGGGGGGGAGGGGGGGCGGCTAGCTCGGCTCGGATAATCTCATGCGGCACTGAGACGAGGCCTCTCCATACATCTCCATCCATCTGTGTTGCCAAATCTCCCATGGTGGTCTACTGAGGATCCCCATACTTGAACTCCATAGAGCATAGCTGGAGTCACTAGTGTGTCAAAAAGCCAGAGCGTTGTTCCCAATTCCTCAAACTGAACCTACAAACACATCCTCTCCAGTCCTCCCAAAGCTGCATATGCTCTCATCAGTCTAGTCTCTAATGCTCTCCTTAGTGAAAACACCGGTCCACCGAAGATTGCCCCAAGATAATTGCCCCAAGATAAGTATATGCATCTGTGTACTCCACAGTCTCCTGGCCATACGTAAATGTGGGTGCTGACCTCCTAACCCACTGTGGTGTGGCGTTGAACATCATAACCTTGGTTTTCCCCAGGTTGATAGCCAATCCACTATCACGAGCAAATGTATGCAGAGCATTCAAATGACGTTGCATCCCCTCTGGAGAGTCTGAAATCAACACAATATCATCAGCATATAGTAACAACGGAATCCATTCCTTGCTAAATGAGCCCCCATGTCTCCCTGACGCTCTACATAGTCCGAAAACTCATCCACATACATCCCAAAAAGAGTCAGGGATAGGGGACATCCTTGCTTTACTCCAATAGTGGAATGGACCATGTCGGACATTCCCTCAATGGTGCGTACTCGCCCCATCACTGTCCTGCATAAAGCCAAAATGCCCCATATCAGCTCTGTAGTCTGCGTATAAGTCTGGCTCTCGGCACTGTGTCAAAAGCTTTGCGGAAATCCACAAAGCTACAATATATCCTCTTGCCATGGTGTCTACCCTCCTCAATAATAGCTCTGAGTGTCAGAATCTGGTCGAGAGTGGAGAAACCTCTCCTGAAACCTGCTTGCCCTGGTGCTCTTATGCCCTCGCGCTCTTAAGCCCAGATTCACCCTTGAAGGTAAGTGTAAGGTATAGACCCATGGTAGTCACCCACAAGACAATATAACCATCAACTCCATCATACATAGTATTGGCTAAATACCACGACATCCCCACTAAGGTCATAAGTGCCTAATAGTGGGTATAGAACTAGAACTTCTACTCCATCTTCTGTTCCACACATCTTTTGGGTTATAGTTTTTAACTCTAACCCCTTGGCCTCTCGGCTTGTCCTTCCAATTGAGCATGCCATGTCACCAACTTGTGACATTCTCCCCTCCTGAAAGAAATTGTAATCGCCCTCGATTACACTTGCAAAATAGTCAAAGGAAAGAAACTTTCTTGAGTAGACGCTGACTCGATGTACCCATGCACTAGAATACATAAATCCAATACTTTTACAAAGACATTTCTATCGAGGGTCTCAGATACAAATCATGATCACTGTAACATATTTAGCAATCACATCCAAACCGTGTTGATCTTTTCACAGATGTCTTGATTTACTACATCTCGTTAATCAAACTATTATCTTGTCTTTCACATTCCAAGTTGTTACAGGCTTGGACACTCCAAGCGAGAAATCACTAGCAGCACACGAACAAAAACTGCAAATAATTGAACAGAACTTGAATAAAGATAGAGAGAGAAGAGGAGAGTAGACATGGAACAGCGGAGTTTCATCCCCAGACACACTAGCCCCAAAAATTTGCACATCTTTTGGTATTCAGATTATTATTGCTTCGTCAAGGTACAACTCCCAAGGGTCCAACTCTCTCCGAGACTCTACGTCCAAATCCTTTATGAAGAGTCGCCCATAGGACGCTTTTAAACTTACAAGGGATGACCAAAAGCATCAGTTCTAAAAGCACAAACACCCAAAATCATCTCAAAATCCACGTAGAAATCATGCCAAAATCTCCCAAAAATCCGTACAACCTACCACGTAAACAAAGTTGGGTAGGGTTAGAGTTTAACTGTAAGGTGCAACGGAAGTGAATGTTGAACTTTGCTCAAGATGAGTGCTCCGAATTGTGCTCAAGGATTCCTTTTACTTACGGAAGGGAGAACCTTCCGTTCCTTTAGTGAGAGAGTGCAATGGACACAAACAAAGTGGTGAACACTGTGAATGAAGGTGCTGAGACAGAGAGATAGAGAGAGAAGAATACGACACCAAAATGTTGTCAAACCCTCCTTCAACGGCCCCACTCTCTATGGCGAGAGCGGTCTACTTATGATTACACAAATCTCTACAATGCTTGGACTTGCCGACAATGTCGACAACAATGAGGACGACGACGAGACGGGCTGAAATCTGAAAACGCTAAGGGCTGAAATCTGCAAAGCTTTATCTGCTGAATTCTGACTCTATGTCGATGACAATGTCAATGGCGACGATGCAACGACGATGCGCTGAAAACGCAGATGCTGAAATCTGCATTTTCCAGGCTGAAACTGTAAACTTTGCGGGATCTGACCGTGCAGCGAGGATCTACTGCGGGAAGGTGAGATCTGTGAGGTTCGGGACTTGTTCTGCGATGTCTAAGTGCTGAAAACTGAAAACATTGGTGCTTGTGTTGGTTCCGTCGCGGTAGATCTGCAAAACGCTGAAATGCCTGGCAGATGCAAAAACGCTAGGGCTGAAAATCTGACTTGCGGTGGAAATCTGCTAACGCTAGGACTGATCTGCTGTCGTTGTGCAAATCTGCCAACGCTAGGAGTCTTCTGCTTCTTGCTGTCACCAAGTTCTTGCCAATGCAAAAACGCTGGCTGATCTGGTCCAAAAACGCCAGCCTTCTGCTCTGATGCAAAAACGCTAGGCCTCTTGGGGGTTCTGCAGAGAAGTTGCATGTTGAGCGTGTGCTCCTGCTGCCTCTTCTGCCAGAAAGTGCTAGCGCTAGGTTTCTATTTATACAAACTTAGCAAAATTGCCCTACCTACTTTCCAACAAAAGTCACTTAAAAATAATAAGTGAAAAATGTCAAAAATAGGGAAAATAGGTCTATGCACTGTAAAAATGCTACTCTTGGGATCTGACTAGAATCTGATGGTCATGTTGTGTGCAACCAGAGGATATGCATCTATTCTAAGTGTTTGGACATGCATGGTCTGCGAACAGACTCACAAAAGTGCCAAATCACTTCCTATTCTAGACTGACTGACTGAACAGAACCCTGGTCATGCTGTAGCTTGTCCATGGACACAGAGGGTTGGATGTGTCACGTGACATTAACTCTTTCCACTTGGGCATGCCACGTCATCACTTTGTGACATTCCCCCCCCCCTCTCCTCAAGAATTGTAATTGCCCTTGATTACGCCTGCAAAACAGCCAAAGGACAGAAACTTTCTTCAAGAGACACTGACTCTTATGTACGCATGCACTAAACTCCACAAATCCAACACTTCTACATAGCCATCACTCATTGATCAATCACATTTCTGTCGAGGTCTCAGATACAAATGATGATCATTGTAACCTTGCTACCAATCACATCCAGACCACGCTGACCTTTTCACGAATGTCTTGATCTACTAAATCTTGCTACTATCACAGTCATATCCTTTCTTTTCAATCTTGCTACTATCAAATTCATATCCCTTCTTTTCACAATTCAAGCAAACCATTCAATTCCTCTAACCTAAACATACATGCACGTCATGCCAGATGCCCACCGTAGTGTAACATTATCTCTCAAAACGCTTGTACAATTCATTTGTGAGCATCCCAAAATCAGAAAACCTAATATAATGGACTCATCTAGACATGCAGGTCCTACGAACAGGCTCACAAAATTGTTGGTACTAATCTTCCTAGGATTCTAGACATAGCCATGTGCACCTGACATCTGCGGATGTCTCTGCTCTTTGAGCACATGAAGTGTAATAATTCCATGTCTGAAACATTCAAAGCATCAACTTTCTTGTAAGAGGGTGTCTCCGTCAACGCTATGTCAAACGAGGCCTTTGAGGTTGATTTTCACAAGATTCTCGAGAATTTGTTTGTTGTTGCCGAGAGTTCAGATTGTTTGCCGGAGTTTCTTTTGTAGTAAACTCTAGCTTCCCCTTCATACTTGTTTAGAAAGACGGTACTCCTATAAAAATGATGGCAATCTAATGGTATATCACCCGAATTGGTCCTCTAAGGGAATCAACATGAAGCAAGACACCAGAATGTAGACGTCAAGAAACCTTTGGTTGTAGTCATCCATGGTCTCCGTGGCAAGCATTTTCAAGTTTCCCCATTCACATAAAATCTGGCCTTCGAACAAGGAGGTCATATAAATTCATGCAAAAAAAAGTCTTAAAAGCTTGCCAAGTCCTTGGAGCATGCGATTGGGTCGCGATTGACTTCACCACTGCATAGCATTATCTTTGAAAAATCCCGCAGCTCGAGAAATCTTTGATTCTTCTGTATAATACCCCAAGGCATAGATGTTATCAAGTTGTTATTAAAGCTTGCCAAGTCCTTGGAGCATGCGATTGGGTCGCGATTGACTTCACCACTGCATAGCATTATCTTTGAAAAATCCCGCAGCTCGAGAAATCTTTGATTCTTCTATATAATTCCCAAGGCATAGATGTTGTCAAGTTGTTGTACAAACTGCAAGGCTTTCTTTCGATCTTTCACCCCAGAGAGCATGAAAAATTTTACAATTGTCCCGCCATCCTTGAAATCCTTGGGTTGGTTAGGTGCAAATCCTAGATGTGGATAGTAGGGATATCCATACGGGCTCCAACCATTGTATTCCATGAGACGGTGGTGGTAGGGGAGGTGATGGCAACGGCAGTGGCAAAGGCGGTTGCCTTGGATCAAGATCGGAGACTGCACCATGTTCCTAAAGACTCCCCCGATTGGAATAGAAGGCTACTAAGAGAATTGCCGGTCAGAGGCTCTTGCACTTTTTGGTGCCAAAGGAGGGGGTACTTGTTACAGGCTTAGACACTCCAAGCGAGAAATCAATAGCAACACAGCATTGAAATTGCAAAATCATTGAACTTTACGCGAGAGAGAGAGAGAGAGAGTCGACATGGCACAACAGAGTTCTACGCCCGATGCACTGGCCCCAAAGACTGGCACCCCTTCCGGTATTTCTTCATTATTATGCTCGCAACAATACAACTCCCGACGGTCCTCTGCTCCGAAGTGAGAGGCCCAAGGGTCTTTATAAACAGTACAAGGGATGCCCAAAAGCAGAGCCCCAAAAGCATCAAGTTTAAACGCACTTCCCCTAAAAGTAACTGCTCTCAAAAGCACCTCATAAAACTGCCTAACAACCAGCAACGCAAAAAGTGGAAATCCGTACAACCTGCGACGTCAACATCAACAACGCAAAACACGGAAATCCGTACGGCCTGCCACGTCAACATGCCAACGCAATTTACGCAAATTACTCCCAAAGGTCAAGCTTTTGATCTTAGGGTTTTAGGCCCCTCGACAGGTGCTACATAAGTTCTTTAAGTTGTATGGGTTAGGATTTTTAATCCTTCTACAAGTTCTTTTGGGATTAGTTTCTTGTCCTCTCGGCCATTTTTCCTTCCAATTGGGCATGCCATGTCATCACTTTGTGGCATTCCCCCTCTTGAAAGAATTGTAATCGCCCTCAATTACGTCTGCAAAAACGGCCAAAGGACAAAAACCTCCTTCAACGAACACTAACTCTAGAAATCATGATCATTATAACTTATTTATCAATCACATCCAAATTGCACTGATCTTTTTACGGATGTCTTGATTTATGAAATCTCAATACTATCAGATTCATTCCTGTCTTTTCATATTTCAAGCAAACCATACCCCTGACCATTCCCACAAGACAGTACATTTACTAAGCATGCAATTCACAAAATCACACACTTAGTTCACATTGAACATTGTGTTTCAATCATACAATCTAGCCATCTCATTCCGTCCAAAACTCTTGAAGCACCTAGATCCCTATGTGGCCATCGTATCCTTCTAGGACTCTTGATGCACTCTTAACAATGTCTAATCATCTCATCCAAATAGAAATCTTCATGCAGTAGAATCACATTCACTTCTCATGCACCTCCAGATCTCGTTGACCTCTAACAGATGTCTAGATGCACGACATAGTCTAACAATACACACATGAAAGAGCATGTTCAATCCAGGAAATTTCCAAATCAATGTACATATTTTTATAAAGTCATTCCACAAAATACTATCAGCTTGTTAGTATCCCTAATATCTCAAATGGAAACTAGTGACTTTATTCAATCTAGGTAATCTATGACAAAGGAGTGGAGTGGTTCCCCTCTTGTGCAGTCTGCACCGCACAAGATTCAGCCTACTAATTCATCGGTAACTTTCGGAATAAACACAGCTAAGAATCCAAAAAGCCTCATGTACAACTCAAAACTAAAGAGAATCTACAAAGTTCTCCTCCACCATCCACTTTGCATTAAGAGCCAAAAAGTGCCCTTGACCAAATTATCCGGTGGACCTAGCTTACCTTTCTGTTCTTTTCTTTTTGAATCCTGTGACCTGTTGGTAGCCCTCGCCTTCCCTGTTCACTAGCACCTCAATCTAAATCTTCGAAATTCTCCAATAAACTATGAGCTAATTCCCTTACTTCTTCATATTTCTCTCATGAATTATCACCTAGTCCGCTTAATTCTGTATTTTCCTTAGAAGACTGTAACCGACTTAGACACTTTAAGTGAGAAATCGATAGCAACACACGAACAAAAACTTCATAATCACTGAACTTTAATGGAGAGAGAGAGAGAGAGAAAGTCGACACGGCTCGACTGAGTTCCGTGCCCAGAGGTATTGTGTCACAAACTGGTGACGTGGCACGCCCCCGAACACACACCCTACTGGCATAGCACCGTGAATGCACCGACAGGCTGACGTGGCAACAGGTCAACGAAAAACGCGCCAGAAAACACATCGAGAGGCTGATGTGGCAGGCCGTATGGATCTCCGCAATTTCCATTGACATGCTGGCACGATAGTGTACGGATTTTCGAAAATTACGCTACTGCTTTTGGCTGGCTGAAATTACGTTGGCAAGCTTTTGGGACAAATTTCTTTAATTTTGAGAAGCTTTTGAGTTTAAAAGATTTTTGGGGCTTTGCTTTTGGGCATCCCTTGTAAAAATAAATAAGCCTTTTGGGCCTCATCACTCAAAGCATCTAGACGCAGAGTCTGAGTGTGAGTTCCCGCGGACTCTTGTACTTTGCACACAAATTAATATAAAAAGAAATACCGAAAGGGGCGCTAGTCTTTGGGCCAATACCTCTTGGCACGGAACTACGCCGGGCCGTGTCGTCTTTTGTGAACTATTTTAAAGTGAATCTCTACTGTGTCGCGGTAGAATCTTGACTTGGGTGTCCAAGTCTGTTACATTGGTATCAGAGCGCGGACGATTTCTCTTCTACCAGGAATCCGATCCTTTTCTTGCGACACTTATGGATTCCAAGAAGAATCAGTCGACTTCTTCTGCATCTGCTGATGCGGGAGGAGATCATGAAGAAGATTCAACCGAATTAACAGAGGAAGAGTACAGGCCACCTCGGCCTACTCAGTACGAACTTCAAGAGATGAAACGTCGATAGCAGGTCTACGAGTGCACAAAGCAAATGATTAAATTTGCGAAGGACTCTCAGTTTGCAAAATTTTTTGTCTCGGCAATCCATCGCAGAAGTGCACACCCAATGGCAGAAAGCCACAGAACCACCCATCAAACCGGAAATCAAGCAACCTCCTTCTCCGAGGTGGTTCAGACACAGATCAGTCGGCTTTTGAACACAAACAATCAATCCAAAAAGCAAGTGAAAAGCGCAAGAAGGGGACTGACTGCCCTAGTTATTTGGGCCGACAATCTTCTTTTGCATCTGCAAGACAGGAGAAGAAGCGTGTACAAATTGAAGGACTACCCAGTTCTTCTTCTTCTTCTTCTTCTTCTTCTTCTTCTCCTTCAAACAGTTATTCTAGCTCTTCTGATTCGAGCGAGGAGGATAGAAAAAGCAAGAAGCGAAGCAAAAAGCAAAGCTTCGGAAAGGGCAGGAAAAAGGCAAAGAAACCTCGATTTCGTCCAATTTCTGACAGTTCTATAGAGGAGTCATCCTCTAACAGTACGGACTCCGATAACCATATGTTTTATGCAAAGAAGAAGCACTTCTACAGAGCCAACCAATATGACTTCCTCGAAGACAAAAGCAAGAAAGTAAAAGAATTCAAAGAAGGTGGACAGTCGAGGGCTTTAGCCTTCATCCAGCAGTTTGACATAGCCTTCTCTGGAGGGCATTACTCCGAGCACTCTGGGATCATCCTCAAAGCGGATACGCTTCTGGTGCTTCCTTTTGTCCACGTTGGAGTCACAAAAAGAGGAACTCTCCGAGCTATCATAAGGCAATGATGAATTTGGATCACCCTCAATGTCACAAACCGGCGACGTGGCTGCTATGTACACACATGGCTGCTTGGTACAAACACACCCGCCCTGTTTGTCACGTGACACATCCCAACCCTGTGTGTCCGTGGACAAGCTACACCATAGCAGGGTTCCCGTCAGCCAAGTCAGTCAGATTAGTAGTGATATGGCACTTTTGTGAGTCTATTCATAGACCGTGCATGCCCAGTCACTTAGCATAGATGCATATCCTCCGATTGCACGTAGCATGATCATCAGAATTCCCATCAGAATCCATTAGCATCAGTTAGGGGAATTTTCCCGTGCATTTAGCTTATTTTCCTATTTATTGGTATTTTCACTTATTATTTTTAGGGAAAATTACCAAAATACCCCTCTAATTTGATGAAATTCCCAAAATGCTCCTCGTATTTTCAAAATTCCCAATCTGCCCACAAAATACACCTAAGATTTCCCAAAATACCCTTAAAATTTTCGAAAATTCCCAAGCCTAGCATCGTTTCTGTAACCTGTCGCCCTCAACGGAACCTGTCACCTATCCCATAGATCCACTAGCCAGTGGCCTGTGTTGCGGCAACCAAAACGCAGGAGCCAAAGCTGGAACCTGTCGTCAGTAATAATTAACATAGATTTAGAACGCTTGCACTCAGAGCTGGGTTCCTGCGTTTTAGTTGCCTCAGAGCTGGCGAGTAAGCATTAGGGGCCACTTCAGCCTGCGATTTGCATGCAGCAGCTCGACTTCGCGCGGCACTGTGGCTCTGCTCCCCGCTTTTTTTTATTTTGCTAAACAGTTTTGCATAGTTCTCGACTATATCGTATCCTGAGAGAATACAAGGAATTTTGGGAATTTTGAAAATATGAGGGGCATTTTGGGAATTTCGGCAAATTGGAAGGGTATTTTGGTAATTTTCCCTTATTTAAGTGACTTTCCAACAAAAGTAGGTAGGGCAATTTTGCTAAGTTAATATATAAGCAAACCCAAGTTAGCACTTTCTGGCAGAAGAGGCAGCAAGAGCACCTTGTTCAACAGGTAACTTCTCAGCAAGACCAACCCCCGCGACTACTCTGGCGTTTTCTCCACAGAAGACCTAGCGTTTTTGCATCAGATCAGCCTTGGCGATTTGTGCACAGCAGATCAGCCCCACCGTCATCATGACACAGCAGATCAGCCTAGCGTTTTTGCATTTGCAGAACCCCGGCGACAGAAGGACCAATTTCAGCCCCTGGCGTTTTTGGATTTCAGCAGCAAATTAAGACCGGCATTATTCACCTAAAGTGTAGCAGATTCAGCCCATAAAGACCATCAGTTTTCAGCCCTAAGAAACCTCATTTTTCAGCCAAGAAAACGCAGCCAAAACAGTCATTTTCAGCCACCGAAACAGTCCCGAAATTCAGCGATTAGAAGATCTCAGATTTCAGTCGTCGTCGTCGTCGTCGTCGTCGTCACCGTCGTCGTCATCGGCATAGACGAAGTTGCATAGTCCATTGCATACGCATTGTACACCTTTGTGCAATCAAAGAATAGACCACTCTCGCCGACGAGAGTGGGGCCTTCGGAGGAGGGTTTTACAACCTCTCGGGTGTCGTATCTCTTCTCTCTCCTTCTCTCAGTCTCATTCACTTGCATGCACAATCCACTCACTTTGTTCGTGACCACAGTACTCTACAAGACGGAAAGCTCTCTCTTTCCCTAAGAACTAAAAGGAACCTTGAGAAATAAAGAGCACTAATCTTGAGAAAATACAACATTCATTCCGCTGCACCTAACATTGGTATCAGAGCTTTGGAAGTGTTATGCATTACTCAAGGAAAGAACCACAAGAACCGCAAGAATTTTTTTGCTTGTTGTGATCGCACGAACCCAAGTTTACTTGGGCGTGGCGATTCCTAATCGTGTTTTGTTGAAGAGTGACAGGAATCCCAAGAAAGAAGGGCTTGTCCAGCCTCCCCTTGTGTCTCTTTTCACTCATTGAGAGCGGACCGTGAACTTAGCGGCCGGCCAATCGACGTGAGGTGGGAAAAAGCAACCTTGGTGTGAGCGCAAGGCCGCCAAGGGGTGCACCCGCAGAAAAGGGTAAAACTCGGGTGAAGAGAAGATCCTTCTCCAACGCGATTTGCAAGCGAAAGAAAACCCCAAGAACCCAAGACCCCCAAGAACTCAAGAACCCCAAGAACCCTAGATTCTCACGAATCAAGGACCCCAAGAACTCAAGAACCTCAAGAACCCTAGATTCTCACGAATCAAGGACCTCAAGAACCTCAAGAACCCAAGTTCCTCGTGAACTTAAGAACCCAAGACCCCTCAAGAACCCAAGTTCCTTGTGAAATTAAGACCACAAGAACCCACGATTGCAGAAAGGTCATCACTCGAAGCGGAATGGATACTTCGCTTGGAGGTGATGAGCATGAGAGAGGCGAAGAAGAATTTTCCCCACCAGAAGGTTTTTCCAACCCTCCCCTTCCCCATCTACGTCAAGGATTGCACTAACTCCCATGGAGGCTTTAGACCAGATGTTTATGGAAAGGAAGTTAGAACGCGAAGCAAGAAATGCAGAAAGAATGGCAGAATTTGATCGTGAATGCAAAGAAAGAAAAGCAGAAATGGATCGCAGACACGCAAAAGACAAAGCAGAAAGAAAAGCAATACAAGAACAAAGCGACCAAAACAAAGAGTTTTGGCGACTCTATTCTCAAGTTCAGGCACAGATGCAAGAGATTTGGGGAAAGGAGACTCTCTCAGTCTCTTCTTCTCCAAAGCATGACACACAGGATTTGCATGATTGTGCGAAGCATGATGATGATTTGATTGACAATGACTTGCATGATGATTTGAAGCACAATGATAAGCATGATGATTTGGATGCCAATGATTTGCATAATGATTTGAATGACAATGACAAGCATGATGATTTGCATGATCAAGATGTGATTTCTCACAAGCATGATGATTTGCATGAAGAAGATGTGATTGTTCACAAGGATGATGTGTTAGTTGATGCTTTTTCTAGCGAAGCTAACCTCGTTGTAGATTCGATCAATCACCAAGAATCGATCTTGGCTTTCGAGTCGAGGTCCACAGATCCCCCACAAGAAGATTCGATAGATCCCGAAGAAGCGATCTTGGCTCTCGAGCCTTGGTCCAAAGAACCATCACAAGAAGTATTATGTGTTCGCATGATTGATACGCACACATTGTTCGAATGTTTCATTCGTGAAGGTTTCCTGTATTTTAGTCAGCATCGTTATGTGATCCCTTTTCCTAGGCATGACATAGTGTATGTTGAGCACGTTTCTCTCATGGATGAGCACGAATGTATGCAGATTGTTCATGAAAAACTGAAAAGTTTGTATGTTAGGAAGTCACATTCCAGGTCTCTTCCTTGGCATGACACAGTTTCCGAACGAGCACATGATAGTATGAGCACCAAACATGGACATCTCCATTGTGATTTGCCATAGTTGATTGATTTCGATCAAATGGAAAAGATTCGAGCGCATTGTTTGCATATATTTGATGAACGGGTTGTCACTCCGTCTCTATGTTCATCTACATTGCATACACAGTCTTTAGCAAAGACAAGATTTTTTTCCTTCACTTTACATGGAATGGGTATGTTCATGGTTTTGTGTTGGAGTTGGTTTCAGGAATTTTCAGCCATGGAGATTCTTGAAGACGAAAGAAGCAGGACTCTAGACGAAGTTGAAGCAAGAAAGGAGATTCTGAAGACTTTGTGTCGCTTTCGGCGCGGCCCAAAGAAGCAAGCGTTGTAGACCTTTATGAAGTTTAAGTACCGCACGACCCACACATCCGAGTGGGCCAGCGAAGAGTCCCTTCCAAGATTCCGGATGCTGTTGGCGATCTCCCTCGACGCCATATAGTTCGGTACTAGTACCTCACTTTGAAAAGGAGGGGATGTCACGTGACATCCCAACCCTATGTGTCCGTGGACAAGCTACACCATGGCAGGGTTCCCGTCAGCCAAGTCAGTTAGATTAGCACTGATCTGGCACTTTTGTGAGTCTATTCGTAGACCGTGCATGCCCAGTCACTTAGCATAGATGCATATCCTCTGATTGCACACAGCATGATCATCGGAATTCCCATCAGAATCCATTAGCATCAGTTAGGGGAATTTTCCAATGCATTTAGCCTATTTTCCTATTTATTGGTATTTTCACTTATTATTTTTAAGTGACTTTCCAACAAAAATAGGTAGGGCAATTTTGCTAAGTTAATATATAAGCAAACCCAAGTTAGCACTTTCTGGCAGAAGAGGCAGCAGGAGCACCTTGCTCAACAGGCAACTTCTCAGCAAGACCAACCCCCGCGACTACTCTGGCGTTTTCTCCACAGAAGACCTAGCGTTTTTGCATCAGATCAGCCTTGGCGATTTAAACACAGCAGATCAGCCCCGGCGTCATCACGACACAGCAGATCAGCCTAGCGTTTTTGCATTTGCAGAACCCCGACGACAGAAGGACCAATTTCAGCCCCTGGCGTTTTTGGATTTCAACAGCAAATTAAGACCGGCATTATTCACCTAAAGTGTAGCAGATTTAGTGTCACAAAGTGATGACGTGGCGGACAGCAGAAACCCTAATTTCTGCCAGAAACCCTAAAATTCCTGCAAACCCTAATTTTTGCCACAAACCCTAAATTCCAAAAATCGCGGAGGCGGATTATTATTTAAAAAAAAAAAAAAAGGAAAATGATGAGCGACGCGAATTTTGCTTTTGCTTTTTTTTTATAAAAAAAAGAGAAAAGACTCTCTAAGAGAGAGAGAGAATTGATGCTTTTGATTTTAAAAGCTTTTGGGGCTCTACTTTTGGGCATCCCTTGTAACCTTTAAATTAGTGGTGAGGGCCTCACTTCTTAGAGCATCTGGACGCAGAGTCTAAGAGTGAAACCCTAACCGCTCTCTTGTACTTTGATGATTGATTAATATAAAAAGAAATACCGAAAGGGGCGCCAGTCTTTGGGGCCAATATCTCTAGGCACGGAACTCCGCCGGGCCAGTGCAAATCTATTGTGATCTGTGAATTGTTTTGAAGTGGTAATTTGGTGCTGTCGCGGTTGATTCTTGACTTGGAGTGTCCAAGTCTGTTACATTTAGCCCGTAAAGACCATCAGTTTTCAGCCCTAAGAAACCTCATTTTTCAGCCAAGAAAACGCAGCCAAAACAGTCATTTTCAGCCACCGAAACAGTCCCGAAATTCAGCGATTAGAAGATCTCAGATTTCAGTCATCGTCGTCGTCGTCGTCGTCATCGTCACCGTCGTCGTCATCGGCATAGACCAAGTTGCATAGTCCATTGCATACGCATTGTACACCTTTGTGCAATCAAATAATAGACCACTCTCGCCGACGAGAGTGGGGCCTTCGGAGGAGGGTTTTACAACCTCTCGGGTGTCGTATCTCTTCTCTCTCCTTCTCTCAGTCTCATTCACTTGCACGCACAATCCACTCACTTTGTTCGTGACCACAGTACTCTACAAGACGGAAAGCTCTCTCTTTCCCTAAGAACTAAAAGGAACCTTGAGAAATAAAGAGCACTAATCTTGAGAAAATACAACATTCATTCCGCTGCACCTAACACTGTTGGAGTGCTGACGTGGCACCCGCATTTCACAGTAAAAATCACAGATTGCTGACGTGGCAAAAGATCTGTATGGAAGGATGCGTGGGCTGTTTTTGATACGCAATGCAAGGCAAATAAAAGCTACGCAAAAACTCCTACGCAAATATCATGAGAGAGCTTTTGGAGCTTGCTTTATTTTTGAATGATTTATTTTATGGCAGCTTTTGGGGCTCTGCTTTTAGCATCCCTTGTAAACCTTTATAATAGTGGCCTAGGCTCCCACTTCTCAGAGAATCTTGCCGCAGAGTCTGAGAGTGAGACCCAACCACTCCCGTGTACTTTGTGCAACAGATTAATACAAAAAGAAATACCGAAAGGGGTGCCAGTCTTTGGGGCCAATATCTCTAGGCATGGAACTCCGTCGGGCCGTGTCAAATCAATTGTGAATTGTGAACTATTTTGAAGCGAAATTCCTGTCAAATCGGTAGAATCTTGACTTGAAGTGTCCAAGTCTGTTACAGTGGTATCAGAGCACGGCTGATCTCTCTTCTACCGGGAAATCCAATCCTTTTTACGCTGCACTTATGGGTTCAGACAGAGAGGAGTACGGCCTGCCTCCAATTCACAAAGAAGATTCATGCGAGTACGGCCCGCTTCGGCCTACTCATGCGGAGCTTGAAGAGATGGAGCGTCGACGATTGATCGACAATGCAACAAAGATGATGCTAAATTTTGCGAAGGACCCGAAATTTGCAAAATTTATGACCCAGACCTCCTTCGACGAGGTGCATTCACAGTGGCGGCAAATCACAGAACCACCCCTTAAATCAGCACTCAAGAAACCTCCTACTGCAAGGATGTTTACAGAGCAAGAATTAGAAGAGGTGGTTGATACACGGATTTCTCGGCTTTTTGATGCGTAGAACAAAGCCAAAAAGCACGACAAAAAGCAGAAGAAAGGCACGGACTTCCCGGGTTATTTGGATCGTCAATCTACATTTTTCCTCGGCAAGAAAGCAGAAGAAGCATGTGCGATTTGAAGGAGTACCCGGTTCTTCTTCTTCTTATTATTCTGACAATTCTTCTAGCTCCTCTGACTCGAGCGAAGAAGACAGAAAAGGGAAAAAGTGAAGCAAAAAGCAAAGCTTCGGAAAGGGCAAAAAAAAATGCAAAGAAGTCTAAATCTCGCCCAGTTGTTGACAGTTCTACACAGGACTCGTCTTCGGATAGTTCGGACTCTAACGGCAACAACTTTTATGCAAAGAAGAAGAATTTTTATAAAGCCAACCACTATGACTTTCTGGAGGATAAAAGCAAGAAAGTCCGAGAGTTTGAAGAAGGTGGACAATCAATTAAATTTGACAAGTTTTCTGGATATCGAGATGCTTCGAAGGCTTTGGCCTTCATACAACAGTTTGACATAGCTTTCTCAAGAGGGCGTTACTCAGAGCACTCCAAGATCTGGAGAGCTACCTCTTACTTCGAGGGAAATGCTCGAACTTGGTGGTCCACACTTCTATTGAACAAGACAACGCCAGTTAAATGGCTGAAATTTAAAGGATTTTTATTTCTTCTTGGTTGACTCGGGAGTACGAACGCAACATACGAACTACTTGGAACTATCTTCGGATGACCAAGAAGGATACTTTGGACGCATATTGCGAGAGATTCTAGAGCTCTTTTCTACTAGCAGAGGTAGTTCTAGCGGCACCCGACAGGGACGTAGCCATTACACCTGTCATTGGCAAACTTCGGTTGCATTGTCAGGGGTATTTGGGGAACGAGGACTTTTACATAATGCCCTTGGAAGGTTGTGATGTCCTCTTGGGAATTCCCTGGTACCACAAGAACAACGCCGTGGTCGACTATCGGGGGAGAAAAGCGACTTTGACTACAGAGAAGGGCCGAACTATTGTACTTGATGTAAAACTTAAGGGCGAGCCTGTCCCTATTGTATCGGCTTCGGCCGTTTCAAAAAGAGTAGCTTTCGCACACTCTCAGTCAGAAGCAAAAAAGAAAGAATAGAGGACGGGCTTTTGCCCAGTTCTTGTGCTTGTAAAGATTCTCCCTTAGTAATAAAGATAATCTCTTTATGGGGGAAGACCAGCCCATCTTTTGGTCCCCAATGAAGTGTCAAGCTCTCTCTCTCTCTCTCTCTCTCTCTCTCTCTCTCTCTCTCTCTCTCTCTCTCTCCCCAATTCTCTTGAGTATTTGAAGTAAAACTAAAAGTCAGTTTACGCTTCCGTATATTTGTGACAACTGTAACATTTTGGTCTGAACGATCTCGATAGACATGGTTGCAATAAGGATTAGTCAATCGGGCATCTATGAGGTCCCGACTGGATCTAGATGCGATTGCTAAATTCGTTGCTGATAAATCATGGTCTGAGATTCGAATGAATTTTGAATGTGATTTGTCATGCAATGTCCTGTGATATCAAGTAATGTCCTGTGATGTCGTGTGATGCGACTGTCGATTGGTACATGTGCTAGATGTATGTTCCTAGTGCATCGGTACTAACAGTCAGTGTCTGCTAATTTAGTTTATGGCCTTTGCTTTGCAGGCGCAATCGAGGGCGACTACAATGCTTTCAAGAGGGGGGTATGTCACAAACTGGTGACGTGGCTGCCCTGTACACACATGGCTGCCCGGTACACACACCCGCCTTGCTAGATTGCTGACGTGGCACCCGCATTTCACGGCGGAAATCAAGGATTGCTGACGTGGCAAAAGGGATGTACTGAATGATGCGTGGACTGTTTTTCCTACGCAATGCAAGGCTGAAAAAACGCTACGCAAAAACTCCTACGCAAATACCATGAGAGAGCTTTTGGAACTTGCTTTCTTTTTTAATGCTTTATTTTATGGCAGCTTTTGGGGCTCTGCTTTTAGCATCCCTTGTAAACCTTTATAATAGTGGCTTGGGCTCCCACTTCTCAGAGCATCTAGACGTAGAGTCTGAGAGTGAGACCCAGCCACTCGCATGTACTTTGTGCAACAGATTAATACAAAAAGAAATACCGGAAGGGGCACCAGTCTTTGTGGCCAATATCTCTAGGCACAGAACTCCGTCGAGCAGTGTCGAATCAATACTGTGAACTTTTTTGAAGTGAAAATCCTATCATGTCGCGGTAGAATCTTGACTTGGACTGTCCAAGTCTGTTACACTCAACGCAGAAGCGCTTCTTGGATTTGCTGGTGGCCTCGAAAGTTTTTTCCGGACCCAAATAGCGCGATAGTTTGCTCATCAACTCTTTTCTTGAGGACTGTTCGTAATCTTCATCAGTTTATTGACCTATTGCTCAACAACGTCGTCATATTCATCTTGCGAGTACAGCTTTTGCTTGTCTGCGCCCGACTTTGCTTTCTGTTTCATGGCGGACTTGAGGGGTGAGTGGACGGTTGCACGCTATCGCAAATAGATCTCGTCAAGTGGGTGATTCTTCAAAACTTTGCATAGTGTGGATCCTTGGAGTACTTGAGCATATGTTTAGCACAAGTGTCAACCTGCAGTTGACGCTGAAACCCCATCCTGTCGAAGTCGCTTGGCGGGGCCATGCTCTTCCCCTAATTCCTCAGAAAAGAGGCCAACTAGAACCTCTATTGGTTTCTTCACTCGTGTGAGTACGTGAAACAGTTTCCTCCTTGCCGGATTCAATGCCTAAATCCGTATGTGCTACGGGAAAAGGGATCGAACCCTTCGTAGAAGAAGAAACGTCTAAGCTATGTTACCACTATAATAGCCTTGGACAGTCCAAGGCAAAGATCTATTGCAACACACGTGGGAAAACTGCAAACAATTGAACTAAACTTGAATAGAGGGCGGGGGAGAGAGAGAGACAGAGAGAGAGAGAGAGAGAGAGAGAGAGAGAGAGAGAGAGTCGACATGGCACGATGGGAGTTCCAAGCCAAGATGAACTGGCTCCAAAGACTGTCATCCCTTCCGGTATTTCTTTATTATTGCTTCATAAAGGTACAATGTTCGAGGGTCCTCTCTCCAGTGATGCTCCCAAGCTCATCTGCCAAGAGCAGAGGCAGTGGCACACTTAGGCACCTCAACCAAGATCTATTCCATCAGTCGGGAACTTGGTGGTGCCACGTCACTGACTTGTCACATACCCCTCTCTTCAAGAAAAGTAATCGTCCTCAATTACACCTGCAAAACAGCTAAAGGACAGAAACTTTCTTCAATAGACACTAACTCTTTGTACCCATGTCCTAGAGTCCACAAGACAAGACCTTCAAATCACAAACTTAGTTCACATTGAACCCTATGTTTCAATCACTCAATCTACCAATCTCATATGTCCAAATGTCACGTGACACATCCAACCCTATGTGTCCGTGGACAAGCTATAGCATGACCAGGGTTCAATTCAGTTGAGTCAGTCTAGAATAGGAAGTGATCTGGTGTCACCAGCGTGTGACTACTATCTATCCTTTTTGTTGATTTCTTTCTTATTATCTATTTACTTTCACTTTTTGGAAACACCCCTCGGGAAATCTAACTGCCCTGCATTGCATAGCTAGTGTGGAACTGTCCAGAGGGAGTCCACGCATGAAGGCAAGAGAGCACTAGAGTTGGACAAGGACTATGGTTAGCCAAGTGGGGTCATTGACTAGCCAAACAAGTGATCCTTTGTTACAAAGGCTACATTTCAGTTCTGGGTGTGGCTGCAGTGTACAAAGAGGGTCAGATGACCTAGAAAGATACAATGGTAGCATCTCCTAAAATTTAGGGAACTGCTATTTTGGGACCTGAAAATGTGTTTGCGTCATTACCTCCGGAATGACAAGGGGAACATTTTCTTACTCTGCCGTGAAGTCAACTGGGCAACCGGTTGGGAGATTTTTAGGCAGCAACCCCGAAACGGGAAAATGCTTATAAATGTGCCAAGTGGCACCTTCTGGTGCACTTTCCTCATGCAAGAGAAGGGGGCGCTGATTTTAGAGAGGAGAAGGGCTCATTTTCAGTCTGTCACAGGTTAAGAGCTATGGAGTGCTTGCTTTCCCTCCTATGTACAGTGCGGTGCCGGGAGTGATACCCTGCACGCTACGCACTACCCTCTCTCTCCTCTATGGCAGTATGCTATGCCCCTCTAGTGGGCTTTTCAATTGACCAATGTACAGTTGTGTCGGTTCATGCACGATTGCCGAGGCAAGAGCCTCTTGCACAAGTACTGGATTAGCTAGCGGCTAATCCCCCCGCAGGTACAGGTGAATTCGGAGAGGTTTCACGCCAGAAATCTCATCCGATTCAAAGGGCAAGTAGCCCTACAGGTGCGGGAGCTCGAGGACTTGCTACGGATGCAACCGGCACGCGAAACGGAGCCCGAAACAGTAAATTACAGCCTGCTGTGTATTTTTGCAGGTTTATGGTTTTGGCCCTAAACGGTCCCTAATACCCCCAGGAGCTTCGGGGACGCGAGGGGACCGTTGTACATGTGATCTGGCGCATTTTCGGGGCTGAAAACAGAGAATTCAGCGTGCTGCAGATTCTCGCCAGGTTTTGCAAAGTGCCCGTATGCGTCGGGAAAGTCATTCAATGCGTGGGAATACTGACTGTGAAGGGTCCTAGTACAGTTATGCTGTCGAAATCGGGCCGGAACAGTTGAACTTCAGCCAAGCTTGTGCGGGGCAGCTTGTAGGGAACCACAACGTTTATTCCCTCTGTTAAACAATAAAGAAATACCGAAAGGGGCGCCTAAGTTAGGGGCCAATCTAGTGTCGGTCTTCTCATACAGGTGCATTCTAGCAACCTGTATCCCTTTCCCCCGTGTTGTGTCTTGAAACTACAGGTAGTATAGACGACTAATAATGGGTGAAAGCTAAATCAAGGTTTGAAGTAAAGTCTACCGCCCTTTTTGGATTGAACAGGCCGGTTTCATGGTTCCATCGACGGGATTAAATCACTTTTTCCCATAGAAGTGAGCCTTGGTAAGTTTGGGCTTGAAGACACAAGGGATCATAGACCAGACACAGGGAATTGCAATTATGGCTGACAGACCAGATGATGTGACTGAAGAGGTTTCCTCTTCACAGGGTCAACAGACACATGAAGTAGGTGAGTCCTCAAGACCACCACAAACGGATGATGATATATTCAGGACCCAGTTGGCTACTACTGTGGCTATGTTCACACAGGTAATGCAGAACCCGAGGTTCTTAGCCTTTCTGCAACCTCCTCTTCCGTCTCAGCAAGTTGGGTCACTGGATCGTATTCAAAAGCCTGTTAAGGCTCAAGCACAGGTGATTCATACTGCAGAGTCAATGGAAACACCTGTACACTTGACGGAGAACATGCAGTCTTCAAACCTGTGCCTAAGGTGCAAGAACAGGTGGCTGAGATGCCAGTCTTTCAAGTTGTTCCAGTTCAGCCCGCCACTTTTCAGCAGCCTATAGCTGGTTCTAATGGGCAAGGAAGCAACCTACAGGCTATGCAACAAGTCTTCCCACCACCTTCAGTACACCCTAGCTATTTTGGAGGTGGATCGGTATTCCAGAGCATGGCTGGTCATGCACTTGCAAATCAGTTTTACACGCCAGGAACAATGTTCGGGGGTGCTCAAACGATGATGCCTAACCCCATGTATGGTGTCACGGGCATGCTACCAGGGTTTCAGAGCACTCAGTGCCAATTTGGAATGCCACAGGCAAATTTTGGTACGGCTCGAATTACAAATCAGCAGCCAAATATGGCATTTCCAGGTCAACTTATTTGCGGTCAGGGAACACAAATGAACCCTAACAGTGTTCCCATGTTTCAATCACTTCCATATGACAATTTAACGCCGCTGGAGAGGCCAACTCCGTACAAAGAAGGTGGCAAAGGTGTGATATTCACGACCTTTACAGGGTTTGATGACACGAAGAAGGCTCTCTCATTCCTCCAGCAATTTGACAAGGCCTATGGAGGGGGAAACTTTACAGAGGCTTCAAAGGTCCGCAAGGCAGCCACTTTCTTGACAGGGAATGCGGGACAATGGTGGACAACTTTATTGCTTCAAGGGCAAGCTCTGTCCACATGGATTTACTTCAAGAAAATTTTTACAGCAGCATGGTTATCTGATGACTTCGAAGCAGATGTCATGACAGAATGGCACCAGCTTAATGCTGCCACTTGCAAGAATCTGGATGACTACAATCGGAAGTTTTGGAAAGCTCTACTTCCAGTAACTTCCTATAGGTTTGTACCATTGACAGAACAGATTGAAAAATACTGTTGTGCCCTACCCAAAGGATTGAGAAAGTACTGCACGAGCTCATCGAGGTAGCAAACACTGGCAATGGTTTGCTCAAGGGAGAAGATTGTGAATTCAATACTGGCGTCAAGGAAGGATCAGCCAAGAAAAATTCAGCGAAGAAGTATGTTCCCAAGGAGGTTCCTAAAGGGACTCAGGAGCCAGCCAACCCAGGGAAAGACAAAGCTACGGCTGAATCAGAAAAGGGACCAACGAAGAAATGGAAAAGACGTTTTCCTCGCAAGTCAGAAAAGCAAAAGAAGGTCCTGAGGACAGAGAACAAATGCTTTATATGTGAGCAGCCTGGCCACATTGCTTACAACTGTCCTACAAAGAAAAGGCAAGTTGATTCTGAAGACAAGGAAGACTGGAAAGGAAAGAAGCCCATGGCTGGTCTAGTGCCAGATATGGTGGGCGACAAGCCAAATTCAGATGCAAGCGAGCTTTGCAGAGCATGGGGAAAGGTCAAGCATCAAACAGTGCTTATCTTCTTTGATTTAGGTGCCAAAGCCAACTTCATTTCCCCAGAATTGGCTTCAAAGTTGGGAATCAGACCTGAAGAGATGGGGTATACAGCAGAGGCAGGTTTGGCATGTCCTGGCCATACAGAGGCTATGACACCCATCATAGGAAAGTTACGTCTACATATCCAGTCCTATGTAGATGCTGAAGAATTTTACATCATGCCACTGGACGGATGTGATGTGTTGTTAGGTATTCCTTGGTTGTTTCCTGTACAGGGAATCATGGATGCCTACAACAAAAAAATCACTGTACAGAACAGGGGAAAGACTCACATTCAGGATGTAAAGCTTACAAGGGACTCTATTCCCACTGTATCAGCTTCTGCTATTACTTCTATAATGAAAAAGCATCTTTCTGCGTACTTGGTTTTTGCACGTGAAGTGTCCGATTGTGATGAATCAAATTTATCTGTGCTAGATAAAGAAAGGTCAATGTTTTTACAACAATATAGTGACTGTTTTTCCGATTCATTACCGTCTCAATTACTGCCAGAGAGACCCGGGGACCATGCGATAGATTTGGTGCCAGGCAGTAGCCCACCAATAAGCCTCCGTACAGGGTTAGTGCGGCTCAGTAGAAAGAGATAATGGGCCAAGTACAGAAGCTGTTAGAAAAGGGGCTGATTCAGCCCAATGCATCTCCATTCTGTTCTCCAGTGTTGTTGGTGCAGAAAAAGGATGGCTCATGGCGTATGTGCATTGACTACCGAGCACTGAACAAGAATACCATCAAGAATAGGCTCCCTATACCTAGAATTGATGATATTCTAGACAAATTAGAAGGAGCAGCTATGTTTAGCAAGATAGATCTAAAGAGTGGGTACCATCAGATCCACATTAGATCAGAGGATGTGCACAAGACTGCTTTTAGAACAACGTTTGGTCTTTACGAATTTTTAGTGATGCCCTTTGATCTCACAAATGCTCCGGCTACATTCAATAGGACGATGGACAGAATTCTCCGTCCACACCAGCAGTTTGTTGGTACATTCTTTGATGACATGATAGTCTACTCAAAGAATGAAGAGGAGCATAGGCATCATTTGGCCATTGTGTTCAAAGAGCTACGCAGTCATAGATTGCTCTTCAATGCAAAGAAAAGTGAGTTTTTTCTGGAAGAGATCCACTTTCTGGGACACATTGTCTCAAAGGATGGTGTCAAAATGGATCCTGCAATAGTTGAAGCGATCAAGTCATGGCCAGATTTGAAGACGGTGCATGATGTCCCAAGTTTCTTGGGACACTTCTCCTATTACAGAAGGTTTATCCGAAATTTCGCTGAGATTGCTTCACCTTTACATGCTCTTCAAAAGAAGGCAGTCACCTTTAGATGGACACAGAAAGAGATTTCAGCTTTTAATCTCTTAAAGGAAAAGATGACTTCAGATCCAGTCATTGTGTTGCCAGATCTTAGGAAGTCATTTGTGGTCCAGTGTGACGCCTCTGGTAGTAGCATTGGTGCAGTGCTAATGCAAAATGGCAGGGTAGTAGCCTATGAGAGCAGAATTTTGCAAGTGCCACAGATGACCATGCAGGTCTATGAGAAAGAGTTGCTGGCTGTGATTCATGCGCTCTTAAGTTGGAAACACTACCTGCTAGGTGCAGATTTTGTTGTCCAAACGGACCATTAGACCTTGCGATACTTCTTGACACAGACAAAGTTATCTGAGAAGCATATGTGATGGGTAAATATTTTGTCCATGTTCCATTTTCAGATTGTGCATGTGGAAGGTAAGAAGAACGTTGTGGCTGATGCCTTGTCAAGGAAGCCACAAATTTCAGCCGTGTCAATTCCTTATCATCATGAACTTGATGATATGAGGGAACAGTATGAAAATGATGAAGATTTTGCAAGGGTATTCGAGCAGCTAATGGATGGACAACGTCATGAACACTATCTTCTTAAAGACGGGTTCATGATGATGCATGGCAGATTGTGTGTCCCAAAGCCATTGCGACGCAAAGTTATGGAAGAGAGTCATGTCTCACTGTATGCAGGGCATCCTGGTATCGATGCTACACTTAAAGTGGTTGAGACATTCTTCTACTGGCCTACATTGAGAAGAGATGTGGATGTCTTTGTGCGAGAATGCCTAATTTGCCAGAAGGTCAAGTTTGACAAGCAAAAGGCACCAGGGTTATTGCAACCACTTCCTATTCCAGATAAACCATGGGAAAGTATTGCTATGGATTTTATCTTTGATCTTCTGAGAACGCAGACAGGAAACGATGGTATTTGGACCATTATTTGCAGATTCAACAAACAGGCTCATCTTATTCCTGTCAGGAAGAAGATAAAGCCAGATCAGATGGCACGCTTGTTTATGAGCAATATTTTCAAGTATCATGGCATGCCACAGTCGATTGTTAGCGACCGTGATCCACGCATGACAAGTTTGTTCTGGAGAGGCTTGTTTGAGAATATGGGCACAACGCTCAAATTCTCTTCGTCATTTCATCCTCAAACAGATGGGCAGTCAGAAGAGGCAAATTCTACTGTCCTAGATCTACTGAAGTGTTATGTGTCAGAGCAGAAAGGAAAGTGGGAGCAATATTTGCCATTGGTGGAGTATGCATACAATAATACACTGCATTCATCAACTGGCAAGGCACCCTTTGAGATAGTTGAAGGTGACAAGAAAGTTCCTCCCATACTGCATACAAAGGACAAGATATTTGAAGCAGATAAGTATGTTCAGGACATGGATGAAATGTACAAGAAGGTCAAAGTGGCCTTAGAAAAGACTCAGGCAAAGCAAAAGAAAGCAGCTGATCGTCGTCACCGTCGTGAAGTGGTATATTCACTTGGTGATTGGGTGGTTTTACGCTTTGAAAAGGCAAGGTTAAAGAAGATGAAGGGCAAGGAAAGACTATTTCCAAAGCTCAGCATGCGTTACTATGGGCCTTTTCAAGTATGCGACATAATCAGTGCTGTTGCATATAGGCTGAAATTGCCTGACAGTTGGAAGATTCACAATGCGTTTCATGTGAGTCTTCTCAAACACTATGTGGGTGATGTGCCAGAAGATATGCCAGCTGAAGATCAGCCGGAAGTCAAGGAACTTGACGAGATCTTGGTCCCCGAACAGATTTTGGCACACAAAGAAAGGAAAGTGAAAGGCAAGGTTGCTAGGCGTTACTTGGTAAAGTTCAGAAACTATCCACCAATGGATGCTAAGTGGATGCAAGAAGGCGAACTTGCAGAGTCACCAACTGTGTTATCAGTTTACCTGGAAGCCTTTGATTTGCAACCTACCTTGACCCCTTGAGTTTCAAAGCTACATGGATTGTCACTGTGGCAATGGCTTCTGAAACAAATGATGTACATGGTATTTAAAGTGAGCTCAAATGAAATACCTGTTCCATGAATGTTAGAGCTGTACAGATTGTCAGTTTGGCAATTGCTCTTATGGAATGTCCAAAAGTTTGGTTAGTGCTATAGAAATGAATATTTCTTGTCAGTTTGTCAAGGATACAGTAATTGCTTCTATTAAAGAGTACATGTGTAGCTGCATTCATAAACTGTCGGTTTGGGTATGCTCGAAAGTGTTACGGGATCCAACATGTACTATAAGACAGTGGCAAAATGTGCAGCTACCATTTTGTCATTGGAAAGTTAGTGACTCAAAGCAATGGCACAGTGCGAAGCTACCACTATGTCATTGGGACAAGGTTCACACGCAGGCAATACATGAGTCGACGAGGTGTTGAATACACCAAGGTTGACAATGAGCATGTATGTGTCGTACAATTGTCGAAAGGTGTTGAATACATCAGTGTTGACCGTGAGCATGTACGACAGAGATGCAAACGAGGACGTTTGAGATTTCAAGAGGGGGGTATGTCACCAGCGTGTGACAACTATCTATCCTTTTTGTTGATTTCTTTCTTATTATCTATTTACTTTCACTTTTTGGAAACACCCCTCGGGAAATCTAACTGCCCTGCATTGCATAGCTAGTGTGGAACTGTCCAGAGGGAGAGGGCAAGAGAGCACTAAAAGTTGGACAAGGACTATGGTTAGCCAAGTGGGGTCATTGACTAGCCAAACAAGTGATCCTTTGTTACAGAGGCTACATTTCAGTTCTGGGTGTGGCTGCAGTGTACAAAGAGGGTCAGATGACCTAGAAAGATACAATGGTAGCATCTCCTAAAATTTAGGGAACTGCTATTTTGGGACCTGAAAATGTGTTTGCGTCATTACCTCCGGAATGACAAGGGGAACATTTTCTTACTCTGCCGTGAAGTCAACTGGGCAACCGGTTGGGAGATTTTTAGGCGGCAAGCCCGAAACGCGAAAATGCTTATAAATATGCCAAGTGGCACCTTCTGGTGCACTTTCCTCATGCAAGAGAAGGGGGCGCTGATTTTAGAGAGGAGAAGGGCTCATTTTCAGTCTGTCACAGGTTAAGAGCTATGGAGTGCTTGCTTTCCCTCCTATGTACAGTGCGGTGCCAGGAGTGATGCCCTGCACGCTACGCACAACCCTCTCTCTCCTCTATGGCAGTATGTTATGCCCCTCTAGTGGGCTTTTCAATTGACCAATGTACAGTTGTGTGGGTTCATGCACAATTGCCGAGGCAAGAGTCTCTTGCACAAGTACTGGATTAGCTAGCGGCTAATCCCCCCGTAGGTACAGGTGAATTCGGAGAGGTTTCACGCCAGAAATCTCGTCCGATTCAAAGGGCAAGTAGCCCTACAGGTGCAGGAGCTCGAGGACTTGCTACGGATGCGACCGGAACGCGAAACGGAGCCCGAAACAGTAAATTACAGCCTGCTGTGTATTTTTGCAGGTTTAGGGTTTTGGCCCTAAACGGTCCCTAATACCCCCAGGAGCTTCGAGGACGCGAGGGGACCGCTGTACATGTGATCTGGCGCATTTTCAGGGCTGAAAACAGAGAATTCAGCATGCTGACTGTGAAGGGTCCTAGTACAGTTATGTTGCCGAAATCGGGCCGGAACAGTTGAAATTCAGCCAAGCTTGTGCGGGCAGCTTGTAGGGAACCACAGCGTTTATTCCCTCTGTTAAACAATAAAGAAATACCGAAAGGGGCGCCTAAGTTAGGGGCCAATCTAGTGTCGGTCTTCTCATACAGGTGCATTCTAGCATCCTGTATCCCTTTCCCCCGTGTTGTGTCTTGAAAGTACAGGTAGTATAGAC
Source organism: Adiantum capillus-veneris (assembly GCF_014529385.1). Lineage (NCBI taxonomy): Eukaryota > Viridiplantae > Streptophyta > Polypodiopsida > Polypodiales > Pteridaceae > Adiantum > Adiantum capillus-veneris. The sequence continues at coordinate 114,380,695 of NC_140953.1, read as the reverse complement.
GACTAATAATGGGTGAAAGCTAAATCAAGGTTTGAAGTAAAGTCTACCGCCCTTTTTGGATTGAACAGGCCGGTTTCATCTGGCACTTTTATGAGTTTGTTCGCAAACCGTGCATGTCCAGACACTTGGATTAGATGCATTGTACCTAACACATCCAACCCTATGTGTCCGTGGACAAGCTACAGCACGACAAGGGTTCAGTCAGTCCAGTCAGTCTAGATTTAGAAGTGATCTGGCACTTTTGTGAGTCTGTTCGTAGACTGTGCATGTCCAGACACTTAGTGTAGATGCATATCCTCTGGTTGCACACAGCTTGATCATCAGAATCCTTCAGGGGAATTTTCCAGTGCATTTAACCTATTTTCCCTATTTTTGACATTTTTCACTTATTATTTTTAAGTGACTTTTGTTGGAAAGTAGGTAGGGCAATTTTGCTAAGTTTGTATATAAGCAAACTAGAGCTAGTACTATTTGGCAAAAGAGGCAATAGGAGCCAAGCTCAGCAGGCAACTTCTCAGCAAGACCAAGCCTTGGTGGATTCCCTCCAAGTGGCAGATCCCCCCATCCTAGCGATTCTTCATCGGCCATTGCTTGGCGTTTTTGCACCAGCACACCATCGCCAGCAAGCCCCAGTGCCTAGCGTTTTTGCATCAGCACTCTCGCCAGCAGAAGTCCTCAGCCTAGCGTTTTGCAGAACCTCAGCCTAGCGTTTTTGGAACACATCAGTCTAGCGTTTTTGGTCCCAACTTCAACCTTTGCAGATCCAGCATATGCAACGATTTGCAGCAGTAGAAGACCTTCAAATTCAGCCATAAAGAAGTAGCAGATTCAGCCCAGAAAGACCATCGGTTTTCAGCCTTGAAGAACCTCAGTTTTCAGCCCTAAACCTGCAGATTTTCAGCGACAAAGATCCATAGAAAACAGCCCCCAAATCAGCGTTTTTGGACCCGCAGCAGATTTCATCCCATAGTGTTTTTGGACAGCAGTAGAAAGATTGCAGATTTCAGCCCTAGTGTCGGCCTCGTCATTCCCGTCGTAGTCGTCAACATAGCCTAGACTTGCATCATTCACATGCATTCAGTTTGTACCAGATTGTGCAATCATAAGTAGACCACTCTCGCCGACGAGAGTGGGGCCTTCGGAGGAGGGTTTTACAACGTCTCTGGTGTCGTATTCTCTTCTCTCTCTATCTCTCAGTCTCATACACTTGCACGCACAGTGTCCATTCACTTTGTTTGTGATCATAGCATTCTCTCATTAAGAACGGAAGGCTCTCCCTTCCATAAGAACAAAAAGGAACCTTGAGCACAGTTCGGAGCACTCATCTTGAGCAAAGCGCAAACATTCATTCCGCTGCACCTAACATGCATATCCTCTGGTTGCACACAGCATGAGCATCAAATTTCCATCAGAACCCATCATGAGCATTTTTATAGTGCATAGACCTATTTTCCCTATTTTTGACATTTTTCACTTATTATTTTTTAAGTGACTTTTGTTGGAAACTGGGTAGGGCAATTTGACTAGCCAAGTACATAAGAAAACCCTAGCGCTAGCATTTCTGGCAAGAGAGGCAACAGGAACTTCGCGTTCAACAGACACCTTCTCAACAAGATCCCCCACCGGCGGTAACCTAGCGTTTTCAGCCATCAGAAGGCCTAGTATTTTTGCATCAAGATCAGCCTCCAACGTTTTTGCATCACAGATCAACCCCGGCCACAACAAGACAGCAGATCAGCCCTAGCGTTAGCAGATTCCACAGCATGACAACAGATCAAACCTAGCGTTAGCAGATCTCCACCGCAAGCACAGAATTGAGCCTAGTGTTTTTGGATCAGCAAGACCAACCAACGTTTTTGCAGATCTTCGCGACAGATTCAGCCCTAGACTCAGCGTTTTCAGTTTTCAGCAATCAGACATCAAAGAAGAAGTCCCGAACCTCGCAGATCTCACCTTTCCGCAGCAGTTCCTCGCCGCATGGTGGGATCCATCGAAGTTTGCAGTTTCAGCCCCAAAAACGCAGATTTCAGCATCTATGTTTTCAGTGCGTCGTCGCCGTATCGTCGCCATCGACATCGTCACCGACATAGAGTCAGAATTCAGCAGATAAAGATTTGCAGATTTCAGCCCCTCTCGTCGTCGTCCTCATCGTCATCGACATCGTCGGCAAGTCCAAGCATTGTAGAGATTTGTGCAATCAATAGTAGACCGCTCTCGCCATAGAGAGTGGGGCCTTCGGAGGAGGGTTTGACAACATTCTGGTGTCGTATTCTCTTCTCTCTCTATCTCTCAGTCTCAGCACCTTCATTCACAATGTCCACCACTTTGTTTGTGTCCATTGCACTCTCTCAATAAAGGAACGGAAGGCTCTCCCTTTCGTAAGTAAAAGGAACCCTCGAGCACAGTTCGGAGCACTCATCTTGAGCAAAGTTCAACATTCACTTCCGTTGCACCTTACATTGGTATTAGAGCTTTGGCAGTGTTCTGTATCACTCAAGGAAAGAACCACATAATTTTTTTTGCTTGTTGCGGTCACACGTAACCCAAGTCCACTTGGGTGTGTCGATTCCTAATCGTGTTTTTGAAGAGTGACAGGAATCCCAAGAAAGAAGGGCTTGTCCAACCTCCCCTTACGCCTCTTTTCACTCATTGAGAGCGGACCGTGCACTTAGCGGCCGGCCAATCGACGTGAGGTGGAAAAAAGCAATCTTGGTGTGAGCGCAAGGCCGCCAAGGGGTGCGCCCGTGGAAAAGAGCAGAACTCGGGTGAAGAGAAGATCCTTCTCTAACACAAATTGCAAGCGAAAGAAGAACCTCAAGAACCCCAAGACCCTCAAGACCCTCAAGAACCCAAGAACCCAAGACCCACAAGAACACAAGTTCCACGTGAACTTAAGAACCCAAGACTTCAGTGGATGGTCATCACCTGAAGCGGAATGGATACTTTGCATGGAGGAGGTGAGCATGGAAGTGGCGAAGAAGAGTTTTCCCCACCAGGAGGTTTTTCCGACCCTCCCTCTTCCCCATCTACGCCAAGGATTGCACTAACTGCTATGGAGGCTTTCGAAAGAACAGGAAGTTAGAACGCGAAGCAAGGAAGTTAGAACGCGAAGCACGAACAGCAGAAAGAATGGCAGAAATTGATCGTAAGTACCAAGAAAGAATGGCAACCATAGCGCGTGAGAGCGAGCAAGCACGCTTGGAAGCCAAAGAAAGACAAGCCGAATTTGATTGTGAGCGCGAAGTAAGAGAAGCAACATTTGATCGCGAGAACAAAGCAAGAACAACAATGAACGACCGACACATGAAAGAGATGTTGCGACTCTTTTCTCAAGTGCAGGCACAGATGCAAGAGATTCGGGAAAAGGAGACTCTCTCTGTCTCTTCTTCTTCCAAGCATGACACACATGATTTGAATGACAATGATAAGCATGATGTAACAGACTTGGACACTTCAAGTCAAGAATCAATCACGACAACACCAAATAACCACTTCAAAACAGTTCACAGTTTACAATAGATTTGCACTGGCCCCGCGGAGTTCCGTGCCTAGAGATATTGACCCCAAAGACTGGCGCCCCTTTCGGTATTTCTTTATGTATTAATCAGTGTTCAAAGTACAAGAGTGGTTTGGGTCTCACTCTCAGACTCTACGTCCAGATGCTCTACAGAGTGGGAGCCCAAACCACTTATTTAATGTTTACAAGGGATGCCAAAAGCAGAGCCCCAAAAAGCTTCAAATCAAAAGCCTAAAAATAAAAGCAAAGGCTCTTTCCTCTCTCAAGCTCTCTTGAGTTTTTTTAAAAATAAAGCAAGAGATTCTCTCTCTTTCTCTCATAATTTACGTTGAGCAAAAGCTGCTTTTTCCCCGCGCAAAATCCGAAAAGTTCCGTACGGTGCCACGCCATCATGTCAGTGTTTTTTTCGAGATTCAGTCTGCTGTCCTCTTAGGATTAGGGTTAGTGTTTTCAAGGTTTTTGGCAGATCTGAGGGTTTACAGGTTGTAGGGTTAGGGTTTTTAGAATTAGGGTTTTCAGCAACAGTCAAGGTTAGGGTTTCCCGCATGCTCTTGGGCAGACACGTCATCACTTTGTGACATACCCCCCTCTTAAAAGCATTGTAATCGCCCTCGATTACGCCTGCAAAACAGACAAAGGCCATAAATCGTCTTAGCAGACACTGATTGTTAGTACCTACGTACTAGGAACACACATCTAGCACATGTACCAATCGACAGTCACATCACAGGACATCACTAGACATCACAGGACATCACATGACATTCAACATTCATTCGGATCTTAGACCATGATTTATCGGCAATGTAGCTAGCAATCGCATCTAGATCCAATCGGGACCTCATTGATGTCCGATTGACTAACCCCTATTGCAACCATGTCTATTCGAGATCAATCAGACCAAAATGCTGCAGTCATTTCGTCTATCAGTTCCTGCAATTAAAAGAAGTCAAGAACAAATCAGTATCATAATCAGGAATTCCATTTAATAAAGTCATACAGCAGAATACTGTTAGCTTTAAGTATCCCTGAAGCTCGAAGAGACATCAGTGACTCTAGTATCTAAATCAAGGCATTTGTTGACAAAGGAGCGGAGTGACTCCCCTCTTGTGCATCCCACTGCACCAGATCTCCGGCCAAGCTGAATTCTAGGTTCCATTTGGAGTAGACTATGCTAAACCAAAAGCCTCGAGGTAAAGTTTCACAATCTGAGGAGTATCTGCCAAGTCCTCCTCCTCCATCCACTGCACATCCAATGCAGGATAGTTTTTGAACTTAACCAAGAACCGCCTTCGGACTTTACCTTTATTCTTCGTATCCTTGTGTGCCAAAATCTGTTCAGAAACAAGGATCTCCTCGTTTTCTTCCACTTCCAATTGCTCATCAGGCTCCTCGTCATCAGGCACATCATCTTTAAAAGGTTTCAAGAGACTCACATGAAATGCATTGTGAATCCTCCAAGTATCAAGCAGCTTCAGTCGGAAGGAGACATCATTTATCTTTTGAGTGATCTAGAAAGGTCCGTAGTATCGCATACTAAGCTTTGGAAAAAGCCTCTCCTTTCCCTTTTTCTTTCTCAGGCGTGCCTTCTCAAAACGTAAGAGCACCCAATCACACTCCTTCGATTTCAAGTCGCGACGATGGCGATCCGTTGCCTTTTTCTGTCGTTCTTGAGATTTCTACCAAGTCTTGCGAACCTTGGCAAAAGCCGTATCTAAGTCTCACGTATATTCATCCGCTACAAAAATCTTATTTTTCGTGCTTAGGAAGGGTGGAACCTTCGTAGCACCTTCAACAATCTCAAATGGCGCCTTCCCCGTCGAAGAGTGTATCGTGTTATTGTAGGCAAATTCTACCAAAGGTAGGTACTTTTGCCATTGAGTTTTCTGATCCGAGATATAAGACTTCAATAAATCTAAAACCACTGAATTGGCAATCTCAGATTGCCCGTCACTCTGCGGATGGAACGATGACGAGAACTGCAACCGCGTGCCAATTTTCTCCCAAATTGCCTTCCAAAACAAGCTCGTAAATCTAGGATCCCTGTCGAAGACAATCGTCTCAGGCATGCCATGTAATCTGAAAATCTTGGCCACAAACAGTCTTGCTAAGTGATCCGGCTTGATTGTTTTCTTCACTGGAATGAAATGAGCCTGTTTGCTAAATTTGTCAATAACAGTCCAGATACCATTGTGACCACTCTGTGTTCTCGGGAGATCAAAAAATGAAATCCATTGCAATACTTTCCCAGGGGCGGGTGGGTATGGGTAAAGGCTGTAACAATCCCTGTGCTTTATGCCTGTCAAACTTGACTTTCTGGCATACTAAGCAACTGCGCACAAACTCTTCCACATACTTTTTGAGTCTCGGACAGTCCAGAGACCATTGTGACCACTCTGTGTTCTCGGGAGATCAAAAAATGAAATCCATTGCAATACTTTCCCAGGGGCGGGTGGGTATGGGTAAAGGCTGTAACAATCCCTGTGCTTTATGCCTGTCAAACTTGACCTTCTGGCATACTAAGCAATTGCGCACAAACTCTTCCACATCCTTTTTGAGTCTCGGCCAAAAGAAGTATCTCTCTACCCCTTTCATGGTGGTAGCAATGCCACGGTGACCCGTAAAAGGTGGACAGTGGCATTCAGTCATAACCTTTTCCCTCAACGGCTATGTAACGCACAACATGGTTTTTCTCATCAAGTAGCCATCCCGAATGGAGTATCCCGCTACTGTCTCTCCATCCCGTATCCGTGTGAAAACGTCTACAAAATTTGTATCTGTGGCATACTGGTCAACCATATCCTCGAAGCTCCTATGATTATCGCGGAAATAGCCAGAACCAACGGCTTCCAAGACAAAGCATCTGCCACCACATTCTTATATCCCTGAACATGGACAATCTGGAAGTGAAACTGTGACAAGATGTTCGCCCACCGCATCTGCTTTTCCGAAAACTGCTTCTGTGACAAGAAGTAGCACAAACTTTGATGGTCTATAAAGACAGTAAAATCCGCCCCGAGTAGGTAATGCCGCTAGTGAATAAGAGCATGGATAAACGCCAAAAGCTCTTTCTCATAAATCTGTGTTGTGATTTCCAGCCTTAAGAACAATTGGCTCTCGTAAGCAATGACATGGCCTTCTTGCATTAAGACCGCAACCAGACTCCGACCACAAGCATCACAATATTCTTCGAATGACTTCTCCAAGTCCGACAAAGTCAAAACTGGTCCCGTAGTCAATTTCTCTTTCAATGTCTGAAAGGCAGTCACCTTTGTGGGTCCCCACGAGAAAGGGACTCCTTTTTGTGTCAAGATATGCAAAGAGGAAGCAACCTCTGCAAACTTTCAAATGAACCGCTTGTAGTACGAACTCAGTCCCAAGAAGCTTCTAACTTCATGGACATTCTTCAAATCGGGCCAATCACGGATAGTCTCTATCTTGGCCGGATCCATTTGTACTCCTGCTGCTGCTGAGACAATGTGTCCCAAAAAGTGTATCTCTGGTAGGAAAAATTCACTTTTCTTTGCATTAATCACTAACATGTGATCTCGTAATGCCTCAAAGACTTGCATCAGATGACCTCTATGTTCTGCCTAATTCTTGGAGAAAACAATGATATCGTCAAAGAAAGTGCCAACAAATAGCCTGTAATCTCGAAAAATCTTGTCCATCATCCGGTTAAATGTCGCAGGGCATTGGTTAAGCCAAAAGGCATCACCAAAAACTCAAATAACCCAAAAGTCGTCCGAAAAGCTGTCTTGTAGACATCTCCCGACGCGATTTTGATCTGATGATATCCACTCTTCAAATCAATCCTGTTGAAGCACGAGGATCCCTGTAATCTGTCAAGTATATCATCGATCCTAGGAATCGAAAATCTGTTCTTGATGGTGATTTTGTTGAGAGCTCTATAATCAATGTACATTCTCCAAGATCCGTTTTCTTCAAAACCAACAACACCGAAGAGCAATACGGTAAAGTACTAGGCTGGACAAGACCTTTTCCAAGAGGTCTTTCACTTGGTTCATAATCTCTTCATTCTGTGCTCGGCTCACACAGTAAGGTGGCCGGTTCAGTGGTGTGCTTCCAGGTATTAGATCAATGGTATGATCTTCAGGCCCTCTAAAAAACAATCGGCATGAGTGTAGAGAAAAATCTTGGCGTTCTTTTGTTTAGGTCAAAACATATTCAACCTTTATTTGTCGTTCAATTCTCTCCCAAAAAAATGAGTAAAGAAACTGAAGTTCATCAAGTACAATCTCTGAGCTCTTCATATGTCAAAGTCACTTTCTCGACCCAGTAGTCAACCATAGCATAGTTCTTGTGGTACCAAGGGATTCCGAGTAGAACGGCACTCGCGTGCCCTGAACACCCCTGTCATTGCAAACAAAGTTTGCCAATGCTCGGTGTAATGGCAATCCCGTCCAGGTGCCAGCCGAACTACCTCCGCATGTGGCCTCAGCCTGTAGGGTGTAGTTCCAAATCGAGCCGCCAATTCCAAGTGAAAAGAAGTTGGCCTTGGCTCCTTCAAAAGAGCTTCATGATCCTTCACTTTGCCCCAAAAACGGCAAAGTTTGTACTTTCATTCATTTGATTCGGTTCAGGTCCCACGCCATGTGGTACCAGTTCTGCTTTTTATCCGCCTTTTCTGCCACATCTCTCAGCTGCTTCAGAACTTTCTGACCTTTCTTCATCTTGTTCATTCGGTGCCTTCTTAGGGCACTTCGCGGAGATATGTCCATGTTCCCCGCATCCAAAGCACTTCCCCTCCCTAATGAAGCGAGCTCTCTCCTCAAGAGTAAGCTTGGGTCGTTAGGGTTTCTGCTCTCGGGCAACCACGTCATCACTCTGTGACACTTCTTCTGTTGCTTGTTCTTCTTAGGGTTTAGGCCCCTCGGCCAGTAGCTTCGTTCTTCAGTAGGTCGACACGTCAGCAGTTTGTTACATCTCCCCTTCTTGAAAGAGAGTAATCGTCCAGCATATCTACAAAACAACTCAAGTTAGCTCAAAAATATCCGAGGGACATTCCGAGGGACAATCAGTTTGCTCTTTTGATTAAGGAGTTAGCTTCTCCTTTTTGCTCTTTTGATCAAGGAGTTAGCTTCTCCTTTCGGCTGGTTTTGATCAAGGAGCTAGCTTCTCCTTTCTGCTCTTTTGATTAAGGAATTAGCTTCTCCTTTCGTCCAGATCAGAACTCTTGATATTCCGGCGTAGTAAAATTAGCCATCACACTCAGACAGTATTGATCTTCCACGGGTGTCGATGCACTAAAATTACATACCCAGGCAATCTCATCCAATTAGGAATATTCAGTGATTGGCACATCACAATGTAACACAAATGCTTGCATATGCATGTTACAAGACACAACAAAGAGCGCCACTGAGCACTCCCCCAAGACAAACAGTTTGCGGTATAAAGCTACTCAACAACTACCTCGTCACTCCCCCCGCAAATAACCTAAATGGGTCGGGGCCATGAGCTCAGAGGACTGTACAACCAAACGCTCCCCAGACCGCAATCTGTATCGCTTGGAGGTTCAAGCATACAACCAAACGCTCCCCAGGCATCAGCCTGCGTCGTTCGGTGGTTTTCTAGCATACAACGTGAAACCGGCCTGTTCAATCCAAAAAGGGCGGTAGACTTTACTTTAAACCTTGATTTAGCTTTCACCCATTATTAGTCGTCTATTTTACCTGTACTTTCAAGACACAACAAAGGGGAGAGGGATACAGGCTGCTAGATTGCACCTGTATGAGTAGACGGACACCAGATTGGCCCCTAACTTAGGCGCCCCTTTCGGTATTTCTTTATTGTTCAAAAGAGGGAATAAACGTTGTGGTTCCCTACACGCTGCCCCGCACAAACTCGGCTGAATTTCCACTGTTCCAGCCCGATTTCGGCAACATAACTATACTAGAACCCTTCACGGTCAGTATTCCCACGCATTAAATGACTTTCCCGACGCATACGGGCACTTTGCAAAACCTGGCGAGAATCTGCAGCACGCTGAATTCTCTGTTTTCAGCCCTGAAAATGCGCCAGATCACCTGTACAACAATCCCCTTGCGTCCCCGAACCTCCTGGGGGTATTAGGGTCCGTTTAGGGCCAAAACCCTAAACCTGCAAAAATACACAGCAGGCTGTAATTCACTGTTTCGGGCTCCGTTTCGCGTGCCGGTCGCATCCTTAGCAAGTCCTCGAGCTCCCGCACCTGTAGGGCTACTTGCCCTTTGAATCGGATGAGATTTCTGGCGTGAAACCTCTCCGAATTCACCTGTACCTACGGGGGATTAGCCGCTAGCTAATCCAATACCTGTGCAAGAGGCTCTTGCCTCGGCAATCGCGCATGAACCCACACAGCTGTACATTGGTCAAATGAAAAGCCCACTAGAGGGGCATAACATACTGCCAAAGGGGAGAGAGAGGGCAGTGCGTAGCGTGCAGGGCATCACTCCTGGCACCGCACTGTGCATAAGAGGGAAAGCAAGCACTCCATAGCTCTTAACATGTGACAGAGACTTGCAAAATGAGCCTCCCAGCTATAAATCACGCTTTTGCCTTCTCTATAAGTAGTAAACTGGCCTCAGAGTGCCAAGTGTACTCATTTGTGCATTTTCCCGCTTTAGACCCTCGGGTCTAAAAATATCTCACCTGCAGCCTCTGTTGACTTGGCCACAGAGTAACAAAATGATCCCCATGTCAAACTGCACGTAATGACGCGAAGACATTTTCAGGTCCCAAAATAGCAGTTCCCTAAATTTTAGGAGATGCTGCCATTGTATCTTTCTAGGTCATCCGACCCTCTTTGTACACTGCGGCCACATCCAGAACTGAAATGTAGCCTCTGTAGCAAAGGATTCCACTTTGGCTAGTCAATGACCCCACTTTGGCTAACATAGTCCTTGTCCAACCTTAGTGCTCTCTTTGCCCTCAGGCCTAGACTCCCTCTGGACAGTTCCACACTGGCTATGCAATGAAGGGCAGTTAGATTTCCCGAGGGGTGTTTCCAAAAAGTGAAAGTAAATAGATAATAAGAAAGAAATCAACAAAAAGGATAGATAGTAGTCACACGCTGGTGACATACCCCCCTCTTGAAATCTCAAACGTCCTCGTTTGCATCTATGTCGTTCATGCTCCTAGTCAACACTGATGTATTCAACACCTGTAGACACATGTACGACACATACATGCTCATTGTCAACCCTCGTGTATTCAACACCTCGTCGACTCATGTATTGCCTGCGTGTGAACCCTGTCCCAATGACATAGTGGTAGCTGCGCACTGTGCCATTGCTTTGAGTCACTAACTTTCCAATGACAAAATGGTAGCTGCACATTTTGCCACTGTCTTATAGTACACGTTGGATCCTGTAACACTTTCGAGCATACCCAAACCGATAGTTTAAGAATGCAGTTACACATGTACTGTTCAATAGAAGCAATCACTGTATCCTTGACAAACTGACAAGAAATACTCACTTCTATAGCACTAACCAAACTTTTGGACATTCCATAAGAGCAATTGCCAAACTGACAATCTGTACAGCTCTAACATTCATGTAACAGGTATTTGATTTGAGCTCACTTTAAATACCATGTACATCATTTGTTTCAGAAGCCATTGTCACACTGACAATCCATGTAGCTTTGAAACTCAAGGGGTCAAGGTAGGTTGCAAATCGAAGGCTTCCAGGTAAACTGATAACACAGTTGGTGACTCTGCAAGTTCACCTTCTTCCATCCACTTAGCATCCATTGGTGGATAGTTTCTGAACTTTACCAAGTAACGCCTAGCAACCTTGGCTTTCACATTCCTTTCTTTGTGTGCCAAAATCTATTCAGGGACCAAGATCTCGTCAAGTTCCTCGACTTCCGGCTGATCTTCAGTTGGCATATCTTCTGGCACATCCACATAGGGTGTGAGAAGACTCACATGAAACGCATTGTGAATCTTCCAACTCTCAGGCAATTTCAGCCTATATGCAACAGCACTGATTATGTCGCATACTTGAAAAGGCCCATAATAACGCATGCTGAGCTTTGGAAACAATCTTTCCTTGACCTTCATCTTCTTTAACCTTGCCTTTTCAAAGCGTAAAAGAACCCAATCACCAAGTGAATATACCACTTCACGACGGTGACGATCAGCTGCTTTCTTTTGCTTTGCCTGAGTCCTTTCTAAGGCCACTTTGACCTTCTTGTACATTTCATCCATGTCCTGAACATACTTATCTGCTTCAAATATCTTGTCGTTTGTATGCAGTATGGGAGGAACTTTCTTGCCACCTTCAACTATCTCAAAGGGTGCCTTGCCAGTTGATGAATGCACTGTATTATTGTATGCATACTCCACCAATGGCAAATACTGCTCCCACTTTCCTTTATGCTCTGACACATAGCACTTCAGCAGATCTAGGACAGTAGAATTTGCCTCTTCTGACTGCCCATCTGTTTGAGGATGAAATGACGAAGAGAATTTGAGCGTGGTGCCCATATTCTCAAACAAGCCTCTCCAGAACAAACTTGTCATGCGTGGATCACGGTCGCTAACAATTGACTGTGGCATGCCATGATACTTGAAAATATTGCTCATAAACAAGCGTGCCATCTGATCTGGCTTTATCTTCTTCCTGACAGGAATAAAATGAGCCTGTTTGCTGAATCTGCAAATAATGGTCCAAATACCATCGTTTTCTGTCTGCGTTCTCGGAAGATCAAAGATAAAATCCATAGCAATACTTTCCCATGGTTTATCTGGAATAGGTAGTAGTTGCAATAGCCCTGGTGCCTTTTGCCTGTCAAACTTGACCTTTTGGCATATTAGGCATTCTCACACAAAGGCATCCACATCCCTTCTCAATGTAGGCCAATACAAGAATGTCTCAACCGCTTTAACTGTAGCATCAATACCACGATGCCCTGCATAAGGTGGGACATGACTCTCTTCCATAACTTTGCGTCGCAACGGCTTTGTGACACACAATCTGCCATGCATCATCATGAACCCGTCTTTAAGAAGATAGTGTTCATGACGTTGTCCTTGCATTAGCTGCTCGAAGACCCTTGCAAAATCTTCATCATTTGCATACTGTTCTCTCATATCATCAAGTTCATGATGATAAGGAATTGACACAGCTGAAATTTGTGGCTTCCTTGACAAGGCATCAGCCACAACGTTCTTCTTGCCTTCCACATGCACAATCTGAAAATGGAACATGGACAAAATATTTGCCCATCGCATATGCTTCTCAGATAACTTTGTCTGTGTCAAGAAGTATCGCAAGGTCTGATGGTCCGTTTGGACAACAAAGTCTGCACCTAGCAGGTAGTGTTTCCAACTTAAGAGCGCATGAATCACAGCCAGTAACTCTTTCTCATAGACCTGCATGGTCATCTTTGGCCCTTGCAAAATTCTGCTCTCATAGGCTACAACCCTACCATCTTGCATTAGCACTGCACCAATGCTACTACCGCAGGCATCACACTGGACCACAAATGACTTCCTAAGATCTGGCAACACAATGACTGGATCTGAAGTCATCTTTTCCTTTAAGAGATTAAAGCTGAAATCTCTTTCTGTGTCCATCTAAAGGTGACTGCTTCTTTTGAAGAGCATGTAAAGGTGAAGCAATCTCAGCGAAATTTCGGATAAACCTTCTGTAATAGGGCATAGTCCCAAAAATTCGGATAAACCTTCTGTAATAGGAGCATAGTCCCAAAAAGCTTCGAACATCATGCACGTCTTCAAATTTGCCATGACTTGATCGCTTCAACTTTTGCTGGATCCTTTCTGACACCATCCTTTGAGACAATGTTGTCCCAGAAAGTGAATCTCTTCTAGAAAAAAACTCACTTTTTTTGCATTGATGAGCAACTATGATGCGTAGCTCTTTGAACACAATGGCCAAGTGATGCCTATGCTCCTCTTCATTCTTTGAGTAGACTATCATGTCATCAAAGAATGTACCAACAAACTGCTGGGGTGGACGGAAAATTCTGTCCATCATCCTATTGAACGTAGCAGCAGGAGCATTTGTGAGACCAAAGGGCATCACTAAAAATTCGTTAAAGGCCAAACGTCGTTCTAAAAGCACTCTTGTGCACATCCTCTGATCTAATGCGGATCTGATGGTACCCACTCTTTAGATCTATCCTGCTAAACATAGCTGCTCCTTCTAATTTGTCCATAATATCATCAATTCTAGGTATAGGGAACCTATTCTTGATGGTATTCTTGTTCAGTGCACGGTAGTCGATGCACATACGCCATGAGCCATCCTTTTTCTGCACCAACAACAACTGGAGAACAGAATGGAGATGAACTGGGCTGAATCAGCCCCTTTTCTAACAACCTCCTGTACTTGGCCCATTATCTCTTTCTGCTGAGCCGCACTAAACCTGTACGGAGGCTTATTTGGTGGGCTACTGCCTGGCACCAAATCTATCGCATGGTCCTCGGGTCTCTCTGGCGGTAATTGAGACGGTAATGAATCGGAAAAAACAATCACTATATTGTTGTAAAAACATTGACCTTTCTTTATCTAGCATAGATAAATTTGATTCATCACAATCTGACACTTCACCTGCCAAAAACCAAGTACGCAGAAAGATGCTTTTTCATTACAGAAGTAATAGCAGAAGCTGATACAGTAGGAATAGACTCCCCTTTAAGCTTTACATCCAGAATGTGAGTCTTTCCCCTGCTCTGTACAGTGATCTTTTTGTTGTAGGCCTCCATGATTCCCTATACACGAAATAACCAAGGAATACCTAACAACACATCACACGTCCAGTGGCATGATGTAAAATTCTTCAGCATCTACATAGGAATGGATATGTAGACGCAACTTTCCAATGATGGGCGTCACCGCCTCTGTATTGGCCAGGACATGCCAACCTTGCCTCAGCTGTATACCCCATCTCTTCAGGTCTGATTCCAACTTTGAAGCCAATTCTGGGGAAATGAAGTGGCTTTGGCACCTGGATCAAAGAAGAATAAGCACTATTCGATCCTGACCTTTCCCGATGCTCTGCAAAGCTCACTTGCATCTAAATTTGGCTTGTCGCCCACCATATCTGGCACTAGACCAGCCATGGGCTTCTTTCCTTCCAGTCTTCCTTGTCTTCAGAATCAGCTGGCCTTTTCTTTGTAGGACAGTTGTAGGCAATGTGGCCAGGCTGCTCACATATAAAGCATTTGTTCTCTGTCCTCAGGACCTTCTTTTGCTTTTCTGACTTGCGAGGAAAAGTCTTTTCCATTTCTTCGCTGGGTCCCTTTTTTGATTCAACGGTAGCTTTATCTTTCCTGCGTTGGCTGACTCCTGAGTCCTTTAGGAGCCTCATTGGGACGTGCTTCTTGGCTGAATTTTTCTTCCCTGATCCTGCCTTGACGCAGTGTTAAATTCACAATCTTCTCCCTTGAGCAAACCATTGCCAGTGTTTGCTACCTCGATGAGCTGCGTTCAAAGTAGTGACTTTTGTCTTCGTGCAGTATTTTCTCAATCCTTTCGGTAGGCCACAACAATATTTTCAATCTGCTCTGTCAATGGCACAAAACCGATAGGAAGTTTCTGGAAGTAGAGCTTTCCAAATACTTCCGATTGTAATCATCCAGATTTCTGCAAGTGGCAGCATTTTAGATGGTGCCATTCTGTCATGACATCTGCTTCAAAGTCATCAAATAACTATGTTGCTGCCAAAAATCTGCTTGAAGTAAATCCATGTGGACGGAGCTTGCCCTTGAAGCAATAAAGTTGTCCACCATTGTCCCGCATTCCTGTCAAGAAAGTGGCTGCCTTGCGGACCTTTGAAGCCTCTGTAAAGTTTCCCCATGCATAGGCCTTGTCAAACTGCTAGAGGAATGAGAGAGCCTTCTTCTGTCATCAAACCTGTAAAGGTCGTGAATGGCAAACCTTTGCCCACCTTCTTTGTACGAAGTTGGCCTCTCCAGCGGCGTTAAATTGTCATATGGAAGTGACTGAAAACATGGGAAACACTATTAGGTTCATCTGTGTTCCTTGGCCGCTATTAACTTGACTTGGAAATGCCATATTTCGCTGCTGATTTGTAATTCCAGCCATACCAAAAATTTGCTTGTGGCATCCCAAATTGGCCCTGAGTGCTCTGACACCCTAGTTGCATACCCATGAACACTGTACATGGGGTTAGGCATCATCGTTTGAGCACCCCCAAACACTGTTCCTGGCGTATAAAATTGATTTCCAGGTGCATGACCAGCATGCTCTGGAATACCGATCCACCTCAAAATAGCCAGGGTGTACTGAAGGTGGTGGGAAGACTTGTTGCATAGCCTGTAAGTTGCTTCCCTGCCATTAGAACCAGCTATAGGCTGCTGAAAGGTGGCGGGCTGAATTGGTACAGCTTGAAAAAATGGCATCTCAGCCACCTGTTCTTGGACCTTAGGCACAGGTTGTGGAGACTGCATGTTCTCCGTCAAGTGTGCAGGTGTTTCCATTGACTGTGCGGTAGGAATCACCTGTGCTCGAGCCTTAACAGGCTTTTGAATATAATCCATTGACCCAACTTGCTGAGACGGAACATGAGGTTGCAGAAAGGCTAAAAACATCGGGTTCTACATTACTTGTGTGAACATAGCCACAGCAGTAGCAATTGGGTCTGAATATATCGTCATCTGTCTGTGGTGGTCTTGGGGCTCACCCACTTCATGTGTCTGCTGACCCCGTGAAGAGGAAACCTCTTCAGTCACATCATCTGGTCTGTCAGCCATAATTGCAATTCCCTGTGTCTGGTCTATGATCCCCTGTGTCTTCAAGCCCAACAACTGACCAAGGGTCACTTCTATGGGAAAAAGTGATTTCATCCCGTCGATGGAACCATGCAACGGCCTGTTCAATCCAAAAATGGCGGTAGACTTTACTTTAAACCTTGATTTAGCTTTTCACCCATTATTAGTCGTTTATTTTACCTGTATTTCAAGACACAAACAAAGGGGAGAGGGATACAGGCTGCTAGATTGCACTGAATGAGTAGGACGGGACACCAGATTGGCCCTAACTTAGGCGCCCCTTTCGGTATTTCTTTATTGTTCAAAAGAGGGAATAAACGTTGTGGTTCCCTACAAGCTGCCCCGCACAAACTCGGCTGAATTTCCACTGTTCCAGCCCGATTTCGGCAGCATAACTGTACTAGAACCCTTCACGGTCAGTATTCCCACGCATTAAATGACTTTCCCGACGCATACGGGCACTTTGCAAAACCTGGCAAGAATCTGCAGCATGCTGAATTCTCTGTTTTTCAGCCCTGAAATTGCGCCAGATCACCTGTACAGCGGTCCCATTGCGTCCCGAACCTCTGGGGGTTTAGGGTCGTTTATGGCCAAAACCCTAAACCTGCAAAATACACAGCAGGCTGTAATTCACTGTTTCGGGCTCCGTTTCGCGTGCCGGTCGCATCCTTAGCAAGTCCTCGAGCTCCCGCACCTGTAGGGCTACTTGCCTTTGAATCGGATGAGATTTTTGGCGTGAAACCTCTCCGAATTCACTTGTACCTTGGGGGATTAGCCGCTAGCTAATCCAGTACCTGTGCAAGAGCTCTTGCCTCGGCAATCGCGCATGAACCCACACAACTGTACATTGGTCAAATGAAAAGCCCCTAGAGGGGCATAACATACTGCCAAAGGGGAGAGAGAGGGCGTGCGTAGCGTGCAGGGCATCACTCCTAGCACCGCACTGTGCATAGAGGAAAGCAAGCACTCCATAGCTCTTAACCTGTGACAGAGACTTGCAAAATGAGCTCCCAGCTATAAATCACGTTTTTGCTTCTCTATAAGTAGTAAACTGGCCTCAGAGTGCCAGGTCACTCATTTGTGCATTTTCCCGCTATAGACCCTCGGGTCTAAAATATCTCACCTGCAGCCTCTGTTGACTTGGCCACAGAGTAACAAAATGATCCCCATGGTCAAACTGCACGTAATGACGCGAAGACATTTTCAGGTCCCAAATAGCAGTTCCCTAAATTTTAGGAGATGCTGCCATTGTATCTTTCTAGGTCATCGACCCTCTTTGTACACTGCGGCCACATCCAGAACTGAAATGTAGCCTCTGTAGCAAAGGATTCCACTTTGGCTAGTCAATGACCCACTTTGGCTAACCATAGTCCTTGTCCAACCTTAGTGCTCTCTTTGCCCTCAGGCCTGGACTCCCTCTGGACAGTTCCACACTAGCTATGCAATGCAGGGCAGTTAGATTTCCCGAGGGGGTTTCCAAAAGTGAAAGTAAATAGATAATAAGAAAGAAATCAACAAAAAGGACAGATAGTAGTCACACGCTGGTGACACAACGAAACGCTCCCCAGGCATCGGCTTGCGTCGTTCCGAGGTTTTCAAAACATACAAGGAAATGCTCCCCAGCATCGGCCTGCGTCGTTCCGAGGTTCAAAACAATACCAAAACAGTATTCTCACTTCTCCACCGGGAGTAAAATCACCAATCATTGAAACCAGTATCAAACCAGAGTCAAACAATTTCAAATCGGCACCAAACCAAGTTCAAACAAATACCATCCATTTCAAACAAATTCCAAACAGGATCACCAAACAAGATCAAACAGCACTCAAACTTAAAAAGCAATATCGACATCAGTTGAGCTCGAAAAGTAGATTGACTTTCCATCTTGAAACCTGCCACAAAAATTAGGGTTAGTTTCAACCATGAGGTCGTAGCCGAGTATAGCATGGTCCATCAGCTCTTAGACAAACAGTGTTTCTTTGGCGGCGATGGTAGTCCCAAGAGATAGCAATCACACCGAACCTCAAGGTCATCTGCTTGTGAAGAGAACATCTACTGAGAGATGTCAAGAAATTTCAAGTTATAATCTACTAGGATTTCCATGGCAAGCATTTCAGGATACCCCACTCTGCCAAAAGTTGCACTCTGAAGAAAGTTGTCAGAAACCATACAAACTTCGCGCAAAATTTTCTTGAAGCTTGCCAGTCCTTGGAAGTGTGCGGCTTGGTAGCTGTAGACATCTACATCTGCATGGCACTGTCTCTGAGAAAAAAACAATGGCTCAAACATATCTTTTGCAAGTGATCTTAATGGCTTATGCCCTGTAAGACATGAGCGTGTGTAACAAACTTGGACAGTCCAAGTCAAGAAATCAACCGCGACAGCACCAAATTACCACTTCAAAACAATTCACAGATCACAATAGATTTGCACTGGCCCGGCGGAGTTCCGTGCCTAGAGATATTGGCCCCAAAGACTGGCGCCCCTTTCGGTATTTCTTTTTTGTATTAATCATTCATCAAAGTACAAGAGAGCGGTTAGGGTTTCACTCTCAGACTCTGCGTCCAGATGCTCTGAGAAGTGAGGCCTCACCACTAATTTAAAGGTTACAAGGGATGCCCAAAAGCAGAGCCCAAAAGCTTTTAAATCAAAGCATCAGTTCTCTCTCTCTTCTTAGAGAGTCTTTTCTCTTTTTTTTATAAAAAAAAAAGCAAAAGCAAAATTCGCGTCGCTTATCATTTTCCCAAAAAAAAATTATTAAAAAAATAATAATCCGCCTCCGCGATTTCGGAAATTTGGGGTTTTTGGCAAAAAATTAGGGTTTACAGGAATTTTAGGGGTTTCTGTTGTCCGCACGTCATCACTTTGTGATACCCCCCTTGAAAGCATTGTAATCGATCGCGATTACGCCTGCAAAACGAAAAAGCCATAAACGTCTTAGCAGACACTGACTGTTAGTACCTACGTACTAGAACACAAAACTAGCACATGTACAAAATCGACAGTCACATCACACGACATCACAGGACATCACAGGACATCACCAGACATCACAGGACTTCACATGACATTCAACATTCATTCGGATCTTAGACCATGATTTATCGGCAATGTAGCTAGCAATCACATCTAGGTCCAATCGGGACCTCATCGATGTCCGATTGACTAACCCCTATTGCAACCATGTCTATTCGAGATCAATCAGACCAAATGCTGTAGTCATTTGTCTATCAGTTCCTGCACTCACAAGAAGTCAAGAACAAATCAGTATCATAATCAGGAATTCCATTTCATAAAGTCATCCAGCACAATATGTCAGCTTCACTATCCTGAAGCTCAAAGAGACATCAGTGACTTTAGTATCAAAATCGAGGCATCTGTTGACAAGGGAGCGGAGTAACTCCCTCTTGTGCATCCCACTGCACCAGATCTCCGGCCAAGCTGAATTCTGGGTTCCGTTTGGAGTAGACTATGCTAAACCAAAACATCGAGGTAAAGTTTCACATCCGAGGAGTATCTGCTAGGTCCTCCTCCTCCATACACTTCGCATCAAATGCAGGAAAGTTCTTGAACTTAACCAAGAACCGCCTTCAGACTTTACCTTTCTCGTATCATTATGTGCCAAAATCTATTCAGGAACAAGGATCTCCTCGTTTTCTTCCACTTTGGGTTGCTTATCGGGCGCCCATCATCAGCACATAAACCTTAACAGGTTTCAAGAGACTCACAGCAATGCATTGTGAATCCTCCAAGTATCTGGCAGTTCAATCGGAAGGAGACATCATTTATCTTGTCAGTAATCTGCAAAGGTCCGTAGTATCACATACTAAGCTTTGGAAAAGGCTTCTCCTTTCCCTTTTTCTTTCTTAGACGTGCCTTCTCAAAAAGTAACGAGCACCCAAATCATCCTCCTTCAGTTTCCATCACGACGATGGCGATCCGCTGCCTTTTTCTGTCGTTCTTGAGACTCCTGCAAAGTCTCGCGAACCTTGGCAAAAGCGCCGTATCCAAATCTCGCGAATATTCATCCGCTTCAATTCTAATCTTTCGTGCTCAGGAAGATGGAACCTTCGCAGCAGTTTCAACAATCTCACATGGCGTCTTCCGTCGAAGAGTGTATCGTGTTATTGTAGGCAAATTCCACCAAAAGGTAAGTTCTTTTCCCATTGAGTCTCTGATGCGAGATACAAGACTTCACTAAATCTTAAATCACTGAATTGGCAATCTCAAATTGCCGTCAGTCTGCAAGTGGAACGATGACGAGAACTGCAACCGCGTGCCAATGTTCTCCCAATTTGCCTTCCAAAACAAACTCATAAAATCTGGGGTCTCTGTCGAAGACAATCGTCTCAGACGTGCCATGTAATCGGAAAATCATCGTGATCATTCTGTGTTCTCGGGAGATCAAAAATAAAATCCATTGCAATACTTTCCAGGGGTGGGTGGGTATGGGTGATGTAAGGCTGTAACAATCCCTGTGCCTTATGCCTGTCAACTTGACCTTCTGGCATACTGAGCAACTGCGCACAAACTCTTCGATATCCTTCTTCAGTCTCCGCCAAAAGAAATCTCTCTCTACCCCTTCATGGTGGTAGCAATGCCGCGGTGACCCGTAAAAGGTGGACAGTGGCAATCAGTCATAAAGCTTTTCCCTCAACGGCTGTGTAACGCACAACATAGTCTTTTTCATCAAGTAGCCTTCCCGAAGGGAGTATCCCGCTACTGTCTCCCCATCCCGTATCCGTGTGAAAATATCTGCAAAATCTGTATCTAATGGCATACTAATCGACCATATCCTCGAAGCTCCTATGATGTATCGCGGAAATAGCCAGAACCAACGGTTTCCGAGACAAAGCATCTGCCACACATTCTTCTGTCCCTGCACATGGACAATCTGGAAGTGGAACTATGACAAGATGTTCGTCCACCACATCTGCTTTTCCGAAAGCTGCTTCTATGACAAGAAGTAGCGCCAACTCTGTGGTCGGTGAAGACAGTAAAATCCGCTCCGAGTAGGTAATGCCGCCACTGAGTAAGAGCGTGGATAACCACCAAAAGCTCTTTCCCATAGATCTGTGCTGTCATCTCCGGCCTAGAGAACAAACGGCTCGTAAGCTATGACATGGCCTTCTTGCATCAAGACCGTACCCAGACTACGACCACAAGCATCACAAAATACTTCAAATGACTTCTGCAAGTCCGGCAAAGTCAAAATAGGCCCTGTAGTCAATTTCTCTTTCAACGTCTGAAAAGCAGTCTCTCTGGGGGTCCCACGAAAAAGGTACTCCTTTCTGTGTCAAGATATGCAAAGGGGAAGCAACCTCTGCAAACTTTCGTATGAACCGCCTGTAGTACGAACACAGTCCCAAGAAGCTTCTAGCTTCATGGACATTCCTCAAATCGGGCCAATCACGGATAGTCTCTATCTTGGCCGGGTTCATTTGCACTCCTGCTGTGCTGCTGACACAATGTGTCCCAAAAAGTGTATCTCTGGTAGGAAAATTCACTTTTCTTAGCATTAATCACTAATGTGTGATCTCGTAATGCCTGAAAGACTTGAAGAAGATGATCTCTGTGTTCTGCCTCATTCTTGGAGAAAACAATGATGTCGTCAAAGAAAGTGCCAACAAATAGCCTGTACTCTCGAAAAACCTATCCATCATCCGTTAAATGTCGCAGGAGCATTGGTTAAGCCAAAGGCATCACCAAAAACTAAAATAACCCAAAAGTCATCCGAAAGCTGTCTTGTAGACATCTCCTGGCGCTATCCCTGATCTGATGATATCCACTCTTCAAGTCAATCCTGCTAAAGCACGAGGATCCCTGTAACCTGTCGAGTATATTCATCGATCCTAGGAATCGGAAATCTGTTCTTGATGGTGATTCGTTGAGAGTGCTATAATCGATGCACATTCTCCAAGATCCGTCTTTCTTCAAAACAACAACACTGGAGAGCAATACGGTGAAGTACTAGGCTGGAACGACCCTTTTCCGAGAGGTCTTTCACTGAGTTCATAATCTTTTCATTCTGTACTCGGCTCACACGATAAGGTGGCCGATTCGGTGTCGTGCTTCCAGATATCAGATCAATGGTATGATCTTCAGGCCCTCTCAAAAGCAATCGGCATGAGCGTGGAGAAAAAAATCTTGGCGTTCTTTTCTTCAGGTCAAAGCATATTCAACTTTTATCCATTGTTCAGTTCTCCCAAAAGAATGAGTAAGAAAACTGAAGTTCATCAAGTACAATCTCTAAGCCCTTCATTTATCAAAGTCGCTTTCTCGGCCCGGTAGTCAACCACGACGTAGTTCTTGTGGTACCAAGGGATCCCGAGTAGAACGTCACTCGCGTGCCTTGAACACCCCTGTCATTGCAAACAAAGTTTGCCAATGCTCGTTGTATGGCAACATCCATCCGGGTGCCAGTCGAACTACCTCCACCTGTGGCGTCAGTCTGTCGGGCGTAGTTCCAAATCGAGCCGCCAATTCCAAGTGAAAAGAAGTTGGCCTTGGCTCCTTCAAAAGAGCTTCCTGATCCTTCACTTTGCCCCAAAAAAAAGCGGCAAAGTTTGTACTTTCATTCATTTGATTCGGTGCAAGTCCCACGCCATGTGGTACAAGTTCTGCTTTTCTGTCTGCCTTTTTTGCCACATTCCTCAGCTGCTCTCAAACTCTTAGGCCTGTCGTCGTCTTTATCATTCTGTTCTTTCTGTGCCTTATCAGGGCACTTCGCGGAAATATGTCCATGTTCCCCGCATCCAAAGCACTTCCCCTCTCTGATGAAGCGAGCTCTCTCCTCAGGAGTAAGCTTGGGTCGTGCATCCTTTTTTTTTTCTCTGGGTTGCTCTTTTTCATTCTACTTTCATTCCCAGATGTCTGTTTGGCTCGTTGTGTCATGGCCTCATCTGTGGGGTAGGTCAGACTGCCAGAGTGAATGGCAAAGCCCCGCTTCGCATGACTCATCAACTCCTGAATAGAAGCTGACTTCTGTTCCAAGCAGTGATCTCGGATCTCTGTAGGTAGACCCAAGGTAAACCGCTCAATATGTTCTCTGAACGAGATCTTCTTGAATGAAGAGGCGGGTAGAAAAGAGTTCCAGAATCTTTCACAATAAGCATTGATTGTATCTTTCTTGGTCATCCGAAGATGGTTCCAAGCAGCTCGTACATCTCGTTCATATTCTTGCGTCGACCAAGAAGAAATAAAAAGCTTCTTAAATTTCAGCCATTTAACTGGCGCAGTCTTGTTTAAAACAAGCGTTGGACCACCAAGTACGAGCATTCCCCTTAAAGTAAGAGGCAGCTCTCCGAATCTTGGAGTGCTCTAAATAGCGTCCTCTCGCGAAAGCAATGTCAAACTGCTGAAAAAAGACAGCCTTCGAAGCATTCGAGTATCCTGAAAAAGTATCAAACTTGATCGAGTAGCCACCTTCCTTAAACTCTCGGACTTTCTTGCTTTTATCTTTGAGAAAGTCATACTGGTTGGCTTTGTAAAAATTCTTCTTGTTCGCATAAAACTTTCCGTCATCGAAATGTGAGCTGTCTGTAGACGAGTCCTCAGTAGAATTGTTAGTCTCTGGGCGAGATGTAGCCTTCTTTGCCTTTCTCTTGCCCTTTCCAAAGCGTTGCTTCTTGCTTCGCTTTTTACCTTTTCTGTCTTCTTCGCTCGAATGCGAGGAGCTAGAAGAACTGTCTGAAGAAGAAGAAGAAGAAGAACTGGGTAGGCCTTCGAACTTGACGCGCTTCTTCAGTTTCTTTGCCTTATCAAATGTCGACTGACGACCTAAATATCCCGAGAAGTCAGTGCCTTTCTTCTGCTTTTTGCCGTGCTTTTTGGATTTCTTTTGCGTGTCAAAAAGCTGAGCAATCCGTGCATCAACCACGTTCTCCAATTCCTTCTCCGTATATTTCTTGGAGGCAGAAGGTTTCTTGAGAGCGGGTTTCGGGAGTGGTGTTGTGGTTCTCTGCCACTCCATCTGTACCTCTTTCAAAGAGGTCTGGTTCATATATTTTGTCATCTTCGGGTCCTTGGCAGAATTGAGCATCATCTTTGTTGCATCGCCAATCAATTGACGACGCTCCATCTTTCTTTGCTCTGCCTGTAACAAACTTGGACACTCCAAGTCAAGAATCAACCGCGACAGCACCAAATAACCACTTCAAAACAATTCACAGATCACAATAGATTTGCACTGGCCCGGCGGAGTTCCGTGCCTAGAGATATTGGCCCCAAAGACTGGCGCCCCTTTCGGTATTTCTTTTTGTATTAATCAATCATCAAAGTACAAAGAGAGCGGTTAGGGTTTCACTCTCAGACTCTGCGTCCAGATGCTCTAAGAAGTGAGGCCCTCACACTAATTTAAAGGTTACAAGGGATGCCAAAAGCAGAGCCCCAAAAGCTTTTAAAATCAAAAGCATCAGTTCTCTCTCTCTCTTAGAGAGTCTTTTCTCTTTTTTTTTATAAAAAAAAAGCAAAAGCAAAATTCGCGTTGCTCATCATTTTCCAAAAAAAAAATAAAAAAAATAAAAAAAAATTAATAATCCGCCTCCGCGATTTCCGGAATTTAGGGTTTTTGGCAAAAATTAGGGTTTGCAGGAATTTTAGGGTTTCTGGCAGAAATTAGGGTTTCTGCTGTCCGCCACGTCATCACTTTGTGACATACCCCCCTCTTGAAAGCATTGTAATCGACCGCGATTACGCCTGCAAAACCGACAAAAGCCATAAACCGTCTTAGCAGACACTGACTGTTAGTACCTACGTACTAGGAACACACATCTAGCACATGTACAAAATCGACAGTCACATCACACGACATCACAGGACATCACCAGACATCACAGGACATCACATGACATTCAACATTCATTCGGATCTTAGACCATGATTTATCGGCAATGTAGCTAGCAATCACATCTAGGTCCAATCGGGACCTCATCGATGTCCGATTGACTAACCCCTATTGCAACCATGTCTATTCGAGATCAATCAGACCAAAATGCTGCAGTCATTTCGGCTATCAGTTCCTGTACTCACAAGAAGTCAAGAACAAATCAGTATCATAATCAGGAATTCCATTTCATAAAGTTATCCAGCAGAATACTGTCAGCTCTCAGTATCCCTGAAGCTCAAAGAGACATCAGTGACTTTAGTATCAAAATCGAGGCATCTGTTGACAAAGGAGTGGAGTAACTCCCCTCTTGTGCATCCCACTGCCACCAGATCTTCGGCCAAGCTGAGTTTTGGGTTCCGTTTGGAGTAGACTATGCTAAACCAAAACATCGAGGGAAAGTTTCACAATCCGAGGAGTATCTGCTAGGTTCTCCTCCTCCATCCACTTCGCATCAAATGCAGGAAAGTTCTTGAACTTAACCAAGAACTGCCTTCAGACTGTACCTTTCTTCGTATCATTATGTGCCAAAATCTGTTCAGGAACAGGATCTCCTCGTTTTCTTCCACTTTGGGTGGTGATCAGGCTCCCATCATCAGGCACATCACCCTTAACAAGGTTCAAGAGACTCACATGCAATGCATTATGAATCCTCCAAGTATCTGGCAGTTTCAATCGGAAGGAGACATCATTTATCTTGTCAGTAATCTGGAAAGGTCCGTAGTATCACATACTAAGCTTTGGAAAAAGCCTCTCCTTTCCTTTTTCTTTCTTAGGCGTGCCTTCTCAAAAGTAAGAGCACCCAATCATCCTCCTTCAGTTTCCAGTCGCGACGATGGCGATCCGCTGCCTTTTTCTGTCGTTCTTGAGACTTCTGTAAATCTCGCGAACCTTGGCAAAAGCCGTATCCAAATCTCGCGAATATTCATCCGCTTCAAATTTCTAATCTTTCATGCTCAGGAAGGATGGAACCTTCGCAGCAGTTTCAACAATCTCTCATGGCGTCTTCCCCGTCGACGAGTGTATCGTGTTATTGTAGGCAAATTCCACCAAAGGTAAGTTCTTTTCCCATTGAGTCTTCTGATGCGAGATACAAGACTTCAATAAATCTAAAATCACTGAATTGGCAATCTCAAATTGCCCGTCAGTCTGCAAGTGGAACGATGATGAGAACTGCAACTACGTGCCAATGTTCTCCCAAATTGCCTTCCAAAACCAACTCATAAATCTGGGGTCTATGTCGAAGAGAATCGTCTCAGACGTGCCATGTAATCGGAAAATCATCGTGATCATTCTGTGTTCTCGGGAGATCATAAATGAAATCCATTGCAATACTTTCCTAGGGGTGGTGGGTATGGGTAAAGGCTGTAACAATCCCTGTGCCTTATGCCTGTCAAACTTGACCTTCTAGCATACCAAGCAACTGCGCACAAAACTCTTCCACATCCTTCTTCAGTCTTCGCCAAAAGAAATCTCTCTCTACCCCTTTCATGGTGGTAGCAATGCTGCGGTGACCCGTAAAAGGTGGACAGTGGCAATCAGTCATAACCTTTTCCCTCAACGGCTGTGTAACGCACAACATAGTCTTTTTCATCAAGTAGCCTTCCCGAAGGGAGTATCCAGCTACTGTCTCCCCATCCCGTATCCGTGTGAAAATATCTGCAAAATCTGTATCTGTGGCACACTGATCGACCATATCCTCGAAGCTCCTATGATGTATCGCGGAAATAGCCAGAACCAACGGTTTCCGAGACAAAGCATCTGCCACCACATTCTTCTGACCCTGCACATGGACAATCTGGAAGTGAAACTGTGACAAGATGTTCGCCACCGCATCTGCTTTTCCGAAAGCTGCTTCTGTGACAAGAAGTAGCGCAAACTCTGATGGTCTGTAAAGACAATGAAATCCGCTCCGAGTAGGTAATGCCGCCACTGAGTAAGAGCGTGGATAACCGCCAAAAGCTCTTTCCCATAGATCTGTGCTGTCATCTCCGGCCTAGAGAACAAACGGCTCTCGTAAGCTATGACATGGCCTTCTTGCATCAAGACCGTACCCAAACTACGACCACAAGCATCACAAAATACTTCAAATGACTTCTGCAAGTCCGGCAAAGTCAAAATAGGTCCCGTAGTCAATTTCTCTTTCAATGTCCGAAAGGCAGTCACCTCTGTGGGTCCCCACGAAAAAGGTACTCCTTTCTGTGTCTAGGTATGCAAAGGGGAAGCAACCTCTGCAAACTTTCGTATGAACCACCTGTAGTACGAACACAGTCCCAAGAAGCTTCTAGCTTCATGGACATTCCTCAAATCGGGCCAATCACGGATAGTCTCTATCTTGGCCGGGTTCATTTGCACTCCTGCTGTTGACACAATGTGTCCCAAAAAGTGTATCTCTGGTAGGAAAAATTCACTTTTCTTTGCATTAATCACTAACGTGTGATCTCGTAATGCCTGAAAGACTTGAAGCAGATGATCTCTGTGTTCTGCCTCATTCTTGGAGAAAACAATGATAGAAAGTGCCAAAAAAAAAAAATAGCCTGTACTCTCAAAAAATCCTGTCCATCATCCGGTTAAATGTCGCAGGAGCATTGGTTATGCCAAAAGGCATCATCAAAAACTCAAATAACCCAAAAGTCGTCCGAAAAGCTGTCTTGTAGACATCTCCTGGCGCTATCCTGATCTGATGATATCCACTCTTCAAGTCAATCCTGCTAAAGCACGAGGATCCCTGTAACCTGTCGAGTATATCATCGATCCTAGGAATCGGAAATCTGTTCTTGATGGTGATTTCGTTGAGAGTGCTATAATCGATGCACATTCTCCAAGATCTGTCTTTCTTCAAAATCAACAACACTAGAGAGCAATACGGTGAAGTACTAAGCTGGACAAGACCCTTTTCCAAGAGGTCTTTCACTGAGTTCATAATCTTTTCATTCTGTACTCGGCTCACACAATAAGGTGGCCGATTCCGTGGTGTGCTTCCAGATATCAGATCAATGGTATGATCTTCAAGCCCTCTCAAAAGCAATCGGCATGAGCGTGGAGAAAAAAAATCTTGGTGTTCTTTTCTTCAGGTCAAAACATATTCAACTTTTATCCATGGTTCAGTTCTCCCAAAAGAATGAGTAAGAAAACTGAAGTTCATCAAGTACAATCTCTAAGCCCTTCATTTATCAAAGTCGCTTTCTCGGCCCGGTAGTCAACCACGGCGTAGTTCTTGTGGTACCAAGGGATCCCGAGTAGAACGTCACTCACGTGCCCTGAACACCCCTGTCATTGCAAACGAAGTTTGCCAATGCTCGGTGTAATGGCAACATCCCATCCGGGTGCCAGTCGAACTACCTCCGCCAGTGGCGTCAGTCTGTCGGGCGCAGTTCCAAATCGAGCCGCCAATTCCAAGTGAAAAGAAGTTGGCCTTGGCTCCTTCAAAAGAGCTTCTACATCCTTCACTTTGCCCAAAAAAAAAACGGCAAAGTTTGTACTTTCATTCATTTGATTCGGTGCAAGTCCCACGCCATGTGGTACCAGTTCTGCTTTTCTATCTGCCTTTTCTGCCACATTCCTCAGCTGCTCTCGAACTCTCAGACCTGTCGTCGTCTTTATCATTCTGTTCTTTCTGTGTCTTATCAGGGCACTTTGCGGAAATATGTCCATGTTTCCCGCATCCAAAGCACTTCCCCTCTCTGATGAAGCGAGCTCTCTCCTCAGGAGTAAGCTTGGGTCGTGCATCCTTTTTTTTTCTCTGGGTTGCTCTTTTTCATTCTACTTTCATTCCCAGAAGTCTGTTTGGCTTGTTGTGTCATGGCCTCATCTGTGGGGTGGTAAGTCAGACTGCCAGAGTGAATGGCAAAGCCCCGCTTCGCATGACTCATCAACTCCTGAATAGAAGCTGACTTCTGTTCCAAGCAGTGATCTCGGATCTCTGTAGGTAGACCCAAGGTAAACCGCTCAATTTGTTCTCTGAACGAGATCTTCTTGAATGAAGAGGCGGGTAGAAAAGAGCTCCAGAATCTTTCACAATAAGAATTCACTGTATCGCTCTTGGTCATCCGGAGATGGTTCCAAGCAGCTCGTATATCTCGCTCAAACTCTTGAGTCAACCAAGAAGAAATAAAAAGCCTCTTGAATTTCAGCCATGTAACTGGCACAGTCTTGCTTAATAGAAGCGTGGACCACCAAGTACGAGCATTCCCCTTAAAGTAAGAGGCAGCTCTCCGAATCTTGGAGTGCTCTGAATAGCGTCCTCCCGCGAAAGCGATGTCAAACTGCTGTATAAAAGACAAAGCCTTCGAAGCATCTGAGTATCCTGAAAAGTATCAAACTTGATCGAGTGGCCACCTTCCTTAAACTCTCGGACTTTCTTGCTTTTATCTTCGAGAAAGTCATATTGGTTGGCTTTGTAAAAATCCTTCTTGTTCGCATAAAACTTTCCGTCATCGGAATCTGAGCTGTCTGTAGACGAGTCCTCAGTAGAACTGTGAGTCTCTGGGCGAGATTTAGCCTTCTTTGCCTTTCTCTTGCCCTTTCCAAAGCGTTGCTTCTTGCTTCGCTTTTTACCTTTTCTGTCTTCTTCGCTCGAATCCGAGGAGCTAGAAGAACTGTTAGAAGAAGAAGAAGAAGAACTGGGTAGGTCTTCAAACTTGACGCGCTTCTTCAATTTCTTTGCCTTGTCAAATGTCGACCGACGACCTAAATATCCCGGGAAGTCAGTGCCTTTCTTCTGCTTTTTGCCGTGCTTTTTGGCTTTCTTTTGCGTGTCAAAAAGCTGAGCAATCCGTGCATCAACCACGTTCTCCAATTCCTTCTCCGTATATTTCTTGGAGGCAGAAGGTTTCTTGAGAGCGGGTTTCGGGAGTGGTGTTGTGGTTCTCTGCCACTCCATCTGTACCTCTTCCAAAGAGGTCTGGTTCATATATTTTGCCATCTTCGGGTCCTTGGCAAAATTGAGCATCATCTTTGTTGCATCGCTTATCAACTGGCGACGCTCTATCTCTCGCCGCTCCGCCTAAGTAGGCCAAGGCGGGCCATACTCTCTGCCTGAATCTTCGTTGTGATCCCAGCCCGCATCTCCAGATGCAGAGGGAGTCGACTGATCATTGCCCGAAGCCATAGGTGCCGCGGAAAAAAAATTCGGGGATCGGATTTCTCGTAGAAGAGAAATCGGCTGTGCTCTGATACCACTGTAACCAACTTGGACACTCCAAGTCAAGAATCAACCGCGACAGCACCAAATAACCACTTCAAAACAATTCACAGATCACAATAGATTTGCACTCGCCCGGCAGAGTTCCGTGCCTAGAGATATTGGCCCCAAAGACTGGCGCCCCTTTCGGTATTTCTTTTTGTATTAATCAATCATCAAAGTACAAGAGAGCGGTTAGGGTTTCACTCTCAGACTCTGCGTCCAGATGCTCTGAGAAGTGAGGCCCTCACCACTAATTTAAAGGTTACAAGGGATGCCCAAAAGCAGAGCCCCAAAAGCTTTTAAAATCAAAAGCATCAGTTCTCTCTCTCTCTTAGAGAGTCTTTTCTCTTTTTTTTTTTTTTTAAAAAAAAGCAAAAGCAAAATTCGCGTCGCTCATCATTTTCCAAAAAAAAAATATTTTTTTTTTTTTTTAATAATCCGCCTCCGCGATTTCCGGAATTTAGGGTTTTTGGCAAAAATTAGGGTTTGCAGGAATTTTAGGGTTTCTGGCAAAAATTAGGGTTTCTGCTGTCCGCCACGTCATCACTTTGTGACACTGCCTGAGTAGGCCGAGGCGGGCCATACTCTCTGCCTGAATCTTCGTTGTGATCCTAGCCCGCATCTCTAGATGCAGAGGGAGTCGACTGATCATTGCCTAAAGCCATAGGTGCCGCGGAAAAAAAATTCGGGGATCGGATTTCCCGTAGAAGAGAAATCGGCTGTGCTCTGATACCACTGTAACCAACTTGGACACTCCAAGTCAAGAATCAACCGCGACAGCACCAAATAACCACTTCAAAACAATTCACAGATCACAATAGATTTGCACTGGCCCGGCGGAGTTCCGTGCCTAGAGATATTGGCCCCAAAGACTGGCGCCCCTTTCGGTATTTCTTTTTGTATTAATCAATCATCAAAGTACAAGAGAGCGGTTAGGGTTTCACTCTCAGACTCTACGTCCAGATGCTCTGAGAAGTGAGGCCCTCACCACTAATTTAAAGGTTACAAGGGATGCCCAAAAGCAGAGCCCCAAAAGCTTTTAAAATCAAAAGCATCAGTTCTCTCTCTCTCTTAGAGAGTCTTTTCTCTTTTTTTTATAAACAAAAAAGCAAAAGCAAAACTCGCGTCACTCATCATTTTCCCAAAAAAAAAAAATAATAATAATAATAATAATAATCCGCCTCCGCGATTTCCGGAATTTAGGGTTTTTGGCAAAAATTAGGGTTTGCAGGAATTTTAGGGTTTCTCGCAGAAATTAGGGTTTCTGTTGTCCGCCACGTCATCACTTTGTGACAAGCGGTGAAGACGGGAGCGCGCCCGATGCGCGATGAAGTAAGGGTGGGAGTGGCTAATAAGTCCGGGTTGGAGGGCGAAAATACCTCGAATAAATTCCAAAAGTCTGTCTGCTCTTTTGTAGGACCGGTATGCTTTCAGAAAAGCACACGCCTGATGCTCTGATACCACTGTCACAAGACCGGGCACCACGTGCCAATAGAAAAGAACAGACTGAACAGACTTTTAGCACTTCAATAACAACTAAACTGAAAGAGAGAGAGACGACACGCAACACAGAGTGGCGGAATTCCACCCCAGAGAGTATTGGCCCCAAATCCTGGCGCCCCTTTCGACATTTCTTTATATTGCATCATCAAAGTACAAGCCGGTACTCCAGACTCTGCACCTTCTCCAAGAAGCATGCCAGAGAATGAGCCCTAGCCTCATATTTTAAAGGCCCTTGGCCTGAAAAGTAGTTACAGTAAAAAGCCTTTAAAACTCAAAAGCTTCTGGCCCAAAAGCAAAGCCAAAGAGCTGTCAGCATAAATCACGAAAATCCGTACAGCCTGCCACGTCATCAACCAGTGCAATTTTTGAAAATCCCCCTGTTGTCTTAGGGTTAGGGTTAGGGTTAGGGTTTCTAGAATTAGGGTTTGCAAGTTTTAGAGTTAGGGTTTCTAGAATTAGGGTTTCAGCAGTTAGGGTTTTTGCTCTTGGGCAACCACGTCACACACTTCTTCTGTTACTTGTTCTCCTTAGGGTTTAGGCCCCTCGATCGATAGCTCCGTTCTTCAGTAGGTCGACACGTCAACACGTCCTAACGCGAAAGCGATGTCAAACTGCTGTATAAAGGACAAAGCCTTCGAAGCATCTTTGTATCCTGAAAAAGTGTCAAATTTGATCGACTATCCACCTTCCTTAAACTCTCGGACTTTCTTGCTTCTATCTTCCAGAAAGTCATACTGGTTGGCTTTATAAAAATTCTTCTTGTTCGCATAAAAGTTGCCGTCATCAGAGTTTGAACTGTTTGTAGACGAGTCCTCTGTAGCAGTGTCACTCACTGGGCGAGATTTAGACCTCTTTGCCATTTTCTTGCCCTTTTTGAAGCGTTGTTTCTTGCTTCGCTTTTTGCCTTTTCTATCTTCTTCGCTCGAATCTGAAGAGCTAGAAGAACTGTCAAAAACAGAAGAAGAAGAAGAACTGGGTACTCCTTCAAATCAAACACGCTTCTTCTGTTTCTTTGCGTTATCAAATGTCGATTGACGACCCAAATAACCCAGGAAGTCAGTGCCTTTCTTCTGCTTTTTGTCGTGCTTTTTGGCTTTGTTCTGCGCGTCAAAAAGCTGAGCAATTCGTGCATCAACCACCTCTTCTAATTCCTTCTCTAAATATGTCTGAAGGTTTCTTGAGAGCGGGTTTCGGTGGTGGTGTTGTGGTTTTCTGCCACTACTCGTGCATTTCCTGAAAAGAAGTCTCGCTCATATATTTTGCCAATTGCAAAACTAAGCATCATCTTTGTTGCATCGTCGATCAATTGACGACGCTTCATCTCTCGTTGCTCCACCTCAGTAGGCCGAGGCGGGCCATACTCTCTGTCGGAATCTTCGTTGTGATCCCTGTCCGCATCTCTGGATGCAGAGGGAGTCGACTGATCCTTGCACGAAGCCATAGGTGCCGCGGAAAAAAAATTCGGATCAGATTTCCCGTAGAAGAGAAATCGGTCGTGCTCTGATACCACTGTAACAGACTTGGACACTCCAAGTCAAGAATCAATCACAACAGCGCCAAATAACCACTTCAAAACAGTTCATAGTTCACAATAGATTTGCACTGGCCCGGCGGAGTTCCGTGCCTAGAGATATTGGCCCCAAAGACTGGCGCCCCTTTCGGTATTTCTTTATGTATTAATCAATGTTCAAAGTACAAGAGTGGTTCGGGTCTCACTCTCGGACTTTGCGTCCTGATGCTCTGCAAAGTGGGAGCCCAAACCACTTATTTAATGTTTACAAGGGATGCCAAAAGCAGAGCCCCGAAAAGCTTCAAATCAAAAGCCTAATAAAAGCAAAGGCTATTTCCTCTCTCAAGCTCTCGAGTTTTTTTTTGAATAAAGCAAGAGATTCTCTCTCTTTCTCTCATAATTTGCGTTAAGCAAAAGCTGCTTTTTCCCAACGCAAAATCCGGAAAGTTCCGTACGGTGACACGTCATCATGTCAGTGCTTTTTCCGAGATTCAGCCTACTGCCATTTTAGGGTTAGGGT
The DNA here is from genome assembly GCF_014529385.1 of Adiantum capillus-veneris. Lineage (NCBI taxonomy): Eukaryota > Viridiplantae > Streptophyta > Polypodiopsida > Polypodiales > Pteridaceae > Adiantum > Adiantum capillus-veneris. The sequence continues at coordinate 114,346,807 of NC_140953.1, read as the reverse complement.
TAGGGTTTTTGCTGTTTTTAGGGTTTCTGGCAGATATTAGAGTTTGCAGGTTTTAGCAAGATTAGGGTTTTCAGCAGCAATCAGGATTAGGGTTTCCCGCATGCTCTCGGGCAGACACATCATCAGTTTGTGACACATGATGATTTAAATGATAATGCCAAGCATGATGAATTGCATGATAATGACAAGCATGATGATTTACATGAAGATGATGTGATTGTTCACAAGGATGATGTGTTAGTTGATACTTTCTCTAGTGAAGCTAACCTCATTGCAGAGACGATCAATCACGAAGCACAGAACTTGGCTCTCGAGTCTAGGTCCAAAGAACCCCCTTAGGAAGAACCGATCTTGGCTCTTGAGCCTAGGTACCCCACAGGAAGTATTATGTGTTCAAATGATTAGTCAGCACGCATTGTTCGAGTGTTTCATTCGTGATGCTTTCCTATATTTTAATTAGCGTCTTTATGTGATCCCTTTTCCTAGGCATGACATATTGTACGTTGAGCACATTTCACTCATATGGATGTATGCGGATTGTTCATGGAAAGCTAAAATGTTTGCATTCAAGGAAGTCACATTCCATGTCTCTTCTTTGGCTTGACATATTCGTAGAAAGAGCACAAGAAAGTATGAGCACCAAGCATGGGCATTTCCGTTGTGAATTGCCACAGTTGATTGATTTAGATCAGAAAGACAAGATTCGATCTCATTGTTTGCGTGTGTGTGGTGAACGGTTTGGCACTCCGTCTATTTGTTCATCTACATTGCATGCACAGTCTTTGAGGAAGGCGAGATTTTCTTCACTAACTTTACATAGAATATGTTTTTGTGTTGGAAGTGGTTTCAAGAATTTTTAGCCATGGAGATTCTTGAAGAAGGTAGACGCATGACTAAAGACGAAGTTGAAGCATTGAAGGAGCCATAGATTACTTTGTGTCGCTTTCGACGCGGCCCAAAGAAGCAAGCTTTGCAGACCTTTATGAAGTTCAAGTATCGCACGACCCACACCTCAGAGTGGGCCGGCGAAGAGTCCTTTCGAGGATTCCGGATGTTGTTGACGATCTCCCTCGACGCCATACAGTTCGGTACCAGTACCTCACTTTGAAAAGGAGGGCATGTCACGTGACACATCCAACCCTATGTGTCCGTGGGCAAGCTACAGCATGACCAGGGTTCAGTTCAGTTTAGTCAGTCTAGAATAGGAAGTAATCTGGCACTTTTGTGAGTCTGTTCGTAGACCGTGCATGTCCAGCATTTAAATTAGATGCATATGCCATATCCTCTGGTTGCACACACCATCATCAAATTTCCATCAAAACCCATCAGGAGCATTTTTACACTGCATAGACCTATTTTCCCTATTTTTGACATTTTTCACTTATTATTTTTAAGTGACTTTTGTTGGGAACTGGGTAGGGCAATTTGACTAGCCAAGTACATAAGAAAACCCTAGCGCTAGCATTTCTGGCAGAAGAGGCAGCAGGAACTTCGCGTTCAACACGCACCTTCTCAACAAGATCCCCCGCCGGCGGTAAACCTAGCGTTTTCAACCATCAAAAGGCCCAGCGTTTTTGCATTGCAGATCAGCCCCGGCCACAACACGATAGCAGATCAGCCCTAGCGTTAGCAGATTCCACAACATGACAGCAGATCAGACCTAGCGTTAGCAGATCTCCACCGCAAGCACAGAATTCAGCCTAGCGTTTTTGGATCAGCAAGACCAACCAACGTTTCTGCAGATCTTCGCGACAGATTCGCCCTAGACTCAGCGTTTTCAGTTTTCAGCAGTCAGACATCACAGAAGAAGTCCCAAACCTCGCAAATCTCACCTTCCCACAGCAATTCCTCGCCGTACGATGGGATCCATTGAAGTTTGCAGTTCAGCCCGGAAAACACAGATTTCAGCATCAGTTCTGCGTTTTCTCGCGTCGTCTCGACGTTCTCATCCACATCGTCCGACCGTACAGATCGCAGAATTCATTCAGACTAAGCGTTGTCAGATCTCAGTCGTCCGTCATCGACATCGTCAGCAAGTCCAAGTTTGTAGAGTTTTGTGCAATCAATAGTAGACCGCTCTCGCAATATAGAGTAGTGGCCTTCGGAGGAGGGTTTGACAACATTCAGTGGTGTCGTATCTCTTCTCTTCTTTTATCTCTCAGTCTCAGCATTCATTCACAGTGTCCACCACTTTTTGTGTCCATTGCATCTCTCTCACTATAAACTCAAAGGCACTCCCTTTGAAATTTGGATGGCTGCCATGCAATCGAATATGATGCACTTAAGGAAATGACACATGGACTTTATGTGATTTGCTCTCTGGCAAAAAGGCCATGGTACGAAGTGGTGCAATTATACCAAGAATTAAAAACCAACTGATCGATTGATGCCATAGCTCGACTAGTTGCAAAGGTTAGATTATGCACACAAAGAGTTATGAAAGATTATGCAATGGCGACATTTTGCTGAGATGTTTATTCTCCTATGTTGTCATTGTGCTCATTTTTGATGAGATGTACATCATAGATTGGAGTACTTTTTGCAACTTTGACATTTAATGAAAGTTTAGTATGTCTGTGGTTGTCAAGGTTGGATGAGGTACTCAAGAAGACAATATAAAAAGCTTTTATGAATGATCTCAGTGTGCTTGATACTCATTTGGTCAACAAGGCTTTTAACAGTCCAACAGAATAAGACGTTTTGTAAATGTGTAGAGAGAGATGCACGTTTCTTATGTGGTTTCTTTATGTCGATGATTTGCTGATCACTCGACCAAAATGAGAGACATATTGCAAAATTTAAGGCTGATTTGAATGCTACTTTCAAGATGAAAGATTTGGGGCTGTTGCATCATTGTTTGGGCATACAGTTTATGCAGTGTGATGGTGGTATTGCCTTGTGTAGAAAAGTTACATAGAGACATTGCTATGCAAGTTTGGACTTGAGGATTGCAAACCTATTGCCACTCCCATAAAAACAGGTTTGAAATTGAGTCTTCATGACGCTGGTGATCCTGCTAATGTCACTCTTTACCAAACTGTTGTTGGATGCCTCATTTATGTATGCAACAAGAGGCCAGATATTCAGTTTGTAGTCTCACAGGTCAGCAGATTTATGCATAGCCTATGATCTAAGCATTGGCAGGCTGTCAAGAGGATTTTCCGCTACCTTAGTGGCACTTTACATCTTGGCTTGTTTTATCCCAAGGGGGGATCATTGCCGCCAGACCTACATGCTTTTTTGAACTCAGATTGGGCTAGTGTCCACAAGTGGTTTCTGTTTCATGCTTGGTAGTTCATGTATATCATGGTTGAGCAAGAAGCAACCTACTGTGGCCACTTGGAGTCGTGAGGCTGAGTACAGGGCAGTCTTCACAGCTACGGTTGAGTGTGTATGGCTCATACGCCTTATGGCTGATTTGGGTGTTGGACAGGACACTACCAACACTATCTACACCGACAGTCAGAGCGCATTGGCAGTTGCGAGGTACCAAGTTTTTCATGCTCGCACAAAGCACATTCAGGTGCATTTGCCATTACCACTATGTCAGGGAGAGGCTCTCAGCAGGAGAGATCAGCTTGGCTTATGTACCAACACAGGACAACCTTGCAAATCTTTTCACAAAGGCATTGTCTCGTGAGAAGCTCGAAGCTTTCTGCAAAGCTCTGGGCTTACTTCCCTTTGTGGACTGATCATGTCGTCAAGGCATGGCACTTCCCTTTACTCATGTGCCAGCTCTCATTTACCGCATGACTCCAGGGGGGGTTTGTTACTGTCACAAGGCGAGCACCACGTGCCAATAGAAAAGAACAGACTGAACAACTTTAAGCACTTCAAATAACAACTGAACTGAAATGGAGAGAGACGACACGCGACACGGAGTGGCGGAATTCCACCCCAGAGAGTATTGGCCCCAAACCTTGGCGCCCCTTTCGGTATTTCTTTATATTGCATCAACACAGTACAAGCCGGTACTCCAGACTCTGCACCTTCGTACTGAAGCATGCTAGAGAATGAGCCCTAGCCTCATATATAAAGGCCCTTGGCCTAAAAAGTAGTTTACATGAAAAGCTTTCAAACTCAAAAGCTTATGGTCCAAAAAAGCAATTTACATGAAGAGCTTTCAAACTCAAAAGCTTCTGGTCCAAAAAGGAAAAGCTTTCAAACTCAAAAGCTTCTGGTCCAAAAAGCAAAGCCAAAAGCTGCCAGCATAAATCATTGAAATCCGTACAGCCTGCCACGTCATCAGCCAGCGCAAAACGCAGAAATCTGCCCTTAGGGTTAGGGTTAGGGTTAGGGTTTCTACAGTTTTAGGGTTTCTGGCAGCAGAATTAGGGTTTGCAGGTTTTAGGGTTAGGGTTTCCAGAATTAGGGTTTGCAGCAATTAGGGTTTCTGGCAGAATTAGGGTTTGCAGGTTTTAGGGTTAGGGTTTTCAGAATTAGGGTTTCAGCAGTTAGGGTTTTTGGCAGAAATTAGGGTTAGGGTTTCTGCTCTCGGGCAACCACGTCATCACTCTGTGACACTTCTTCTGTTGCTTGTTCTTCTTAGGGTTTAGGCCCCTCGGCCGGTAGCTTCGTTCTTCAGTAGGTCGACACGTCAGCAGTTTGTTACATCTCCCCTTCTTGAAAGAGAGTAATCGTCCGCGATTACAGCATATCTGCAAAACAACTCAAGTTAGTTCAAAAATTTCCGAGGGTCATTTTGAGGGACAATCAATTTGCTCTTTTTATTAAGGAGTTAGCTTCTCCTTTCTGCTCTTTTGATCAAGGAGTTAGTTGCTCCTATCGGCTGTTTTCATCAAGGAGTTAGCTTCTCCTTTTGTCCAGATCGGAACTCTTGATATTCCGGCGTAGTAAAATTAGCCATCACACCCATACCGTACTGATCTTCCTCGGGTGTCTTGATGCACTAAAATTACATACCCAGGCAATCTCATCCAATTAGGAATATTCAGTGGTTGGCACATCACAATGCAACACAAATGCTCACATATGCATGTTACAAGACATAGAAACATAAAGCCGCCGATGAACACTCCTCCCGCATAACCTAACAAGGTCCGGGCCGGGAGATATTCAACGACTCCCTCATCACTCCTCCCGCATAACCTAAAAAGGTCCGGGCCGAGAGATATAGAGGCCTTTTACAACCAAACGCCCCCTAGACCGCAGCCTGCGTCGTTTGGAGGTGCTGAGAGTAACCACTGCTCAGACTTCTTAATACTCCTCCCGCATAACCATCCAGGTCCGGGCCGGGAGTCACAACAACAATTATTTTACAAGCATACAACCAAACGCTCCCCAGGCATCGGCCTGCGTCGTTCGGAGGTTTTCAAACATACAACGAAACGCTCCCTACGCATCGGCATGTGTCGTTCCGAGGTTCAAACAATACCAAAACAGTATTTCTCACTTCTCCACCCGGGAGTAAAATCACCAATCATTGAAACCAGTATCAAACCAGAGTCAAACAATTCAAATCGGCACCAAAACAGGTTAAAAACAGATACCATCCATTTCAAACAAATTCCAAACAGGATCACCAAACAAGCTCAAACAGAACTCAAACTTAAAAAGCAATCTCGACATCAGTCGAGCTCGAAAAGTCGACTGACTTTCCATCCTGAAACCTGCACCAAAAATTAGGGTTAGGTTTCTTCCATAAGGTCGTAGCCGAGCACAGCATGGTCCATCAGCTCTTGGACAAACAGTGTTTCTTTGGCGGCGATAGTAGTCCCAAGATAGCAATCGCACTCGGTCTCCAAGTTCATCTGCTCGTGAAGAGACATCTACTGGGAGATGTCGAGAAACTTCAAGTTATAATCTACTAGGGTTTCCATGGCAAGCATTTAAGGATACCTCACTCTGCCAGAAGTTGCACTCCGAAGGAAGATGTCAAAAACCATATAACTTCGGGCAAAAAATTTCTTGAAAGCTTGCCAAGTACTTTGAGTATGCTGCTTGGTAGCTGTAGACATCAACATCTGCATGGCACTGCTTCCGAAAAAACAGTGACTTGAAACAAATCTGGATCCTTCTCTTGCAAGTGATCTTAATTGGCTTATGCCCTCTAAGACACTACGGTGAAGACGGGAGCGCGCCCGATGCGTGATGAAGTAAGGGTGGGGGTGGCTGATTGGTCTGGGTTGGAGGGCGAAGATACCTCGAATCAAATTCAATAGCTCTGTCTGCTCTTTTGTGGGACCGGTATGCTTTTAGAAAAGCACACGCCTGATGCTCTGATACCACTGTCACAAGGCGGGCACCACGTGCCAATAGAAAAGAACAGACTGAACAACTTTAAGCACTTCAAATAACAACTGAACTGAAATGGAGAGAGACGACATGCGACACGGAGTGGCGGAATTCCACCCCAGGGAGTATTGGCCCCAAACCTTGGCGCCCCTTTCGGTATTTCTTTATATTGCATCAACACAGTACAAGCCGGTACTCCAGACTCTGCACCTTCGTACTGAAGCATGCTAGAGAATGAGCCCTAGCCTCATATATAAAGGCCCTTGGCCTAAAAAGTAGTTTACATGAAAAGCTTTCAAACTCAAAAGCTTCTGGTCCAAAAAAGCAATTTACATGAAAAGCTTTCAAACTCAAAAGCTTCTGGTCCAAAAAGCAATTTACATGAAAAGCTTTCAAACTCAAAAGCTTCTGGTCCAAAAAGCAAAGCCAAAAGCTGTCAGCGTAAATCATTGAAATCTGTACAACCTGCCACGTCATCAGCCAGCGCAAAACGCAGAAATCTGCCCTTAGGGTTAGGGTTAGGGTTAGGGTTAGGGTTTCTGAAGTTTTAGGGTTTCTGGCAGCAGAATTAGGGTTTGCAGGTTTTAGGGTTAGGGTTTCCAGAATTAGGGTTTGCAGCAATTAGGGTTTCTGGTAGAAATTAGGGTTTGCAGGTTTTAGGGTTAGGGTTTTCAGAATTAGGGTTTCAGCAGTTAGGGTTTTTGGCAGAAATTAGGGCTAGGGTTTTTGCTCTCGGGCAACCACGTCACCACTCTGTGACACTTCTTCTGTTGCTTGTTCTTCTTAGGGTTTAGGCCCCTCGGCCGGTAGCTTGGTTCTTCAGTTGGTCGACACGTCAGCAGTTTGTTACAGTTACCATATACATGTGGTAGTGATGTGTGTGAACACACTAGGACCGCCGGGGCATTTTTTCCCTCTTTAGGAGGTTTTTTCCCTGTGCACTGTATATACGCCCATCACTCTAGGGCTATCTATCTTTCCATTGCACACTAAGTGATACACTCTGTTGAGCTTCCTTCGTCTTCTCCAAGTTGTGTGCGTTTCTCTGCAACCCTAATTCCAACATGTCGGACCAACTCTTGCATGCGGAGGTCTCTCTACACCTCACGCTCTACCTCCAATGCCGCTCGTCTTTCTTCGGCCGCCAAGCGCGCTTGCTCACGCTCACGCTCAATAGCTGCCTTTCTTTCTGCTTTTTTCTTTTCGTTCCTTGGCCGCCAAGCGCGCTTTGCGATCCAAGGTTTCTTGTCTGTTTTGGCATTCACGCTCCACGGCTTCCTGTCGTTCTGCTTTTCTTTCTAGTTGTGCCATCGCAACGCGATTCGCTTCTTGTTGTTGTGCCACCATGTCCATCATCTACTTGACCAAAGCCTCCATAGGATTTGGTGCAAACCGTGGCATAGATTGGGAAGGGGGAGGTCCGGAAAAACCTCCTGGTGGGGAAAATTCTTCTTCACCTTCTTCATGCTCACCACCTTCATGCAAAGTATCCATTCCGCTTCGGGTGATGACCATATACTAAGATCTTTGGTTCTTAAGTTCACCAGGAACTTGGGTTCTTGTGGGTCTTGGTTCTTGGGTTCTAGGGGGTCTTGAAGTTCTTGAGTTCTTGAGGTTCTAGAGGTTGATCTTTAGCTTGTAATCTGTGTTAGAGAAGGATCTTCTCTTACCCAAGCTATACTCTTTCCTGCGAGCGCACCCCTTGACGGCCTTGCACTCACACCAAGGTTGCTTTTTTCCACCTCATGTTGATTGGCCAGCCGCTAAGTGCACGGTCCGCTTGCAGTGAGTGAGAAGAGAGCAAGGGGAGACTTGACAAGCCCTTCTTTCTTGGATTTCCTGTCACTCCTCAAAAACACGATTAGGAATCGACTCGCCCAAGAAGACTTGGGTTATGTGCGACCGCAACAAGCAAAAATAAATTATGTGGTTCTTGTGGTTCTTTCCTTGAGTGGTACAGAACAGCTCTGATACCAATGTAAGGTGCAGCGGAAGTGAATGCATCTAATCAAGTGTCTGGACATGCACGGTTTGCGAACAGACTCACAAAAGTGCCAAAACACTTCCTAATCTAACTGAACTGAACCCATGCCATGAAGTAGCTTGTCCACGTACACATAGGGTTAGATGTGCACGTGACAGCTTTAGATTCAGCCCTCTGAATTCAACCTTCATCGTAAGCGTTTCCAGCATTCAGTCTCAACATCGTCGCCGTACCAAGTATCCACCGCAATACCCGTCAGCATCTACAGCAGTACCCATCAGTATCTCAGTAGTAGCAAGCATCACCCATCAGCATCTCAACATTTAGGTTCATTGTAACACATTAGGTGGCGGAGTTCTGCTTCCAAATGCACTTGCCCCAAAGACTGACCTCATTCCAATAATTCTTTATTATTGCTTCACAAAGGTGCAATAACCGAGGGTCCTCTTTTCACAACGCTCCCAAGCTAATTTGCCTGAGAGAGAGAGAGAGAGAGAGAGAGACCGTGGTTCTACTTATCAATGTTTTGCAATGGCCTCGAGCCCCTTAAGCAACGGCTATGAAAAGTTGGACTCCCACAAGTTGGCCCCCTTTGATCACTTGCGCAAAAAGCAAGCTTGTCCACACGTATTGCCATGTCAGCACTTTTCCGCAAATTCAAGGGACGTCTGTACAGTTTGCCACGTCAGCACCTCTATACAATTTGGGGCCTCAACTTTTCTTCTAGAGGTTTTAGGCCCCTCGACCAACTCTGATAACCCCCTTTGGCCCCTCGGCTAGAATATGCAAGTTGGAAGCTATGCCACGCAGAGTGACCCGGAACGTGGAACGGGAACGACGACGGGGACCCCCACGGAACGGGGGAACGGCCAGGGGTTCGGAACGGGAACGGCGCGGAACAGGAGGCATAAAGAACACCCAAATAATGCTTGAGAAGGGAATGGGTGTGAGGGGGTGCATTTTAATTTTTGAGTCCTTGCACACTTAAAAAAACACCTAATGTTCGCTACAAATTTGCAAAAAACTGCCTATTTCTCCCCATTTTTGAGAGTTGGCCGTTCCGAGGCAGTTCCGGAGCCGTTTCAGTATCAGGTGGTCACCCCGGAACGGCAGAGGGGAAGGGAACGGCATTCCGGCGTTCCAAAGCCTACGGAACACGTTCCCCGGTAACTATGATGCCATGTCCGAAACTTGTGACATTATCCCTTCATGCCAGCTCCCTTGGATCGATTCCCTATCCGTGACCTGAGAGGGGGTGAGTTACATCTCCATGTCTGGTGGTGGCTCCATTGTCTCCCACGAGCAAATTAGGGAGTGAGGACGGGCTGTTTTGTGATTACACCCAACCATATCTGAGATAGATGCACCTTCTCGACGGTAACATGTGTTGTGCACACCCGATAGGCTAGCATGAGGTGGGACTATTCTTATGGTTTGATATCTCACTTGAGATGAAGTGGCGTTATTTCAGGGCTCCTCCAATTTTTGGGTCGTGGGGTTTGTAGAAAAGTAGGTAGGCCAAACCTAAGAGTCCCTATAGGGACCCCACCCCTTTGTACTTTCTCTTATGTTGTCATTGCAGATTATAGCCAATGTTTGGGGTTTACCAATCTCTAGCATTTTCTCTCGCCTCTCTCTAGCTGCCATCTCTCTCTCTATGCTTGCATTTTCATTTGCAATCTCAGTTGCTCTCTCTAGCGCTTCACTCTCTACTCTCCCCCTCCTTGCAAGTGTTGCAACCGAGGCCTCTTCGATGGGCCGTCGACACGGAGGACGTTAAGGAGGGGATCTGTCACGATAGACTTGAGATCCAACAGCTGCCCGATTCCGAGAGGAGGCTTGCTTGTAGTATCAGACTTGATCATCATCCAATTCACCTTGTCCGTTGTACCTTTGACAGTTTGTCACTCCTCTTAGACCACAAGTTGTCTTTCTTCCTTTGGAATACAAACCAAACTTTGCTACTTGGTGTCAAAACCAACCTTGTTATGCGGTGCATCTGGGAAGGCTCATCGCTTCCATATACTCAGTGATGCCTCCGCCACGGATCTAGCAAGACCTCCCTTGTTCTCTTCGCAACCTTCAAGAGCCAAATTCACTATGGCTAAGCAGCAAGACTTCCATGATCTGGACTTAAACTGCCCTACTTGTGGTTCATTTTGCACTCTTTTTAACAGCCATTGTAAGCTTAGAGAATATATTTTCGCCTTGTACCATCCCACAAAATGTGGACCATTGGTACAACTATGGATCCTAATTCACATCTTGCATAGTCATTTACCCTGCTTTCACCCTTTGAAAAGCTGAAGTACTTTGGCTGACAACCATAGTACCAGCCAATAGGCACTGAGAACCATTCCAGCAAGCACCAAGAGTGTGTAACCAAAGTGGCCGGGTCAAGAACTAAAGGTTACATTGGCTGGCGATTAATTTAATGTGGTAGTCACACCAGTGTATTTATTGCTCGCACAAGAGGGCTTGCTAAGACATTATGAAGTCAAAATGCAAAATGATGTATTACTCGTACATTGAGTAGAAACAACCAAATATATAAAATAATAGCATGTTAATTCTTGGTTATTTAGAGCATAGAAAGCTTCTCATTGGCTCATTGAAGAGTGCAGAAGGAAGTCCGCTCTCAACGAGTTAAGCTTGATTAACTCTCAAAAAAAATTTGATGCCCTATAAGATAGGTACAGTAGGTCACTCTACTTGCAACTATGTGTCTGATAAGAGATCTCAATGCGAAGTTCTGAATCACTATATTATGAAGTACATTGTAAATTTAATGGCAACAGAGAAAATAATAAGTTACCCTTTGTACACATCCCCGAAAGATCCCTTGCCAATGATTTCGAGGGACTCAAACCGCGCTTCAATGCTTGCGCTTACATCCACAGCACCGCTAGACATATTGGATTCCTCAAGAAAGGCAATCAGCGCTCCTCATGCACCTCCTTCCAAGAATTTCCCTACTAGAATGTTCTACAACAACAGCAAATTATGATCTCTCTCTCTCTCTCTCTCTCTCTCTCTCTCTCTCTCACACACACACACACACACACACACACACATACACGCACGCACATACACAAGATCTGTAAGTTCTTCAACCTGAGCCGTCGCTTCCCCCGTCGTCTGACGCATCCATTTACGTCTGGAATCCGTGCAGTGCAGCTACTTAATCAGAGCAAATCATGCGAGGTGGGGACTGTGTTTGGTGAAGGGGAAAGATGGGTTTGTGTTTGCTGAGACTTGAAGCAACCTGCGACTGCAGCACACGAACGAACGAGTATCCACAGTCTTCTGCTCCTCCATGTAGGCCGAGTAAAAAGTAAAAAGTAAGTAAAAGCTCTCACGTTCACATTCTTCAGCAATAGTCCAATGAGTGTTGAGGCATCTTTCCAACCATCCGACTAAGTGACAAAAGACCAAATCCAGGAGTGACCTATGATTGAACTTAGGGCTCGTTACTAAATCCCACGAGGTCTTTAATGAAGACTCCGTCAAGGGATCGACAACGACCAATTGGCACGTAGGAGCTTCGAGAGAAAGCTAGCTGTCCAATTTTTTTCAAGCGCATTCGAGTTTTTTTTTTGTCCTAGTTTACTTTTGCCTGTCGATGTTCACTTTATATATTAATGCTTACGCTCTGGACACCAAAAGCCACGCGCGCACGTGGTTAAGGCATTGGGCTACCACGAGCGATACCCACCTATCGCACCACTTTTTGTTGGCCGTCCGATCTCCTCAAGATCCGTACGCATTGTTGTGGGCCGTCGATCCCATGACAAGGTCTTCATTAAAGACCCTGTGGGCTTTGGTGTTGTAGAGGAGGCACTCATAAATTGTAGATCCAACATTGGGAAAGCAAAATTCTAATGACTCAATCTCTTGCTATGATTGGCCATTTTGAATCAAAATGACGAGAAAATTAAGCTCATGTTAAGCTCCCCTCTTGCCAAAGGCTATCCCCATCATGTATCCAAAATCATAACAAGAACAAATTTTGTTTGAGTTGAATCTGTCCCAATCTTGGACATTGTCCTACAGTATTGATCCATGTCCTGCTATTATCTTATCTGCTCTAATGGTGCCTATTAGCAAAGATAATGCTTCAGAGAAGAACAAACCTATGTGAATATAATGCTTTTGAAGCAAGAAGTGTGCACAAATGACAACAAATTAAATTTAGTAGTAGGGCTTCAACACAAGGTCATTATGGATAGAATCAAAAATATCAATTTTTATAACAAGGCATAACTTGAGCCATTGCTCAAAATCCTCATTCTGTGTTAGTCTTGGAGGGGAGGGGGGGGGGGGGGGGGGGGGGGGGGGGGGGGGGGGGGGGGGGGGGGGTTGATGTGTTCCCGATTTATTCTTAATTTGCAACAACTTGAAACTTATTTTTTTGACACCCAAGCCACATGTAACTTATGTGTACAAAGAATGAATGACATAGATCAACCTAGATACAACTTCTTCAAATAAGTTTGTTATATCATGGTTTAACAACATATAGCACAGAGTCATGTTTGACTCAGCAATTCGACGTCGAACGTCCCATCAACATTTTATTGGCTTCTCAATGACCAATCATCACACTAGTGTTACATTGTGTATGCCGTGATATGTATGCTTGTTTGGAAAAAATCGCACATTCATCCCCATGTTTATATTTTTATCAAAATTTGTAAAGGACTAGACATTGCTCTGGCAAGAGAAAAGGAAGTTGGATGTGACGAGTCTACATGTGTGAGTATGGTGGATGTATCTAAGTAAAACCATGACATGTTGAATTCTCTGAGAATCGCCACAATGTAGCATATGGAACCGTGTTTACTTAAATCCAGAGAGAACCACCATGTTGTATCCAAGAGATCCCATACTGTAAAACATAGAATCCTCAAGTGATTGTCATAATTTGCCCCAAGTTTGGCTTAAGGGGGCGTTTGTTGGGGATAAGGCCATCTTGGGTAGCCAACAAATATGAGCGAGATCTACTCCCTTAAAAGGCTTGAAAACCTAAATGCAAACTCTATTAAGGATTAGCCTTAACGGAACACCAAATCCAATCATTCAAATGTATGTATGTACATACACAATCCAAAACAAAAAGAACAAATGCCCAAAACTAGCTATCTGAATTATTAGAACCCTTCTTCTCTTTTAGAGCTAGTACACGTCAAAACCATTAATGACCAGCTTACAAACGGCAGACCTCCACTTAACCCTTCAACACAAGGTAGAAAATGGTAGCCTAATCAAATAATCGGTCTTGTGCTAGCTCAAATATGTATGTCCACTTCAAGTTGCAGCCAGTATATTAGAAGCAATAAAACACACATGTGCCTGGATTGTGTTTACTACTGCCAAATGTTTCTTGATGCATAGTGCAGACAATTGATCAATCAATCATGCAAATCGTTTTATCCTCCCTTTAGTTGCTGCAAATGGAAATGGCCTATGACCTTTAAAAATAGCAGAATTAAGAGAATTAGAGTGAGCATTTTTGTGAGATTACTTTGAGAACATAGAGGGTGAATTTATTGATGGTAGCAACATAAACACAGTACTTAATTAACTTGGCATGAGCAATACTTTTGCAAGAGAGAGTATTAGAGAACATGACAATAGTTGAGGACCGGATTTACTTGGAGCCGGACCCCCTCCAAAAGACGTTTTGTATTATAGAATCTCCCATCAAGAGAGACTTGGTACAATACACTCTTTGTGTTCCTTGTGACCTAGGTGATGCAATGAATATGGAAAGCTTCATGCATCACGAGCATAACATAAAATTTGCAAAAAGCATTAACTATCCCAAGCCTTCAAAGGTGGAGAGAGCTAGCGGCGAATGAGGGTAGGGAAGAGGAAGAAGAATCATTCATAGGAGAAAGAAATAGTTCCTCACTCATCACTCTTCTTGCTTAGCATAGCATAATAGCATAGTAATAAAGATGAAGAAGATGGCAAGCTTAAGCATTGAAGCATGGCTCTTGGTTGGATTTGCGTTCCATAGCCAAGAGTGTTGGTGTAGGCTCTCAACTTCTCAACAAGCTTGGAGAAGGAGATGGAGCTCTTGCACTTTGCACTTCACACAATGAGAGTGTGTGTGTGTGTGTGTGTGTGGGGGGGGGGGGGGGAGAGTATACCCCTCTCTCTCTCTCTCTCTCTCTCTCTCTCTCTCTCTCTCTCTCTCTCTCTCTCTCTCTCTCTTTATTAATTATATCATTTGGACATGTGTCCTCTTTTTCCTTTTTGAGAGAAAGAACTTAAATATTTATTTTTATGCATCTAAATTCTCATTGGACCCCTTTAAATCCTATCCAATAGGATTCAAACACATCATGAGGGCCAAATGGGGAGGATATTGACATGTGTCTGTTATGCTTCTTAAGATATCATGTTTTAATTGAACACTTCAAGCACCTTAGTCATTTAAGCATGAAAATCTTTTATGCCTTTTGAGAGATCATGTTTGAATTGAACACTTCAAGAACCTTAGTCATTTAAGCATGAGAAGCACCTCAAGCTTGGGCAAGGTTCCCACAAATACCTTAAGCACCTTAGTTAGCAAGTACGACAAGCACCGTAGGATTCCCTCCTCAACGCTAGTCCTAGCTTGCCTAAGATCAAAGGAATTTTTAACACTAACTTTTGGAGGTCTTAATGAAGCTAACCCTAAGGTCGTTAAGCTCCATTAGGTAGCATTTCTCTTTAACAAACCATCTCATTTGGACCCCTTTAACCTTGGCCCCATGTTGAGACGGATCTATAAGCACATGTCTATATTCTAACCCTTGTTCCCGTTTATTCTCCCATATTAAATGATCAGTTTAATATGAGAAAATCATTTGGGTTGGTTAGATATTAGATTTTATGACATTACCTCTCTCTTGAAATCATAGTCATCCTCAACTATAAGGTAAAAGAGATAAATTCTTAGTCATTAGTTTACGTTTCTTAGCGGGTAGAGGATCCCTTTTCACCCTACGACATCATTCTAGAATGGATGACTAGTCCATTTGGTGCTTAGGAGATGTAGCTGCCACAAGCATGTCTGCTCTTTAGTCCATATCATACTCCCAAAGTAGAGTGACAAATTTTACTTGGTGTTTGAGTGACGTCATCATCACAAACGTGATTCTAAGTATGCATACTATTTAAATTTGTGCACAAAAGGGGATTAGTCTTATAAGACAAAAGCATTGTTCATTTAGAAAAAGCATTTACATTTGCTTACTCTAGTGTAGCATTGTAAGCATTGACAAGGTTCATACTATCCTTAAGATGTATTCCTTGCATCCATCTAACATCTTTAAAAGGATAATTTTTGAACCTAATAAGATACCATCATATAATCTTACCATGTCGTAGTACCTTGTATTCATGCCGAAGGATAGCTTTGGGTTGTAGCACCTCTTCTTGGTCTTCGATTTTTGGAGGGTCTTCAATAATTGGTTCTCTTGGTGACTCTCTTGTGTAGGGCTTAAGTAGGCTCACATGAAAATCATTGTGTATGAGCTAATGGTTGGGCAACTTAAGTCGATAAGCCATGTCATTGATTGGCTTCAAGATTTGAAAAAGACCATAGTATCTTTTTGCTAGTCTAGCATAATACTTTTGATGGCCCGTAGGATTTTTGCCCGTCGTTTGCGTCAATCAAGCCTTGGAAAACGTAAGTAAGACCCAATATTTTTCTTTGAATATTAAGGCCCTTCTATGCTTGTCAGCAACTGCTTTTTGTCTTTGTTGAGAGACGGATATAGCCTTCTTAACCTTTTGAAAAGATTCTTGTAGGTCACGACTATACTCATCAACTGCGAAGATCTTCCCAATGTACTTTAAGTAGCAAGGGACTTTTAGGTCTTTCCTCTATGATCTCAAAAGGTGATTTTCCCATAGTAGTATGGATAGTATTATTGTAGTGTACTCTACAATGGGTAAGTACTTCTCCCATTGTGAGCATTGATCTACTTCTATAACATAAGTCTTTAGTAGATCGAGTATCGTAAGATTGGCTATCTCACTTTGGCCATCCGTTTGTGGGTGATAGGCCGAAGAGAAATTCAATCTTGTACCTAGATTATCAAAGAGACCTTTCCAAAAATTACAGGTCATTTTAGGATCTCTATCTGACACAATGGATGTTCATAATCCATGGTGCTTGAAAATCTAAGATATGAAGAGGGTTGTCATTTGGTGTGTCTTAATAGTCTTTTTGACAGGAATAAAGTGTGCTTGCTTGCTAAAACTGTCGATTATTTTCCATATTCTTGTATTCCCAAAGATAAAATCCATAGATATAATCTCCCATGGTGAATTAGGGATTGGCAATGGCTGGAGTAATCCAGGTTTCTTCCCTCTATCATACTTAGTCTTTTGGCATACCACACATTTTGAAACATACTCCTGTATGTCCACTTTCATGGTAGGCCAATAGAAGTACGTCTCTACTCCTCAAAGATTTTTGTCGGAAAGCTTGGTTTGCGTCATGAAGTACTTGACACTTTGGTGGTTTGTTTGTAAAATGAATGGAGTCCCCAATAAATAGTGTTTCTGTCATAAAATATAATCTCTTATATCTAACCAAACCAAATTATTTTTTCATATTAAATTGATCACTTAACGTGGGAGAATAAACGGGAACAAGGGTTAAGATATAGACATGTGCTTATAGATCTATCTCAACACGGAGCCAATGGTAAAGGGGCCCAAATGAGAGATGGTATGTCAAAGAGCAAGGCTAACCCAATGGAGCATAAGACCTTAGGGTTAGCTTCATTGAAGATCTCCAATAATGTGTGTAAAAGTCCTTTGACCTTAGGTAACCTAGGATTGAGCTTGAGGCGCGAGAACCCGACCCAGCTCGAGGTGCTTATCCTGCTTGTCATGCTTGATGACTAAGGTGCTTGTGGTGCTTGATGATTGAGGTGCTTGAGATGCTTGAGGTGCTTGATGATTGAGATGCTTGAGGTGCTTGATATGCTTGAGATGCTAGGGTTGCACTTGAGGTGAGAACCCATCCCAAGCTTAAAGTGCTTAAGGGCCAAGCTTGTGGTGGGAACTGGGCCTATGCATGAGGGGCTTGAGGTGTCAAAAAGTCAAAATATTCAATCCCTACAAGGAGGGGGCGAGCCTTACATGAGGGGGGATGAGAGAGAAGACCCACACACTCACACAAGGCATGCATGGTACAAAGAAAGCAAAAGGGACACTTGTCAAGTTCCTCCTCATGTTGCCCTCATGGTGTGCCTGAAGCCTATTGGTTGGCCACCCTAGGGGTCCAATGATAATTTAGGAGATTTAATTAATTGATTTTTCATTTATCAACCCCTCTCTCTCAAAGGGGAAAGGGGGTCACTTGTCCCTGAGGCTACCCTTGTTGCTTGTAATGCCTCCTGCTTGTGATTGGCTAGGCCTGGAGGGGTCCAATGAGCTTCAAGCATGAGCTACAAGGGGGGGGGGGGTTGACCCAAGCAAGCTAGGGGGTTGCTTAGGGGTAATACTCACCCACACACACTCACAAACACTCTCATTGTGTGCTATGCAAAGTGCAAGCGCTCCCTCTCCTTCTCCAAGCAAGTAGAGGTTGAGAGCCTACACCAACACTCTTGGATATGGAGTGCAAATCCAACCAAGAGCCATGATTCAATGCTTAAGCTTGCCATCTCCTTCTTCTTCATTACTATGCTATTATGTATGCTAGCAAGAAGAGGTATAATAAGTGAGGAACTAATTCTTTCTCCTATGAAATGTTTCTTCTTCCTCTTCCCTACCCTCATTCCTTGCTAGCTCTCTCCACCTTCGAAGGTGTTTGAGGTCTTGGGACTGAGGCTTGGGATAGTTAAATCTTTCTTCAAGTTTATGTTATGCTTGTGATGCATGAAGCTTTCCATCTTCATTGCATCACCTAGGTTACAAGGAACACAAAGATTGTATTGTAACAAGTCTCTCTTAGTGGGAGAAATCATAATACAAATGCCTATTGGAGGGGGGACCGGCTCCACATAAATCCGGTCCTCAATTGTTGTCATGTTCTCTAAATTGCTCTCTCACAAAAGTATTGTTCATCCAAGTTAACTAATTGCTATGATTATGTTGCTATCTTCAATTATGTTCACCCGCTATGCTCACAAAGTCATTTCTCAAAAGTACTCTCATTAATTTCCGCTACTCTCAAGTTAAATAGGCCAATTCCATTACATTGGTATCATAGCATTTGGTTTCTCTTTTATTGCTTAAGAAGAGAGTTCCTTAAGTAGCCTATAAATGGTTGATGTTGTTAAGTGGAACTGGGATCTATTATCGGTCTTGTTGAGCCCACTATGTGGGGGATGGTGCACACCTCGGGAGCTTTGGACTTAATAATGGAGTATTTTTAGACTTGCCTACGGCTTTACCATTATTGAGCCATAAGAAGTCCGAAAGGAGCTAGCCCTCGGTAACTCTGCTATGTTAGACCTACTCCTCTACTCTCTATAATCAACCACTTTGAGCCGTGGGTGTAGATACTTAAGAGCCGACTTTCAAAGGCTAAGAGGAGTGGCAACTAAGGTTTTGAATTGCCAAAGCATACACTAAGTACATACATAAATTTTGTTAACATGGCTGACAATAATCAAGAGAATAGAATGAACATTGATAGCTTTGAGTTTGCACATGAAGGTGCTAATGATGATGCTCCCATGTTTGTGAATTATCTCGTCACTAGGTTGTAGCAAGCTATGGACAACCCTGCTTTGCAAGCCGAAGTTACTCAACAACTTCGTGCTTATGGAATTTTCCATCCTCTTCAAGAGGAGAGAGAGCTTAGGAGGCCTCTTGAAGAGACCCCCAAAAGAAGACTCTCTTCCATCAGAGAGGAGGAATCCAAAGAGCAAGAAAGCAATGAAAGTTTAAGTTCCTCTGAAGATGTGGCTCCCCGAAGACGCCGAAGACGGCGGTCTAGACGATCGCCCACTCCTCCCAAGAGGAAAAGATCAACACATAGTCCTTCTCCTCATCACTCTGAAAGGCAAGAGAGGAAACAAAGGAAGAAAAGAGCTAGGAAGAGGCCACCCTCTTCTCCTTCTTCTTCACCTTCCTCCTCTTTCGACGAAAGTTATGGCTATTCTCCTAGAGAATACAAGAGGGGAGGACATCGCAAATCATTTCCTGCATGGCGAAGGTCACAAAAGCTAAAGAAGTTCAAGGAGGGAGGAAAGAGTACCTCTTTTCTCACCTATGATGGCACCTTTGGTGCTACCGACAAAGTGTTGGTCTTCATCCAGCAATTTGATGCGGCATTTGGAGACGAGGGCTTCACAGAGTCCTCCAAGCTACGCCATGTAGCTATGCACTTTCAAAAACCAGCTCGTCAATGGTGGGCTAGCCTTCATGGCAATGGTGAAGCCCCAAAGACATGGAAAACTCTACGAGTTTCCATCATGAAGCAATTTCTTGCAAGCGATGCAAAGGACAAAGTGCTTACAGAATGGCGCAGCTTGAAGCTTCTCTCCCATGAGTCTATCCACAAATATGTAGACAAGTTTTGGGATTTACATATCAAGGCTACTGTCTTTCAAAAGATAGACTTTGCCAAGCAAAGGCAGCAATTCTGTGCGGGACTACCTAAAGAGATGACCGAATACATTAACTCTCAACGGCCTGGTACTATTAGCGAAGTAATCCATCACACCATGGTTGCTTCACGCTTCAATTTCCATCAAGGGGCTATATGTAATGTCAAGCCCATGGAGAACAAAGACAAAAATGATGCAAAGGGGAAAACCAATGTTCAAAATTCTTCCCAAGGCACTTCCAACAACAACAACAACAATCGGTCCAAGGAGAAGGGAGTTTACAAAGGTAAAAACAAACTCTCTCTTGAAGAGCTTGAAGCTTTTCGCAAGGACCATAAGTGTTTCAAGTGTGGGGAGCAAGGACATGGCTATCGTTCTTGCCCCAAGAAGAATGCTTGCAATGAGACTCCTAGGGCTTCCACCATTGAAGCTCCAAAAGAGGATGCTCATTGCAAAGGCTCATCACTCTCCTATGCTTGGGGAAAGGTAAGAGAGCATGATGCATTTATCTTGTTTGACTCTAGCTCTACTCACAACTTCATATCAATGAAGTTGGCCACCAAGTTGGGCATTCAAGCTTTCAAGATGGGAGATATGGTAACCGCTGACACAGGTTTCAAGGGACAAAAAGCCTCTGTTACTCCCTTAATTGGTGTAACATTTAATGGCTTAAAAACTTGTGTGTAGCGGAAATTAGCATGAACATTGTGGGCATTTCATTAGAATAGATTCCTAATGAGAATTACAAGAGTGCTTGGGTGGAGAGAGCAACAAAAATCATAACACCTAGTTAGATAGCATGAACAATACTTAATTTCAAAAGAGAGAGAAATTAAGCTATTGACAACAGTTGAGGACCGGATTTGCATGGAGCCGGTCCCCCCTCCAAAAGGCCTTGTATTATGGTTTCTCCCATCAAGAGAGACATTGTACAATACAATTCTTTGTGTTCCTTCAAGACTAGCTAGTGCAATGAAGATGAAAGCTTCATGCACTAAGCAAAACGCTTAGCAAACACAACATCAATTATCCCCGGTCTCAGACCCAAGACCTCACACACCTTTGAAGATGGTGAGAGCTAGCAGGGTATGAGAGTAGATTGAGAGGAAGAAGGAGTATCTTACGAGAAAGATGTACATCTCCTCACATAATCACTCATATTAGCATGGCTTATCTTAGTAATTAGCATGGTAGAGGAGATGAGCATGCATTGAATCTTGGATCTTGGTTGGATTTGCATCACAAAGCCAAGATTTGTTGGTGTAGGCCTCCCTTCTCACAAGCTTGGAGTAGGTGGTAAGCTTTCCATTAAAGCTTGAGAAGGAGAGAGAGTCTTCTTTACTTCACACATGAGATTGTGTGTGTGTGTGTGATAATGCCTTGCAAAAATCAGCCCCCTCTCTCTCTCTCTCTCTCTCTTGGGCGAGCCCTCTTGCTATTTGCTCTTGCTGTCCTCCCATTGGACCTCCCTAGAGCTAGCCCGTGACAAATAAGCAGCATAAGTGATAGCCTTCTGACATGTGCCCCCCTTTCCCCTTTTGTGAGAGCTTAAGGTAATTTAATAATTCATCTAAACTCTCATTGGACCCCTTTGCCTCCTGGCCAATAGGAATCACGCAAGCCATTGGGCTGCTGAATGCTCATTGGACCACTTGGGAGATTGTCCAATAGTCTTCTAGAGGACTTAAGTCTCATTGATTCTTTTATTAAGTGTTTTTAACTTAATTAAACTAGATTTACTCTAGCCTAATTCTCATTGGTCCACCTCCAAGGCCATCCAATAGGAATACACCATGTGGGAATTTGGCCTAGGGAGCTGACATGTGTCCCTCATTCCCTTTGTGTAAAGGGAGCTTGTGTGTGTGTGTGTGTGGATTTCTCTCTCATCCCCTACATGCAAGGCTCGCCCATCCTATGTAGGGATGTGCAAAGACTTTTTTGGACACACACAAAGCATCCAATTCCCCTAGGGTTGACCTTTGGACACAACCTTTGAATTTTGGAACCTTAGCATTTTGGAAGTCTTAATGGGTTGAACCTTAGGGTCTTTTTAGCCCATTGTTGCACATGGCTCTTTTGCATACGCCCCCCCCCTTTGGATCCCTATTTTCCCTCCTTTGGATCCCTACTGTGGCCGGTCTGCTAGCTTAACCAATATTCTAGATTTTTCTCCCGTGGCACTTCCCCACATTAAATGATCAGTTTAATATGAGAAAATCATTTAGGAGAATTAGATATTGATTATTATGACATTACCTCTCTCTTGAAATCATAGTCGTCCTCGACTATGGTGTAGAGAAGATAAAGCATATTCATGAGTCCTTTTCTTAGCGGGTAGAGGATCCCTATGTTACCCTACACATCATTCCACAATGGATGACTAGTCCATTTGGCGCTTGAGAGCCTGAGGCTGCCGCAAGCATGTCTGCACATTAGTCCTATCAATCTTCCATATTAGAGTGACAAGCTCTACTTGGTGTTTGGGAGACGTTGTCTCCGCAAACTTGATCTAAGCATGCATACTACTTCATTTTTGTGCACAATAAAGAAAAAGAGAGTCTTATAAGACAAAAAAAAACTTTGTTCATTTTTAACATTTTGTACATTTGCTTACTCTTGGGAAGCATTGTAAGCATTGACAGGGTTTAGGTTATCCTTTAATTGTATGCCTTGCATCCATCTAGCATCTTCAAAAGGATAATTCTTAAACTTAATAAGATATCGTCTGATAGTCTTACCGCCTCTTAATACCTTGTCTTCATGTCGGAGAATGGACTCGGGCTGCAGCACCTCCTCTTGGTCCTCGATCTCTGGTGGGTCTTCAATAGTTGGTTCTTGAGGTGGCTCTCTTTTGTAAGGCTTTAATAGGCTCACATGGAAAGCATTGTGTATGAGCCAATGATTGGGCAACTTGAGTTGATAGGCCATCTCATTGATTGGCCTAAGAATCTGGAAGGGACCATAGTACCTTTTTGCTAGTTTAGCATAGTACTTTTGGTGTCCCATAGGATTCTTGCCCATCGTGTGCCTTAATCGAGCCTTGGGAAACTTTAATAAGACCCAATCATTTTCTTTAAAGGTTTGGGCTCTTCTATGCTTGTCAGCAGCAGCCTTTTGCCTTTGCTGTGAGATAGAGATAGCATCCTTAATCTTTTGAAAAGATTCTTGTAGGTCTCGGCTATACTCATCTGCAGCGAAGATCTTGTTGGGGTATAAATCCCAATGTGGTCGCCCAGGTAAGTGGGCGGGCCGCCAGGTATGTACACATATTCTTTTGTAAAAACCTAATAAGAACTCACTATGCTCTACACATTACAGTAGAGCGAGTTCACCATATCGTCGTTCTCTTCTTCTCGCACTCTCTCTCGCGTCTCACTTCCGCTCGTACTCCTTCAACTGGTATCAGAGCTCAGATCGAGGCTCGGGGCAGCACTGCAGGAGGCTAGAGTCACCACCTCAGATTGGAGTGAAATTCGACAGGCAAAGACACGGCCCCAAATCTTGTGGGAAAACCCGTAGGTCCTGGGGTGCTCAGAATTTCATTATGAGGTCATCTCGGTCACCGTTCGGCTTCGACAAAGTTCTACGCAGGCCATTTTCGACTACGTGGTCTCAGCGGGTGCAGATCCGACTCTGCAAATTTGGGGTTTTCGGCCTGCGAATGCAGGTGCTGAGGATATCGACACTCCCAGAGTGTTGATTTGTGGCTGTCTACACATCGAAGGACGGCTCACAGTTCTTAGAGGCGTGTCACATACGACACGGGCGCATCTACACACAGACTGTAGGCGACATCCACTAGTTCATCAGGTAGCTTGTGTTTGCTGCTTGATATTCCAGATTTCATCCTGACATTGCAGGTACTTCCACATGGGATGTATTGTCAGAGATGATGTATGTCTGTTGAGGGTTTGCTGGCTGTGAGTCACGCAGCAAACAACCGCCCCAGCGGTTACAGCATACAGTGAGAAATTTGTGGATGTATGACTTTGTGGGAAGTCTATGTACTGTCAGATTTACTGCAGCCTTTGTTCAGGGTCGAGTGAGGTTTTATTGAGATGGGGGATTCTCGAATGTTGAGATCCTTTCGGTGATACAGGTCTTGGAGCGATCCCTCGAGCACCCTTAGATAGGCAGCTAGGATGTATTGACTGTGAGTTAGACAGTTGGGATTGCATCTTTGCTTTACTGCCATTGAGGCATTGTCGCAGTCTATGCTTACAGGACAGTGACAGGACAGTCCGAGACAGTACAGGTGCAGGACAGGTTTACCCACAACTTACAGTGTTAGAGAGACAGTGGTTTTTTGAGCTGTTTTTTGGTCTGTTTTTAGTACACCAGAGCCATTTTACAAAGGAGTCTCTGCCAAAATTTCTGCAGAATCTGAAGCTTTCTTGGTTCATTTGACAGGTTGATATTGGTTCAAAGGTCAGTTTACAGGGGAAACTCTGCCGAATTTTTCCCAGGAAAGTAAACTACTGTGACGCGTAGCTATGGATGGATCACAGGACACTGCTCTTTACAATATCAAGAAGCTGGATGGAACCAATTTTCCATTGTGGAAGAAGCAGATTTGGCACGTGTTGGTACAAAAGAAGCAGATAAAACCTATAAAGCTCAAGGGGATAAAACCAGAAGATATGGACGAAGATGAATGGAGCGAAATGGATGAATTGGCACTTTCTACAATTATGCTGACTTTGGCAGAAAGCGTTTACTTCAATGTAGCAGACGAGATGTCGGCTTATCAAGCATGGCTAAAGCTAAGTGATCTTTATGAGAAGCAGAGTGCAGCTTCACAGGTATACAGGCTTAAGAAGCTTGTTGACTTGAAGATGAAAGAAGGGACACCTATGTCCAATCATTTGAATGAATTCAACACAATCTACAGTCAGTTGTCAGCTCAAGGTGTCAAGTTTGATGAACCTGTTAGAGCTATGTTCCTGTTGATCACATTGCCGGAAAGTTGGGACACTTTTCGCACAGCTTTGAGTAATTCTGCACCTCCAGATGGTTTGAACATAGCAGGTGTAGAAGGAAGTCTGCTTACTGAAGAAACCAATAGAAAGACAATGGACAAAGGCAAAGGAACAACCTTAGTTGTCAGGGGAAGGACCAAAGAAAAGTACAAAGGTGGAAAGAGGAATCAGTCTCGTAGCAAGTCCCGCAGTGCTAAAGGCAAGAGTGACATAGAATGCTACCATTGTGGCAAGAAGGGTCACATGAAAAGAGACTACAGAGAATGGAAAGCAGAAAAAGGCAAAGAGAAAGCTGAAGACCATGGTGAGAAGAACAAGTCCTCAGTGAAGATTCAAGAAATAAATGTGACAAACACTGTTGCAGAGGATGACAGTCTAGTGTCAGGAGACATCTACTTCTTGAAGAATACAATGGACTCAGCTCTTCTTACAGCATTTGATGGAAATGCACTGAGTGACTGGATAATAGACTCAGGGGCATCACTTCATGTGTCTCCAAACAAGGAGTGGTTTACTTCTTATGTGACCACTAAAGATCATGTTCGGCTAGGCAATGGGCAGACATGTGAGATCTTAGGTGTTGGAGATGTTCAATTGAAGTTTCAGAATGGCTCTTCTTTCATGCTGAAGAATGTGAGACATGTTCCCGCAATTACAAAGAGCTTGATCAGCACAGGTTTACTTGATGATGCTGGCTACGTCACCACTTTTGGACAGAACATGTGGAAGATATCCAAGGGTTCTATGACAATAGCACATGGAGTAAAGTCTGGAGGACTTTACATGATTTATGTATCAAATGTCTCTAAAAATGTAATCAATGTAACCGAGCAGCCGAACGTTTCTTTGTGGCATAGCCGGTTAGGACATATGTCCAAGAACGGAATGGAAATCTTGTCTTGTTTTGGTTATTTGCCTGGCTTTTCATTTAATGATTTTGAATTCTGTGAACATTGTCTGTATGGTAAGCAAACACAGCAGCCACATAAGCATAGAAGCAATAGAAGAGATACACATTTGGCACTTGTTCATAGTGATTTGTGTGGACCTATGCCTAACCTATCTCTAGGGGGAGCTTCTTACTTTATGACATTTATAGATGATTACTCGAGGAAAGTATGGGTTTACTTTCTCAAGCACAAGGATGAAGCGTTTAGTGTTTTCAAAACGTTTGTGACACTTGTGGAGAATCAGAGTGGCAAGAAGCTCAAATGCTTACGCACTGACAATGGTGGAGAGTATGTTTCAAAGGCCTTTCAGGAGTTTTGTGAGTCAAAAGGTATAAAACGTGAACTTACTGCTCCTTACAATCCTCCTCAAAATGGTGTTGCTGAGAGGATGAATAGGACCATACAAGAGAAGGTCAGAAGTATGTTGTCTAATGCACAACTGCCAAATGGGTTTTGGGTTGAAGCTGTATCAACAGCTGTTCATCTTGTAAATAGATCTCCTAGCAAGGTTTTGCAGAAGGATTCAGTGCCAGAGATGGTATGGTCAGGCAAGGTACCCTCATACAAGCATCTCAGAGTCTTTGGCTGTGAGGCATATACTCACGTTCCAAAAGAATTTAGGAACAAGCTTGAGCCAAAGAGTAGAAAGTGCATCTTTCTAGGCTATGGTAATTCTGGTGAGATGGGGTACAGACTTTGGGATCCCGAATCCAGAAAGGTTGTCCGCAGCAATGATGTTCACTTTAATGAATCCAAATATCATTCTAAACCAGATAGGGTTGAGGAGATTAGAAGAGTTGTCTTCCAAGAAGATGGACCTGCACGTGCAAGACAAAATGTCAGGGCTCAAGAGGAGCAAGGACAGGATAGAGTGGAACCACAGGTTGTGGCTGAGCCTGAGCCACCTATTGTGCGTAGATCTGGACGTGTCACGCGACCTCCTGATAGGTTTGTTCCATCTATGAATTATGTCATGTTGACTGATTGCAATGAGCCTTCATGTTACAAGGACGCAGTCCAAATGAAGGACTCCGGGAAGTGGCAATTGGCCATGCAGTCAGAGATGACAGCTCTACATAAAAACCAGACATGGAAGCTAGTTAAATTACCAAGGGGGAAAAAGGCTCTACCCTGTAAATGGGTTTACAGGTATAAGATCACCGCTCATGATAGTCAGCCAAAGTACAAAGCAAGGCTTGTTGCCAAGGGCTTTAAGCAAGAACAAGGCATTGACTTTGATGAAGTCTTCTCTCCGGTGGTCAAGATGACTACATTGAGATGCTTTCTTGCATCGGTTGCCATATTAGATTTGGTGTTGCACCAAATGGATGTCAAGACAGCATTCTTGCATGGTGATTTAGATGTGGAAATTTACATGCAGCAGCCAGAAGGGTTTGTTGAGAAAGGCAAGGAAGATTGGGTATGCCAGTTGTTAAAGAGTCTTTATGGCTTAAAACAATCACTGAGGGCATGGTACCATAAATTCCACAAGTTTATGCTTTCTCAAGGCTACAAACGTAGTGAGTTCGATCACTGTCTGTATACAAAGAAGGCTAAGGATGGTAGTTGGCTGATCCTTATTTTGTATGTGGATGATATGTTGATTGCTGGCAAGCGCTTGGAAGAAATTTTAGCTTTGAAGTCAAAGATGGAAAAATCGTTTGACATGAAAGACATGGGTGAGGCAAGTCATATACTTGGTATGCGCATTGAGAGAGACAGATCAAAGAAGTTGATTTGGTTATCTCAAACAGAGTATATTGACAAGGTTTTGCAACGTTTCAATATGGAGAAGGGAAAGGCACTGAGTGTTCCATTGCCACCATATGTGAAACTTAGCAAACAAGATTGTCCTGTGTCTGAGGAAGAACTGGCTGAAATGGATAAGATTCCATATGCGTCTGCAGTGGGTAGTTTGATGTATGCAATGATTGCTACTCGCCCAGACATTGCATTTGCAGTGGGAGTAGTAAGTCGATACATGTCAAACCCAGGCAAGAAACATTGGGAGGCAGTGAAAGGAATATTGAGATACCTGAAAGCTACAAAGAGTATGCGTATATGCTATGGGAGTCAGGAGCTAAGTGTAAGGGTTTTACAGACTCAGATTATGCAGGTGACTTAGACAACCGAAGGTCTACGTCAGGGTATGTCTTTACATTGGCTGGTGGAGCAGTATCATGGCATTCTAGATTACAAGATTGTGTTACTCAGTCTACTACAGAGGCTGAATATGTTGCAGCATCAGAGGCATGCAAAGAATCAATTTGGCTTAATCGACTAGTAATAGATTTGGGAATCAAAGAAGAGATGCTTGTGTTATATTGTGATAGTCAAAGTGCTATACAATTGGCTCGCAATCCAGTTTATCACTCAAAGACAAAGCATGTGGATGTGAAGTATCATTTCATCAGGGAAATGCTCGAGGATAAGCAACTTCAGCTTGTCAAAGTTCACACCACAGAAAATCCTGCTGATCTACTTACAAAAGGACTTCCCTCAAAGAGCTTTGCGCATTTTCGCAAGCAGTTAGGTGTAGGGTAGTACATCACTTCTCTACATCTCTTGTATATTAGCTTGTATAGTAGCTTCTTTCACACTTAAAGTACCACATTGGACTTTAAGTGGGAGGTTGTTGGGGTATAAAGCCCAATGTGATCGCCCAGGTAAGTGGGCGGGCCGCCAGGTATGTACACATGTTCTTTTGTAAAAACCTAATAAGAACTCACTATGCTCTACACATTACAGCAGAGCGAGTTCACCATATCGTCGTGCTCTTCTTCTCGCACTCTCTCTCGCGTCGCACTTCCGCTCGTACTCCTTCAGATCTTCCCATGTACCTTAAGTAGCAAGGGACTTTTTGATCTCCCCTCAATTACCTCAAAAGGTGCTTTTCCCGTGGAAGTATGTATAGTGTTATTGTAAGCATACTCCACTAAGGGTAAGTACTTCTCCCATTGGGATATTTGATCTACTTCCGTTACATAGGCTTTTAGTAGATCGAGAATGGTTAGGTTAGCTATTTCACTTTGGCCATCCGTTTGTGGATGATAGGCCGAAGAGAAGTTTAGCCTTGTCCCTAAATTCTCAAAGAGACCCTTCCAGAAATTACTGGTCATTCGTCCTATCAAAATCCATGGCGCTTTAGGGAGTTTTATCGATCCATTGGATGCTGTCTGTGGCCAATATTGCTCCATACGATCCACATTTCTAAGGTCAACCGTGGCTCCCAAAGTATCTTTCTTGCCAGTAAGATGGTCCAATAGCAGATTACCCACATTCTTGAATATGTGCATTGGATCGAGCAAGTGATTGATCATGAGTCGGGGTAAATATGATAACTCGTACCATAAAGAGAGTCTCTTCATCCCTAGGGGCAAACCGTCATCACATATCTCCTTCTGCTCTACGCATGCTTGTGCAGACATCCTCGGTGGCTCTCTTTCCAAAAAGTCGTCACATAACACATGATTCTCTGGAAGATACGCTTGATGCCCTTCGTAGATTTGCTTCTTTAATGAGGGCGCCCGATGTGCATTCAGTCTAGGTCCACATGTGACACATGCTATGTATCCGCTTGTTTGAAGCCCTGCATGTATACACATGACAATAGATAAGCTTGAGAAAAACCAAGATTCACGGTATTTGATTTTGAGTGTAAATCACCTGAGCATTCTGTTAGTCCAGGATAGTCATGCATGGTCCACATTAGAATGCCTCTGATCAAAGCATTGCGTCGACGTGTGTGTCGGTTCATATCCACCACTTCTCTGCCAATCCACAATTCTTGTAGCTCTTCGAATAGTGGACAAAGATACACATCCATATTCTTCACTTTATACTGCCTCGGCACAATCAAGCTTAGCCACAGGTGCCCCTTCTTGGTAGTCAACCACGGGGGAATGTTGTAGTTGACGATGACAACGGGCCATACACTGTAAGATGTTGATCTCTGGTCAAATGGATTTATGCCATCCATAGCCAGGCCTAGGTGCAAATTTCGAGCTTCCCTGGAAAAATCCAGCCATGTTTCGTCTATATGTTTCCAGGCTGCACAATCTGCTAGAATCCGTAGCACACCATCCAAAGATTTATTCTCCTCATGCCATGATGCTAGGGGGGCCATGGACTTACATTCAAAAAAATGTTTGATGCGAGGAAGCAGAGGAAAATTTCAAAAAACCTTTTGTGGAATTTTTGTTCCGTGGAGATCTACTCGATATCTCTCGAAATCACATTTCGGACACTTCTCCATGTCTGTGTATTCCCCTCTGAAAAGAATGCAGTAGTTAGGACAAGCATGGATTGAATTGTAATCCATCCCCAAGTTTCGCAAGATCTTTCTTGCTTCCTCTCTGGAATCTGGCATCACATTATCAATTGGCAGTATGTACTCTTTGAGCAATTATCCACACAACAAAAAAAATGCGGTACACTTGTGTAAGTAATCTATCAGATCATTATACATGGAGAGTTTTTTATTAAAGTAAACACATTGTAATAGATCATCTGAAAAGCGTTGTCCAAACTTTGCCTACATGTTGAGAAGAACCAGGAGCGCCTTCAATCTAGACACACGTGCTCCATAATACAATGCCATATCGGCTTCACTTTTCATATCATCATAGATAAGCCTTTCTGAATCCATCATCATCTCGATCATTTCATTGATCTCGGGCTCAAACATTGCCTCGTTGGGAGTGTGGTCTGCATGATCATCCTCCGAGCTGTCAGAGGCTACATCTTGTGGCTTCACGTATGCTGCTTGACCAAAGCGCTTGCGAACACGTCTATTGGGTTGCAAGATTGCTGCCTGTTGGCCAGCGTTAGAGTCCGACGAGTTATAATTGGCAACAACTAGATCTATAATAGATGGATCAAATTCTCTAAATTCGTGAACGTGCTGCAAAAAAACGTGTCTTGTCCGTCGCACAACATGCTTGCATTGATTCCAAGGACATAAGATCCTTGTTGAGAGATAGGTTCCACATCCTCGTCACTACTCATAATGAAGGTAAAAACCTTATAACCTGGACATAAATTTTATCTTCTATTGGCATACTCCGTCTTCTCTCTCTCTCTCTCTCTATATATATATTCATACTGTAACCTACCTCACATTCTCTAGTCATGTCCAATCCCCGCATACCTCGGTCTAGAGGTGCACAAAGATCAGAATCACCAGGGTATAATCTCGTCTTTATTGGTCAATGCCTATATTTGTGGGTACGAAAAATCTACACACCCATGTCTACATGATAGTGCATGTAGTGGACAAAACCCCTTTGCCAGGCTTCTCTAGTTGTAGCAATTCACAACATCTTAACATCTCTTCACAACATATCTTTGTTCGAAGGATTACTTATCACCTTACATGTTGGCCCCCAATCTGAGTATCATGCCGTTGAAAGCTTTTCAACTTAAGGTCGCATCCGTAGAGAGGAAGAGAGGGATCACCGTTCGCCTAACTCTATTTTTTTTACCGTAATCTTGAATGTAGACTTTAATATAAAAACTAAATCCAAAATCTAATCTTAAAGATAACCTAATTGAACATGTGGTGATTCGTGGCTAATTGAATATGGTTAGTGTGTGAATTAATAGGTGTCATGATCAGATTCTGATGGGAATATACATATTGTTGTGTAATCAATGTTTGCTCTTTGGGCAAAGCACGCCTTCATTCACATGCACTAAAATCTAACCTATATCTAATCTAATCTTAAATCGAACATAAATCTAGATCTAATCTAACCTTAAACTCTAAACCTAAATCTAATCTAATCTTAAATTGAACATAAATCTAGATCTAATCTAATCTTAAACTCAAAATAAACCTAAATCTAATCTAATCTTAAAATCTAACCTAAACCTAAATGTAATCTAACTTAAATCTAAATTGAATCTAGTTAATCTTAAATCTAAATCTAATCTAATCTAATCTTAAACTCAACATAAATATAAATCTAATCCAATGTTAAATCTTAAACCTAAATGTAATCTAACTTAAATCTAACAGAGCTAGCTAATCTTAAATCTTGCCCTAATTTTAAATCTAACCTAATCTTAATACAATGTAAATCTAAATTTAACATAATCTTAAACTCAATATAAACATGAATCTCAATGTAATCTAACGTAATTTTAAATTTAATTTAAATCTTAATCTAATCTCTCTCTCTCTCTCTCTCTCTCTCTCTCTCTCTCTCTCTCTCTGTTTTTTCCCCTTACCTCTCTCTTTTGTCTTCTCCCCCTCTCTCTCTCTTTGGTTTTTTATTCTCTCTCTCTCTCTCTCTCTCTCTCTCTCTCTCTCTCTCAAAGACACAATGTGTGTGTGTGTGTGTGTGTGTGTGTGTGAGAGAGAGAGAGAGAGAGAGAGAGAGAGAGAGAGAGAGAGGGAGAAAGAGAGAAAGAGGGGAAGGGAACATGCGAGAGAGGAGAGGGAAGGAGCATACCTGGCTCTCCTTCCTCTCCTCGTGTGTGTGTGTGTGTGTGTGTGTGTGTGTGTGTTGGGGGGGGGGGGGGGGGGAGGGAAGAGAGAGAGAGAGAGAGAGAGAGCGTTACCTCTTTCGCTTGAGCATCGAAAACTCAGATTTGAGATCTGAGTTTTTCGCTGTGTTTATTGTTTACCCCTATCGACATCGCTATGGGCATCGCTATGCAACAAATAGAATAGCGACGTCCATAGTGACGCTCATCGTGACGCTTATAGCGACGCTGTGGATTTTCATTTTTGAGCGTCGCACTGCGAGCATCGCTAATGTGAAGTACCTCTTGTAGTGGT
This sequence comes from Adiantum capillus-veneris, assembly GCF_014529385.1. NCBI lineage: Eukaryota > Viridiplantae > Streptophyta > Polypodiopsida > Polypodiales > Pteridaceae > Adiantum > Adiantum capillus-veneris. The sequence continues at coordinate 114,314,288 of NC_140953.1, read as the reverse complement.
AGTAGGTGATATATATCTCACACGGGCATGGGAGATGGGATCAAAGGCCTCCATTAATCTAGGGACCTGAGATTAAAAGAGCATTTTAGACCTTGTTGCGGATGTAAACTTGGGTTACTTACCTTTTGTATAAGAGTTTACTCCCCCTCATTGCAATACATTCGTACATGGAAATTGCTTACAGAGATTGCTTATCCGTTTAATCTCTAGGTTAAATTTTTTGGGGGTGGGATCAATGGAAAGAGCTTTTGGAGGGAGCTTTTTCTAAGCCTTTCTTCAGTACTGTTTGCAAGGATAAAGTGGAGATAGCTTTTTGGAGGGAGCTTTCTTTGTTATTTCTCAATCCAATTGAACCTTGAAACTAACATCTACATCTGGAAAAAGAAATGCTTTGAACATAGGGGAAGGACAAGAATACACAAGCCACCGTATTAAATCACAAAATTCTTCAAATAAAATTACATTATTACATTAGTAGCTCACATGTAATAACTAGAAAATATGCTTCCCACATAGCAGAAGAATAGGAAGACACAAACCACCTTCTCAAATCATGAATTTCCTCAGAAAGAATGACTCCATTAAATTTGAAGTTACAATTTGTGTCCTACAATTACAATTAACACTAGGGGATGTGATCAAAACAATCTAATCACATTTTTGTTTTATGCCATACAACAACGGTTGTCCCAACCTCTTTTTGCTTCTTGGCATTTACTTCTCTTGATTAAAGCTAGATATCCCATTCTAGAATGAACAGGATTAACCTAATAATGGCCATCATACTTTTGATTGAAAGAGATGTCTGCCAAGTTTACTCCTCTTGATTAAAGATGGTATCCCATTCTAGAATGAACAGGCTTAACCTAATAATGGCCATCATACTTTTGATTGAAAGAGATGTCTACCACGTTTACTTCTCTTGATTAAAGATGTAGATCCCATTCTAGAATGAATAGGCTTAACCTAACGATGGCCATCATACTTTTGATCCATCCCTTACACTTTGGGGACACCACCCGGCACTGCGTCCAATTCATAAACGTAGTCTCCATTTTACACCTGGAGAACTTCATCAACCTTTTTCTTAATCAAACATCTAGAAAGAATTTGGCTCAACTTTGGGTACTTGTGGCTATTTAATTAGCACAATGTACTCCAGTATACTCTTTGTTTTTTCTACCTCGTTTGATCCGGAGGATATTTTGCGGTCTTTCTTTTCATCTTGCCTCCAATCATCACTTATTGCTTGCTTGCAAAAGGAAAATGAGTCCCGATGTTTATTGGGTGAGTTACGAACCAAAAAAGCCTTCATTCTCATCAATGGAGCTGTCAAATAAGTCCATTATTGCCACACTTGTTTTTGAGGAATTATCAACACCCTTGTTTATGGCTAAATATATGAATGTCACCATCCATAGTGGGAATGATGGCACACATCTTACTATTACTATTATCCCCATAATCTCCATGATTCACCATGGAAAATCTTGTTGGGCAATCAAGAAACAAAGGTTCATCACTAATAGTATTCAAGAACAAACTCACCTTGCTTGATGAAGAGGAAGCCATCATCTGTTGAATATTTTAGAGCTTCCTGGCTGTCTAGATATCTATATTTAAGCTGATGCCCTAGCTTATATTTATAGACAATCCACATAGTCAAATACATACGATGAAGCTCTATCCATGTTACTCTAGTTGCAAAAAGATCTAGGAGAAACCCTGTTGGTCCAAGACTCAACCAGTATCAATTTCTCCTCTCTTCTCTCTACATCTATCTTTTGAAATCTTTCTTTATTTGTCTTCTTCTCTATTCTCTGGAATTCTATTTACCCCCCTTTTTCTCTCGCCTTCATTATTCCTACACCTCTATCATCATTTTCCCTATCCCTCTCCTGCCATTTCTCATTTTCTCTCTCTCTCTCTCTCCATTCCTCTATCTCTCTCTACATTTCTCCCTACTTTCCCCTCTCTCTAGTTTTCTCCCTTGCTCTCTCTCATCTCTCCATCTCCCTCCACTCTACATTATACATATCTCTCTCTCTATTTTCCTCTTTCCCTTCGTCTTCATCACATTCTCTACCTCTTCTCTCTCTTCATTCCTTTCTCTCTCTCTACATCTCTCCCTCTTTTCCCCTCTCTCTAGTTTTCTCCCTTGCTCTCTCTGATCTCTCCATCTCCCTCCACTCTACAATATATATCTCCCTCTCTATTTTCCTCTTTCCCTCCGGTCTCCTTCACATTCTATACCTCTTCTCTCTCTCTCTCTCTCTCTCTCTCTCTATATATATATATATATATATATATATCTCCCTCTTTTCCCTTCTCTCTCTCTCTCTCTCTCCTCCTCAATTTCTCTGTCTCTCCTTCTTTTCCCCTCTTTTCTCTCTCTCCATGGTTTTCTATCTCCTCTCTCTACTTTTCTATCTCATTCTTTTCTCACTCTCATTCTCCCTCCCTCTTTTCTCTCTCTATATCCCTATCGCTGCCTCTCTTTTCTCCTCTTGTATCTCTTTCACCCTATTTTTCCCTCATCTCTCTCTATCTCTTTCCCTCTCTCCTTCTATCTCCTTCGTTTATCTCTCTCTCTCTCTCTAACTTTATCTCTTCTTCCTAATCCTTTCTCTCTCCAAAGATCATTAGCTATGTTAATGAACGAGCTTATTAATAATGCACATCATTAGTTATGCAATCTCTCACCCTCCCTCCATCCCACTCTATCTCACTTGTGTTTGGAGGAAGTAGCGCTCACTTGCAAGAGAGGGAGAGCTTGCAATATAACCGTAATTACTTCTTATTAATAGTGTTTCTTGAAGATGTCTCTCTCTCTCTCTCTCTCTCTCTCTCTCTCACACACACACACACAGTGTTGCAAACTCTTAATGGTGCATTAGCATTTTTTTGCTGGTTTTGGACTCTTCCTTGGAACTTGCAGTAGCACATGCCTTATCTCCTACCCTTGTCGTTTTTTCGTCTAGATGCTACGCCTTTCTCCCCCTGGCCTGCTCATGGCCCACCTCAGTAGCCCCGAGAGGCCTTGCTCTCAAGCTTTTCTGCATTCCCCACTTGCTGCTCACGGCCCCTCTATGGCGTGCAGCTTTCCACCCCCCGTATAGAGCATGCAGCACTCCTTCTCGGTAGCCTACCACCCTCTATTTCCATATTGGAGCCACCTCCCGGCAGCCAGCGAAGTATGCAAAACTCATAGTTGTACAAGGCAAGCGCTAGTGCTCAGAGTAAGATTGTCCAAGGGGAAGGAAGACAGATAGCGAGCGAGAGAATTAATTTTCTTCATATGCTCCTTCTTTTGTTGTTGCCCAAGCCAAATCAAGTCTAGCGCTAGACGGCGCACCGATAGACGGCGCACATGCGCTTTGCCCACCAATAGCTCCAAGCTAGTCTCCCATCGGTTGGACTACCCGTTGTCACGCACATGCCGCTACGATGATCCAGTGCTCTACCGGTCTTACACCGGCCGCCAAGACAGTGCACATGCTCGTCGGTGAGTGCTCTACCAGTCTCTTACCGACCTGCACGCACGAGCAGCCAACTCTGGATTTTGCGAGCAGTGCATTCAACACCACGAGCGAACAAGTCTCTAGACACTACGAGTGAACAACTGATAGCGCAACTGCAGTTGGCAGCAAAGGAATTTAGTGTCGTGCCCAAGCATGAGTGCAGTCCTTAATGATTGTCGGCTAAGAGGATTACGCTCCACAGTGCAGGTTGCTGCATGTCCTCCATTGCAGCAAACAACGGCGCTGTGGTGGCTGGTTAAATATAGCACTGGAGTCGAGGCAGGTGCATGGACGTCATGGCCACGCACATACACTCTTACTAACTTTAGCTGGCCACCGCTTGTAGAGAAGGCAGTGGCGTGTGTGTGTGAGAGAGAGAGAGAGAGAGAGAAAGGTTGTTATAAGAGTTGCAGTAGTATTATCTTCAAATAGGGATGTACTGTTGCAGTAGGTGACATCTACGGTAGGAGTTTCAAAGTTGTCTGCACCAGGAGTTTGAACATCGTCTTCTTCTCCAAGAGGGGTGTAAGTTGCGTATTCTGCAGCAATGTTGGCAATGATAGATTGTGTTGCACGAACGTCATTCACTGGTGCGACGGCACCTCTGTCTACTACAGCATGTGGAAGTCAGCAGGATGTTGGGTTCGTGAATGGCCTGTCTAGAGAGTTTGCAACAACGTCGATGTCTACTGGCTTGGGGGTCGTGAGCAGTGTCCATGAGGAAAGGCTTAAAGAAATCCCGAGCTAGGCAAGGGATGCTCATTGGTGCCTACGAATAGCTTGGCGGAGGAGGCATATCATGGCGAGCCCTCTCTAGCACAACGAGGAGAACCAAGAAGGAGGTTCTTTGCCATAGCAAGGAATGTGCGTGAGGCTACACGGTGGGGTTTTTCACAGGGCAGCCAAGATGGCCTACTGCTCTGATACCATGTGACAAGGCAGTGGCCTGAGAGAGAGAGAGAGAGAGAGAGAGCACGCAAAGGCGTAGACAAGAAACAAGAAAGCAATGTGCAATGCGATGAGGCTCGCAAGGCTCTGATACCATGTAGAGAAGGCAGTGGCCAGAGAGAGAGAGGCTGTTAAGGCAGAATTGAGGAGGCAAGAAGCCGGGAGACAATGTGATACTGTATTCAATCTAAGACTGTGGTTATATACACAAATGCATGGAAGTTACAAGGGAGTTACGAGGTCGTGTGATATCTTGGGATGCGAGCCGTTGTGTCTACTAGGATGCTGAGTAGGTGATGAGTAGGTAATGATATGGATTAATCACTACAACACTTCGCCGTCATGATGTGACATGTACATAGTGGGAACGCATGCTACAAGATCTATCTTGAAACTTTTTAGATACATAATTATATTTTTTATAATGATGTATATGCATATCTAATATATAATAATCTTTCTATCTCATCCTATATTTATCTCAAGGGTAACATGTTCTTACTTTATCGTCAAAAAGTACTATGAAAAAAGCGTCAATAGCTCCGCCTCTTTAACTTGGGGCAAAAAACGTTGATTCTATATTTCTACTATCTCATTATCATCTCACAACCTAGCTAGATTTTATATCTAGGGTAAATTACAATATATATATATATATATTCTATGTATTTTTTTTATATTTCTTTTTAAATAGCTACTAAGACGGAATCAAATCCTAGTGGGACACTAGGTGGCATGATTTTCAAAGATACACTTATTTTAATGCATTATTGCAAGCATGATTACAAAACACTGTCAAGGAGCAATGTCATGCTTTCATGCATGAGGTGTTCATTGGAATCAAATAAAAGTTTAAGTTAAGGGGACCACAAACAGACTTTTGCTGCCAAAACTGTACCCTATTTTGATGATTTTTTTACACAATGCTCCAATCTGAATTGAAAAAAGTATATAAAATGGGAGTCGTAGCTAATGAGCTGAATTTTCTGCTCATGTTTTTACTTTTTTATTTGGAACCATGGTTGAGGAGATATGATCAAAATACTGGACCCAAGTCTGCCCATATCATGCAGGGACAACTCATTTTAAACTTTTCCAGTTTCTGTTCACACTGGCTCTTCTCTTCTTGTGTAAACCCTTGGGGGTTTCCTTCACCTATAAAAGGGGACCTCTTCTTCCTTGAAAACCATTCAAGCCATTGATGAGATGAATTCATGAGGGAGTGAGAGTAGTAATGCCTAACTGTACTTAGCTATTAACATAAGCCTAAGCCTACACTTTCTCCTAGAGGAAGACTAGCCATTCTTGTAAGCTATCCTTGGAAGATCAACTGTAATCAAAGAAGGTCTTGAACTTGGTGTATCAATCAAAGTGAAAGTCTTTCCTCTTCTTCTCTCTCCATCAAAAATGGTGACGAAGGGTTTGTCAAAGAGAAAGTGGGGCTTCTTTGATTGCACTTCTTTCCAAACCCTAAACTTCATGGCATCTATGGTTTAACTCCTTCATATAGTTTTGGAGTTCTCTCACAAACTCTCACAGCCAAAAGCCCGATTATACGGTGCTTTCCTAGCAAGACCGCAAATTTCTCAACATATTTTTGGTGAACCCGACGCGAAACTGCCAGGGTGAGAGTTTGTGGGTAACCATGGGTGATCATGTTGAGCAACAGGATGTAATGGAATTTGCCTATTCAATGTGAGAGTAGCGGAATTTAATGAGAGTACTTTCAAGAAATGATTTTGTGAGCATAGCGGGTTGACATAATTGAAGATAGCAACATAATCATAGCAATTAGTTAACTTGGCATAGACAATACTTTTGCAAGAGAGAGAGAGTTTAGAGAACATGACAACAGTTGAGGACCGGATTTATGTGGAGCCGGTCCCCCCTCCAATAGGCATTTGCATTATGATTTCTCCCATAAAGAGAGACTTGTTACAATACAGTCTTTGTGTTCCTTGTGACCTAAGTGATGCCATGAAGATGGAAGGCTTCATGCATCACAAACATAACATAAACTTGAAGAAAGCTTTAACTATCCCAAGCCTCAGTCCCAAGACCTCAAACACCTTCGAAGGTGGAGAGAGCTAGCAGGGAATGAGGGTAGGGAAGAGGAAGAAGAAACGTTTGTAGGAGAAAAAATTAGTTCCTCACGTATCATACTCTAATTGTTGCTAGCATACATAATAGCATAGTAATGAAGAAGAAGGAGATGGCAAGCTTAAGCATTGAAGCATGGCTCTTGGTTGGATTTGCACTCCATAGCCAAGAGTGTTGGTGTAGGCTCTCAACCTCTACTTGCTTGGAGAAGGAGAGGGAGCTCTTGCACTTTGCATAGTACACAATGAGAGTGTTTGTGAGTGTCTGTGGGTGAGTATACCCCTTAAGCACCCCCCTAGCTTGCTTGGGTCGACCCCCCCTTGTAGCTCATGCTTGAAGCTCATTGGACCCCTCCAGGCCTAGCCAATCACAAGCAGGAGCCATTAAGGCTCCTGCTTGTGATATATCTACAAGCAACATGGGTAGCCTTGGGACAAGTGTCCCCCTTTCCCCTTTGAGAGAGAGGACTTGATAAATGCAAAATCAATTAGATAATTCAAGTAATTTATCATTGGACCCCTTTGAAGCCTAGCCAATAGGCTTCAAGCAACACATGAAGGTAACATGGGTAGGGACCTGACATGTGTCCTTGCTGCCTCTTCAAGCTGGGGCTTCCCTTGTGAGCGTGAGTGTGTGTTCTCTCTCTCTAACCCCTAGGAAAAGGGCTCGCCCCCCCTCTTGTAGGGATGCTTTTGACTTTAGGAGCTCAAGCACCTTAGTCATCAAGCATGACAAAGCACTTGAAGTAGGGGGTGTTCCCACAAGCATCTCAGGCAAGCTTCTGAAGGCACCTCAAGCACCTTAATCATGCACCAAGTCAAGCACCTCAAGCATGGAGCCAGTCAAGCACCTCAAGCATCTTAATCAAGCACCTCAAGCATGACAAGCACCTCAAGCACGACAAGCACCTTGAGCTTGGGCTGGGTTCCCACCTCAAACTCAGCCCTAGCTTACCTAAGGTCAAAGGACTTTTACACACATTATTGGAGGTCTTCAATGAAGCTAACCCTAAGGTCTTATGCTCCATTGGTTAGCCTTGCTCTTGATAGACCATCTCCCATTTGGGCCCCTTTACTATTGGCCCCGTGTTGAGATAGATCTATAAGCACATATCTATATCTTAACACTTGTTCCCGTTTATTCTCCCACATTAAGTGATCAATTTAATATGAGAAAATCATTTGGGTTGGTTAGATATTAGATTTTATGACATTACCTCTCTCTTGAAATCATAGTCGTCCTCGACTATGAGGTAGAAGAGATAAATCCTTAGTTATTAGTCAATCGTACTTAGCGGGTAGAGGATCCCTTTTTTACCCTACGACATCTTTCCAAGATGGATTACTAATCCATTTGGTGCTTGGGAGACATAGCTGCCGCAAGCATGTCTGCTCTTTAGTCCATTTCATTCTCCCAAAGTAGAGTGACAAATTCTACTTGGTGTTTGAGAGACGTCGTCATCATAAACATGATTCTAAGCATGCATACTAGTTAAATTTGTGCACAATTAAAAAGAGGACTAGTCATATAAGACAAAAATATGAGTCATTTAAAAGAAATTTGTACATTTGCTTACTCTAATGTAGCATTGTAAGCATTGACAAGGTTCATACTATCCTTAAGTTGTACTCCTTCCATCCATCTAGCATCTTCAAAAGGATAATTTTTGAACTTAATAAGATACCGTCGGATTATCTTACCATGTCGTAGTACCTTGTCTTCATGCCGAAGGACAGCTTCGGGTTGTAGCACCTCTCTTCTTGGTCTTCAATAATTGGTTCAATTGGTGGCTCACCTTTGTAGGGCTTAAGTAGTCTTACATGAAAGGCATTGTGTATAAGCCAATGGTTGGGCAACTTGAGTTGATAAGCCGTCTCATTGATAGGCTTCAAGATTTGGAAAGGACCATAGTATCTTTTTGCTAGTTTAGCATAATACTTTTGATGGCCCGTAGGATTTTTGCCCGTCGTTTGCCTTAATCGAGCCTTAGGAAACTTGAGTAAGACCCAATCATAGTGCTTCCATGTATCTAGGGCATGTAGAACAGCTAAAAGCTCTTTCTCATAAATGCCCAAGACTCGGTCTTTAGGATATCTTCATCCACTATCCTTATTTGATGATAGCCACTCTTAAGGTCAATCCTACTGAAGTAGGTAGAGCCTTGTAGCTTATCAAACAGATCTTCTACCCGAGGCACGGGAAATCTGTTTTTGATAGTGATATGGTTTAGTGCTCGATAGTCCACACACATACGGTATGTACCATCTTTCTTTTGCACTAAAAGGACTGGAGAACAAAAGGGAGAGGAACTAGGCCTCACCATCCCTTTGTCTACCAATTCCTGTACTTGCCTCATAATCTCCTCTTGTTGAGCTTGTGAGACTCGATAAGGAGGTTTGTTAGGCGGTTAGCTTCCTGGAAGGAGCTCAATACAATGGTCATCATCCCCTCGTTTTGGAGGTAGGTCCATAGGGATATCATCGACGAACACATCTTGGAATCCTTTTAGAAAAGTAGACAAGTCTAACTCTTCTTGATTCCTATCATTTTCATTTGATGAAACATTCTTAGCTTTTAGAGACTCTTTGACATAAATCATTACGCAGAAACTGAGCTCTTCATTGATTTATCAAAAGAAAGAGTATTTACAAGTGGAATAGTGCAACCACGCTCACTAGCATCTATATACATGTTCTTTCCCCTGTAGGTGAAGTAAATTCTCCTTTTAGGGAACTTCATGTTGGCAGCCATGCGATCAAACCATGGTGCCCCTAGGATAACATCCTGATCTTGGAGAGGAGAGATGAAGAAGTCTTCTTTGTCGACATAGATTTGGACATGAAGCCTCAACTTCCCAATCAAGGGAGTAACAGAGGCTTGTTGTCCCTTGAAAGCTGCATCGGCTGTTACTATATCTCCCATCTCAAAAGCTTGAATGCCCAACTTGGTGGCCAACTCTATTGATATGAAGTTGAGAGTAGAGCCAGGGTCAAACAAGATGAAGGCATCATGCTCTCTTACCTTTCCCCAAGCATAGGAGAGTGATGATCCTTTGCAATGAGCATCCTCTTTTGGAGCTTCGATGGTGGAAGCCCTAGGAGTCTCATTGCGAGTATTCTTCTTGGGGCAAGAACGATAGCCATGTCCTTGCTCCCCACACTTGAAACATTTATGGTCCTTGCAAAAAGCTTCAAGCTCTTCAGGAGAGAGTTTGTTTTTACCTTTGTAAACTCCCTTCTCCTTGGACTGATTGTTGTTGTTGGAAGTGCCTTGGGAATTATTTTAAGCATTGGATTTCCCCTTTGCATCATTTTTATCTTTGTTTTCCATGGGCTTGACATTACGTCTAGCCCCTTGATGGAAATTGATGCGTGAAGCAACCATGGTGTGATGGATTAATTCGGTAATAGTACCAGGCCGTTGAGAGTTGATGTATTCGGCCATCTCTTCAGGTAATCCCGCACAAAATTGTTGTCTTTGCTCGGCAAAGTCTATCTTTTGAAAGACAGTAGCTTTGAGATGTAAATCCCAAAACTTGTCTACATACTTGTTGATAGACTCATGAGAGAGAAGCTTCAAGCCGCGCCATTCGGTAAGAACTTTATCTTTAGTATCGCTTGGAAGAAATTGCTTCATGATGGAGACTCGTAGAGTTTTCCATGTCTTTGGGGCTTCTCCATTGCCACGAAGGCTAGCCCACCATTGACGAGCTGATTTTTGGAAGTGCATAGCTACATGGCATATCTTGGAGGACTCTGTGAAGCCCTCGTCCCCAAAGGCCGCATCAAATTGCTGGATGAAGGCCAACACTTTGTCGGTAGCACCAAAGGTGCCATCGTCGGTGAGAAAAGAGATACTCTTTCCTCCCTCCTTGAACTTCTTTCGCTTTTGTGACCTTCGCCATGCAGGAAATGATTTGCGATGTCCTCCCCTCTTGTATTCTCTAGGAGAATAGCCATAACTTTCATCGGAAGAGGAGGAAGGTGAAGAAGAAGGAGAAGAGGGTGACCTCTTCCTAGCCCTTTTCTTCCTTTGTTTCCTCTCTTGCCTTTCAGAGTGATGAGGAGAAGGACTATAGGTTGCTCTTTTCCTCTTGGGAGGAGTAGGCGATCGTCTAGACCGCCGTCTTCGTGGAGCCACATCTTCAGAAGAACTTAGACTGTCATTGCTTTCTTTCTCTTTGGATTCCTCCTCTCGAATGGGAGAGAGTCTTCTTTTGGGGGTCTCTTCAAGAGGCCTCCTAAGCTCTCTCTCCTCTGGGAGAGGAAGGGAAATTCCATAAGCACGAAGTTGTTGAGTAACTTCGGCTTGCAAAACAGGGTTGCCCATAGCTTGTTGCAACCTAGAGACGAGATAATTCACAAACATGGGAGCATCATCATTAGCACCTTCATGTGCAAAATCAAAGCTATCAATGTTCATTCTACTCTCTTGATTATTGTCAGCCATGTTAACAAAATTTATGTTTATACTTAGTGTATGCTTTGGCAATACAAAACCTTAGTTGCCACTCCTCTTAGCCTTTGAAAATCGGCTCTTAAGTATCTACACCCACGGCTCAAAGTGGTTAATTATAGAGAGTAGAGGATTAGGTCTAACATAGAAGAGTTGCCAAGGGCTAGCTCCTTTCGGACTTCTTATGGCTCAATAATGGTAAAGCCGTAGGCAAGTCTAAAAAGACTCCATTATTAAGTCCAAAGCTCCCGAGGTGTGCACCATCCCCCACATAGTGGGCTTAACAAAACCGATATTAGATCACAGTTCCACTTACTCTATTATAATTAACAACGTCAACCATTTATAGGCTACTTAAGGACCTCTCTTCTTAAGCAAGAAAAGAGAAACCAAATGCTCTGATACCAATGTAATGGAATTTACCTATTCAATGTGAGAGTAGCAGAATTTAATGAGAGTACTTTCAAGAAATGATTTTGTGAGCATAGCGGGTTGACATAATTGAAGATAGCAACATAATCATAGCAATTAGTTAACTTGGCATAGAAAATACTTTTGCAAGAGAGAGAGTTTAGAGAACATGACAACAGTTGAGGACCGGATTTATGTGGAGCCGGTCCCCCCTCCAATAGGCATTTGTATTATGATTTCTCCCATAAAGAGAGACTTGTTACAATACAGTTTTTGTGTTCCTTGTGACCTAGGTGATGCCATGAAGATGGAAGGCTTCATGCATTATAAACATAAAATAAACTTGAAGAAATCTTTAACTATCCCAAGCCTCAGTCCCAAGACCTCAAACACCTTCGAAGGTGGAGAGAGCTAGCAGGGAATGAGGGTAGGGAAGAGGAAGAAGAAACATTTCATAGGAGAAAGAATTAGTTCCTCACTTATCATACTCTTCTTGCTAGCATACATAATAGCATAGTAATGAAGAAGAAGGAGATGGCAAGCTTAAGCATTGAAGCATGGCTCTTGGTTGGATTTGCACTCCATAGCCAAGAGTGTTGGTGTAGGCTCTCAACCTCTACTTGCTTGGAGAAGGAGAGGGAGCTCTTGCACTTTGCATAGTACACAATGAGAGTGTTTGTGAGTGTGTGTGGGTGAGTATACCCCCTAAGCACCGCCCTAGCTTGCTTGGTTCGACCCCCCCTTGTAGCTCATGCTTGAAGCTCATTGGACCCCTCCAGGCCTAGCCAATCACAAGCAGGAGAGCCATTACAAGCAACATGGGTAGCCTTGGGACAAGCGTCCCCCTTTCCCCTTTGAGAGAGAGGACTTGATAAATGCAAAATCAATTAGATAATTCAAGTAATTTATCATTGGACCCCTTTGAAGCCTAGCCAATAGGCTTCAAGCAACACATGAAGGTAACATGGGTAGGGACCTGACATGTGTCCTTGCTGCCTCTTCAAGCTGGGGCTTCCCTTGTGAGTGTGAGTGTGTGTTCTCTCTCTCTAATCCCTAGGAAAAGGGCTCGCCCCCCCTCTTGTAGGGATGCTTTTGACTTTAGGAGCTCAAGCACCTTAGTCATCAAGCATGACAAAGCACTTGAAGTAGGGGGTGTTCCCACAAGCATCTCAGGCAAGCTTCTCAAGGCACCTCAAGCACCTTAATCATGCATCAAGTCAAGCACCTCAAGCATGGAGCCAGTCAAGCACCTCAAGCATCTTAATCAAGCACCTTAAGCACGACAAGCACCTTGAGCTTGGGTCGGGTTCCCACCTCAAGCTCAACCCTAGCTTACCTAAGGTCAAAGGACTTTTACACACATTATTGGAGGTTTTTAATGAAGCTAACCCTAAGGTCTTATGCTCCATTGGTTAGCCTTGCTCTTGATAGACCATCTCCCATTTGGGCCCCTTTACTATTGGCCCCGTGTTGAGATAGATCTATAAGCACATATCTATATTTTAACACTTGTTCCCGTTTATTCTCCCACATTAAGTGATCAATTTAATATGAGAAAATCATTTGGGTTGGTTAGATATTAGATTTTATGACACACGATATGCATTTTGACCAAGCAACAATACAAATGTTTCAAGCATTTACAATGTTCGTACAACAACAACATGCCACTGAAAGAAGGGAGATTTCAGCAACGAAGGCCATATAAGCGGTCATCAACAGAATGGATCAGTTTAATGGCAAAGATGTAACCAAGTACTTATGCGAGTATGTGAAGGAGATGGGGCTGCATCCCGTGTCAGAAGGTGAGATGATTCAAAGCTTTGTGCTAGTTGTTGCTCCAGAAATTAGAGAACATGTTAGGGGAATTAAAGATGGGCATGGGAGAAATTGGGAAGAACTCAAAGTAGCTCTAAAGGAGGAATATTTCATGGACGACTCTGAGAGAGTGACCAAAAGGACATTCTTAGAATGGGTAGTCAAGCCAAAGCAAGGACTATCAATAACAGAGCTACTTAGGGAATTTGAGTAGCACTATACACAACTCACCAGGACAGAAAGGGCCACACTAGATGCAGAGAAGACAGATCTTTTCTTACAAGATGCAGATAAAGAGTTTCAAGAAAATTTGGAGCTTCTTCTTCAAGATAAAAATGTTGAGTAAGGACTAAAGACCGACTGGAATGAGGTTGAAGGTGCTATCTCACTGCTTGACAAACGACAAAGAAGAAGGTACAAGATGGTAGTAAACACTACAAGTCCTTCCGCCTCAACTTCTAATAAAATGGTAAAGCCTACTTTTATCGCTCCTAAGTTTGATGAGTCCATGGTAGATGAGCTTGTGAAGGGAATGCGTGACTTGAAGGTGAAGCTTGCAAAGCTTGGAGAAAAAGGCCAACCGTCAGGGCCACTTCCTAGGCAAAGACAACAGCCCAAAGAAGGGTTTGTTAATAGATGTATTTGGTGTGATAGTACAGACCATGTAAGAAGGGATTGTGATGATTTTAGTGATGCTTTGCCAAAAGATATTGTCTTTTTTAAGGATGGTAAAATCCAATTAAAAGAGATAGGTCTACCCTTGAGAACTAACTTAGGGAAGAGGCGAATGCAAACCTTAGTTGAAGATATGGCAACTAACCATGCCACCTCTTCAGTTGAGGTAGCTACTTATGGAGTAAAAATTGAGCATCTTAGTGATGAAGAGGTGAGTGACCATCATGGTCAAATTTGGCCAAATGTCATGCAATTAGCTAAAAAGGGAAAGCTAACGAAAGAGATTATACATGAAGCAGGTGATTGCATACATCTAAAATAGGATGAAATGATCCAGTGGACTCATTGTCGTTGCATGCCTACATTGCAAAATGCCCAACAAAAGAGGCTATTGTAGACGAGCAGCGCAGACGTGAGAATGCTATTGAAAGACCATCAAAAAGAGCTTCTAGAAGTGGGGGAAGAAGAGAATCAATGCCTTCTCAAACACCCTCGACACAAGGAGTATCTCCACTTGAAGTACTCATGGAGGAGTCTACAACAGGAAAGAAGAAAGCACCAACAAAAGGTAAGACAAAAGGCCCAACTTATAAACTACAATCTGATATTGAAATTACTACAGTTTTAAAGAAAGTCTTGGAGGAAAGGATTTTGAATAGCAAGATTGAGTTCACTCTGGGAGAAGTCCTTGGCATTGCAAAGCGTGAATTCCACGAGGAGATCATTGACATCATCAAGAGAAAGAGGCAAACTCTTGCTGAGGTTGCTCGTCCATAGGTTGACAGAGAAATGTTGAAGACACAAGGGATGCAGTTGCAAAATAGAGAGGATGATATAGCTGTGGTAGGATGCTACCAATCTAGTGGGAAAGTGAAGCAAGTGCATTTCTAAATGATGATGAAGAAGTTGAAGCTATTCCTAGGAGCTACTATTCATGAAGTCACTGGGCAAGGGCTACTACATAAACTTTGGTCAAGGTAGGTGATCTTGAAGAGCCATTTGTTGCCTTGATTGACCATGGTTCAGAAATAAACATAATGTCAAAGAGTCTCTACAACAAGTTCAAATGGCCGATGGACACATATCATGGTTGGATGGTAAAAATGGCAAACAATTCATCCGATTTATTGTATGCAGCATGTCCAGGTGTGAAGGTGACAATAGGTGATGTACAGATTCACCAAAACTTCTTGTACAGGATACATCTTCATATCATCTCATCCTTGGATAGCCCTACATCGTGGGAGTTGGAATGGAAACAAAGGTAATGGACGATGGTTCAGCATATGCTAGGATGCGCAGCAAAGATGGTAAACGTGTTGTCCAATCTCTCACAGTTTGTGTAAACCATGAAAGAAATCGTGACAACCTCAAAGAACATCCTCTACCAAAGGTGAGCAAAGAGTTTCATGACCATAGGGAAATGATGGGTTTTGGCCAAGTACCATTGTAAAGCGGGATTGCAGTGGTACAGAAAGAAAAAGGGTCTCACCTAATCCAAAAATAGGTGAAACTTTCTTAATGGGCTCCTTGGACAAAACTTGAAGATTTGAAGAGATGTGAGAGGCAATATGTACATAATGTACAAATAGGCATGAAAGAGAGTGGGTTGCTAGGGCCTATTGAAAATGTTTTGGGTTTGTGTCAACAAGTTTCTTTTGTAGATACTATGGGTGAGCTTGATGCTATAATGGGGTCTAGTTTGCATCTTGAAAATGAAGTTGTGGAAGTTTGCTCTATGGAAATGTATCAAGTAATAGAAGCCTTTAAAGAAAACCAAATTGTTGGCCCAGAAGTCCATGTTGAAACTAAATACAAGAGTGTAGCAAAGAAGGTGAAACCAGTAGCTTCACCCCTACCACCCAACAAAAGGGAAAAGATTGAGCAAGCTTCTTTGCAACCAAGTTTAAGGAATCCTAAAAAGATCGGGTATACCTTCACAAAGGAGTCTTTTCAAGAGTTGTACATTGGTTGTGAGGAGTTTCTAACACAGGAGGAGACAAAGTGCTTCAAAGAAATGCTTTCAAAGCATGGTAAGGCTTTGCATTTGAGCCACATGAGATAGGATGCGTTGATCCTTCTATTGTAGCTCCTATGGTAACTTTCACAATACCTTATGTGCCTTGGAATCTGCGGCCTATTCCGGTTCCAAAGGCTCATTTGCCAAAGTTAGTGGAGCTACTGAATGAGAAGATCAAAATGGGAATTTTGGAGCCTTCTTGTGTTCCATACTCATACAGGTGGTTCACAGTTCCGAAGAAGAATGGTGCTCTACGCTTCATTCAAGATACACAACCAGTGAACAAGGTGACAATTAGAAATCTAGGTACAGGTCCAATTGTGGATGAGTTTGCAGAGGCATTGGCAGGGAGAGCAATCTACTCAATGGGGGATCTCTACTCAGGGTATGATCAATTTCAGCTTGCAATCGAAAGTAGACACGTGACAACCATGAGGACACCTTTGGGTTTGGTAAGGATGTGTACCTTGCCGCAGGGAGCAACCAACTCGGTTGCACATATGATGAATGGGATGAATAAGGTCTTACGTTACTTTATTCCTCAAATCACAATGCCTTTCATTGATGATTTGCCTATCAAAGGATGTGAAGAAAGTGACAAAGATGAAGTTTTGGATCTCAGGGGATGTCGCAGATTTGTGGTAAATCACATAAATGATTGTGATAAAATTTTGTCTAGGCTAATAGAAGTGAATCTTACATTGTCTGGGAAAAAGTCTATGTTTGGTGTCAATGAAGTGCTCATTGTGGGGCACATGTGCGGGCCATATGGTAGGAAACCTTGTCCAACAAAGATAGATGCCATCCAAAGAATGAAAGAAACGTGCACTAGCATCATTGAGGTTAGAAGGTTCTTAGGAGCATGTGTCTTTTATGTTATTTGGATTCCACATTATGCACATGTAGCTGATCCACTTTATCAACTGCTTAGAAAGAATCAAAAGTTTAAATGGATAAAAGCGCATGTAAAAGCCATGAGAAAGCTAAAGGAGTTGCTTTAGTCATCACCAGCTTGAGAAAGGTAGACTAAAGTGTCAAAGGCCAGTAATTGTGACAGTAGACACCAGTCCTACAGGGATTGGATGGGCAATAGGGCAAGATGACAAAGAAGGACGCAGGTATGTGGTAAGATTTGGAGCAAAGGTACTAAGTGCTCGTCAAAGAAACTATTCACAAATAAAGAGAGAGTTATGGGGTATGGTTACAGCCTTGAAAAATGGGAAAGAGTCCCTAATTGGTGCAGGTGTGGTTGTAGAAACAGATTGTCTACCGCTTCTTGGGATGATTACAAGCTGTTCAACGCCAGACATTGCTATGTTGTGGTGGATTGCCTACATTAAGTCCTTAAATCCCAAATTTAAGCACATTGCAGATAAGGACAATACAGTGGCAAATATGCTATCGAGGGCAAGGTATGAAGATGAGTCACAGATGATTGATGAGGGAGATGAAGTAGGCACAAAGTTCTATTCTATCTCTCATGTCAAAGGTAATAATGTTTGCATGACTAATCTACTTGAATTGTTCTTGAAAGAGCTTTATGAAGGTGATTGGCTTCTTATTGGAAGCTATTTGAGTACTCTAGCAAAACAAGATGATTGGTCTGAACAAGAATTTAGGAGGATACACAGTAAAGCATATGGGTACTTTTTGAGGGATGGTTACTTGTGAAATCATCCTAAACAAAAGGCTGTTACACCACAACAGGTTATATGTAAAAAAGAGACTCAAGTAAGATTATGCAAGAGTTTCATGAGAGTTTATGGGCTAGACATAGGGGTGTGTGGGCAACCTTCTCCAAGTCGAAAGAAAAATATTGGTGGAAGGGTATGTATAAAGACGTATCTCAATTTGTACAGTCATGTGTAACTTGTCAAATGTATTCAAATGTCTGACATTAAGTCCTTAAATCCCAAGTTTAAGCACATTGCAGATAAGGACAATACAGTGGCAAATATGCTATCAAGGGCAAGGTATGAAGATGAGTCACAGATGATTGATGAGGGAGATGAAGTAGCCACAAAGTTCTAACAATGTCTGCATGACTAATCTACTTGAATTGTTCTTGAAAGAGCTTTATGAACGTGATTGGCTTCTTATTGGAAGCTATTTGAGTACTCTAGCAAAACAGGATGATTGGTCTGAACAAGAATTCAGGAGGATACATAGGAAAGCATATGGGTACTTTTTGAGGGATGGTTACTTGTGGAAGCATCCTAAACAAAAGGCTGCTACACCACAACAGGTTATATGTAAAAAAGAGACTCAAGAAAGCTCATGCAAGAGTTTCATGAGAGTTTATGGGCTGGACATAGGGGTGTGTGGGCAACCTTCTCCAAGTTGCAAGAAAAATATTGGTGGAAGGGTATGTATAAAGACGTATCTCAATTTGTATAGTCATGTGTAACTTGTCAAATGTATTCAAATGTCTGACATCGTGATGGATTGCACCCTACATATCCACTAGCCATGCACTATAATTGGGTTGTGGATCTATTCACAATGTCTTTAGGACTCTGGCAGATGAGATACTTGGCTCTTGCATGAGAGGACCTAACTAACCAGGTTGAAGGAAGAGAATTAAGAGCTAAAACCACAGAAGCTGTGTGCAAATTTCTTCTTGATGAGGTGATTTTCCATTATGGTTGTGTGGGAAAGATCACTGTAGATAGAGGTGAATTGGATGCCGAGGAAGCAATGGAGTTCTTTTCCAGATTAGGAATCAAGCTTTCTCTTACTACAGCTTTCATAAGGCAATGGAAAGAGTGAAAGAGGGCATTCTCCTATCTTGATATCAAAGCTTTGGCCAAGGCTTGCGAAGGAAAAGTTGGTAAGTGGCCAAAATTGTTACCATATGCTTTATGGGTTGATCGTACAACACATAGCTGAGTAACTGGCTACATGCCTACGGAGCTAATGTATGGTCAAAAGCTAGTGATGCCGTTTGAAGATACAATTCCCACATGGAATGTACTACCTTGGCAAGAGGGGCTTAGCAGGGAAGGTCTCCTTACATTGCACATAAGGTAACTAGAGAGAAGACCTGGAGACATTGAAGCTACAAAAGAACGACTCAAAAATGCAAGGTTGAAAAACAAGGGCTACTTTGATAAGCGACATCGGCTCAGGAGCAAAGCAATTGACAAAGGTGACTGGGTTTTAGTGTATGAGAGTAGCCTTGACAACCAACACACAGTCATGCGTAAATTTTCAAAAAGATGGTTTGGACCATATGTTGTAAAGCATGTGCATGAAAATGCTACTTACAGCTTGTCTGAACTAGATGGTACAGAAGTAAAGATTCCCATTGCAGGAAAAAGGATCAAAATGTTTAAGAGAAGAGGTGACAATGATCCAGAAGATGTTGACGAGGAGGAAGAGCAAAACACAGGTGAAGATGAATCTTTGGAATAATCTAGTGAAGAAGAAATTAAGGAACATGTACAAGGGGGCTGATCTTACAACAAAGAGAAAATGTGGCACATACCGAAGGATGAGCAGGTTTAGGGGGGGTGGATGTCGTGTTGTGACACGTACATAGTGGGAACGCATGCTACAAGATCTATTTTGAAACTTTTTAGATACATAATTATATTTTCTATAATGTATATATGCATATCTAAGTATAATAATAATTTTTCTATTTCATCCTATTATTTATCTCAAGGGTAACATATTCTTACTTTATCGTCAAAAAGTACTATGGAAAAAGCGTCAATAGCTCCGCCTCTTTAACTTGGGGCAAAAAGCGTTGATTCTTTATTTCTACTATCTCATTATCATCTCACACCCTAGCTAGATCTTATATCTTGGGTAAGTTATATATTCTATGTATTTTTCATATTTTTCTTATATTTCTTTTTAAATAGCTACTAAGAAGGAGTCAAATCCTAGTGGGACACAAGGTGGCATGATTTTCAAAGATACACTTATTCTAATGTATTATTAAAAGCATGATTACAAAACTTTGTCAAGGAGCAATGTCATGCTTTCATATTGCATGAGGTGTCCATTGGAATAAAATAAAAGTCTAAGCTAAGGGGACCACAAGAAGACTTTTGCTGCCAAAATTGTACTCTATTTTGATGATTTTTTTACATAAGGCTCCAATCCGAATTGGAAAACATATATAAAATGGAGTCGTAGCTACTGAGCTGAATTTTTTGCCCATGTTTTAACTTTTTTATTTGAAGCCACGGTTGAGGAGATATGATCAAAATACTGGACCCCAGTCTGTCCACATCATGCAGAGATAGTTCATTTCAAATTTTTCTAGTTTTTGTTCACACTGGCTCTTCTCTTCTTGTGTAAACCCTTGGGGGTTCCCTTCACCTATAAAAGGGGACCTCTTCTTCCTTGAAAACCATTCAAGCCATTGATGAGAGGAATTCATGAGGGAGTGAGAGTAGTAATGCTTAACTGTACTTAGCCATTAACATAAGCCTAAGCCTACACTTTCTCCTAGAGGAAGACTAGCCATTCTTGTAATCTATCCTTGGAAGATCAACTCTAATCAAAGAAGGTCTTGAACTTGGTGCATCAATCAAAGTGGAAGTCTTTGCTCTTCTTCTATCTCCATCGAAAATGGTGCCGAAGGGTTTGTCAAAGAGAGAGAGTGGGGCTTCTTTGATTGCACTTCTTTCCAAACCCTAAACTTCATGGCATCTATGGTTTAAATCCTTCATATAGTTTTGGAGTTATCTAACAAACTCTCACTGCCAACAGCCCGGTGCTTTCCTGGCAAGACCGCAAATTTCTCGACAGCACGCAGAAATCGGTGCAAATACCGACAAAATATAGTTAGTTTTAAAACTAAAAAGCGTTGAAATAGGCCTCGAAAGAGATGCCGACATCGTAACATCGGTATAAGTTTTGGTATATTGAGCGTCCGAATAAACCATGAAATGAGCATCGAAATACGCAACGAAATAACCGTCGCTAATACTATTGCATATTCCGACGTCGCTACCGAGGTCTATACCAACACTTATACCGTACTCTATACCGATGACCAAACCTGCAAAATTCTTTTGGGCAGAGAGGGCTGGGAACTGATGTTGTATGTACTGCAGCAAAAGAAAACAGCCCTCTACCCAAAGAAAGAGTGCACAAGCAACCACACTCCACCTACAAGCTGACGCTAAAGAGAAAGTGTATGGCAATTAGCAAAATTGTAAGAAAAACATAACCACAAAATCAAAAGCTTGATCATGGCATAACGGCATAGATTTTATAACCATAATTAAAACATGAGTTGAAAATTGCAAAACCATAAACATAACATGTTTGCCATACCATAACCATTACCATAACTTGCTTGTCATACCATAACCATAAGAGCCATATTACCATCATTGCACAACCATAATCATAACCATAACCGTCACATGATTGTCATACCATCATAGCAAAACCATAACCTTAACTTGATTGCCAAATCTTAACCATAGCATACGTGCCATACCATAAACATAACCACAAACCATAAACATAACCACAAACCATAAACATAAGCACTACAAAATTGTACATATGCAAACAATCACTGAGTGAGAAGACCCTCATGGTACTGCCTCCCAATCAACGTCCTCTCCCTCCTCTTATAGTAGCTGGGTCAAAAGGGCCACAAGTCCATGCTTGTACCTATACTTCTCCTCTCGGCGTGTCAGAAGAAGCTTCACGGCAACTTCCTGCAAAATTATGGTTTAATCATTAGATAAATCTTCAAATAACATATATATTTTCCATAATTTAAAGCATAGGTATAATACTTACAAACTCATGTTGAAGCGTATCGTAGCCTCTACTCCCAAGATGTGACGCTCCAGTAGACTCCAAACGTGCTCTGGCTGCATCTCTCTGCTGCTGAAATCTCTAAGGATTGTCTAGTATCTCTCATGCAATCCCCGCCCACTCCTCTGTGTCCAACCATGCTGGCTTGGGATTACCATCATTGTACCTGTCTCTCGCCTATGACCGACGGTGTGACATTGTGGACTTTGCCATGCTCAAAGCTTAGGGGTTCGAGACTGGATCGTACCCCTTTGTCGGCCAGTACTCTCTGTGAATGGCCTCGATGATGTTTTCTTTCAACATCGAGGTTATCCCAAACCTCCATCACAGGGTGACCAAACTGAATCGTACAAAGCTGTTGAATCCTCTGTCACATGGCCTTTTCGACCCTATCGCCACAACAATCCTATCCCTGCTCTTGTACACCTTCATAGGATCATGCTCGTGTGATCCCCAAGGTGTACGTGATGTGTCAACGGTGAACTATCTATACTGAAGAGAGTGGTGGACGCTCTCTTGGTGGTGTGGACGCATTGATAGAACCACTACCACAACAACCACCGCCTCCAGAGCGACGCCTACCTCGTCTCGAGGATGAACCACCCATCGATCTAGGAGGCACACGATTCCTAGGCGTAGGGGGAACACTAGACTAAGGTGTGGGGCCGCTCGGTGTAGGGACCACACTAGTCCCGGGAGTAGGGTCGGCCGTAGTAGGTCTAGAGGGACCTGCTACCTAAAGGTGATGTGCCATCGCGATCTGCTCTAGTGTGAATTAAGACAAAAACGAGCCCATCTGCTCGAGTGACATGCCGGTTGGAGTGACAGAAAAACTAAAACTAGAAGAGTATGGCTCATCTCGTCATCGGCCATGGCTAATCATACACAAACAACAACCACAAAATATGCTAGTTTACAAAAGAAATGCTAATCAATACAAATAACAAATCAATGAAGCTGCTACACAAATGAATGAATCTAAAGTGTATTATAGACTAATAAAAAGAGTTTTACAAAAGAGTTCCTAGCAAAAATCATTAGTTAATCTCTCATCCTCTATGAGATCTGATGCACCAAAGATGTCTATCTCAATCTGTACTTCTGCATCTTCATCATCAAACTCTACTTCTTTGTCGCTCTCCGCATCAGCTTCAGTATTTGACACCTCATCTATAGGTTCAGACAATTGCTCACTGCTGACATCCACCTCAAAATCTAAACTTAAAGTTTCCATCGGTCCTGCGCTTTGTTCATTAATCACCTCTTCAAGCTCAACGTCCAATCCTTTACACACTTGCTTGCTACGTGGAGCAACTTGAACGACATAGAGCCAGCAGGGTTTAGACAGATCATTCTCGTCATTTTCTGTCCATAGTGGATCGTGTATGAACACGAGTTGTTCACAATGTTGTGGAAGTAAAAATGTATCCCGCGCATCTGTCCACACCCGCCTAGAGTTCACTTGAATCAATCCACTCTTGTCTTTACGCACAGTTGTATTAGGGCCACTGGTAATAACTTTGCACCACTTGACATCAAAGATAAACATATCAAACTTTCTAAAGCTAATCTTCAAGATGGCTTGGATGTAGCCAAAGTATTCAAGGTGGCTACTCTGTGTATTCTCATCCTTGGCACTACTCCTACTTTCTTGGACGAAGCTTGCCCTAACACCACTATTGAAAGTGACCCTTTGTTCATCGATCTATTGCGGTTTGAAGTGTTTCCCATGCGACCACAAAGCTCCATATTTGTGATACTGCAGCCACAAGATTGAAACAGACTAAAAGTTATTAAAGCAATGTGATCACGTGGAGCTCAAAAAGGAAGTTGTGAAATATACATGCAATCGCAACCCCTTGACATCTCCTCTTCCTCTTCAGTAATCAACACTCTATTCCTCTTTGCCTTTGAGATTGTCACATCTAACCACCACCGAATTGGAAAGTCGAGCAATTTTTGAAGATGATCTAAAAAAGGAAGGTTTCTAGTGGCACAGTTGCACTTGAATTGAAGGCGATCTGTCAAGCATTGTTGCTTTTTCTCTTCACTACCTCTCTAGCCACTTTTGCATGATGTCTGAGTTGAGAAGGCAAAATCTCATAACCTTTTCTCGCATTGTGATGTCCATCTTCCTAACGATGTCTTGTCCCTGCGGCTCGTCCCCTGTCACCTTGACGTTGACCTCAGTAGTCCACATTCGGGGCATCTCTGGATCAATTGAGACCAAAATTTCACTGATGAGGACAAGAGACTCTTGTACAAGCCATCCTTCGGCCATGCTACCCTCAGGGCGAGCCCTTTGACGAACAAACCCCTTTAAAGTCTTCATAAATCTCTCCAAGAAGAACATCCACCTGCTATGGACCACCCCAGCAACTGCAACTTCATCGACCACATGCACAAGTACATGCATTTGGATGGTAAGAATATTTGTTGGAAAGTACTTCTCCACCATGCACACTGCTTCAATAGCATTTAAGCGTGCTGCATCGATGTTGTCTTCTCTTATCTCTTTTGAACTGATCAAGCATACCAACTCACTAATTTTGTAGATTGTTCTTCTAATTTCATATGTCAAACAACCCTTTATGGCAATTGGTAAGATAAACTGTAAAAATTTGTGCCAATTGTGGGACTTAAGACCACTGAGATTGTCATCTCTCGTAAGACCCGTTTTCAAACATCGCATGCACCCTGTGGGAGTCTTGAATGAAGATATAGTCTTCTATACTTATTGCTCTTTTGCACGACTCGGAACCCATGGACATTTTGGTATAGCAAACTTTCCATTGGGTTTAAGTCGAGGCCACATCTCTGGAATTCGACCCACAACCTATAGGTCATCTCTTTTGGCCTTGCTCTCCCTTTTCTAGTGATGGTTTTCCATATGATCTCCCCCACATTCTTGAAGATGTGCATTGGGTCGAGCAAATGATTAATCAATAGGTCACTCCAGTACGGGAGTTCATGGAAAATAGAAAGTCTTTTCATTCTAGGTGGCATCCAACCTCCCCTCTCCAGCCACCTGTTTTTCCAATCGCTCGCTTTCAGTGGATGCATGTTATGTTTGCATATGTTTGGTCCACGTAGCTCATGTTCTTTAGGAAAAAATCTACCATGCTCCTTGTAAATTGTCTTGCTCAAATGCTCAAAGTGGTGGAAGCCAAGTCGAGGACCACATTTCAGACATGCATGATTGCCCAAGTAACTCAAGCCTGAAACATCACAAAGTTAAAATATAAAAGCGTTGGCATAGCCAGGAATCACATGTGTGTGAGTGTTTTAAAGGCACTTACTGAGCACTCACCGAAGCCTGGCCAATCGTGCATGGTCCACATGAGAATGCCTTGCACATGTACATTCCGTCGTTTGATTGGTTGGAACATATCAACCACATCGATTCCTGTCCACAAGATTTGGAGCTCCTCTATAAGTGGTGCCAGATAGAAGTCCATGTTCTTTGCTTTGTACTTTCCCGGGATGATCAATGACAACAACACATGGCCCTTCTTGATAGCGAGCCATGGTGGAAGATTATAATTAACCAGACAAATAGGCCACGTGCTCCATGACGAACTCCGTAATCCGAATGGGTTTACTCCGTCCATTGCCAGACCAAAGTGGATACATCGAGGCTCGTTCTTAAATGTAGGCCATCTTTGCTCTATGTGCTTCCATGCATGAGAGTCAGCAGGTACCCGCATCACATCATTTGTCGATCTAGTATTTGAGTGCCATGTCATCAAAGTGGCTATGGACTTGCACCTGAACATGCTCTTTATTCTTGGAATGATAGGACCTTTGCAAGGATACATTTTCCTTGTGTGTCCTCCCTGTACCTGTTTGATCCACAATTGCAACATTGTTCTAGGTTTGCATACTCATTGCAAAAAAGTATACAATCATTAGGACATGCATGTATTTTGTGATAATCCAAGCCCAAATTAGTAAGAAGCTTTTTAGCGGCTGGACGGGTAGGGGACATGTGATTCCCATCTGGCAAGATTTGCTCATTGAGTAACCTGCCATTACATGAACAAGTCATCCCTTTGATCACTTTATATGAACTGTAATTTGTACTTTATCATGCTTAGGATATAATGTATTTACCTGAAAAGCTCTCTGAACTGAGGTGTCAGACCAATCGTAGACAGATTGCAAATTAAGCATTACCAACGCCGTGTGGAGAACTAAGATTTTTGCACCAGTGTAGAGCGACATGCGTGTAAGACTTTGCATCATCTCACCTTCTTTATCATTGCTATCATACCATCGATATGAACGGGATGGATGAGATTGGTCCACAGTACTGCATTCAATGTTGTCACCTTCTATGTTGGAATCCATGTCAAAGAACGTGTCCAACATCTACTCCATCTCTACTTCTTGAAATGCCGCATCAGGTATTAGTTGGGAGGACTCAGTCGATGGCTGCTCATTTGAAAATCTTCTTCTCTGGGATGAAGTTGGAGCAATATCTACTTTTGGAGTTTTAACCTTCAATCTCTAGACCATGAGATCGATAATGCGGGTCTTGTAGTTGCTCTATCAGAAAGAGACCGTATTGCGTATGTGTTGGTCGTAGATTTTTTGTTTTTGAAAGATCTGATGCTTGCAATGCGCACAAGGATACACCATCCTATCATCCATACTTTATCTATCAATGATGCAACAAATGATTAAAACACTCTAGATGTTATAACTACACACTACTAAGTACATAACAATACATGACAACCTCACATTCGCTAGCCAGGCCTGATCCCGCACACCTCGGTCTACAGGTGCACGGAAATTAGGACCACATGGTAATAATCTCGTCTTTATTGGTCAATGACTATATATTAAAGTTCTTGAAGTCTATGTGCACTTTTGAAGTTCGATTGCATTTTTTCAACTATTTGCTGTTAGCTCTAACAAGCTCGCATTCTCTAGCCAGGCCTGATCCCCGCACACCTCGGTCTAGAGGTGCATGGAGATTAGGACCACATGGTAATAATCTCGCCTTTATTGGTCAATGACTATATATGTAGGTTCTCGAAGTCTGTGTGCACTTTTGAAGTCCAATTGCATTTTTTCTACTATTCGCTGCTAGCTCTAACGACCTCACATTCTCTAGCCAGGCCTGATCCTCACACACCTCAGTCTAGAGGTGCATGGAGATTAGGATCACAAGGTAATAATCTCATCTTTATTGCTCAATGACTATATATTAAGGTTCTTGAAGTCTGTGTGCACTTTTGAAATCCAATTGCATTTTTTCTACTATTAATTTGTCGCTAGCTCTAACCTAACCTATAATCTCACCTAACCTATAACCTAAACCTAACTTAACCTAACCTAACATAAAAACAACACAATGGTGTGGCATTTGGCAAAACGGAAATCCATACAGCTTGCCCACAATGCATGTGCAATGTCGGCAAGCTCTATTGCTTGCCAATTTAAAAACGGCTCACCATTGTGTTGTTTTTAGGGTTGCGAAGTGATTTAGGGCCTGAAAACCGCTCGCAGACATATAGACAACACAATGGCGAGCCATTGGCAATATGGCAAGCCATAGAGATTACCCACAATGCATATGCCTTGTGGGAAAGCTTTATGGCTTGCCGTGTTGCCAAACGGATTGCCATTGTGTTGTTTTTAGGGACATGAAGCAATTTTAGCGCTTAAAAATCGCTTGCATACATATAAACAACACAATGGCCAACCTTTGGAAATACGGAAAGCCTTTCCGTTTTGCCAAACGGATCTCCATTATGTTGTTTTTAGGGCCGCAAGGAAATTTTAAAGCTTGAAAATTGCTCGTGGACATATAGACAACAGAATGGCTAGCCTTTTGGCAATAGGGCAAACCATAGAGCTTGCACACAATGCATATGCATTGTGAGAAAACTCTATGGCTTGTTGTATTGCCAAACAACTTGCCATTGTGTTGTTTTTAGGTCTACTTAGGGCTTGAAAACCTCTTGCGGACATAAAAACAACACAATGGCAAGTTGTTGGCAATACGGCAAGCCATAGATCTTGCCCTCAATGCATATGCCTTGTGGGAAAGCTTTATGGCTTGGCGTATTGCCAAACGGATTGCCATTGTGTTGTTTTTAGGGACACGAGGCAATTTTAGCGCTTGAAAATCGCTCGCAAACATATAGACAACACAATGGAGAGCCGTTTGGCAATATGGCAAGCCATAAAGCTTGCCCACAATGCATATGCATTGTAAGCAAGAACTATGGCTTGCCGTATTTTCAAAAGACTTGCCATTGTGTTGTTTTTAGGGACACTTAGCTATTTTAGGATTTGAAAAGCGCTTGCAGACATATAGAAAACACAATGGCGAGCCGTTTGGCAATACGTCAAGCCATAGAGCTCGTCCACAATGCATATGCATTGTGGGCAAGCTCTATGGCTTGCCGTACTGCCAAACGGCTCGCCATGGTGTTCTTTTCAGGGCTGCTTAGCTATTTTAGGATTTGAAAATCGAGTTGACATATAAACAACACATGGCAAGCCGTTGGCAATACAGAAAGCCATAGAGCTTACCCACAATGTTGCATATGCATTGTGGATAAGCTTTATGGCTTGCCGTATTAACGAATGGATTGCCAATGTATTGTTTTTAATATGCGTTGTGGGTAAGCTCTATGGCTTGCCGTATTACCAAATGTAGCTTAACCTAACCTAACCTAACATATAAGATAACCTAACCTAACGTAGCTTAACCTAACTTAACCTAACGTAGCTTAACCTAACCTAACCTAACGTAGCTTAAGTTAACCTAACCTAACGTAGCTTAACTTAACCTAACCTAACGTATAAGATAACCTAACCTAACTTAACTTATAACCTAAACTTAACCTTGAACATAAACCCCATCAATTGCATAATTTCAAAAACGACATAATTCAAAACGAAATTTCTTCAAAACAAGATTTTTTCATAAACCAAAACAAAAAGATTTCATAATTCAAAATGAAATTTCACATCACAAACCATAATTTCTTTTAAAGCATTCAAAGTTTAAAGCATCAAGTTTTTATTTTATTAGTATACAAATTAATTTAAATAAATTTAATATGCATTTAGAGGTTCAAGCACTCACATTCGTCTTTTATGAGCAATAAAAGAAGTTGTAAATGTCTTGGAACCTGCAAAAATGCACACACAAACACAAAGTTAAACCCTAAACCCTAAATCTACAAATAAACATGAAAACAATCTCACCTTAGTGTTATGGGCTAACCCACAAGCAAGATTAGCACTTCCGACAGCTTGTTTCGCACCAGATTTGTTAGAGGTGAGGAAGGAGAGAGCTTGAGAAAAGGTGCAAGAAGAAGAGAAATGCACACAAAAAGCCCATGGTTTCATTTTTTGCAGGTACCATCGGTACAAAAATCGGTATAGGCGTCCCGAAAAATGTGCTGGAGCGAGCGTCGAAAAGTGCATGTGCACTGACGTCAGTGCATGTGCCGGAACAGGCTTCGAAAATTTGAAAATCAAATTTAAAAAAAAACTTTAGCTCCCTCCATATATACCTACACATATACAGACACCCACCAGTGAAGCCGGTAATGTGGCGTCGGAATTTAAGTGACCTCTTGTATAGTGAATATTCCCACACAGCTTAGCAAACGTTGCAAACGCCCAGGGGAAAAGACACATTTTTTTATGAAAGTGATAGGGAAGCAATGCATAAGCGATACTCTACCGTCCAAATAATTGGTGGGACACATGGGAATCTTCACCAGTCGACATGCTACAGATGGTGCATGTGCGCACCATAAGAGAGGAAAATAGAGAGAGGAGCTTTTTCCAAAAAAAAACCCAAGCACTAGCGCTCAAGAGAGAGATATGGAGAGTTTTCTTTTATCATCTGTGCTAGAGAGAGTTATGAAAGGGAGCTTTAAAAAGAAAACCAAGTGCTAGCACTCATTGATGATTTTAGCTAGTGAGAGATGTAGGGAGGGAGGGAGGTTCCTATATAAATGCATAGGGTGCTTAAGCTTTTTTATTTCTCTAGCTATTTTTGGAGTCAATTATCAACCTTGGAAGGTAAAGTCTGTCTCGTTTTCCCACTCTTTAACCCTCTCCATCACGGTCCTCTTTCGCTTACCCTCTCCTTTGAATGGGTAAGCGAGCAAGAAAATGATCATGGAGATAATGTAGACCTAGCATATCTTAAGAATATTTTCCCTCCTCCACTCTCTCTCTCTCTCTCATCATTGAGAGTGAGCGAGCGCTCACTCTCAATGATAGATGCTAGTGCTCACACTGATAGATGCATATCTTAAGAATCTTTTCCGTCCTCCACTCTCTCTCTCTCTCTCTCTCTCTCTCTCTCTCTCTGATAGAGCGCTAGTGCTCACACTGATAGATGCATATCTTAAGAATATTTTCCCTCCTCCACTCTCACTCTCTCTCTCTCTCTCTCTCTCTCTCACACACACACACACACACACACACACACACACACACACACACACACACACACACACACACACACACACACACACACACACACACACACACACACACACATCACCGAGAGTGAGCCGAGAGCGAGTGCTAGCACTCACTCTTGGTGATGCAAGAGAGAGAACACCAAGAGTGAGCACTAGCACTCACTCTTGGTGATGTGTGTGTGTGTGTGTGTGTGTGTGTGTGTGAGAGAGAGAGAGAGAGAGAGAGAGAGAGAGAGAGAGAGAGAGAGATAAAGTGAGAGAGTAGGATTGGATAGAGCAAGAGAGAAAGACAGAGAGGAAGAATATGAGATAGAGAGAAAGAGATATAGTGGGGATTGGAGGTGTGGTGAGAGTGAGAGAGATAAAGCAATAGACTAGTGATTGGAGAGAGAGAGAGAGAGCGATAGAGTGGGATTGGATAGAGCGAGGGAGAGAGATGGAAGATATGAGACAGAAAGAAAGAGATAGAGCAATAAAATGAGGATTGGAAAGAGAGAGAGAGAGAGAGAGAGAGAGAGGGGGGGGGGGGGGATTTGCAAGTTAGTTGACTAAAAGAGATGCAAGAGCGAGACAAGAAAAATGCAGATGAGGTGGATTGTGCCCTAAAGGCAGCATCTTTGTTGGGCAGCATTCAAACATTGTAGAGTTAGACCCTCACACCACTGATCTAGAGTAGATATTTCAAACAACACCTTGCATTGTGTGGACATTACTCATTTTTTGTTTAACGCTATGAACGATCGCTTTTAACATTCTTTTGAATAGAGAGAAGTGCTTATTCCCAAGTGTTTGGCTCTTGCAATTAAGTGGAGGGCCATAGTGGTAATGTAAACTTAGAGTTTTTTGTGGTTGATCGTTCTCGTATAATACTGTTGCGTGTGAAAATTAAACACTTGTCTTCATATGTCCAGTATCTCCTTTGCAAGCACATTGTTAGAAGTCTTGCACATAAGACTAGAAACCACCCAACCACCACTACAAGAGCTTATGTGCACTTGTGACTCCTTTAGCGACGAAAATACATTGGGTTTTTATACTCCCCGGCGTCGCTAAGACCGTCGCTATGAAAACGTCACTATAACAATCGCTATATGCATCGCTATAGATGTCGCTATATAGCGACAATTATAGTCCTTTTGTAGCGACGCTTATAGCAATGTAGCAGAACCTTATATAGAGACGCTTATAGCGAGGGCCAAGGGTAAAAAAATTTGGTGGCAGGGCATTCACCCATCAACCATATTGAATATTTCCAGAATAGAATAAACCTAAATGAATCCAAGATAAGCCCAGATTCACCTTTGCAAGAAAGTGCAAAGGTATAGACCCAAAGTAGTCACCCACAAGACAATATAACCATTAAGTCCATCATGCATAGTATTGTTTGCAGAATGAAGATACAAAACTAACAAAAGTAATTGGACGAAAGTAAATCAATGACAATTATACACATCATAGGCAAAATCACTTGATTGTGTTAAACTTTGCAAATGTAATAGTTACAACACAATTGTCATTATTGAGAAAATACATGGTTTTCCAATAGTTACAAAACCACGTATACACGTCATTCGTTATACATGCTATGACAAAATGAAACTAATGCTATCTGGCTACGGCTAGACTGATGTCGTCTAATCAAACGTCTCATCGTGTCTAAGCGGCGTTTCTGTCGGATTCTGTAGAAAAAAACAATAAGACTTTCTGTAAGTATAAACATATAATTACAAAACAATCTATTTCTTAGCTTATCATTAAAATACAACAAATATAAAAGAGTAAAGTGAAATACTAACCATGCCGCTGCGAGAACCCAAAATGTCCATAAGGGCATTTAAGCCCTTTCTGCCAGCGCACTCGCGCTCGTACGGTGTGGGGTCACGTCCTCTCATCAACCACTTTTCAAAACATACAAAAAATCCATTATGTTAGAATTTAAAAGTACAAATAGAAGTAACTACCAAACCTAAAGAGCAATGCAAAAACACTTACAAAATCAGCCTCAAATGATGCTCACCCGTTGCTCCCCAAGTGGTACAAGCTCCCTGCCTCTACTCGTGCTTTGGCTGCCTCCTTTTGTTGCTTCCACTTGTCAGGATTCTCGTGTGCTTCTCGCTTTGCATTCTTCCAATCTTCTTTGGCCAGCCAATCTGGTATGTTCCACTCATGCTTTATTGCTTTTTGTACTTGAGAATGCTTGTGCTTGCAGTATTCACGCATTCGAACCTTCATCGGGTCTTCATTGAAGCGCTCATCCCGGCTTGACATGAGAAACTCGTCATGCAGCATGTCCATGAATCTATCTTTTAATTCATTTGGCACTTCATTCCAGGTGTTTAGTATGTAGTGTCTAAACACCTGAGACCAAAGACCGCGCATACGTGAGATCACCTTCTTGCCTTCGTTATCCAAGATGATTCCGCCACTGATGTCGACCAAGTACAGCAAGCCCTCTCGCATGTGACGCATGAACCTGGGTGTCTTGGCAGGGGTCTCTAGCAGCGTCTTGATGGGGGTACAGATGTCTGGTGTCTCCACTGGAGTCTAGGCCCCGAAGCGAGGAGTGTCAACTGGGGTGACTCCCGGAGGAGTAGCTAGTGGTGTGTAGCCAGGAACGGCTGATAGCCACACAAAACCTGGCGTAGTTAACGATACCGTGGCTGGTGTGGGGGCGGGCAAAGAATGGGAAGGTAAGGAGCTTCGTCAAACACTAGGCGGTGTCGAGGCATCAGCGGCGGCATCCACATCAACAACCACCGTCGCCACCACTAGAGCGTCGATCCCTAGACGAGTGTGAAGATTGTCTCATCGACAGTGAAGCTTTGGAGCATGCTGAATGCTCCAAAACAGAGGGAGACGGTGAAGGAGTGGAACGACGTGATGGTGCTCCAGAGCAATGACACTCCTCGTACCACCTCCTCTGCCGGGGTGACAAAGAAGAAAGAAACTCATCATCATCTATACCTGCATTAAACACACAAACATTTAATCTTAATATTGAATGGAGAAGAAAACAAGGACAAGTTGGAGTGGAAGCAATGACAATTAAACACATTTCAAATTTCTCAAGTATAGCATATAGACAGGAACGGACAAAAAGCCATGTGAATACAATATATATTATAAAATGGAGTAAAATTATTCAAATACAATGTTTATGTCTTTAAGAGGTCTCTCTCTCATCCTCGCATAGCTCAACATAACCCCCTATGTCTATATAGAGCTCTCCGTTTAGGCAGACGTCCTCCGTTTCATTTTGTAGATCCTCTGCATGCATCCCATAGAGAGTAGCAGCTTGATGCTCGTCTGGCACCACCTCAGCGGCTTCTGACTGAGCATCTTCTCCGATCTCCTCCATTGATGCTGTTGTGATTGGCACATGGTAGCCCTCATACCTCTGGTGCACTACGAGGGGCTACCTCTATGACATACCACCAATTTGATGCAGACTTTGTAGGATGAAATATCACCTGCTAAAGCCACATAACTTACATGAGAGCTTCCAAGCACATAACTTCTAAAATTGCATGTTAAATATTTACAGACTTACTTGTTCACAATGCTCGGGTAGTACGAAAGTATCTCTTAGGTCGGTCCATTTTTTAGTTGAATTTACCTCAAGGAAACCAAATTCTCCTTTGCGCACAGTAGCATTGCAACCCTCCATGTTTATCTTGAACTATTGCACATCGAACAAGTCGACAAAAAATCCTCTATAATCGATCCTCAAAATCTCTTGTAGTGTGCCAAAGTAAGTGAGTTCCGCCACCATAGGATCTACATCAGAGGACCGTCGTCGACTAGACCGTTCAAATTTTGCCATGATTCCACGATCTTGTGTAAAATGATTTTTGTCGATCCATTCCACCCTAAAATGTCGACCTTTACACCATGCTACTGTGTATGACTTATACTACAACCAACAAAGATTATAAGTGGCCATTCAAACATCTAGAAAGTCACTAGTCATACATTGCAAACATACCTTGGTTGTGTAATCCCAAGAGTACTCCCACTCCTCCTCAGTCATTTCTTCACTGCACTGTTGTGCGCTTTTCACTTGGTTGTGCAACCATCTTAATTAAGCTCATGAATGTTGGTAGGATCTCCAGACCCGCCGGATAAAGCATCGGCGGTTGTCTTCCCCGTCGCCACTCAATTTGTGCCCTTTGTCGCTCTTGCTTTTCATCCTCGTATTGTGAAATCCACTTTTGCATCGCAGGATTGTGAAGCATGCAAAATCGGTTGATTTTAGCCTCTAGATATTCCGTCATCTTCTTCTCAACACCGAGATTGCACATGACAATCCCAGATATGCACTCATCATCTATGGTTTGCCATAGTGTGTCTCGGGCTTTCTCAAATCCGTCTAGCCACTCTTCAATGTAAACTAGGGACTCTGATACCAGCCAACCTTCTGCCATGCTACCCTCCGGACGTGCCTTCTGACTCACATATCCCTTGAGTGTTTTCATTGAACGTTCTAAAAAGAACATCCATTTGGAATGTACTGTGCCAGCTATTTTCACCTCATCAACTATGTGAACAAGAAGGTGCACCTGAATGGTTAGCATGGAAGTAGGAAAGTATTTCTCAAACATGCACACAACCTCCACAACATTTAGTTTGGCGAATGGTATGGAGTCTACATTGATCTCCTTTTGTGAGATATCCATTACACCAACTTCGCAAGTTTGTATATTGTATTACGGACATCAGGAGACAAACATCCCTCAATGGCCACCGGTAAACTAAACTGCAAAACACGTCTAGCAATGATATTAAAGTACACGAATTTGTTACACAATTCTGACTATGATATATTCCACTTCAAACATACCTGACACATTTAATGCCAGTTGTGTGACTTCAAACCGGTAAGCTTCCCTTCTTTAGTGAACACGCGGAGCGAGTGCATTATGCCATTGGGGGTCCGCACAGATCGAATGGTCTCTTTTACTTCGCGTTCTTGGGCTCCTCAAAATCCATGGCCCTTTAGGGAGTTTTATCAATCCATCGGGTGCTGTCTATGGCCAATATTGCTCCATACGATCCACATTTCTAAGGTCAACCCTGGCTCCCAAAGTATCTTTCTTGCCGGTCAGATGGTCCCACAATAGATTACCCACATTCTTGAATATGTGCATTGGATCAAGCAAGTGATTGATCATGAGTCAGGGCCAATATGGTAACTCGTACCATAGAGAGAGTCTCTTCATCCCTGGGGGCAAACCGTCATCACACATCTCCTTCTGCTCTAACCATGCTTGTGCAAATGTCCTCGGTGGCTCTCTTCCCAAAAAGCCGTTGTGTAACTCATGATTCTCTGGAAGATATGCTTGATGACCTTCATAGGTTTGCTTCTTCAGTGAGGGCACCCGACGTGTATTAAGTCTAGGTCCACATGTAACACATGCTCTGTATCCGCTTGTTTGAAGCCCTGCATGTATACACATGACAATAGATAAGCTTGAGAAAAACCAAGATTTATAGTGTTTGAGTTTGAGTGTAAATCACCTGAGCATTATGTTAGTCCGGGATAGTCATGCATGGTCCACATTAGAATGCCTCTAATCAAAGCATTCTGTCGACCTGTGTGTCGGCTCATATCCACCACTTCTATGCCAATCCACAATTGTTGTAGCTCTTTCAACAGTGGACGAAGATACACATCCATATTCTTCACTTTATACCACCCCGGCACAATCAAGCTTAGAAACAGGTGCCCCTTCTTGGTAGTCAACCATGGGGGAATGTTGTAGTTGACGATGACAACGGGCCATACACTGTAAGATGTTGATCTCTGACCAAATGGATTTACGCCATCCATACCCAAGCCTATGCGCAAATTTCGAGCTTCCTTGGTAAAATTCGGCCATGTATCGTCTATATGTTTCCAAGCTACGCAATCTGCAGGAATCCGTAGCACACCATTCGAAGATCTATTCTCCTCGTGCCATGATGCTAGGGTGGCCATGGACTTACATTCAAAGAAATGCTTGATGCGAGGAAGCATAGGAAAATGTCACAAAACCTTTTGTGGAATTTTTTGTCCGTGAAGATCTACTTGATATCTCTCGGAATCACATTTCAGACACTTCTCCATGTCTATGTATTCCCCTCTAAAAAGAATGCAGTCGTTCGGACAAGAATTGTAATCCATCCCCAAGTTTTGCAAGATCTTTCTTGCTTCCTCTCTGGAATCTGGCATCACATTATCAGCCGGCAATATGTGCTCTTTGAGAAATCTACACAGCGCAAAAAATGTGGTACACTTGTGTAAGTAATCTATCAGATCATTATACATCTAGAGTTTTTTATTGAGCTAAACACAGTGTAATAGATCACCTGAAAAGCATTGTGACGCTAGTGTCACTCCATCCAAACTTTGCCTGCATGTTGAGAAGAACCAGGAGCACCTTCAATCTAGACAGACGTGCTCCATCATACAATGGCGTATCGGCTTCACTTTTCATATCATCATAGATAAGCCTTTCTAAATCCATGATCGTCTCGATCATTTCATCAATCTTGGGCTCAAACATTGCCTCGTTGGGAGTGTGGTCTGCATGATCATCCTCCGAGTTGTCAGAGGCTACATCTTGTGGCCTCACGTATGCTGCTTGACTAAAGTGCCTGCGAACACATCTATTGGGTTGCAAGATTGCTGCCCGTTGGCCAGCGTCAGAGTCGGACAAGTTATAATTGGCAACAATTCGACCTATAATAGATGGATCAAACTCACCAAATTTGCGATTGTGCTGCAAAGAAACGCGTTTTGTCCATCGCACAACATGCTTGCATTGATTAAAAGGACATAAGATCCTTGTTGAGAGATAGGTGTTTTGGTTGGACGGCCCCACATGCTCGTCACTACTCATAATGAATGTAAAAACCTTATAACCTGGACATAAATTTAATCTTCTAATGACATCCTCTGTCTTCTCTCTCTCTCTCTCTCTCTCTCTCTCTCTCTCTCTCTCTTTGTTCACACTATAAACTACCTCACATTCTCTAGTCATGTCCAATCCCTGCACACCTTGGTCTAGAAGTGCATGGAGATCAGAACCACCGGGTTATAATCTCTCTTTATTGGTCAATGCCTATATTTGTGGATACGAGAAATCTACACACCCACGTCTACATGACAGTGCATGTAGTGGACAAAACTCCTTTGCCTCTTCTCTAGCTGTAGCAATTCATAGCATCTTAACATCTCTTCACAACAGATCCTTGTTCGAGGGATTACTTAGCACATTACATGTTGGCTTCCAATATGAGTATCATGCCGCTGAAAGCTTTTCAAACTTAAGGTCACATCCGTAGGGAGTAAGAGAGGGAATACCGTTCGCCTAACTCTATTTTTTTCCGTAATTTCGAAGGTAGACTTTAATATAAAAACTAAATCCAAAATCTAATCTTAAATCTAACCTAATTGAACATATGTTGATTCTGAGCTAATTGAACATGGTTAGTGGGTGAGTTAAAAGGTGTCAGATTCTGATGGGAATATACATATTGTTGCGTACCTAGTGTTTGCTCTTGGGGCAAAGCTTTCATTGACATGCCTTAAAATCTATCCTAAATCTAATCTTAAATATAGATCTAATCTTCCTTACATAAACCTAAATCTAATCTAATCTTAAATCTAAATGTAATCTAACTTAAATCTAAACCTAATCTAATCTTAAGTCTAACATAGCTAATCTTAAATCTTGTCTTAATCTTAAATTTAATCTAATTTAATTTTAAACTCAACATAAACCTAAATCTAATCTAATCTTAAATCCTAAACCTAATCTAATCTAGCATAAATCTAGATCTAATCTAATCTTAAACTCAACATAAACCTAAATCTAATCTAATCTTAAATCTAACTTAAATCTAAATGTAATCTAACTTAAATCTAAACCTAATCTAATCTTAAGTCTAACTTAGCTAATCTTAAATCTTGTCTTAATCTTAAATTTAATCTAATTTAAATCTAACCTAGCTAACCTTAAATCTTGCCCTAATTAAATCTAACGTAAATCTAAATATAAGACAATCTTCAACTCAACGTAAACTTAAATCTAACCTAAACGTAAATGTAATCTAACCTAATCTTAATTTAAATCTTAACATAATCTTAATTCTAACTTAATTTTAAATTTAGCATAAGTTTTAAATATAAGTGAAATGTATTCTAACTTAATCTTAGATCTTAATCTAACCTAATCTTAAATGTAATTTTAAATCTAACCTAACCTTAAATCTTAATATAACATTTCATTTCATATTTTCTCTACTTTTTTTATCGATCTCTCTCTCTCTCTCTCTCTTTGTTTTCTCCCCTTACCTCTCTCTTTGGTTTTTTTTTTTCTCTCTCTCTCCCTCTTTGTTTTCTCCTCTCTCTCTCTCTCTCTCTCTCTCTCTCTCTCTCTCTCTCTCTCTCTCTCTCTCTTTTCCTCTCTCGATATGTGTGTATGCATTCTTTGTTTATGCATGTGTGCGTGTGTGTATGTGTTTTTTGTTTATGCATGTGTGTACTCTCTCTCTCTCTCTCTCTCTCTCTCTCTCTCTCTCAAAGACACAATATGTGTGTGTGTGTGTAGCATTTCATTTCATATTTTCTCTACTTTTTTTATCGATCTCTCTCTCTCTCTCTCCCTCTTTGTTTTCTCCTCTCTCTCTCTCTCTCTCTCTCTCTCTCTCTCTCTCTCTCTCTCTCTCTCTCTCTTTTCCTCTCTCGATGTGTGTGTATGCATTCTTTGTTTATGCATGTGTGCGTGTGTGTATGTGTTTTTTGTTTATGCATGTGTGTACTCTCTCTCTCTCTCTCTCTCTCTCTCTCTCTCTCTCTCTCTCAAAGACACAGTATGTGTGTGTGTGTGTGAGAGAGAGAGAGAGAGAGAGAGAGAGGGGAAGGGAACATGAGAGAGAGGAGAGGGAAGGAGCATACTTGGATCTCCTTCCTTTCCTCGTATGTGTGTGCAGTTAACCTGTTTAACTTGAGCGTCGAAATTCAAATCTAAGATCTGAGTTTTTGGTGCTCTCGGTTTATTTTTTACCACTGTCAGCGTCGCTATGGGCGTCGCTATGCAATAAAGAAAATAGCGATGCTCATAGTGACGTTTATAGCGACACCGTGGATTTTCACTTTTGAGCGTCGTATTGTGAGCGTCGCTAATGTGAAGTACCTCTTGTAGTGCACCACTCAATAGTAGTGTGTCTATTGATGTGGCAACACATTTTTGGGTGGTGGGCTACTCTAGATGGATAGCAGTAAAGCATAGTTACAGGACGTAGCATTGCATTGTTTTTCTGTCTTGAATTGTTGAATGCAAATCTATTGGTTCAAACATTATGGATTTAGAAATTAAACGTAATTAAGTGGATTATTTTGTTGCTTTAGCGCTTTTAGTGAATGTTAAGAGGGATATATGGACTTGATAATGGCCAAAAATAAAGAGAGAGAGAGAGAGAGAGAGAGAGAGAGAGAGAGAGAGAGAGAGAGAGAGAGAGAGAGAGAGAGAGAGATAGATAGATAGATAGATAGATAGTTCTATTATCGTCCTGGGAGGTCAAATATGACCTATGGGACCAAATGAACATGTCACGTGGTGTGAGTGGAGTTCATAAGTGACTCTCGATGCTCAAAAATGGCTGAAATGAGCGTCGCAATAGAGAGTCCACATCGTGGTTGGGACAGGAAGGTATGTAGGGAGAGCTCATGGCTGAATATATGGGGAAAAGAGGACCTAATGTGGTCAAAAGCTGAGCACTCAAGTAGTGTGTGGTACTCACTCTCTCGCACTTGACGAGGACATAAGGTGCAAAGTCGATGACACTCCTCGCCAGTGCCCCAACGTCCTGTCTCGCAGCGTAGAGAATGGGAGCTAAGACGAATGGAGGCAATGGTGCGGATCGCACTCAACGGGATGGGCTCAAGGATGTAGGAATGGGTTCGGTTACCTCGTTCCGAGAAGAAGAGAGATTTGTAGTTCGGGGCAACGTGTGTGGTGTAATGGCTGAAGCGAGAACCTCCAGATTTCTCCCAAGCCATGATACATTGGCGTTGTAAGAAGGCCTCATTAACTTGGGAGTCGATCGACGCATCCTTGACCAAGTGACATGCATCCCATCTTCCAAACCATTTCTTGATATCAAGCATCCACCCCGAACTTAGTATTTTGCTCTTGCATGTCTTTTGAACCTTTTGACTTGCTTCATATGCGATTCTAGGAAGTCGATGCAAAGGGCTACGTTGAGAGATCAAAGAAGAAATTGAAAGAGAGAAGTTATATGGAGTGTGTGATGAGAGGATATCACTCAGTTGGTGGAGGGAGCTTTTTGCATAGCATTATGGAATGGAACATGAAGTTAGTAGAGAGAGCTTTATCAATAATTTTTCCAGCCATGCCATTTTCCATAAAAAGCTCCCTCTAAAGCTTTCTCCAAAAGCTCCCTCAGTTCCCCTACTCAATTTTTTTTTCATGCCTGAGTATTTGAATATATCTATCTAACAAGAGTATTTCAAATTTCTATAACACAATCCCCAACACGGTCTAATATTCTCGATTTGATAAATGATCAATTAACTTTGCTTTCTTATGAGTTGCTCTATTTATTTGTGACTCAAGTTTATATTTTCTATTTAGTTGAACTCCATAGTTTTTCTTGCCGCTAAGTTGTCTCACATCTGAGTTTCAACAAGGTTATGGCTCACTTTTTGTTTGCGTTCCACCATAATTTATTTTTAACTTTGCGATTGTCGAGTCAAGGTGCCAAGACTGTACATTCTAAATGTGCAATTTATTTGCTTCTAATTTTGTTTCAATACTCATCAATGGCTTAAAACTTACTCTCATATATACAGTACTCTTCACCACACACGCCTTCATCTCACACAAACCCTTGGTCACATTACCTAGCACACTAGTTCAAACATTGTGCATTGTTATGGCAAGGATCTTATGGGTTGAACTCAATTGGAATGGCAAAATTTCTACACATGTTAGAGCTCCTATGCCTGAAGAGGGCACAACTCTCCACTCCACACCTTGCTATGGAAACTTATGGTTATTGACACATGTATTAGAGTGCCTACGCTGCCTCTTGAGACATGCCTACGCCTCTTGAGCCAGGACTCTTTGCTTTGCAATATTGTCATGGAAAATTATGGATGTCGATACATGTGTACTAGAGTGCTTATGCCTGGTAAGGTAGGACCCTCTGTGGCTATATTATAAGTGGGACTAGCCCACCACATTTGGTATGGATTGATATGAAAGGATATGATGAATTGGTATGGCGAGCTGGAAGGGTGACAAATGGTGGTCAATTTGAAACAACATTTTTTACCAATGTTACACTCCGCACTTATGCACATTTACTTCACTTTATGCACATTCACATGCTATACATTTTTGCACCTTTCAATTGCTTCCTACTAATCATTGCTACTCTTTTGGTTTTTAGTTACTCATTGTGCTATGTAGGCATGTACCCAGCGTCTTGTACCTTGCACTCGACTCCACCACTTCTGTACCTCGCAACTATGGGCAATTGTTTTCCCAACCCTGGAGTATGTTATGGATAAGGGATATGTACATTTATTGCTCAAGTGCTCATTATGAGCTATGGCCATTTATGCTAGCCTACCAATGTGTATTCATTTTTGAGCATTCAAGAATCTATAAGTAAATACGTGCAACCCAGTGCTCGTATCTTTCTTCTCTCTTCTCCTCTCTACTTTCTTGTTGTGCTGGGGTAGCACTCCGCTTTAGGAGGTGCATTGGCACGTGCATGTGCGCTATGTCTTGCTCTCCATCTCTTTCAATCTATGGCTACTCCTGATTATGTGCTCTTACAATTTGTGCGATTTGTGAGGTATGCATATCTGCGGGGTTTTATCGTTTTTTATCATGCTATTTGAGGTATTTTGCAGGGACTCAATGTCATAATATCTAATATCTAACCTCTATCTAACCAACCCAAATGATCTTATAAAATCTAATATCTAACCAACCCAAATGCTTTTATAAAATCTAACATCTAACCAACCCAAATGATTTTCTCATATTAAACTGATCATTTAATATGGGAGAATAATCGAGAACAAGGGTTAGAATATAGACATGTGCTTATGGATCTATCTCAACACGGGACCAAGGTTAAAGGGGTCCAAATGAGAGATGGTCTGTTAAAGAGTAATGCTACCTAATGGAGCTTAAATACCTTAGGGCTAGCTTCATTAAAGACCTCCCAAAAATGTGTTAAAAAGTCCTTTGACTTAGGCAAGCTAGGATTGACCTTGAGGTGGGAATCCTTCCCAAGCATGAGGTGCTTGTCGTGCTTGCTAACTAAGGTGCTTAAGGTGTTTGTGGGAACCTTGCCCAAGATTGAGATGCTTCTCATGCTTAAATGACTAAGGTTCTTGAAGTGTTCAATTCAAACATGATCTCTCAAGAGGCATAAATGATTTTCATGCTTAAATGACTAATGTGCTTGAAGTGTTCAATTCAAACATGATATCTTAATAAGCATAGAAGACACATGTCAGGATCCTTCCCATTTGGACCTCATGATGTGCTTGAATCCTATTGGATAGGCTTTAAAGGGGTCCGATGAGAATTTAGATGCATAAAAATAAATAATTAAGTTCTTTCTCT
Source organism: Adiantum capillus-veneris (assembly GCF_014529385.1). Classification (NCBI taxonomy): domain Eukaryota; kingdom Viridiplantae; phylum Streptophyta; class Polypodiopsida; order Polypodiales; family Pteridaceae; genus Adiantum; species Adiantum capillus-veneris. Next base: position 114,271,426 of record NC_140953.1, on the reverse strand, counting down.
CAAAGAGGAAAAAGAGGACACATGTCCAAATGATATAATTAAGTAATACAAAGAGAGAGAGAGAGAGAGAGAGAGAGAGAGGTGGACCAAGCATGAGAGGGGGTATACTTTCCCACACACACACACACAGACTCTCTCTCTCATTGTGAGAAGTGCAAAGTGCAAGAGCTCCATCTCCTTCTCCAAGCTTGTTGAGAAGTTGAGAGTCTACACCAACACTCAGCTTGGCTATGGAATGAAAATCCAACCAAGAGCCATGCTTCAATGCTTAAGCTTGTTGTTGACCGCTGAGTCAACAACACAACATAACTCAAGTTTCCTACCAAAGTCTTATCCTAGGTCATTTTGTAAAGGGGGAGACTTTTTTTCATAATCAAAACTTAGCGCTGCCGTCTACTGTGTGTAAGAGAGAAAGAGAGTGAGCGTGAGCTTTATCCTCTCGCTACGCCCGGCTCGCTCAACACATTGGAGATCTGACTACACCATTGTTGTAGGCTCGAGGAGAGCTACGCGACAACGCCAAGCATTCCACGCGAGACGAATCGCACACGCCGATGCATCTACGAGCTATTTGTGGCCGTAAGTGTATCAAACGATGTCTGTTTTCTGCGTGCTAGTAGTGTATAGAATTGTGGCGACATAAGCTACGCATAGGTACTCATAAATTTCAGTTTCGGGCACTTCCAAAATTCTGCTCTGTCATCCTACGCGTTTTCCGCATATGGGTTTAGAGTGAGGTTTTTGAGTGTAGAAGCTTAGGGACTGGTGTATCCTAGTGAGGGGATGGTGTTCCTTAAGTTTCGTACGAATCTGGCATGATTAGGTCAGTTACCTTCCGTATGTGTGTATGTGGCTAGGTGGTGTAGTTGAGAGCAGTGAGGTTCTTGATTGTGGTTTAGTTGGTCTTCTAGAGTGTTGTATGTGTAGGATGGTCTCAGCCTGACAAGCTAAAGAGATTTCCTTCGTGTGCCTATCGTGTCATCTGTGTCCTTGATTGACATTATGTTGATCTAGGTAGTGTTTGCATGCACTTCATGGGTGTGTGAGTCGCTCCGTCTAACATTGGCGCCGTTGCCGGGGACACAAGGACCTAAGTAGGTTTCCTACTAACACTCGTGTGATGGTTGCTTGATTTAGTTTCGGCTAAAGAAAGCGTTTTTCTTAAGTGGATCCGGAAGAGGATATTCTGTGATCAAGTGGATAGCCAGGAAGCGTGTGTCTTGCCGAGGGTCTGCGACTAGATAGGTTTAGTTAGGATTTGTGGATTAGAGTAGTTGTTGGTGGTCGAGTGATTTTTGAGGTGATAAAAGCGTTTACTAGTCCGTGTGTGGCAGTGAAGCGTTTTTCTACTCATAGATGCAAAACCACATATGATTTGTAGGAGTAGCTTTAGGTAAGTGATCCGATTCTGATCTAGAGCTATTCAGCATTGAATTATTTGCTAAAGTGCTTGATTACATTTGAAATCACGGAAAAGTGTGCTTTTGAGGGTAAAAATGCATTAAACAAGCTTTTGTGGATATTTTTGTATGACTGACTGATGCTGTGCATATAAAAGAGCATTTGCAAGGGTTCTGCGAAGAAAACCTGCAATTCTGTAAACATAGACATCCTACGCGTAGGATGTCTCAAGGGGGTTCTGGAGACCAAATTTGAAAATCTGACTGCACCAGTGGGTAGATTTTACCCTAGTAACATATTGACTTGGGTGTTTTTCCCTATTTTTGTTGACCAAAAACCAAAAGGCAGAGTCAAAAAACGTAAAATTTCAGCAAAGGCTTAATTGAGTGATTTTTTCATGTTTTTGCAATTGTGAAGCATACTTACACTTGCTGCGAGCATAAGGAAGCATCAGGGACACTTCAGTCTCAAAAAATCAGAAGTAGACATCCTACGCGTAGGATGTCTACAGGGTGATCTGGTGGAAATTTTGAAATTCTGAGTTGACCAGTGTGTTTAGAAGGTACGTTTTACCCTATTTTCACCTGGAAAGTGGAAATTTGACCAAATCTTGACAGATCAAAGCCAAAAGACGAGAATTGCCAGACATCCTACCCAAATTGTGCCAAGGCATAATTTTGAGACCAAACCATAGGATGACTCCATAGGCATGTTCTAAATGTTGTATTGATTGCATGTGATAAATTTCATCTCATTTGGGTCAGTGAAAGTGAAGATTGAACAAACTTTAGCATTTTTGACTGAAAAAGGCAAGAATAGCTAGTTTTGGGGTCTTTTGACATCCAAACTCAAATCTAAGCATAGCATTGGGTTGCTGACATCAAGGAGAGTCCGTGGTTCAACTTTGGGGCAATTCTGAGCATATAGACATCCTACGCGTAGGATGTCTAAGGCATGATTTAGAGGCCAAATTCAAATGTGGACATAGCAGGGTGTTGTATAGCCTTAGACAACCCTCCTAGGCAAATTTGGTCCAATTTGGAGTTGATTTGACTTGGGAATTCATCAGAATAGACATCAGGATTTTGGAACAGATTCTTGATCATTTGACCAACCTATAGGTGTAAGAATCAAAAAGTAAAAATAGTTGTGAGTTTAGCACATCAAGGGGAAGCTACAGTGCAAGTTTGAGGTGAAACAGAGCAAAAAGACATCCTACGCGTAAGAGGTCTCCAGGGTCATAAAGTGGTCAAAATTCTACTTTGGTCATATAGGGAGGTTCTAAGTGTCTCAAGAATTCCAAAACTTTTTTTCAAAGGTGAATTTGGACCTTGTTTGGCCTATTTACCAAGCAAAGACAAGAATTGTCAGACATCCTACTCTTGGAGTGCACTAGAAGCTTATGCAGCCCAAATCTTGGCCTATTGGCATCCAAATTCAATTTTGAGCATACCATTGGGTTGCTAAGCACTAGGAGAATCTTGGGATCAAGTTTGGACAAAATCTGAGCAGTTAGACATCTTACGCGTAGGATGTCTCCAGCTTGATTTAGGACTCCAAACCAATCTATGAGTACACCACTGTGATCAGCACATCAAGGAGAAGCTGGGGTGAAAATTTCAAGTCATTCTGAGCAAAAAGACATCCTACGCGTAGGATGTCTCAAGGCCATTATTAGGTCCAAATGAAATTCTGAGCATACCATTGTGTTGCTGGACTCAAGGGGAGTCTCTGGACCAAATTTTGTTAAATTCTGAGCATATAGACATCCTACGCGTAGGATATCTCTAGGCCAGTTTTAGGGTCCAACTATACTTTTGACCATATAGGAGTGTTCACAGTGTCACAGAGATCCCAAATCTTCTATTAAAATTGAATTTGGAATCATTTTGACCATTCTAAACTGCAATTCACTGTTTTGGCCATAACTTTCACAAACGGTATCGGATCGGAAAAGTTTTTATATCAAAACGTAGCCTGAGAGCGGCTCTACAGATCTTAGAGCAAAAGTTTTTATATTAAAACGTAGCCTGAGAGCGGCAACCATTTAGTTCAGCTTTGAAAAAAAACGTCGTTTGAGGCCTCAAAATACATCCCCGAGTTAGGGGCGTCTAAAAGCGACAATTTGCGAGAATTGTGACGAAACGGTTGTGGTTTTGGACATAGTTTCGACTTTTCCATAACCAAAGCACTTGAACACAGTGGAGTAAGTCTACTTGAACCAAGCAAAAGCTCTTAAGCCCAGAAATCATGTCTACCCTAGATTCAAACGCAGCTTACACAAGCTTGGAGATCCCGACGATAGAAGAATATCCTCCCACAATGGATCTTCCAAACTTGCAATTGATAAAGATCCATCTTGTTGAGAGAGTTTGGATGATTGGTCATGAGAGTGAACAACTATATAGATACATTGACGACAATGAGGTCAATCTTTATAGGTGCTCATATCCATACCTAGAAGAGATAACGGATTACAAGCTCTTATATGACTACACATACGGAGTCGACTGTCAATGGAGATCTATAGTTGTTGACAAGTATGGACGAGAATACAGAGTTGTAGAAAGCACAAATCCACGGACTCTACTAGAAAGAGGTGGATATTTGATCAATGAAGGACCACAAATGGCTCCACCAGACACGAGAATTCCTATAGAAATTCCAAGAAGAGAGCCACCAGGATTCCCTTCAAGAGCGATAACGAGAGAAGGATTGGGAGAGTTTCTGGTTAGACTTGTAGACAATCAACGAGTCAGACCATCCCAAGTCCAGAAATGGGTAAACAGAAAATACTCCGGAGATAAAGATCCGAGAGATCACGTAACGGCTTTTAGAAGAGTGATTAGAGCATAGGAAGTTTCAGATTTTGCGACACAGTTTGCGGGATTTGGATTGACTCTAGAAGATGATGCAGCTACATGGTTTGACTTGGTGGAAAAATGGGATTTTGAGACCCTAGATGAGCTGTTTGAGGAGTTTATTGAAGAATTCTCGTCAAAAGGCATTGCTCACAACACGGTCTCGCAAATCCATAGATTCAAACAGAAAGAGGATGAATCAGTACGCAAAGCATCATTACGGCTCAAGAGATATGTTAAGCTCTGTTCGAGAGCGGAATTACCTACGCAAGCACGGCTGATGCTGATCTTTATCCAGAGAATGAGACATGCGGGCCTTTAGAAGGATCTGCATATGATAAGGAGGATGACACTAAACGAGTTGACCAAAGAAGCTCTTTATCTAGTGGATAACTATGAGGCTTACAAAGAAAAGGACTTAAAGAGTCAAGGAGATAACACATCCTCTCAGCACACTGTTTCACAGATAAGTGAGTCCATTGCCAAACCAACGGCACCTATTGATCAAGAAAAGCTTATCGACGACTTGGTCAAGATGTTGATTCCTCTTGTAAGGTCTGATTCGGGAGAGCCGAAGTGGTGTGAAATTGAGAGAAAATGGACGAACCATACGGGGGAAGAGTGCTATTATAGCATGGAAAATGCTAAGGAGAGGTATGTACAACCTGTTCCAGAAGCACCTACTCCACCTAGATACATTACGGGGAATGCGCCACGACCAATAGGATTTTTAAGGCCATAGCTTGTCTTAGGACAACAACCTCCGCTGCCAGGTGCTAGAATGCAGGTAGACATGAGATACATGCCAATGATGGAAGCATCGAATAAACCAACGCCAGTACCAGCTACAATGTGGTATAGCAACCAAAGTGAGTACTACCCTTCGGAGCAACAAAATGTGACAAAAACAGATAGAGTGGTGAGGCCGGTACAACCTCCACCTCCTGGGTTTCAGTCGAAAGAAAGAAGGTATGAAATGGATGAAAGGAAATTGCGATTCATTGCAAATAGCGGCTTATCTAGGTCAAATGCTAAAAGAACCTCCTCAACCAGAGACAGATTGTCACAAAAGTCGTGACAACCACTTGGTCAAACAATGTCCTCATACGGAGGTCAGTGAAGTAAATGCCTATTGTTTTGAGTATGGCATCACTCACTTGATCCCCGATTGCCCGAAAAAACCAAACCAAATCAGGAAAATCACGACAAATGTATTAGGGACTGTTCAACTACCTAGTAGCTTAGAAAATGAAAATGTTGTACCAGTTCAAGTGGTTACGAGAGCACAAGCTCAAAAGAAAGCTGATGAGAATCCAGAGACAAAGAACACGGAAAGTGACACGAGTCCAAAGATAGATGATGGACCAAAGATAGACGCACCTAGTCAGAAAACCAAGAGCAAACGAAATAGTTGGAAAGCTAGAAAGACTAGGATGAAAGCACGCAGGGAACGAGAGAAAAAATCCATAGCTGAGAAGCTTACTGAAGCTGAGGAGAAGATAAAACAACATGAGGAAAAGGAGGCACCTTCTCTTACACAGATGGTTAAACCTCTAGAAGAACCATCCACGGATGAAAAACCGAGAAGTGCTAGTTCAAGAGGATCTGTGTTGGCAAAGAAGGTTAATGAGACATTAGATGCCCTCTTGAAAGCCTATGATGTGAGGCTCAAAAACAACCAAACCCAAGAACACAGGTGGATGACATATCCCGATGCGGAACTAGAAAAGCAAAGGTTTGAAATGTGCCAGAAAATGATTCAAACAGCCCAAGCTTTACTGGAACCACCAGTTGCAAAACCTGAGGACGTGATCCGTGTCATGCCTACACAAGTAATCCCACCAAACCAGGAACTAAAAGAGCCAGATTCTAGTCATGAGCACAGACCAAACCTCAAAGAACCAGCATTAGAACCAAGGATAGTACTCAATACCACGGATAACTCTTCCGAGGGATTTCACCAAGCTATAGCTGAGGTTTGTAAAGAGATAGATGGTCTTGACGAATTGTGGAAACAAGTTAGAGAGGCCAATGAAGCTGATGACCTAAGAAGACGAGTAGACAAGACTGGTGATGAACGAGGAGTGTTTCTACCACCAATAGAGGAATTTGAGACTGGATCTCAAATGAATCTAGACGTGCGATCGTATTGGGGCGACAAAGGATTTGTACAATCTATGGATATTCAACCCCATTCGCTAAGAACACTACAGTCCTACATGGGAGAGTACGAGACCAAGTCAGATGTGGTTGCAGTCCCATCACAGAGACTGTCTCCCAACAAGGCCATCGATTCAAAGGGGCTAGTAGATATTCTATCTACCCCAGTCACCTGTACAATAAGGTTAGCCGAGTTGCTCAGAATAAGACCAAACATGTGGGCTAATGTGGGTAAATGTCTAGAGAAATTTGGTGTAAAAACCCCAATGACTCAAATCGAGGAAGGCATCAAAGAGCTTGAAATGCCTCAACTAAATACTAGGTCAGTGCCATTAAACAAGGTAGGCGAGTATTACGAGGGAGAAGAGGGAAACACCACCCTTCCTGTGGAATTCAATAATGTGAAAACCATGGCAATCCTTGACAGTGGAGCTGGTGTGGCCATTGCAACCAAAGAGGTTTGGAAAAAATGGGAAAAACCTGCCTTGATATCCACACGAATGACCCTGCAGCTTGTAAACGGACACAAGAAAAAGCCCGTAGGACTGCTAGAAAAAGTACTTGTTACTTCTTGTGGCATTGAATATGAACACACTTTTGCTGTTGTTGACATTGGCAAGAAGAACAACTATGACATCATTCTGGGAAGACCATTCATGCGACAATTGAAAATGGTCCAAGATTGGGGTTATGACCATATATACCTGAGACATATGGAAACCATAACAAAGGTAAACTTGAGGGACCATAGCTATAGGGATGTGACGAGAACACCGGTCGAGAAGTTTGATTGAGCCACAGTTGCAGGATCAGAACTTCTAGGTAAGCCTAAAGAACTGTGGATGTGTGGAGCTTCACAATGTGGTAGCTTGAAACGTGAGGAATGTATCCTAGAGCGGGTTATAGAGGATAAGGACTATATCCCAGAACCATTTCCTGAAGAAGAGTTAGAGCCTTTTGGATGGGAACACATCTTGGCTACTCTGGACGTGTGCGCCGTGAAGGATGCTCCCACAACAAAGTTTTGTGATGAAAATGGCTATGATGTCGTTCCTTATTTTGCAGTGAGTGTAATTTAGGAAAACGAAGAGAACCAGAAATCGACAAGCTCTCGAAATAAGGAGCAAACAAAGAAATGTGGAGAATCAAAAGATGAAGAAGACGACGAGTTCTATGACTCTGTAGAACACTTCGAGCTTCAAGAAGATCAACGACCCGGGAATCAATGTCATTGCTACACGAATAAAGTGCATCAAAAGTGGATTCCAAAGTCCTCGGTGAAGACACAGCCACCACAAGCATCCTCATACATGGCTCCTAATAAGGATGCAAAGACTCAGCTAGGAGGAATACAACCAGAGCAACGAGCTAACAATGCTCTAATCAATGGGCTAGAAAAGTCCTCCAAGAAACTACCACCCACGAGCAAACAGACAGTAACTTTCCACTACCAGCCAAAAAATCAAGGGAAAGTACAAGAAGTCAACCTTGCTGAGGATAGTAGCGATAGTGATGAATCTTACGACATCCCCTATCATCAACTCAGGCCATCACTATCACCAACCCCTTCAGCAACAACCATGACAGGTCAAAAGAACATGACAACAAGTCAAAGCCAAAAAGCTCGACAAATCTGGATATCAAAAAGCCAGATCGGCCAGAAACAGATATGGATCAAGAAGACAAATATCTCTAATGACAAATCACAAGATCCAACACCAAAACAAAAACAAGGAAAGTGTGCACGAACGGGTAAGAATATCACAAAGTCGCAAGCTTTCACAACTCAGGTTTGGGCTCCAAAGAAGTTGATTCAAGCACAAAAAAGTCAAGAATTTATTTGTATTCCAAAACAACCACAGTATCAACTTTCAAAGCCTAAATCCCGTCCCCAACCAAGCGTACAAGGTCTGAAGCAAAGACCACTGTTGACTCACGCAACAAAAAGGTGGATCCCAAAGAAGTCTCTTCAAACACAAATGAAGCACGGGCAAGTATGGGTTCCCAAATGAGAGCCAACAACAAAACAGCCACTAATCACAAAGAAATGGGTCCCAAAGAAGAACAACAAAACTGTTGTCAGTGCATCGCAGCTTGAATTCTTACAATTCTTCCTACGATTACAGTACAGTTAGAAGAGAGCAAGTCGCTTCAATCAAGCAACGATACAGGAGCTTCAAAGACCATTACATTGCTTAGAATAGGAAGCCTCGCCAACAAATGCCAATAAGCAAATTGCTTATACCCACATCTTGCACAACATAAATCTTTTCCATGCATTGACTGTGTACGCATAATAGGGCTACATTACAAGGCCTGCATAGGCACAACTTTTAATTGCCCAAGCACAACACATACCCTTTGCGATACCCTGTCGTAAAGGATGACTTCAAATCGGAAGGGGGGAGGCATTATGAATGCAAACCTAACATTATGACTATTAGAGGGCAATGTTTTGTGAGATGCATTGAATTTTTGCGTTTTATTGTGATAATTTTTGACGAAATTTAGAGTATATGCCCTCATAGTAGTGTTACAGAGGAGTATGGGGACAAAATCCATATATGAGCCCCTAGGGACATGTGTATAGTGTACATAGCATTTAGATTTCTATTTGAATGATTTTTCTTTTGTTAAGTTTTTTTTAAAGATTTTCTTTGTTTATTATTAAGAAAAAAATAAAAAAATCCATAATCCACATGAAGAAAAGACTGACAAGAGGCTTGAGCACTACAAAGAGAAGAAGGTACAGGAAAACGATGAAACTTCACGAAGAATGTCTCAACAGCCACTACAACAGCCGAAGAACTTGTCACAAAGCAGTGTCAACATGCAACCGACAAGTCATACAAGTCAGAGTCGAGTAGCTAAGCCACAAAATGAGTGAGGTGTTAGTCCCAAAGCTTCAAGTAATATTCTCTGTGGTCTAAGCATCTTAGCTATTCTAGGTACTGCTCAAGCTGAAAGAGTTGAGCATATTTACGTTGTGTCGCTCATGCTGGTATAGGTGAGCAAAAGAGTCGAAGTCTAAGTACTTAAGTCTGGTGAAGTGAAGGACAAGGTCCAAAAGACACTCACGTACTGAGCACAGTGAGATACGAGTGGAGAAACTTCTACATCGATAACCCTTCTTGGAAAGGTGGAAGCTATTGAGACATCTTTTGATGTCACATGTGCTACATTTATTCCTCGAAACACCCATCATCTCCTTCTTTCACATTGCATGCTTTTGTTGACAAATTTCTCATATGCATATAGAGTGTCCCATAATTGGCACTTGCATCAGGCACTCTTTCCGTGTTTCACCCAAGCACTCACCTTTCATGAACATGTACTTCACGTTCAACTGCTCAACTCCAATAAGAGCGTATACCAAAGGTATTTTTTTTCCGTCGGGTTTTCTCCCTTTGGTCATCCACGTTTTAGACCCTAATCTAAAGACACCTATCACCATCCTCTTTTACATATTCCTTCTACATCAACAATAAGAAAATGCTACTCAAATCAATTGACAAATGAATTGGAGCACCAATTTCAGATCATAGCATACTTCTCCTCAATGGCGAGTCGAAGAATGGCCTACAATGACAAAGCTGCAGACAACACTAACAACATGATTGCACAGGAACAAAGAAGTCCCCAATGAAGAAGAGCAGACATAAAAGTAATCAGAGGATCTCAAAAGATGAATGGTTATGATGATAGATGTCCGCTCTAATGGATCATAGTTCTTGTGTGGTTCGACAAAGATATAAGCAATGCAACAGATGAAGCCAAAACAACAGCAAAGTGTACCATTGGGTCAACAACACAACATAACTCAAGAACAAAGAAGTCCTCAATGACAAAGAGCAGACATAAGGGTAATCAGAGGATCGCAAAAGCTTGTCCTTGATAATGCGCATCGAATGCTCGGCAGGGTTTTGAACGTCAAATTAGAATAATTAAGTCTTGGATTCGGCCTGACAGATAGACTTTGCATTGGAGTGCAACTTGGCCTAAAGAAGTTAAGGGTTTAGCCATACAATTTCTACAAAATCCTTACAAAGTTGTCATTGGCTCACAAGATCAGAAAGCCAATCACTTAATTCTACAGATTGTAGAAGTTGTTTTTGAGAATCACAAATACTCCGAATTCACAGATTTGCTGGAGCAAATGATGGGTGGAGCTTTCTGTATCCATGATGATAAGAGTCAAGTTAAATGACATTGGGTTCTTTTTGAATTTAGATATGGCAGTAGACCTATAATGACAGAAACAGATGCTACAGCTCGGAGCGTGGATGTGAAAGACATAAAGTTCGTCATCAATTATGATTTTCCTGAATCATGTGAAGACTATGTACATCGGATTGGACGAACAAGACAAGCTACTGCAAAGGCTATTGTCTATACTTTCTTTCCAACAACAAAACGACAGCAAAGACCACATCGCCATCGACAATCAGGTCATGTCAGGGACGACATGAACGCGGAAGGGGGGAATGTTGGCCGCTGGGTCAACAACACAACATAACTCAAGTTTCGTACCAAAGTCTTATCTTTTGCGAGTTATGAAATGCTGCGGATTATGGCTATAAACGTCATTTGTAATGAGTAGTTATTCTAGTTTCAGAAGCCGGGGTGCAATGGCACTTCCAGATTGTAAATACAAAGCCATTTGACCCTTTCAACCCCATTTTTGGTTAAACCGAAGGTAACCTTAGTATATAAGGTACCTAGGTCATTTTGTAAAGGGGGAGACTTTTTTTCATAATCAAAACTTAGCGCTGCCGTCTACTGTGTGTGAGAGAGAAAGAGAGTGAGCGTGAGCTTTATCCTCTCGCTACGCCCAGCTCGCTCAATACATTGGAGATCCGACTGCACCATTGATGTAGGCTCGAGGAGAGCTACGTGACAACGCCAAGCATTCCACATGAGACGAAGCACACACGCCGACGCATCTACGAGCTATTTGTGGCCGTAAGTGTATCAAACGATGTCTGTTTTCTGCGTGCTAGTAGTCTATAGAATCGTGGCGACATAAGCTACGCATAGGTACTCATAAATTTTAGTTTCGGGCACTTCTAAAATTCTGCTCTGTCATCTTACGCGTTTTCCGCAGATGGGTTTAGAGTGAGGTTTTTGAGTGTAGAAGCTTAGGGACGGGTGTATCCTAGTGAGGGGATGGTGTTCCTTAAGTTTCGTACGAATCTGGCATGATTAGGTGAGTTACCTTCCGTATGTGTGTATGTGGCTAGGTGGTGTAGTTGAGAGCAGTGAGGTTCTTGATTGTGGTTTAGTTGGCCTTCCAGAGTGTTGTATGTGTAGGATGGTCTCAACCTGACAAGCTAAAGAGATTTCCTCCGTGTGCCTATCGTGTCATCTGTGTCCTTGATTGACATTATGTTGATCTAGGTAGTGTTTGCATGCACTTCATGGGTGTGTGAGTCGCTCCGTCCAACACTTGTCATCTTCGTCATCTTCATTACTATGCTATTATGCTATGCTAAGCAAGAAGAGTGATGAGTGAGGAACTATTTCTTTCTCCTATGAACGATTCTTCTTCCTCTTCCCTACCCTCATTCCCCACTAGCTCTCTCCACCTTCGAAGGTGTTTGAGGCCTTGGAACTGAGGCTTGGGAGAGTTAATGCTTTTTGAAAATTTTATGTTATGCTCATGATGCATGAAGCTTTCCATCTTCATTGCATCACCTAGGTCACAAGGAATACAAAGAGTGTATTGTACCAAGTATCTCTTGATGGGAGAATCTATGATATAAACTCCCTTTGGAGGGGGGACCGGCTCCAAGTAAATCCGGTACTCAACTATTGTCATGTTCTCTAATACTCTCTCTTGCAAAAGTATTGCTCATGCCAAGTTAATTAAGTACTATTTTTATATTGCTACCATCAATTAAGTTCACCCTTTATGTTCTCAAAGTAATCTCACAAAAATGCTCACTCTAATTCTCTTAATTTAGCTATTCTCAAAGTTCATATGCCATTTCCATTACATTGTATTAGAGAATTTGGTTTCTCTTTTCTTGCTTACGAAGAGAGGTCCTTATGTAGCCTACACCTCGGGACCTTTGGTCTTAATAATGGAGTCTTTTTTGACTTGGCTACGTCTTTACCATTATTGAGCCATAAGAAGTCCGAGAGGAGCTAGCCCTTGGCAATTTTGCAATATTAGACCCACTCCACTACTCTCTATATTAAACCAATTTGAGTCGTGGGTGTAGATTTTAAGTGCTGATTTTCTAAGGCTAGGAGGAGTAGCAACTAAGGTTTTGAATTGCCAAAGAATACACTAAGTAAACACATAAGTATAATTAGCATGGCGACAATAACCAAGAGAGTAGAATGAACATTGATAACTTTGATTTTGCACATGAAGGTGCTAATGATCATTTTCATCAATTATCTTGTTACTAGGTTGCAGCAAGCCATGGGCAACCCTGCTTTGCAAGCCGAAGTTACTCAACAACTTCGTGCTTATGTGATTTCCCTACCTCTCCGAGAGAGAGAGAGAGAGAGAGAGAGAGAGAGAGAGAGAGAGAGAGAGAGAGAGAGAGAGAGAGAGAGAGAGAGAGAGAGAGAGAGAGAGAGAGCTTAGGAGGCCTCTTGACAAGACCCCCAAAAGAAGACTCTCTCCCATATGAGAGGAGGAATCCAAAGAACAAGAAAGCAATGAATCCCTAAGTTCCTTTGAAGATGTGGATCCACAAAGACGGCGGTCTAGACGATCGCCAACTCCTACCAAGAGGAAACGGTCAACACACAGTCCTTCTCCTCGTCACTCCAAAAGGGAAAAGAGGAAAAAAATGAAGAAAAGGTCAAGAAAGAGGTCACCCTCTTCTCCTTCTTCTTCACCTTCCTCATCTTCCGACAAAAGCTATGGCTATTCTCCTAGAGAATACAAGAGGGGAGGACATCGCAAATCATACCCTGCATGGCAAAGGTCACAAAAGCTCAAGAAGTTCAAAGAGGGAGGAAAGAGTATCTCTTTTCTCACCTATGATGGCACCTTTGGTGCCACCGACAAAGTATTGGCCTTCATCCAGCAATTTGATGCGTCCTTTGGAGATGAGGGCTTCACGGAGTCCTCCAAGCTACACCATGTAGCTATGCACTTCCAAAAATCGGCTCGTCAATGGTGGGATAGCCTTTGTGGCAACGGCGCATCCCCAAAGACATGAAAAACTCTACGAGTTTCCATAATGAAGCAATTCCTTGCAAGCGATGCAAAGGAAAAAGTACTTACCTTATGGCACAGTTTGAAGCTTCTCTCCCATGAGTCTATTCACAAATATGTGGATAAGTTTTGAGATTTACATCTCAAGGCTACTGTCTTCCAAAGGAAAGACTTCGTCAAGCAAGAGCAACAATTTTGTGCGGAATTACTTGAGGAAATGGCCAAGTATGTCAACTGCCAACGGCGTGGTTCTATCACCAAAATAATCCACCACACCGTGGTTGCTTCCCGCACCACTTTCCAACAAGGGGCTAGACGATATGTCAAGCACATGGAAAACAAAGACAAAAGTGATGCAAAGGGGAAAACCAATGCCCAAAATTCTTCCCAAGGAAATTCCAATAACAACAACAACAATAATCGGTCAAAGGAGAAGGGATTTTACAAAGGTAAAAACAAACTCTCTCTTGAAGAGCTTGAAGCTTTTCGCAAGGACCATAAGTGTTTTAAGTGTGGGGAGCAAGGACATGGCTATTGTTCTTGCCCCAAGACAAATGCCCGCAGTGAGACTCCTAGAGCTTCCACCATCAAAGCCCGAAAAGAGGATGCTCATTGCAAAGGATCGTCTCTCTCCTATTCTTGGGGAAAGGTAAGGGAACATGATGGCTTCATCTTGTTTGACCATGGCTCTACTCACAACTTCATATCAACGAAGTTGGCCACCAAGTTGGGCATTCAAGCTTTTGAGATGGGAGATACTGTAATTGCTGACACAACTTTCAAGGAACAACACACCTCTATTACTCCCTTGATTGGGAAATTGAGACTTCATGTTCAAAGCTATGTCGACAAAGAAGACTTGTTTATCTCTCCTCTCCAACATGAGGATGATATCCTAGGGGCACCGTGGTTCAACCGCATGGCTGCCAACATGAAGTTCCCTGACTAACTCTTGTCTACTTTTCTAAAAGGATTCCAAGATGTTTTTATTGATGATAAACCTATGGACTTACCATCCAAAATGAGGCCTTATCCAATTTCCAGTTTCCCAAGCTAAAGAAGAGGAGACCATGAGGCAAGTACAAGAATTGGTAGGCAAAGGGATGGTGAGGCCTAACTCCTTTCCCTTTTGTTCTCCAGTCCTTTTAGTGCAAAAGAAAGATGGTACATACCGTACGTATGTGGACTATCAAGCTCTAAACCATATCACTATCAAAAACAGATTTACCATGCCTCGGGTAGAAGATTTGTTTGATAAGCTACAAGGCTCTACCTACTTCAGTAGGATTGACCTTAAAAGTGGCTACCATCAAATAAGGATAGTGGATGAAGATATCCTAAAGATCACGTTTCGTACAACGTTTGGTCTTTATGAATATCTAGCCATGCCTTACCGCAAGCTCACTGGAGTGTTCTTTGATGATATCATCATCTACTCCAAGTCCTTGGAGGAACAGAAGCAACATCTCCAAGTGATTTTTCAAGCATTGAGGGAGAACAAGCTTTTTCTCAACCAAAAGAAAAGCAAATTCTTCCTTCAAGAGATTCGATACTTAGGTCATATTATCTCTCACGATGGTATCTATATGGATCCATCAAAGTTAGACGTAATAAAAGCATGGCCTAATCCAAGGAATCGACATCAGCTAAGAAGCTTTATTGGTATGTGTGCATACTATATACGCTTCATAGAGAAATTTTCACAAATAGCAGGACCATTACATGACTTAACAAAGAAGAACGTTAATATTATTTATGGACTGCTAAGGCGCAAAATTCTTTTGACAAGCTCAAAGAGAAGCTTACCTCTCAAGCAGTCCTCATGCTTTTGAATCCCTCAAAGCCATTTGAGATCCAATGTGATGCTTGTGGTGATTGCCTTGGAGCAGTCTTGCTTCAAGAAGGGCATGCCATAGCATATGAGAGCCGAAGGCCCAATATGGATGAACGGGTCTTGGGCATTTATTACAAAGAGCTTTTAGTTGTTCTACATGTCCTAGACACATGGAATTTCATAAAAACTAATATCTAACCAACCCAAATGATTTTCTCATATCAAACTGATCACCTAATGTGGGAGAATAAACGGGAACAAGGGTTAAGTTATTGAGATGTGCTTGTAGATCTATCTCAACATGGGGACAATAGTAAAGGGCCCCAAATGAGAGATGGTCTATCAAAGAGCAAGGCTAACCAATGGAGCATAAGACCTTAGGGTTAGCTTCATTGAAGACCTCCAATAGTTAGTGTAAAAGTCCTTTGACCTTAGGTAAGCTAGGGTTGAGCTTGAGGTGGGAACCCGGCCCAAGCTTGAGGTGCTTGAGTTGGGAACCCACCCAAGCTTAAGGTGCTTGATGATTGAGATGCTTGAGGTGCTTGTCATGCTTGAGATGCTAGGGTTGCACTTCAGGTGAGAACCCAGTCCAAGCTTAAAGTGCTTAAGGGCCAAGCTGGTAGTGGGAACTGGGCCTATGCATGAGGGGCTTGAGGTGTCAAAAGGACAAGATTCAATCCCGACAAGGAGGGGGCGAGCCCTACAAGAGGGGGAATGAGAGAGAACACCCACACACTCACACAAGGCATGCATGGTACAAAGAAAGCAAAAGGGACACTTGTCAAGTTCCTCCTCATCTTGCCCTCACGGTGTGCCTGAAGCCTATTGGTTGGCCACCCAAGGGGTCCAATGATAATTTAGGAGATTTAATTAATTTATTTTGCATTTATCAAGTCCTCTCTCTCAAAGGGGAAAGGGGGACACTTTTCCCAAGGCTACCCTTGTTGCTTGTAATGCCTCTTGCTTGTGATTGGCTAGGCCTGGAGGGGTCCAATGAGCTTCAAGCATGAGCTACAAGAAGGGGTCAACCCAAGGAAGCTAGGGGGTTGCTTAGGGGGTATACTCGCCCACACACACTCATACACACTCTCATTATGCAATGTGCAAAGTGTAAGAGCTCCCTCTCCTTCTCAAGCAAGTAGAGGTTGAGAGCCCACACGAACACTCTTGGCTATGGAGTGCAAATCCAACTAAGAGTCATGCTTCAATGCTTAAGCTTGCCATCTTCTCAATCTTCATTACTATGATATTATGTATGCTAGCAAGAAGAGTATGATAAGTGAGGAACTAATTCTTTCTCCTATGAAATGTTTCTTTTTCCTCTTCCCTACGCTCATTCCCTGCTAGCTCTCTCCACCTTCGAAGGTGTTTGAGGTCTTGGGACTGAGGCTTGGGATAGTTAAAGATTTCTTCAAAGTTTATGTTATGCTTGTGATGCATGAAGCTTTTCATCTTCATTGCATCACCTAGGTCACAAGGACTTGTATTGTAATAAGTCTCTCTTAATGGGAGAAATCATAATACAAATGCCTAATGGAGGGAGGACCAGCTCCACATAAATCCGATCCTCAATTGTTGTCATGTTCTCTAAATTCTCTCTCTTGCAAAAGTATTGTTCATGCCAAAGTTAACTAATTGCTATGATTATGTTGCTATTTTCAATTATGTTCACCCGCTATGCTCACAAAGACATTTCTCAAAAGTACTCTCATTAATTTCCACTACTCTCAAGTTAAATAGTCCAATTCCATTACATTGGAATGAGAGCATTTGGTTTCTCTTTTCTTGCTTAAGAAGAGAGGTCCTTAAGTAGCCTATAAATGGTTGATTTTGTTAATTATATTAGGGTAAGTGGAAGTGGGATCTGTTATCGGTTTTGTTGAGCCCACTATGTGGGATGTGGTGCACACCTCAGGAGCTTTGGACTTAATAATGGAGTCTTTTTAGACTTGCCTACGGCTTTACCATTATTGAGCCATAAGAAGTCCAAAAGGAGCTAGCCCTCGGCAACTCTGATATGTTAGACCTACTCCACTACTCTCTATAATTAGCCACTTCAAGCCGTGGGTGTAGATACTTACGATCCAATTTTCAAAGGCTAAGAGGAGTGGCAACTAAAGTTTTGAATTGCCAAAGCATACACTAAGTACATACATAAATTCTGTTAACATGGTTGACAATAATGAAGAGAGTAGAATGATCATTAATAGCTTTGATTTTTCACATGAAGGTGCTAATGATGATGCCCCCATGTTTGTCAATTATCTCCTTACTAGGTTTCAACAAGCTATGGGAAAACCTGCTTTGCAAGCCGAAGGTACTCAACAACTTTGTGCTTATGGAATTTCCCTTCCTCTCCAAGAGGAGAGAGAGCTTAGGAGGCCTCTTGAAGAGACCCCCAAAAGAAGACTCTCCCATTTGAGAGGAGGAATCCAAAGAGCAAGAAAGCAATGAAACATTAAGTTCCTCTGAAGATGTGGCTCCACGAAGATGGCGGTCTAGACGATCGCCCACTCCTCCCAAGAGGAAAAGATCAACACACAGTCCTTCTCATCTTGAGTCTGAAAGAGAAGAGAGGACACAAAGGAAGAAAAGGGCTAGGAAGAGATCACCCTCTTCTCCTTCTTCTTCACCTTCCTCCTCTTCCAACTAAAGCTATGGCTATTCTCCTAGAGAATACAAGAGGGGAGGACATTGCAAATCATACTCTGCATGGCGAACGTTTCAAAAGCTAAAGAAGTTCAAGGAGAGAGGAAAGAGTATCTCTTTTCTCATCTATGATGGCACCTTTGGTGCTATCGACAAAGTGTTGGCCTTCATCCAGCAATTTGATGTGGCCTTTGGAGACGAGGGCTTCACGGAGTCCTCCAAGCTACACCATGTAGCTATGCACTTTCAAAAATCAACTCGTGAATGGTGGGCTAGCCTTTGTGGCAATGGTGAAGCCCCAAAGACATGGAAAACTCTACGAGTTTCCATCATGAAGCAGTTTCTTGCAAGCGATGCAGAGGACAAAGTGCTTACCGAATGGTGCAGTCTAAAGCTTCTCTCTCAGGAGTCTATCCACAAGTATATAGACAAGTTGTGGGATTTTCATCTCAAGGCTACTGTCTTTCAAAAGATAGACATTGCTGAGCAAAAGGGAGCAATTTTGTGTGGGATTACCTGAAGAGATGACCGAATACGTCAACTCTCAACGGGTTGGTACTATTAGCGAAGTAATCCATCACACCATGGTTGCTTCACGCATCAATTTCCATCAAGGGGCTAGACAGAATGTCAAGCCCATGGAAAACAAAGACAGAAGTGATGCAAAGAGGAAAACCAATGCTCAAAATTCTTCCCAAGGCACTTCCAACAAGAACAACAACAATCAGTCCAACGAGAAGGGAGTTTACAAAGGTTAAAAAAAACTCTCTCCTAAAGAGCTTGAAGCTTTTCGCAAGGACCATAAGTGTTTCAAGTGTGGGGAGCAAGGACATGGCTATTGTTCTTGCCCCAAGAAGAATGCTCGCAATGAGACTCCTAGGGCTTCCACCATCGAAGCTCCAAAAGAGGATGCTCATTGCAAAGGATCATCACTTTCCTATGCTTAGGGAAAGGTGAGAGATCATGATACCTTCATATTGTTTGACCATGACTCTACTCACAACTTTATATCAACGGAGTTGGCCACCAAGTTGGGCATTCAAGCTTTTGAGATGGGAGATATGGTAACGACTGACGCAGCTTTCAAGGGAGAGCAAGCCTCCATTACTCCCTTGATTGGGAAGTCGAGGCTTCATGTCTAAAGCTATGTCGACAAACGAGACTTCTTCATCTCTCCTCTCCAACATGAGGATGCTATCCTAGGGGCGCCGTGGTTTGATCGCATGGCTGCCAATATGAAGTTCCCTAAAAGGAGAATCTACTTCATCTACATGGGAAAGAACATGTATATAGATACTAGTGAGCGTGATCGCACTATTCCACTTTTAAATCCTCCTGCTTTTGATAAGTCAATGAAGAGCTCAGTTTCTGCGTACATGATTTTTGTCAAAAAGTCTTTAAAAAGATCCTAATGTTTCATCAAATGTAAATGGTAGGAATCGAGAAGAGTTAGACTTGTCTAATTTTCTATAAGGATCCCAAGATGTGTTCATCGATGATATCCCTATGGACTTACCTCCAAAAGAGGGGATGATGACCACCACATTGAGCTCCTTCCAGGAAGCTCACCGCCTAACAAGCCTCCTTATCGAGTCTCACAAGCTCACCAAGAGGAGATCATGAGGCAAGTACATGAATTGGTAGACAAAGGGATGGTGAGGCCTAGTTCCTCTCCCTTTTGTTCTCCAGTCCTTTTAGTGCAAAAGAAAGATGGTACATACCGTATGTGTGTGGACTATCAAGCACTAAACCATATCACTATCAAAAAAATGTTTCCCGTGCCTCGGGTAGAAGATCTATTTGATAAGCTACAAGGCTCTACCTACTTCAGTAGGATTGACCTTAAAAACGACTATCATCAAATAAGGATACTGGATGAAGATATCCTAAAGACTGCATTTCGCACAACATTTGGTCTTTATGAATATCTAGTCATGCCTTTTGGCTGGACTAATGCACCAGCTACGTTCAATCGTCTAATGAGGAAATTTTTTAGACCTTATCGTAAATTCACTGGAGTGTTCTTTGATGATATCATCATCTACTCCAAGTCTTTGGAGGAACATAAGCAACATCTCCAAGTGATTTTTCAAACATTGAGAGAAAATAAGCTTTTTCTCAACCAAAAGAAAAGTGAATTTTTCCTTCAAGAGATTCAATACTTAGGTCATATTATCTCTCAAGATGGTATCCGTATGGATCCATGGAAGTTAGAGGTGATAAAAGCATGGCCTAACCCAAGGAATCTACATGAGCTAAAAAGCTTTACTGGTATGTGCGCATACTATAGACGCTTCATAGCATAATTCTCCCAAGTAGCAAGACCACTACATGACTTAACTAAGAAGAACGTTAAGTATGTATGGACTGCTAAGGAGCAAAATCCTTTTGACAAGCTCAAGGAGAAGCTTACCTCTCAACCAGTCCTCATGCTTCCCGATCTCACAAAGCCATTTGAGGTCCAATGTGATGGTTGTGGTGATTGCCTTGGAGCAATTTTGCTTCAAGAAGGGCATGCCATACCATATGAGAGCCGAAGGCTCAATACGGATGAACGAGGCTTGGGCATTTATGAGAAAAAGATTTTAGCTATTCTACATGTCCTAGACACATGGAAGCACTACCTATTGGGGACTCCATTTATTCTACGAACCGACCACCAAAGTCTCAAGTATTTCATGATGCAACCCAAGCTTTCCAACAAACAAATGAGGTGGGCAAATTTTCTTTGCAATTTAATTTCCATATTTCTCACATAGCTGGTAAGCACGATCAAGTGACCGATGCACTTTCACGACGATAAAAAGTTAATGCGGTGTCTATAGCTACTCACAATGATCTATCCTCTATGATAGATGAGTATGCTACTGACCCTGATTTTAGAGACAGAATGTCAGCCCTTGATTTGGGGAAGAAAGAGTAACCATTCACCTTGCAGGATGGTTATCTTCTCCACGGCAATAGGCTATGTATTACCGATTTCCTTTGTGAGAAAGTTATGTATGAATCCCATGCTCCCGAGAAGTAGAAACGTACTTCTATTGGCCTACCATGAAAGTGGACACACAAGAGTATGTTTCAAAATGTGTAGTATGCCAAAAGACCAAGTATCATAGAGGGAAGCAACGTGGATTACTCCAGCCATTGCCTATCCCAAATTCACCATGGGAGAGTATATCCATGGATTTCATCTTTGGATTCCCCAAGTCTATCCATGGGAATACGAGAATCTGGACAATATTCGACAAGTTTAGCAAGCAAGCACATTTTATTCTTGTCAAAAAGACTATTAAGGCACATCAAATGGCAACTCTCTTCATATCACAGATTTTCAAACACCATGGATTACCCACATCCATTGTGTCAGATAGAGATCCTAGAATGACCATTAATTTTTGGAAAGGTTTCTTTGAAAATCTAGGAACAAGATTGAACTTCTCTTCGGCCTATCACCCACAAACGGATGGCCAAAGTGAGATATCCAGTATTACGATACTCGATCTACTAAAGACTTATGTTACAATAGTAGATCAACGCTCACAATGGGAAAAGTACTTACCACTTGTAGAGTATGCTTACAATAATACTGTACATACTTCTACGGGAAAGGAACATTTTGAGATCATTGAGGGAAGACCTAAAAGTCCCTTGCTACTCAAAGTACAGGGGAAGATCTTCGTCGCTGATGAGTATAGCCGTGACCTACAAGAAGGAGGCTATATCCATCTCTCAACAAAGGCAAAAAGCTGTTGTTGTGATAAGCACAGAAGGGCCTTAACATTCAAAGAAAATGATTAGGTCTTACTTAATTTTCCTAAGGCTCTATTAAGGCAAATGACGAGCAAAAATACTACGGGCCATCGAAAGTATTATGCTAAACTAGCAAAAAGATACTATGGTTCGTTCCAAATCTTGAAGCCCATCAATGAGATGGTTTACCAACTCAAATTGCCGAACCATTGACTCATACACAATGCTTTTCATGTGAGCCTATTCAAACCCTACAAAGGAGAACCACCAAGTGAACCAATTATTGAAGACCCTCCCGAAGTTGAAGACCAAGAAGAGGTGCTACAACCCGAAGCTATCCTTCGGCATGAAGACAAGGTACTACGACATGGTAAGATTATCCGACGGTATCTTATTAAGTTCAAAAATTATCCTTTTGAAGATGCTAGATGGATGCAAGGAATACAGCTTAAGGATAGTATGAACCTTGTCGATGCTTACAATTCTACATTAGAGTAAGCAAATGTACAAATTTCTTTCAAATGACCAATTTTTTTGTCTTAAAATACTAGTTCTCTTTTTATTATGCACAAATTTAAATAGTATGCATGCTTAGAATCATGTTTGTGATGACCACGTCTCTCAAACACCAAGTAGAATTTGTCACTCTACTTTGGGAGAATGAAATGGACTAAAGAGCGGCATGCTTGCGGCAGCTATGTCTCCCAAGCACCAAACGGATTAGTCATCCATCTTGGAAAGATGTCGTATGGTAAAAAGGGATCCTCTACTCGCTAAGTAAGATTGAATAATGACTAAGGCTTTATCTCTTTTGCCTCATAGTCGAGGACGGCTATGATTTCAAGAGAGAGGTAATGTCATAAAAACTAATATCTAACCAACCCAAATGATTTTCTTGTATTAAACTGATCACTTAATGTAGGAGAATAAATGGGAACAAGGGTTAAGTTATTGAGATGTGCTTATAGATCTATCTCAACATGGGGACAATGGTAAAGGGGCCCAAATGAGAGAGGGTCTATCAAAGAAAAAGGCTAACCAATGGAGCATAAGACCTTAGGGTTATCTTCATTGAAGACCTACAATAGTTAGTGTAAAAGTCCTTTGACCTTAGGTAAGCTAGGGCTTAGCTTGAGGTGGTAACCGGCCCAAGCTTGAGGTGCTTGAGGTGGGAACCCGGCCCAAGCTTAAGGTGCTTGAGGTGCTTGATGATTGAGATGCTTGAGGTGCTTGTAATTCTTGAGATGCTAGGGTTGCCCTTCAGGTGAGAACCCAGCCCAAGCTAAAAGTGCTTAAGGGCAAAGCTTGTGGTGGGAATTGGGCCTATGCATGAGGGGCTTGAGGTGTCAAAAGGTCAAGATTCAATCCCTACAAGGAGGGGGCGAGCCCTACAAGAGGGGGATGAGAGAGAACACCCACACACTCACACAAGGCATGCATGGTACAAAGAAAGCAAAAGGGACACTTGTCAAGTTCCTCGTCATGTTGCCCTCATGGTGTGCCTGAAGCCTATTGGTTGGCCACCCAAGGGGTCCAATGATAATTTAAGAGATTTAATTAATTTATTTTTCATTTACCAAGTCCTCTCTCTCTCGGCGGAAAGGGGGACACTTGTCCCAAGGCTACCCTTGTTGCTTGTAATGCCTCCTGCTTGTGATTGGCTAGGCCTGGAGGGGTCCAATGAGCTTCAAGCATGAGCTACAAGGGGGGGGGTCGACCCAAGCAAGCTAGGGGGTTGCTTAGGGGGTATACTCACCCACACACACTCACACACACTCATTATGCAATCTGCAAAGTGCAAGATCTCCCTCTCCTTCTCCAAGCAAGTAGAGGTTGAGAGCCTACACCAACACTCTTCGCTATGGAGTGCAAATCCAACCAAGAGCCATGCTTGAATGCTTAAGCTTGCCATCTCCTTCTTCTTCATTACTATGCTATTATGTACCCTAGCAAGAAGAGTTATGATAAGTGAGGAACTGATTCTTTCTCCTATGAAATGTGTCTTCTTCCTCTTCCCTACCCTCATTCCCTGCTAGCTCTCTCCACCTTCGAAGGTGTTTGAGGTCTTGGGACTGAGGCTTGGGATAGTTAAAGATTTCTTCAAAGTTTATGTTATGCTTGTGATTCATGAAGCTTTCCATCTTCGTTGCATCACCTAGGTCACAAGGAACACAAAGATTGTATTGTAACAAGTCTCTCTTAATGGGAGAAATCATAATACAAATGCCTATTTGAGGGGGGACTGGCTCCACATAAATTTGGTCCTCAACTGTTGTCATGCTCTCTAAATTATCTCTCTTGTAAAAGTATTGTTCATGCCAAGTTAACTAATTGTCATGATTATGTTGCTATCTTCAATTATGTTCAACCCTACAAAGTAGGGTTCAATTATGTAGCGGTACTTTTGAGAAATGACTTTGTGAGCATAGAACATGATTGAAGATAGCAACATAATCATAGCAATTAGTTAACCTAGCATGAACAATAGTTTTGCAAGAGAGAGAATTTAGAGAACATGACAACAATTAAGGACCGGATTTATGTGGAGCCGGTCCCCCTTCTAATACGCATTTGTATTATGATTTCTCCCATTTAGAGAGACTTGTTACACTACAATCTTTGTGTTCCTTGTGACCTAAGTGATGCAATGAAGATGGAAAGCTTCATGCATCACAAGCATAACATAAACTTTGAAGAAAGCTTTAACTATCCCAAGCCTCAGTCCCAAGACCTCAAACACCTTCGAAGGTGGAGAGAGCTAGCAGGGAATGAGAGTAGGGAAGAGGAAGAAGAAACATTTCATAGGAGAAAGAATTAGTTCCTTACTTATCATAACTCTTCTTGCTAGCATACATAATAGCATAGTGATGAAGAAGAAGGAGATGGCAAGCTTAAGCATTGAAGCATGGCTCTTGGTTGGATTTGCACTCCATATCCAAGAGTGTTGGTGTAGGCTCTCAACCTCTACTTGCTTGGAGAAGGAGAGGGAGCTCTTGCACTTTGCAGATTGCATAATGAGAGTGTGTGTGAGTGTGTGTGGGTGAGTATACCCCCTAAGCGACCCCCTAGATTGCTTGGGACTACCCCCCCTTGTAGCTCATGCTTGAAGCTCATTAGACCCCTCCAGGCCTAGCCAATCACAAGCAGGAGGTATTACAAGCAACAAGGGTAGCCTCGGGACAAGTGACCCCCTTTCCCCTTTGAGAGAGACGGCTTGATAAATGCAAATCAATTAATTAAATCTCTAAACTATCATTGGACCCCTTGGGTGGCCAACCAATAGGCTTCAAGCACACCATGAGGGCAACATGAGGAGGAACTTGACAAGTGTCCCTTTTGCTTTCTTTGTACCATGCATGCCTTGTGTGAGTGTGTGGGTCTTCTCTCTCATCTCCCCTCATGTAAGGCTTGCCCCCTCCTTGTAGGGATTAAATATTTTGACTTTCTGACACCTCAAGCCCCTCATGCATAGGCCCAGTTCCCACCACAAGCTTGGCCCTTAAGCACTTTAAGCTTGGGATGGGTTCTCACCTCAAGTGCAACCCTAGCATCTCAAGCATGTCAAGCACCTCAAACATCTCAATCATCAAGCACCTCAAGCATCTCAAGCACCTCAATCGTCAAGCACCACAAGCACCTTAGTCATCAAGCATGACAAGCAGGATAAGCACCTCGAGCTGGGTCGGGTTCTCGCGCCTCAAGCTCAACCCTAGCTTACCTAAGGTCAAAGGACTTTTACACACATTATTGGAGATCTTCAATGAAGCTAACCCTAAGGTCTTATGCTCCATTGGGTTAGCCTTAATCTTTGACATACCATCTCTTATTTGGGCCCCTTTACCATTGGCCCCGTGTTGAGATAGATCTATAAGCACATGTCTATATCTTAACCCTTGTTCCCGTGTATTCTCCCACATTAAGTGATCAATCTAATATGAGAAAATCATTTGGGTTGGTTAGATATTAGATATTAGATTTTATGACATTACCTCTCTCTTAAAATCATAGTCGTCCTTGACTATGAGGTAGAAGAGATAAAGCCTTAGTCATTAGTCAATTATACTTAGCGGGTAGAGGAACCCTTTTTACCCTACTACATCTTTCCAAGATGGATGACTAATCCATTTGGTGCTTGGGAGACATAGCTGCCGCAAGCATGTCTGCTCTTTAGTCCATTTCATTCTCCCAAAGTAGAGTGACAAATTCTACTTGGTGTTTGAGAGACGTCGTCATCACAAACATGATTAGAAGCATGCATATTAGTTAGTGCACAATTGAAAAGAGGGCTAGTCTTATAAGACAAAAACATGAGTCATTTAAAAGAAATTTGTACATTTGCTTACTGTAATGTAGCATTGTAAGCATTGACAAGGTTCATACTATCCTTCAGCTGTATTCCTTGCATCCATCTAGCATCTTCAAAAGGATAATTTTTGAACTTAATAAGATACCGTAGGATAATCTTACCATGTCGTAGTAGCTTGTCTTCATGCCGAAGGACAGCTTCGGGTTGTAGTACCTCTTCTTGGTCTTCAACTTCGGGAGGGTCTTCAATAATTGGTTCACTTGGTGGCTCGCCTTTGTAGGGCTTAAGTAGGCTTACATGAAATGCATTGTGTATGAGCCAATGGTTGGGCAACTTGAGTTGATAAGCCGTTTCATTGATGGGCTTCAAGATTTGGAAAGGACCATAGTATCTTTTTGCTAGTTTAGCATAATACTTTTGATGGCCCGTAGGATTTTTGCCTGTAGTTTTCCTTAATCGAGCCTTAGGAAACTTGAGTAAGACCCAATCATTTTCTTTGAACATTAAGGCCCTTCTATGCTTATCAGCAGCAGCTTTTTGCCTTTGTTGAGAGATGGATATAGCCTCCTTAATCTTTTGAAAAGATTCTTATAGGTCACGGCTATACTCATCGGCAGCGAAGATCTTCCTATGTACTTTGAGTAGCAAGGGACTTTTAGGTCTTCCCTCAATGATCTCAAAAGGTGCTTTTCCCGTAGAAGTATGTACAGTATTATTGTAGGCATATTCAACAAGAGGTAAGTACTTTTCCCATTGTGATCGTTTATCTTCTTTGGTAACATAGGTCTTGAGTAGATCGAGTATCGTAAGATTGGCTATCTCACTTTGGCCATCTGTTTGTGGGTGATAGGCCAAAGAGAAATTCAATCTTGTTCCTATATTTCAAAAAGAGACCTTTCCAGAAATTACTGGTCATTTTAGGATCTCTATCTCACACGATGGATGTGGGTAATCCATGGTGCTTGAAAATCTGAGATATGAAGAGAGTTGCCCTTTGATGTGCCTTAATAGTCTTTTTGACAGGAATAAAATGTGCTTGTTTGCTAAACCTGTCTACATTCTTGTATTCCCATGGATAGACTTGGGTAATCTAAAGATGAAATCCATGGATATACTCTCCCATGGTGAATTTGGGATAGGCAATGGCTGGAGTAATCCAGGTTGCTTCCCTCTATCATACTTGGTCTTTTGGCATACTACACATTTTGAAACATACTCTTGTATGTCCACTTTCATGGTAGGCCAATAGAAGTATATCTCTACTTCTCGGAGAGTAGGTTGAATACCTCTATGCCCCACATATGGAGGAGCATGGGATTCATACATAACTTTATCACGAAGGGAATATGTAATATATTGCCTATTAGCGTGGAGAAGATAACCATCCTGCAAGGTGAATGGTTCCTCTTTCTTCCCCAAAGCAAGGGATGACATTATGTCTCTATAGTCAGGGTTAGTAGCATACTCATCTATCATAGAAGATAGATCATTGTGAGTAGCTATAGATACCGCATTAACTTTTGGTCGTCGTGAAAGTGCATCGGCCACTTGATTGTGCTTACAAGCAATGTGAGCAATATATGAAAATTAAATTGCGAAAGAAAATTTGCCCACCTCATTTGTTTGTTGGAAAGCTTGGTTTGCGTCATGAATGAATGGAGTCCCCAATAAGTAGTGCTTCCATGTGTCTAGGGCATGTAGAACAACTAAAAGCTCTTTCTCATAAATGCCCAAGACTCATTCATCAGTATTGAGCCTTTGGCTCTCATATGCTATGGCATGCCCTTCTTGAAGCAAAACTGCTCCAAGGCAATCACCACAAGCATCAGATTGGACCTCAAATGGTTTTGACAGATCCGAAAGTACGAGGACTGGTTGGGAAGTAAGCTTCTCTTTGAGCTTATCAAAAGCATTTTTCTCCTTAGCAGTCCATACATACTTAACGTTCTTCTTAGTTAAGTCATGTAGTGGTCCTGCTACTTGAGAGAATTTTTCTATGAAGCGTCTATAATATGCACACATACCAATAAATCTTCTTAGCTCTTGTAGATTCCTTGGGTTAGGCCATGCTTTTATTACTTCTAACTTTGATGGATCCATACGGATACCATCTGAGAGATAATATGACCTAAGTATTGAATCTCTTGAAGGAAAAATTCACTTTTCTTTTGGTTAAGAAAAAGCTTATTCTCCCTCAATGCTCGAAAAATCACTTGGAGATGTTGCTTATGTTCCTCCAAAGACTTGGAGTAGATGATGATATCATCAAAGAACACTCCAATGAATTTGCGGTATGGTCTAAAAATTTTCTCCACTAGACGATTGAATGTAGCTGGTGCATTAGTCAAACCAAAAGGCATGACTAGATATTCATAAAGACCAAACGTTGTGCGAAACGTGGTCTTTAGGATATCTTCATCCACTATCCTTATTTGATGATAGCCACTTTTAAGGTCAATCCTATTGAAGTAGGTGGGGCCTTGTAGCTTATCAAACAGATCTTCTACCCGAGGCAAGGGAAATCTATTTTTGATAGTGATATGGTTTAGTGCTCGATAGTCCACACACATACGGTATGTACCATCTTTCTTTTGCACTAAAAGGACTCGAGAACAAAAGGGAGAGGAACTAGGTCTCCCTGGAAATAATTAGCATCAATAGGCAGGACATCCAGTTTGGACAGTGTTCGAAGAGATTTACACATAGCCTAAGTCAAATGATGAGCAAGTCCTTCCTCTCTCGCCATACTCTTTCAGCCACTTGCCTCATGATCTCCTTTTGTTGAGCTTGTGAGACTTGATAAGGAGGTTTGTTAGGCGGTGAGCTTCCTCGAAGGAGCTCAATGCGATGGTCATCATCACCTCGTGTTGGAGGTAAGTCCATAGGGATATCATCGATGAACACATCTTGGAATCCTTTTAGAAAATTAGACAAGTCTAACACTTCTTGATTCCTACCATTTACATTTGATGAAACATTAGTATCTTTTAGAGACTCTTTGACAAAAATCATGTACGCAGAAACTGAGCTCTTCATTGACTTATCAAAAGCAAGAGGATTTACAAGTGGAATAGTGCAACCACGCTCACTAGCATCTATATACATGTTCTTTCCCTTGTAGGTGAAGTAAATTCTCCTTTCGGGGAACTTCATATTGGCAGCCATGCGATCAAACCATGGTGCCCTAAGATAACATCCTCATGTTGGAGAGGAGAGATGGAAAAGTCTTCTTTGTCGACATAGCTTTGGACATGAAGCCTCAACTTCCCAATTGTCATAATAATCAATATCTAATTCTCCCAAATGATTTTCTCATATTAAACTGATCATTTAATGTGGGGAAGTGCCAGGGGAGAAAAAGCTAGAATATTGGTTAAGCTAGCAGACCGGCACAGTAGGGATCCAAAGGAGGGAAAATAGGGATCCAAAGGGGGGGGCCATCTGCAAAAGAGCCATGTCCAACAATGGGCTAAAAAGACCCTAAGGTTCAACCCATTAAGACTTCCAAAATGCTAAGGTTCCAAAATTCAAAGGTTGTGTCCAAAGGTCAACCCTAGGGGAATTGGATGCTTTGTGTGTGTCCAAAAAAGTCTTTGCACATCCCTACATAGGAGGGGGCGAGCCTTGCATGTAGGGGATGAGAGAGAAAGCCACACACACACACACACACACAAGCTCCCTTTACAAAAAGGGAATGAGGGACACATGTCAGCTCCCTAGGCCAAATGCCCACAAGTTGTACCCAATTCCTATGGGATGGCCTTGGAGGTGGACCAATGAGAATTAGGCTAGAGTAAATCTAGTTTAATTCATATAAAAACACTTAATAAAAGAACCAATGAGAATTAAGTCCTCTAGAAGACTATTGGACAGTCTCCCAAGTGGTCCAATGAGCATTCAGCAGCCCAATGGCTTGCCTGATTCCTATTGGCAAGGAGGCGAAGGGGTCCAATGAGAGTTTAGATGAATTATTAAATTACCTTAAGCTCTCACAAAAGGCTATCACTTATGCTGCTTATTTGTCATTCGCTAGCTCTAGGGAGGTCCAATGGGAGGACAGCAAGAGCAAATAGCAAGGGGGCTCGCCCAAGAGAGAGAGGGGGCTGATTTTTGCAAGGCATTATCACACACACACTCACACAATCTCATGTGTGAAGTAAAGAAGACTCTCTCTCCTTCTCAAGCTTTAATGGAAAGCTTACCACCTACTCCAAGCTTGTGAGAAGGGAGGCCTACACCAACAACTCTTGGCTTTGTGATGCAAATCCAACCAAGAGCCAAGATTCAATGCATGCTCATCTCCTCTACCATGCTAATTACTAAGCTAAGCTATGCTTATATGAGTGATTATGTGAGGAGATGTACATCTTTCTTGTAAGATACTCCTTCCTCTCAATCTACTCTCATACCCTGCTAGCTCTCACCATCTTCGAAGGTGTGTGAGGTCTTGGGTCTGAGACCGGGGATAATTGATGTTGTGTTTGCTAAGTGTTTTGCTTAGTGCATGAAGCTTTCATCTTCATTGCACTAGCTAGTCTTGAAGGAACACAAAGAATTGTATTGTACAATGTCTCTCTTGATGGGAGAAACCATAATACAAAGCCTTTTGGAGGGGGGACCGGCTCCATGCAAATCCGGTCCTCAACTGTTGTCAATAGCTTAATTTCTCTCTCTTTTGAAAGTACTGTTCATGATATCTAACTAGGTGTTCTGATTTTTGTTGCTCTCTCCACCCAAGCACTCTTGTAATTCTCATTAGGAATCTATTCTAATGAAATGCCCACTATGTTCATTAGGAATCTATTCTCATTAGGAATCTATTCTAATGAAATGCCCACTATGTTCATGCTAATTTCCGCTACACACAAGTTTTTAAGCCATTAAATGTTACATTGGTATCAGAGCACAAGGTTTCTCTTTTCTTGCTCAAGAAGGGAGGTCCTCAAGCTAGCTATAAATGGTTGGTATTATTAATTGCCTGTGAGTAAGTAGAATAGGGATTTTTCAGCCTTGCAGTGCGCCTGCCTTCGTGCAGTTAACGGGGCATCACCGCCGAGAGCTATGGTCTTAATAGTGGATTCCTACGGGGCTTGCCTACGGCTTAACCACTATTGAGCTATTAGAAGCTTGACAGGAGCCGATGGTGTTTTGGTGTTGAAAGACCCTCTCTTCTATTCCTTGCAATTAATGGTATTCGAGCCACGGGTACATTAGCTTGTGTGCTTTTTCTAAAGGGGTAAAGAGGAGTAGACACCAGGGCTTGAAGTGCCAAAGTACACCTAAAAAGTTTACATCTAAAAGTTGTTAGAATGGCTGACAATAGTAAAGAGAGTGAAATTAATGTTGATAACTTTGATTTTTCTAATGAGCAAGCTACTAATGATGCTCCGATGCTTCTTAACTATTTTGTTTCTAGGCTTCAACAAGCCATGGGCAATCCATCTCTCCAAAGTGAAGTGCAACGGCAGCTTCGTGCTCACAGGATTCTCCAAGCTCATCACCATGACGAGAGAACACCTAGGAAGCCTCCTTGTGAGACTCCCAAAAGAGGTCTCTCTCCGATTCGGGAAGAAGAAGAGAATCCATACGAAGGGCTCAAGAATTTACTTCTTGATGATGCATCTCCTCCCAAAGGAGAACTCAAGAGCCTCCACCGAAGGAACGAGAAAGAAGTGAGTCTCCTGCCACCTCGGCGGAGATGTGGCTCCATGAAGACGGCGGGCTAAACGCTCTCCATCACCACCAAAGCGGAGAAGACCATCACACTCTTCTCCACACCATAATTCAAAGAGGGATGATAAAAAGCAAGAGAAGAAAAAGGCGAGAAAGAGGACACCCTCTTCTCCATCTTCTCCATCCTCTTCCTCTTATGAAAGTGATGGTGAAGACGACGAAGATCAAGACAAGAAAAAGGCGAGAAAGAGGTCACCCTCTTCTCCACCTTCTGAAGAAAGTGATGGTGCAACCTTTGAACCATCAAAAAGAAGAGGCCATAGGAAATCCTATGCCGCATGGAAGAGGTCATCCAAGCTGAAGAAGTTCAAAGAGGGAGGGAAGAGCATCTCTTTCCTTACCTATGATGGCACCTTTGGTGCCACGGACAAAGTCTTGGCCTTTATCCAACAGTTTGATGCGGCGTTTGGAGATGAGGGCTTCATGGAGTCCTCTAAGCTACGCCATGTAGCTATGCACTTTCAAAAGTCCGCCAGGCAATGGTGGTCTAGCCTACGAGCCAACGGTGAAGCTCCACGAACATGGAAAGCTTTAAGAGCTTCCATTATGAAGCAGTTTTTGGCCACCGATGCCAAAGATAAAGTACTCACCGAATGGCGAAGCTTAAAGCTCTCTCCCTATGAATCCATCCACAAATATGTAGACAAGTTTTGGGACCTACAACTCAAAGCCACTGTCTTCAAAAAGTTGGATTTTGGAGAGCAAAAGCAACAATTTTGTGCAGGCCAAAGGCCACGTACCATATCGGCGGTAATACACCATACTATGGTGGCCTCTCGAATCAATTTCCAAACGGGGGCTAAAAGAAATAATAAGCCCACGGAAAACAAGGGTTCCAACGAGCCTAAGGGGAAGGACAATGTCCAAAAGTCTCCTAAGGGCAACTCCAACAAAACTAAAGAGAAGGGAGTTTACAAAGGTAAAAACAAACTCTCTCCTGAAGAGCTTGAGCGTTATCGCAAGGATAACCGGTGTTTCAAGTGCGGCAAACAAGGGCATGCGTACCGCACTTGTCCCCAAAAGAACAACCGCCAAGATCCTCCTAGAGCTTCCTTGGTTGCAATCCAAGAGGAGGAGACTCACCAAACTCACCACAAAGGATCTCCTCTATGCCATGCTTGGGGAAAGGTAAGAGAGCATGATGCTTTTATTCTCTTTGACCGTGGTTCTACTCACAATTTTATATCTATAGAGTTGGCCACCAAGCTAGACATACAAGCTTACGAGATGGGAGATGTCCTACCCGCAGACAGTGCCTTCAAGGGGCAAGAAGCTTCAGTCACTCCCTTAATCGAGAAATTGAGGCTTCATGTCCAAGGCTATGTGGACAAAGAGGACTTCTTTATCTCTTCTCTCAAGCATGAGGATGTAATCCTAGGGGCACCATGGTTTGATCGCCTGGCTGCCAATGTTAAATTCCCTGAAAGGAGAATCTCCTTTAAGTTTAGGGAAAAAGACATGTATATAGATGCTAAGGAAATGGGTAACACTATCCCCATTGTACATACACCAACATTCAACAAGTCAATAAAGAGCTCTATTTCCGTGTACATGATTTTTGTTAAAGATTCTCAAAATGAACCTAATGCTTTAGCAAAAGAAATTAAAAGCAACCAAAAGGAATTAGAGCTATCCAATTTTCTCAAGGGGTTTCAAGATGTTTTTATTGACGACATCCCTTGTGAGCTACCTCCTAAACGAGGTAATGATGACCATGCAATTGAACTTCTTCCAGGAAGTTCACCGCCTAACAAACCTCCTTATAGAGTTTCTCAAGCTCAACAAGAGGAGATTATGCGGCAAGTGCATGAGTTAGTTGAGAAGGGCATGGTTAGGCCTAGCTCATCTCCATTTTGCTCATCTGTGCTATTAGTGCAAAAGAAAGACGGCACATATCGTATGTGTGTCGACTATAGAGCACTAAATAGGATCACTATCAAAAATAGGTTTCCCGTTCCACGGGTAGAAGACCTATTTGATAAGCTACAAGGATCGACCTACTTCAGTAGGATTGACCTAAAAAGTGGCTATCATCAAATAAGGATAGTTGATCAAGACATTGTAAAGACCGCATTTTGCACCACATTTGGTCTTTACGAATATATTGTCATGCCTTTTGGCTTGACCAATGCACCAACCACATTCAACCGCTTGATGGAGAAGTTGTTCAGGCCTCATCGAAGCTTCACTAAAGTGTTCTTTGATGATATTATCATCTACTCTAATTCATTAGACGAACACAAGCAACACCTCCAGGTAATATTTCAAGTTTTGAGAGAGAATAAACTTATGTTAATCGAAAGAAAAGTGAATTTTTCTTGCAAGAGATTCAGTATTTAGGTCACATTATCTCTCAAGATGGCATCCAAATGGATCCATCAAAGTTAGAGGTAATAAAAGGATGGCCTAAACCAAGGAATCTTCATGAACTAAGAAGCTTTATAGGTATGTGTGCATACTATAGACGCTTCATAGAAAAGTTCTCACAAATTGCGGGACCATTACATGACCTAACAAAAAAAAGCATTAGGTATATATGGTCTGCTAAGGAGAACAATGCTTTCGAAAAGCTTAAAGAAAAGCTTATCTCTCAACATGTGCTTACACTACCGGATCTCTCAAAACCATTTGAGGCCCAATGTGATGCTTGTGGTGATTGCCTTGGAGCTGTTTTGCTCCAAGAAGGGCACGCCATAGGCTATGAGAGTCGAAGGCTCGACCCTGTTGAGCAAGCTCTAGGCATATATGAAAAGGAACTCCTTGTAGTTCTACATGCCTTCAACTCATGGAAGCACTATTTATTGAGGACTCCTTTTATTCTGCGAACGGATCACCAAAGTCTTAAGTACTTCATGACGTAGACCAAGCTCTCCGACAAACAAATGAGGTGGGCAAATTTCCTTTCGCAATTTCATTTTCATATTGCTCACATTGCTGGCAAGTATAATCAAGTAGCTGACGCACTCTCAAGACGGCCGAGAGTGAATGCGGTTTCCATAGCAACTCACAATGATCTATCTTCAATGATAGATGAGTATGCTATTGATCCCGATTTTAGAGATGTGATTTCAGCCCTTGCATTAGGGAAGAAAGAAGAACCATTTACTTTACAAGATGGTTATCTTCTCTATGGCAATAGACTATGCGTTACTAACTCACTATGTGAGAAAGTAATGTATGAATCTCATGCTCCACCTTATGCGGGGCATAGAGGGATTCAGTCTACCTTAAAGGGAATTGAAACATATTTCTATTGGCCTACCATGAAAGTGAACATACAAGAGTATGTTTCTAAATGTGTGGTATGCCAAAAGACAAAATTTGATAGAGGGAAGCAACTTGGATTGCTTCAACCCTTTCCAATCCCTAATTCACCATGGGAGAGCATATCCATGGATTTTATCTTTGGATTGCCTAAGTCTATCCATGGGAATACAGGAATATGGACGATAGTAGACAGGTTCAATAAACAAGCTCATTTTATACCTGTCAAAAAGACTATCAAAGCCCATCAAATGGCAACCCTCTTCATTTCACAAATTTTCAAGTACCATGGCTTGCCAATGTCCATACCAAAGCGGAGTA
The DNA here is from genome assembly GCF_014529385.1 of Adiantum capillus-veneris. NCBI lineage: Eukaryota > Viridiplantae > Streptophyta > Polypodiopsida > Polypodiales > Pteridaceae > Adiantum > Adiantum capillus-veneris. The sequence goes on along the minus strand of NC_140953.1, from coordinate 114,235,970 downwards.
GAGGCAGGGAGCTCACACCACTTGGGGAGTGGCGGGTGGGCATCATTTGAGGCCGATTTTTTAAGTGTTTTTGCATTGCTCTTTAGGTTTGGTAGTTACGTCTATTTGTACTTTTCAATTCTTACATAATGGATTCTTTGTATGTTTTGAACAATGGTCGATAACAGGACGTGACCCCACACCGTACGAGCACAAGTACGCAGGTAGAAAGGGCTTAAACGCCCTGATGGACATTATGAGTTCTCGCGGCGGCATGGTTAGTATTAGGGTTTACTCTTTTCTATTTGTTGTATTGTTTTGTAAATTATATGTTTATACTTACAGAAAGCTGTCTTATTGTTTTTTTCTGCAGAATCCGACAAATACGCCGCTTGGACGCGATGAGACGGCTGATTAGAAGACGTCAGTCTAGCCATAGCTAGATAGCATTAGTTTCCTTTTGTCATAGCATGTATAAGGAGATGAAGTGTATACGTCTTTTTGTAACTATTGAAAAACCATGTATATTTTCTTAATAATGACAATGGTGTTGTAACTATTACATTTGCAAAGCTTAACAATCAAGTGATTTTGCCTATGATGTGTACAATGGTCATTACTTTCATCAATTTACCTTTGTCAGTTTTGTATCTTTATTCTGCAAACAATACTATGGATGATGGAGTTAATGGTTATATTGTCTTGTGGGTGACTACTTTGGGTCTATACCTTGCACTTTCTTTCAAAGGTGAATCTGCGCTTATCTTGGATTCATTTAGGTTACTCTATTATTGAAACATTCAATATGGTTGATGGGTGGCAGGGCATTCAATGCCCTACGACCCAAATTTTTTTACTCTCGGGCGTCGCTATAATCGTCGCTATATAAGGCTTTGCAACATTGCTATGAGAGTCACTATAGGTAGCTTGTAACCATCGCTATAAGCATCACTATATAACGATGAATATAGCGACACATATAACGACAATTATAGCAACGCTTATAGCGACGTTCTCGTAAGCGACGCTATTAGCGAGGGTCTTAGCGACGCCGGGGAGTATAAAAACCCAATGTATTTCCGTGGCTAAAAACGTCACAAGTGGACACAACCTCTTGTAGTGTATATTACATGAGTGCTACAATAGCTTTGTCATAGCGACTAAGAAGCATTCATGTAGTAAAAAAAGTCATAATATTGCTACTTTCTTGTAGATATCCTCCTATGGAAAATAACTTCATGGACTAGGGTTCGAGTTAGTAAGGTTTTTGCATATGTCTTAATTCAATATAACCA